>NW_022196568.1:0-677183 GCF_008641045.1 Pistacia vera | reverse complement strand
GGGACTAAATGAAAGTATAATTTAAGGCCTTTGAAACTTAAAGAGCTAAAAGGAAATACAGTATTAACATTGTATCACTCAAGTTTAAAATACTAAAGGTCCCTCATAATCTGTTGATATTGCAACCTTATCCCCTTGTCGGCTTGTCCAGTTTATCTTTTACCCTTATCTTTGCCACTTGCAACAAATTGGACACAGCCAAAACTCAGGTAGGGCCTTTCTAGTTCTAACTTACAAGAATACAAATAAATATCAATTTTATTTTCCAATTAAAGATAATAAAAAAAATTAAAAAACCTCCTACCCAAAAGTTAATCGAGCCACATTGGGCTGGCCTTTTGTTATGCCAGATCTTTCACTAGTTATATGGGGAAATAACTTTGTCATCCCAAAATTTAGTGATATTATTCTATTCTATAAAATAGTTTTAATTTAAAAGTATAGGATGAAAATGTCACTTTTGAAAACTACTGGACAAAAGAAAAACTGTCCGAGACATCAAGGATGAAAATGTTATTTCCCAAAATATTTAATAACCAATTCCCCCAATGAGAGCTACATGCAAGACAGGAAAATGACCTAGTTGCTCCATGATTCTCATTACATGCTATTTGAGAGAAGTAGCTTATGAAAAGCAAGTAATCTAACTGAATTATGAATATTATTAAATGTACTGTTACTGTACCAGACAGTTGTATCTATACAAATTCAATAACACTCTTTCTTTCTTTTTTTTCTTCTTCTATTTTTGCTATGACAGACAGACAGACAGAGAGATATCAAGAGGCAGTGCTTTTGTTGCTGTGATCATCAAGCCAAGAAATGATATCACTAAAAACTCTAATAATCATGTCATCCGGCTCACCCTCCAAAAGAGAATGATATGCATCCTTATAAAGAATGAACTTCTTGTCCTTATGGCTTGCTTTCTCATACAAGGCTTTGCTCACAGATGGGTCGGTCACGATATCAGCCTCACCATGCAAGATTAATAATGGCAGAGACACCTGCAATGCCAGTTACCCAACACAACTTATTCAAAAATGAGCTCAAGCTTGTTCACGAAATAATATATATATATATATATATATGTGTGTGTGTGTGTGTGTGTGTGTGTGTGTGCGTGCGTGTGTGTGTGTGTGTGTGAGAGAGAGATGAACACAATTGGTAGCATTAGAGTGGTGTTATTGATGTGTACTGATTCAACCATCTCTGGTTGGTTATAGACTGTAGGCTGCAGCATTTTGTTTGATATGATGATAGTACAATTTTTTTCCAAGGGATATTGACTGTGAACATTAATTAGCACATTTTCTTTGATAAGATGATCGAACAAGTTTTTCCAAGGGATATTAATAAGCACATTTTGTTTGATACAACAGAACAATTTTTTCTCCTGGAGATTAATGCAAGAATAATTGGACCAAGGGTCAAAGAACTAATGTGGCTTCAAATCATAGGAGCTAGTGATCACCAGTATGCTCATATTGGCAAAGTTACCGTTGTGATCAAAGCTCATATCAAATCATCAATTTGGGATCCATTTTTGGATTTTCCAAGAAAAAAAAAGATGCAGGTTTGTTGAAAGTCAATCAGAATGTAAGGTTATCAAACCAAGGTAATTAAGACAATCAAGCTTAAATTTATTGAAGGAGCTTGAACAAGGATCTTTGGCAAAAAAAATTATGTTGGTGGAAGGCAGCTTGAATCATGGCATAATATGTTCTATCATTTACAGAGTAATATGAGGCGTCATATTACAGGTTTTTTGCATACTATTGTCCATTGCTCTCACCAGCCATAATCTTCTAATATATCTTACAGGAATTGATTAATAGGAGTGTATTTGACAAATGTGTACTTCTGTTTTTCTCTCTCATGACCAAATCAAAACCTATTGAGGTTGTCAGTTATGCTAACATACGAGGGACCTCATTAACAGTGACTCAAAAGTTATAATAAATTCCAACTAACTAGACATGCTCATGAAAAGTTGACTGACGACCCCTATTGCCTATGTTAGCTGAAAGAAAGATGAGGGAACACCTCATAACCTATGTCCAAGAAATAAAGGTTTGAGAAGCAAGCAAGCTTACTGCATTCCAAGCCAAAAAGGG
Source organism: Pistacia vera (assembly GCF_008641045.1). Classification (NCBI taxonomy): domain Eukaryota; kingdom Viridiplantae; phylum Streptophyta; class Magnoliopsida; order Sapindales; family Anacardiaceae; genus Pistacia; species Pistacia vera. Next base: position 675,066 of record NW_022196568.1, on the reverse strand, counting down.
GGAATTATATGAAATTTCACATAATTTTGTAAAAGACCAAAATTAGCTTACCTTTTCCAACTGATGTTCTATCTCTTGAGTAGTTCTGAGCAACTCCAAAGCACTCTGCAAGCGTGGTTTATCCTTGTAAGCAATAACATTATAAGATGTCTGCATCCAGAGAAAAGAACAGAAGTATATGAGCCACTCATTCAGCAGAAAAAAATACTGAGTCTATAATCGACAAGTGGATTGCAGAAAGGGTTAAAAAAATGCAGTAGGGAGAGGAAAAAAAAAAAGACTGTTACAGCATGACATACGAATTCTATGGCTCCAACCATTTTATTTGCTACAAAGCCAGAAATAACACGTGCTATAATAGTAATCCTTGAAATAATCTGTTTAAGTGAAGAGACAAACCATCTCTCTCTTCCTCAAATCTCTAAATGCTGCCTCAGCCAAATTCTTTTGTGGAACCAACTTCTGCTTTGGAAGAAGATAAGCTATAACAATCAGCAATTGTTTTACTAAAAATGGAGGAACCATTTCATCTGCAATCTACACCAAAATTTGAGTTAACATGAGAAAATATAACTAACAGGGTGTCTAGGGTAACTGGATTCAAGAAAATACTTTGCACATAGGTGCAACGAGCACAGCACCGCTCCATGCATTAGGTTGTTTCAGGTGCACCTTCAGCGCTACGGCTCCACCCAAAGACTGTCCAAAGAGGAAACTTGGCAGAGCACGATACTCAGGGTTCTCTACATTGCAAATCATGCAAATATAAACATCAAAAACAGGCCAATGAGGAAACAATTGTATCTTGTTAAGATTCTACCAAGAAAACTCATTCAATAACAAATTAAACAATTGAGTACATGAATTAATCTAATTGCTAACAAAAAAGAAGAGTACAAATCAGCAAATGGAGTTCTACTCCCAAGAAAAAATTTCATGACCATTGAAGATAAAGCAAAAGGATTCAAAGGTAACAGCATAAAGGTACCTTTGACTTTGGAATAATGCTCAACGACATCATCAACAAGCCTATCAAAGCTGGGAATATAGCCATGAAGACCTTCTGAAAGACCAAATCCTGGGTAATCCATTGCAAAGACTCCATATCCAGATGATGCCAACTTCCTTGCAATTCCTACAAAGATGCCACAAAACAATTAGGCTTCAATTATCACAAGAAGCCCAAGACTACAAACAGAAAAAATGCTAATTCTTGCTCTGACTACATGCCTTCAAAGAAAAATGTGCAAGTGTCTCCATAACCATGACAAAAACACACCACTGCTTTGGGTTGAGAGGTCTCCGGAAGCCAACTCTTTGAGAAAATTTTCAGTCCTCTAGAATTCACCTCATACGACTATGCCACAGAATATCAAGCGACCCATTATTAGTTACAAGAAGACTATAGCAAAACTTTAAAACACACACAGAGAAACAAAAAAAAGGTAGGCCAATACATTTGTTTATAACTTAGTTGGCATCACCAATGACTGCCTTTTTTAAGAACTAAGAAGGAAAACAAAGAGCAATGGGATAGTCAAACACTTTCAAGATGCTGAAGTTTATAAACCGATTTATGGAGGCAATAGCTAAAAAACAAAAAATGTAAACAGGAAATAATAAAACTTAGTTCTAAGGTTCTCACCTCCTTCATTTTCAATCCATCAACCGGGGTCTGCAAAATAGTCAACAAAAAATCAACAATGTTACTCTGAAAACATTGAACAAACAAATGTCATTTGAACAACATGTACCATCCTTCTAAAATAAAACCAAAATCATCAAGACCACTGAAAAAAAAAAAAGAAAAAACTTTTCTTTGTCAACCTTAATATCCCCAATAACCCTATCAAGCTCTCTCATAACATTTAGTAAAAGCACACTTATTACATATTGCATAACCATAACCACTCAAATTTATGTCTTTTCTAAGAGACTCGATAACAAAAGTCTAATTCTAGGAAAAAAAAAAAAAAAAAAAAAAATCAAGTCATCCAAGCAATTTTATAAATTGTCTAATTCATCAAATACGCTCTTTTCTTTTAATCAAATACTCAATTATTCAAAGAACACTACCTTAAACAAAATATGGTCAATATTAAGTTGAATATCCTTAAAAGCCTCACGAGCCCGTTGTCTAGCAGGCGCCTGGTCCATGTTGGCATTCAAAATCCTTCGCAACTCATCACTTATACCTTTCACTGTAGCTCCCATTATTCTCCTCTTATCTCTCAACCCAACCAGCCCTTCAAAAACAAAATAATAAAATAAAAACCGAGAAAAACGGAGGCGTTTGGTTTCTGGGTAATCGAAGTACCAGCAAAAGGGTGAAGCCTGAAGAGTTTAGCAGAGTTTAAGACCATGTTTGGGATAACATTATATCAGGTTTTTTTTTTTTCATGTGGTCGTTGACAGATACTAAATGGCTAACGGGCGAGTGGGAAGGTTGCTTCAGTTTCAAATCAGAAAAACGATTCTCTTTGATTAATTTGATGGCGAGATGAAGTGGAACACGTCACTTTCTTTTCTAGACGGATTCAAAGATTCCAAACACAGCGTGACGGGTCGGGTGGTGGGATTCGATTGAGTAGAGATGTCGGTGACTGCTGATCTGTAAGTGGACACGTAACATCCGGGCACGACCACCAATTAGGGATCTGCAAAAATACAATATTATTATTATACCCTAAAATATTTTTAATATTTCTGTTCCCTGAAGTATCATAAAATAATAAATTAATTATAAAATAGAATAATGAAAATTTATATTAAAAATAGATACAAGAATTAAATTGTAAGATTTTTCTCTAAATGAAAATTTAATATATTATCCTTCTTCTAACGGATTTCAATAACAAAATCTTATGGAAAGTGGGTAATTGTTATTTCTATACTTTTTGGATACTACATTGTCTTTACGACAAACTTTGAGTAGGTGTAAGTCGTTCAGCCTCAATTTAACGATAGTATTGTTCTAATTAGTTGCAGAAATGAAGAATCATTAAAAAAAAATTCTTATACAAAAAGATGTTAATTTTTGAGAGGGTGATTATGCGACGTTTATCACTTTCTTGATGATAATGGACATAAATATAAAAAGAATTTCATAACTTAAATTAAAAGTAAACGACATGGTTCATAACTTAAATTAAAAGTAAACGACATGTTCCCACCCATGGTTCAATAAAATGACAAGTTGATACCCTTGGTTTAATTTATTTCAAATTTCCACTCTTAAAGTAACACTGTTAGCCACTGTTGGGTTCTGATACATGTGTAGAGATTGCAATTACTGAACTACCCTTGAACCTTTTGACTTCTAATTATTTAGCAATAAAAAATTGAGTGGACATGTAAAAAACCGAGAATGCCCTCGTATTCATTTTATATACTCATAATAAATTAATGAAATCACAATAATGCCCCTTTCTTTTAACTCTAAAATGCCAAATTTTAGAGATAAATTACCCTAAACCCATGAAAATAAATAAATAAAAATTCCTTACATCTTCCTGGTTTCTACTCCCTAGCGTTGTCACAACCTCTCAGGCCACTTTGGCCATTCACATTGGCGAACAAAGGTGAGGGTCCCCGGATGATGACTAAGGCCTGAGTAGCTCGATCAAAGGTAAGGGTCCCTAGATGATGACTAAGGCCTGAACAGCCCGATCAAAGTGTGAAAGTCGTCGAGGTGCCTCAGACCAGGTGGTCGCCTCCAGCCAGAGCGCAACCACCTGGCCAGCCCCCAACGTTGATCACCCCACCTAACACCACTAGCTGCTTCCCCTCGCCATCCCTATCAAAACCCCGACACCATCTATCGTCGCCCAAGTCTTCTCTCTATCGCAGTGTCGCGTGACTCCACACTGCAACTTTACATTGATGCAATCCGCCACCATCAAGCATAACAACCGAACCCTGCCGTCTATCACACACCAAATCGTGCGCCACGCATTTCTTTGGTTTTTGATTGAATTGAAGTTTGATTGAATTGTTTGTTTATTGAATTGGAGTTTGGTCGAATTTGAATTCTAATTGGTTTGTTTGGGAGTGTGATTTTTTTTTTTTTTTTTTTTTTTTTTTTTTTTTTGTGTTGCAAAATTCCAATTGGAAGATCAAGAAAAAGGGTGGAGGCCAAGTTCTTTTTTTTTTTTTTTGTAAAAGCCTTTCGGCTTTGCTTTATGATCGAGAAAGGGGTTTCTCTAGTGTTATGTAGTGGGAATGTGAGATTTGGTTTGAGCCGGAGGTGGTAGAGGAGGTAGTAGGTAGAGGTGGAGGCTTTGGTGGTGTTGGGGGAGGAGATGTTGGAGGTGGTTTAGGTAAAGGAGGAGGCTTTGGAGTTGGGGATGGTGTTGGTGGCGGGGTTGGAGGTGATATTGATGATGGTGGTGGTAGAGTAGAAAGAGGAGGTGGACTTAATAGTTCTTCTAGCCACGATGAAGGCTTTGGTGTTGGAAGAGGTGGTGTTGGTGGTCGTGCTGTAGGAGGAGGTGATGGTGGTGGGGTGGAGTCGGAGTAAATAACCATTTTAATCTATTACTATTAAAATAAATGAAACAAGAATGAAAATCTAGAATAAACGAAAATAATGGTACTAACTTGCATTTTGCTAAACCACGGGTGGGAACATGAGCATATCGTCTACTCTTTTTTTATTAATTAAGGATGGTATGAAAGATTGGTTGTTACAAAAAGCGAGTCTCGACTCTCGAGAACACAAGCATTCGTTCAATTCAAGAATTGTCAACGTCAACATTTAAGACAATCAGTTACATTTTTATGATTATAACTTACATGTGAAATAGTACTCCTAATTTATTAATGATTATATTTATGTAATTTGATTATAAAGAGAAAATGTGATTTGCAAGTTATTTATAAAAAGAAAAATTATCACAATCTATTGATATTCATATTGGAATATTGTTTGTTGTGCGGGAAATCCATAACATATACATTCCCTTTTGATATATAGATATCTCATGATATGAATCTCATAATCAATGTAAAAGATCATGTAACTCTCCAGTTTTATCGGATTTGAGTCCATCTTCAATTCAACCGTATAATTGACACTATATAAACCTAATTGTAATTTGTTCCTAAAGAGAGAAAAACTCCCTGAAAACCAATTGCAAACTCCTTGTAAATCAAATCACTGTTTCAATATATTCAATAATATAACAGTGAGTGTAAGCTTTGCATTACGAGTAATCGAACCACTTAAAAAAATCTCCTTGTTCTTTTGTGTTTTATATTGATTTATGTACATTCATCAACACATCGATCTATTGTTAATCCAATGAGATCACGCATGCATCCTATGTGATTCTTTGGTTAGTACAAATTTTTGCTTCAACATTGTTATACCTTTAAAGTTTTTTATACAAACTTTATCTATTTACAAATCGGAAAAAAAAAAAAAAAAAAAAAAAGTGTAAGCAAACAAACGTGATATCATTTAGCAGGTGTGAATGATATGACAATAAAAATGTAATACAAAAGTTTATATAAAATTTTTGTATATATAATATTCAATCTTCTTATATTAATGAAATATAAATATTTGGTTTAAGAAAAAATAAAGAAAAATTGAAATAAAATCCAGTGAGAATTATATTAAATTTAGAGAATCCTTATAAAATGAGCAAAAGATGCAAATCATACATTACATCCATGCAGTGACGAAATCAAGATTTCATCTCAGTGGGAGTAAGTGAAAAAATTTCAAATTACACCAATTCCAACCGAGTCCGGGTTTGGGCCTGATTGGGACCTGTCACTCATGGGCCTAGGACCGGTCCTAGGCCCATAAGAAATTTCAGGCCCGGACCGATCTTATAGGCCAGAAAATTTTATTTCTACCCTCAACTTTTTTTATGTTTAATAGGCCAAATAAAATTATGTAGGGCGTTTATGAATTTTTAGGGGCCTAGAAAATTTATTTCGGCTCCCTAATAAATCTTGTAAAATATCAATTTAACTCTTATATTTTTTGTCAATTTCAAAATTTATAGAAGGTTTTTTAATATTTTTCAAGGGACTTTTTTGAAAAATTGCAAAGGGGTTTGGGCTCGGGCCCTAGAGGAGGGCTCGATCTAGAGACCGATCCCTCCTCCATGAGCTTGGTCCTGGTTTGGGAACAAACCTCCTAAGGATTGGTCTTAGAACTAGTTTTTTGGGCCCATTTTTTGAGACCGGTCCCAAATGCCCAGGTCTATTTCAAATATTATCATGTATAAAAAAAAAAATACTTTTTAATTCATTAAGTTTAGTTAATAAGTATTTGTATACAAAACAATTTTGTACTTATTTTATGTATTTGATTGTTAACAAAAGAAACAAATTAAAGTTTATTTGATATTTTAGAAAAACAAAAAATAAAATAAAAGTGGTGATAATCCTTAGATTTTGATTAAATAAAGTAAAGGGATATTAATGTTAAAACATAGAGTATAAGGGTATAATTGAGAGTTTTCCAAGTTCAGTGGAGCATGAGCCCTCACTCACCCATCAGTGGCTCCGTTCCTGCATCCAAGAAAGTCTCAGAAAACGCTTGCTATAATAGTTGATGTCACACTCACACCAATTGGGCATCTTCTTTACCAATTGGACTCTCCAACTAGCTTGAGTATGTTGAATATTCTTATCTTGTTTTTAAAATATGTCAAATCACATATCCGACTGCTATTGTATTTTATTATTTAATAAAGATAAATTAATTAATTTTTTCTTATAACTTCTACGCGAACTCCGATGCAACAGTTTACCATTTATCCATTTCTTTATTAATTACTGTTGTTAGAATTGTTAGTTATTATAATTATTTACTCTAAAATTTTCTAAATTAAAATCAAATTAATCCGATGTTAATTGATTTGGTTGGGCTTCAAAAGCCCACGTAACTAACTACACTACGGGCACAGGCCGCTGGATTTTCATGGAGACCACAAAAGCTGTTACGCAATAGTTACCGCATTATTACAAAAAAAACGTGTAGCACGTGGGTGACTTTATTACCAAAAGCGGTCAAGTCACGAGCGAGGAGTTCAATATACACGTGTCAAAATCAGGAGGTGGAGGGCAGGAACCACGCGGGGAGAATAACTTTAACACGCATCCTGGGAACCAATGCGTGATTAGCGCACGGAAATAAGTTTTGCGTGATATTTATTTTTAAGAATAAAATAATGGAAATAGACAAATAAAGAAATGAAACGTTCTTGAAGTGATCGAAAAAATGGTTGAAAAATAAGAAAAAGTCAGATTTTATGAGTTGGAAAACTGATGGAAGCCAGTTAAGCCTACGGTGGATCTGAATCTCAATTTGTTCAGTCAAAGTCAAAGGCTCCTCTGACCGCGCTTTCATTTCACATCAAATCAAATTTATTTTTAAATATTAAAACTATTTTTTCAAAAGTTTCTTGTATTCTACGAAATATGGTATTCCGTATTCGTATAGATAAAGAAAACTTACAAAATTCATAAATATCTCTAAATAGTATGTAAATTATGGGTTAATTAATAAAAAAATCTGTTTCATATTTTTATTTAATTTAATTGTGCATCCTGGATAATTAGGTTTTGTTTTAGAGTTAACGGCTTTTTCTCAGCCAAATAATGATTTAATAATATTTTTTCACCCATAAATTTTTAAAATACTATTTTACTACTTAAATTTATACTCTTGTGATGAACAGAGAGCAAATTTGGTCCAAACTGTTGGAGCTTTTGAAGAAGGGAGGTCTAGAAGTCTTTTAATGGTGGAATGTTAGATTTTGGTGATTGAGATTAATCAGAATTTTGACTTGGGAGATGTGGCTACACAAACCCTAATCGCTCGATTGTTGGCAATTAGCGGAGTCGGCAGAAATAGAGTTTGAGGAGTTTTGGTGAGTGATGGTCAAGAAAAAGAATGGTGGTGATGTAGGGGTGCAACGATGCCAAAATCGGAAACAGAATATAGATTTGGGTAATAAAATTGTATTTTAAAAGCCTATGGGTGAGAAAGTATCATTAAGTCATTATTTGGGTGGGAAATAGTCATTTACTCTTTTGTTTTATGTATCATGTGATTTCAATTAATATTTAAAATATGAGTACTTTTTTCCACTCAAATAATGGTGTAATGACACTTTTTCATCCACAGATTTTAAAATATCATTTTACTATCTAAATTTATATTCCGTTTCGATTTTGACATTGTTGTGACCCCACATAACCATCATTCTCTTCCTTGATCATCACTCACTAAAACCCTTCAAACCTTACTCTCGTTGACTTCTCTAATTATCGAAAATCGAGTAATTAGGGTTTGCATAGCCGCCCCTCCTAAGTCAAATTTCGATCAATCTCAATCACTAAAATCCAACATTCTACCACCAATAGACTCATCGACCTCTCCTCTTGAAAAACCCTAACTGTTTGAATCGAGTTTGCTCTTTGTTTGCCGTTGAAATATAAATTTCAGTAATAAAGTGATATTTTAGAAGTCGTGAGAAAGTGTTATTAAATTATTATTTTGGTAGAAAAAAGCGTTTACTCTCAAAATATTTACATTGTCGAAAAGTGTTAAAATATTTATTAGTGAGTTTTCGATACTTTCATAAAGATTTTAATAATGTATCATAGGTTTTTAATTATTCTAAATGTTTATAACACTTTCTTAATAATTGTGAAAAAAATTTATGTTAACCGATATTACTAAAATAAATGGAATAAATCAAAAATAATTATCACGATACTAAGATAATACCAATTCATATGATATTACTATTTTTGGCATTTATAAGTTGTATTACTTTGGTTTGCAATTGCAAATTAAAACCTTTACTAAATATTTGGATTGGTGGTTATGAATTAATGGTTAAATAAATGTGAAACAATAAAATATTAGTTATAAAATGAATAAATTTGACTCTTTTGCTTAATTGAGTGATTAGGCAATGGTACTTGCCTTAATAAACTTTCCAATTTGTTTTCTTATATAGTTATATATGAAAGGGATAATTAGGAATATATGATTTCCTACTTGTTTTACAAGGCAAATAGTTGATGAATTATATTAGATAAGGTCACCATGTTGTGTTATTTTCAATGAGATTTATAAAGATCAACATGGAGCCTAAAATTATCAAATTACTAGACGATTATATAGTGATTTGGATAACCAACACATAATGGATACTTAAATTAGAGTGATTAATACAATAATTGATTTTATAAATATAACATGGAGAAATACTAAATCACCATATTTATTAATGAAAAAATTTCATAATTAGCTGATGAAAATAGTATTTTCCAATTTATGTGTTATATTTAATATATTTTTAATGTTATATAATTGAAGTAATAATAAAAGCCATGATTTAGTCGAGGTGCGTATAAATTGACTCGAACACCTTAATTAAAAAAAAAAAATTCTTAAACAAGTTTGGATGAATAAAGAAATATTAGATAATTTGTTTTTTTTTATAATTTACTTTTTTACACTTTTACAAAATTGATAAAATTAAAAAGTGATATGAAAATATATAGTATCTGATCATCTCAAAACTTGATAAAATTCATATAATCTTGATATAATTATCTTTAATAATCATCAAGATTACACGTCATTAATTTAGATCCATACAATGAACTTCATTAAACAGCCAAAGCCAATCAGTCCACTAAATGCAAAAACGACACCGTTAGCCGGAAATTACAAACAAAAGCACCACTATAAATTCCTGGCGAAGTAATTCTCGTTCCTCTCCCCTCCTCGGTGGCACACTCATTACAACTTCAACGATCTTCTCTCGGAGGGTTCAGGTAAAACGCGGCGTTTTTATTTCACTTCTAATTTTAGATATTTTAGATCTGGTCCTTGTACAGCCTTCGTCCACCGTTCAATTTTTATTTTTCTGTTTCAACTTCCCAGTCAAAACATTTTCACAAACCCTAGCGAGTCATAAGACAGATCTGGTGATTAATAGCTGTGTTTTCAGTTATATTTCATCATTAGTTTTTTCGTCTTTATCTATTACGCGTTTTGACTGTGTTTTTATCATCTTTAAATTCGAAATCTTATGGTGGATACACGTGCTCTGAAAATTTGAAAGTTTCGGTGATCTTTTCGGTTTTTCGAGAGTTTTTGTTTTTTGTAGTTGAGACAGTGGATGAAGTAGTTGAAAACTTGAAAGTTTTTGTTTTACAAGGTTCGGATCTAGATCTGTTGACCGGATGATTCAAATCTCTTGATTTTCCGTTTGGTTCTCGAGAAAATTCTGGATTTTCTCGGCAAAAGAACGGATTTGTAATTTTTGAATCATATGTTCTTTATTGTTGTGAAATTGAGAATTTCGATTGTGTTTTTGTGTGATTAGGCGTTTTTCTGTCGAAGTTTTCGGATTTTTGAAGATGAATCAATTGTATCATCAGAAGAACGCCTTTGGCGCGCGTGAGGAGACGCGCGGTTTTGAATTCTCTGATCAGAGGGAGTCTGTTGTTTGTCCGAAGCCACGACGAGTTGGGATTTTGGCGAGTAATTGTACTAGGCCCTTTAGATGGCAATTGAGGTAAATTTTTCTTTCGCTCTCTCTTCTTTCCTTTTAAACTTTGTTTTTATTTATTTAGAAGTTTCAGTTTTAATGAAATCGTCATTTCATTCCAGTCATCCAGTTGGGGTGTCTGATTCAAACGCCGCGGCAGAGCTTCTAGACATCATTCTCATGAAGGTAAGCTTAATTAATTGTTAAGATTTTATCACGTGGAAGGATTAGTTTTTCATTTGTTAGATGTATGACTAAGTCTATAAATATTTTATGTTTTGATTTTCTATAGGAGGGTTATGGCGTGGAACAAACAGCATCCCAGGTAGCATCTTCGCCCCCGTATTTTAGTGGGTCTCCTCCAAGTAGGGCTGCCAACCCTTTGATTCAAGATGCTCTATTTGGAGATGAAAAACTCACACCATTGCAAGTGCCAGTAGTACCATCCCCGTCTGGTTTACCATCACCTTCATCATCAGCACGTAAGGCTGGATGTACTAGAATGAAGTTCGGGCTTAAACCAGCAACTGTTAGAGTAGAAGGATTTGATTGCCTTAACAGGGATCGCCAGAATTCCAGCATCCCTGCTATGGCCTAGATTTCCATAAAAGAAACTGTACATAGAAGGAAGCTGAATGTCAACATAATTCACAAGAGCAGCAGACCTAACAAGAAGAGGGAGTTTTGAATATTTTTGGAGAGAATTAAGATGATGTGTTAAGTAGTGTATATAAATCGGTATGTGGTTTTTTCGCCAGTGATCTATCTCATTGCTAATGTCTCTGTAAGTATTTCCGATTGAACGGCAAACCTTGTGACTTGAATATTTTGGAGAGCATGGTGCTATATGTAATATATGATAAAAGTGATTAGTATTGGGAGGGTCTTTTCATTTGTTTTGTGAACGATCACCATGGAAAGAATTTGTATAGAGTCTGTGGGTGATTGAAATTTGGTCATTGATCCTGTAAATGTATTTTGGCAATTGTTAATGGCCTGGTTTGGTTATATCTTTTTCCCTCTTCCTGCTATTTTGTTACATATACATAAATGAAGAGAGTTGCTTTTTCTTGTTTCATACCCCTTTCAGATAAAAATATTACAATTGTAAGTGTTGATTATATGGAATTCTTCGTTTGCCTAACATGGATTTGATACACTTTTATTTTCCATTGCCCAATGTTTTGTTAGGAAGATGATATGTTTTTGCTTGTACTTCCCTATGTCTTTGATAGTCTCACAACTGCATTTCTCACCCAAAAAGTTTCAAAATATAATTTTATTACGCCAACGCTGAGTTTCGTTAATAATTTTCGTTAAATATCATGATATTAATTGTAAAGACGAAAATATCACTCTCTTATTCTCTTCTTAGCCTCCATTGTGGCCAAAACTATCACTTGTCGGATTAGGCCTGATTCCAGCACCATCACAACCTTTTGAAACTTCCATTAGACTTCTCACATCACCCACACGGCCACAGCAAAACCCCTCTCACTCCCGCACCGGTGCACCCTCCAATAGCCAATCAACGACCATTGTCCTTTTAGCATGCTTTCCCATCTTCAAAGCTAGATTTCGGTCGATTTCGCCAGTAGAAATCACCCCTACCATCACCATTGGAACACTTATCCTCTCATCAACAAAACTCATCCACCCATCGATAGTCTCTAGTCGTCGTTTGTCATTTGTTAACCGCACTTGTCGCGGCGTGATAGTCGCATTTTGTGACATCAAAAGTTGTTTGTGGAATTGGTTTGACAAGGAGATTGGTGGGAGATTGTTGTGTGTATTGAGAAGTGTTGAATTGGTTGAGTTTACAGGTGAATTTTCTAATTTTTCCCATCCCTAACCTTCCACGCAACTTCTGAACCTAGGCGCACACCACCTACTCGACAATTTGCTCTAACCAAAACCCAAACCTCATCAGACAACACCACCCCACTTGCTCGACCATTTGTCCCAACCAGCCTTCTCCCATCTTTCAACCTCCGACCTCCCATCTTTAAAACCCCTTAAACCCTGACACTTGGTTACTCACTAATCGTCGGCTGTGAATCGTCGCCCTCTTTCCTCGTTCATTGTTTTCTCAGCAAAGTGGAATTTTAAAATTTGATTTTTGATACAAAATGTTAATTGACCATCTTGCACTTCTTCACAACGAAATTTACTAATGGATTTATGCAGTGGGTAATAAAGTTGTATTTTGAAATTTTTTGGATGAAAAATGTCACTAAGCCATTATTTTGGGGAAAAAGTTGTTACTTCCTTACCAATTCGCTATTATTCTTTGTTGGTTTAGGTGTCTTGTTGCTGATAGCCTGACATTTAGATGTTTATGGACTAGATATACTCAGCACTTGAGAGAATATTCGACTAGGCGTGGAGCCGTGGACGGCATCTTCGTTTTGAGAAGCTGAAATTTCTTACACCATCTATTTTTGATGTTGAGCCAGTCAGCTCAAACAAAAATCAAACAGCTTATTGGCAATAATTGATAGCACAAATTACTCTACACTTTCTTGTAATTTCCTTAGTAACAAAAGCTGGTTACGAAGTGTCGAGACTGGCTCACTTGATGGGCCGAGATCAATACATACTTGTAAGCCCAAGTTGCAGTTTAATTTTTTAGCCCATGCATTTGAAACTTTGAAGTTTCCAAAATACTGAGTGATAATATATGTTAGGGGAATATGAAAGAAACTTACTTGACTCAAGAGGTTTCTAAATGGAACACTTACATCCTTTAACTTTCGAAATAAAACAACTACACCCAGGGATGTAGCTAGAATTTTTAGTCAGTAGGGTCAAAAAGAGGAATCTATTATTCAGTGTTACAATTTCAAACCCTTTTATTAAATTCAACAAAAACTCATAGCTCATGATATTCTATCAATTAAGAAAGATAAAAGAAGAGATTTCTAAGCAAAATAACAAAAATTAAGAAAGATAAAAGAAGAGATTTTTGTGAGGTTAACATAAATAAAGTGGGATTAAAATTATCAATTACTATAAAAGATGAAACTATTTTAGTTAAATTTATTTCAAATTTTCGGTGGGTTCCCATTTTCAATAAAGTGGCTGTCTTTTCTCTTACAATAAAAAGAGTCTAATATATGATATTTCTCACATGATCAAAATATTATATATATATTAAAGGATCTAATCTAAGTATATTAAACTTTGACAATTGGATAAGCCATTTGGGAAATAAAACTTTCTTCTATAGTGTTGTCCATTTTACCCTTACGACACTTCCTTTTCACCACATTATCAATTAAAAGGGTGTTAGTGTGTTTCATTCTGAAACCTATAAGTGTCGTTGTTCTTTCACTAAACCCCAGGGGTGTCCATGTAAAAATCTCATTGTTAGAGTATCAAACATGCAGTAGTCGTTCAGCCAAGTGAGCAGAAGTTTAACTGGCCATGTGAAGTTCAGCTGATGGACACGTGAAGAGAAGAAGCTGACTCTGACTCAGCAAGTTATATTGTTTATTGTGTGAGTTGCGGAAGTTAAGGCAGGTTGTTAAAACTGTAAACTAGAAGCTATTAAAGAAGACTTAATTATTGTAATTTAGTACAGCAAATATTGAAATTGAATAAAAAGCTCTCTCTGTTCTTAGCTCAATTGAAAGAAGTCTGATGTGATGATGCGATGGACATGGAAAGCCAGAACGTTATAGACTGAACGGAATGACTGATTAATGCAAATGGAAGATTAAATTTCGTGAATGGGGATCGATGAGTAATCAAGGAGTGGACTAGTTTCTTGAAATGCATATCTTGGAATAAGATGTTTAGCGGTAGGTTTTTCTAAATGTTTGATGCTGCTGTGAGCTTATATATCTCTGAGTCTGAGACTTAATATATTCATTAAATCAATATGGGTGGGTGTTAAATATGTTTAAAAACAATGCATATTCTATGCTTAAAACCATAATTTATGGGTGTCAAGACAGTAAGGCTATAAGGAAGAAAGATATTTTCTTTATTCATCTCTCTACAATTGTGGATCAAGTACAATTTTTTTTAATATTACACATCAATCTGTTAAAGTATGTAATATTTTGCTAGAAACTGGTTTGCTGTTCAAGTTTGTATTTTGGCGCCAAGTTTGAGTATGTTAAAGGCTGTCTCTCAAATGTTGTATTTGGTTGGTTTTTTGAAATTATTATGTGATGTTTTTAGGTGATGACAACCGGTGATTAAGGCCATTATATGACATTGTAAATTAGTATTAGTTAGAGTTGTTTCGAGTGCCTTGTATTTGCAAAAAGTTCTCACTCCAAGAGTTGTTGTAACAGTGAAGAATTTTGTGTTTATATTCCCCTGTTCAATGAACGAAAACAGAGCATATACATGCTGAAGTTTCTCTCTTTTCAACTCCCTCTTTAATGCATGTTAACCTTCTTTCTCTTAGCATAACCAAACTCAAAAACCTACAATTGGTATCAGAACCATCCTTGATCTTTCAGGACCAAAAAACCACCATACCTGAGCTTCCTCATGGCGTCAAACCCAACTCCATTTTCTCCACCTATCTTCAATGGTGATTAGTTCCATGTTTAGGCTGTCAAGATGAAAACCTACTTGAGAGGCCATGGTTTGTGGTAATATGTGGAGGAGGAGAGGCAAGTTCCTCAGCTTGGACCAAACCCAACGCTGAACCAGATGAGAATCCATGAATAAGAGTTAGCCAAAGCTCCAACGGCTTTGTCATGTATACACTCGGCTATCATTGACCAAGTCTTCTCCAGAATCATGGCGTGTAAGACCCCCAAAGGAGCTTGGGACATCCTCAAGGAGGAGTTTGGACGAAGTAGCTAGACTTGCAATATGCAAGTCTTAAATTTAAGAAGAGAATTTGAGGTGCTTAAGATGTAGGAGGCCGAGTCTGTTAAGGAGTATGTGGATATGCTTATTAATGTAGTAAATAAAATTAAGTTGCTTGGAGAAGAGCTGACTAATAAGAGGATAGTGGAGAAGGTCCTGATCAGTTTGCCTGAAAGATTTGAAGCAAAAATTTCATCCCTGGAAGACTCTAAAAATCTGTCCCAGATCAGCTTGGCTGAACTTGTCCATTCACTTCAAGCTCAAGAGCAAAGAGGGCTACCGAGGCAAGAAGATTCACATGATGTAGCCATGGTTGCAAGTCAGAAAGGAAGAGTATACCAAAGGGAAGACAAGAAGTATGTTGGTGAGAAGAAGGGAAAAGAGAAGAGTATTTATCAGGGAGGAAAACGTGGTGGAATGAGATCATTTCCTCCATGCTCACACTACAAAAAAAGGAACAATTCAGAAAGTAGATGCTGGTTCAGACCTGGCATACAATGCAGGTCATGCAAGCAATTCGGGCACATAGAAAAAGTATGTAAAAACAAAGGAAATCAACGAGAGCAACAGGCTCAGGTGGTGAAGATTCAACAGCCAAGTTCAGAAGCTGAGCAGGTCTTTATGGCCTCATGTTCAAACCAGAAAATGTGTGGTGATTTCTCGTTGATTGACAGTGGTTGTACAAACCACATGACTCCAAATTTGGCAAGTTTCGTGAGTATTGGCGAGTTCTATCAATCTAGAGTCAAGATTGGAAATGGAGGATTTGTGGAAGTCAAGGGAAGAGGTGAGGTTGCTATTCCAACTCCATCAGGTACAAAATACATTTCAAATGTTCTTTATGTGCCTGAAATTAATCAAAGTTTGCTGAGTGTGGGCCAAATGTTAGAAAAGAATTACTCTTTGCATTTTCAAAATATGTTATGCATTGTAGTTGAAGTATTGGTAATGAATTGAAGAGAGTGAGAATGTTAGGAAAAATTAAGTTTTCCAATTGAATAGAGAAAATCAATTTCAAAAGCCTTGTCTGCCAAATTTGATGAGACTAAAATATGGCACAAAAGGCTTGACCATTTTCATTACATTGGCCTTAAGGAGATGAAGAGGAAAAGCCTTGTCCAAAACATGCCTGAAATTGAGCAGAAAGAAGGGGTGTGCCAAATCTGTCAAATGGGCAAACTCAATAGATAGCCATTCCCAGCAAATCAAGCCTGGAGAGCTGCTGAAAAACTTCAGCTCATACACACGGATGTATGTGGACCCATGCAAGTTTTTTTCTTGAATGGCAGTAGGTATTTCCTCCTATTTATAGATGACTTTTCTAGGATGTGCTGGGTATATTTCTTGAAGCAAAAAGGTGAAGTGGTAGCAATGTTCAAGAAATTCAAGCAAATGGTGGAGAATCAAACTGGTTTAAGTTTGAAAACAATTAGGAATGATAATGGTGCATAATACACCTCAAACTAGTTTGAAGAACTACGTGTGGGAGCTAGAATAAAGCACCAACTGAGCAGTCCATACACACCACAACAAAATGGTGTGAGTGAAAGAAAAAACAGGACTGTAATGGAGATGGCTAGGTGTATGCTGTTTGAGAAAAAACTTCCTAAAGGTTTCTTGGCAGAAGCTATAAATACAACATTATATTTGTTGAATAGGCTGCCAACTAAAGCTCTTGGCAACAAAACTTCATTTGAGGCTTGGTATGGAGTAAAGTCAAGCATTGGCAACCTCAAGGTGTTTGGAAATATCTATTATGCACACATTCTAGCCGGTAAGAGAAGTAAACTAGATGAGAGGGCTGAAACTGGAATACTGGTTGGGTACATCAACTTGTCTAAAGCACATAGGATTTATAATCCTAAGACAAAAAGGTTTCTGGTAAACCGAGATGTGAAGGTAGATGAAGCCTCTCTGTGGAACTGGGAAAGAAATGAAGTTGATAAGAGTGGAATGCTAGAGCAAAGAGGAGATCTGATAGACAACCAAGAAGCTTCAGATTTCAGCTCAGATTCTGAAGTAGACTCTCCAGTTAGGGGCACAAGGACTTTGGTAGAGATTTATGAGAAATGTAACATGGCTTTGATAAAGCCAACATGCTACTCTGAAGTTGCCAGAGTAAAATAGTGAAGGGCAGCAATGGAAGAGGAGCTAGGCATGATTGAGAAAAATGCCACTTGGGAACTAGTGGACAAACCAGTTGGGAGGAAAGTTATTTAGGTGAAATGGATTTATAAGAAGAAATTGAATACAGATGGCTCAGTCAATTGATATAAAGCAAGGCTTATAGTAAAGGGTTATGCACAGCAGATTGGAGTGGATTTTTCTAACACTTTCGTACCTGTAGCAAGGCATGACACAATAAGGCTTCTACTTGCACTTGCAGCCCAATTCAAGTGGAAAATTTTCCAACTAGATGTGAAGTCTACCTTATTAAATGGGTGGCTTGATGAAGAAATTTTTGTAGAGCAGCCTGAAGGGTATGAAGTTGAAGGGCAAGAGGATAAGGTGTATCTCCTTAGGAAGGCCTTATATGGCCTGAAATAGGCTCCTAAGGCCTGGTACAGCAGGATTAGTGAATATCTGGTTAGTTTGGGGTTTGCAAGGAGTCCAAATGAGCATACCCTATATGTTAGAGANCTTTTGTGTATGTGTTTCATACTGAGAAAATTAACTTGGTTAGACTGCTAATTGCGATTAAAATTTAAACATTAACCATTGCCTTCTCTGAGCTAATAATATTAACCTCAGTGGCTGGCTTTTAAAAATTTTTAACTCGGGAACTTTAAGTCTGAGCTTATTATATTGGCAATAACCAATCGGTGAGCTCTCGATTCCTCCATCAGTGGATGAAGTAGTTGAAACTTGAAAGTTTTTGTTTTACAAGGTTTGGATATAGATCTGTTGACCAGATGATTCAAATCTCTTGATTTTCCGTTTGGTTCTCGAGAAAAATTTGGATTTTCTCGGCAAACAAACGGATTCGTAATTTTTGAATCATATGTTTTTTATTGTTGTGAAATTGAGAATTTCGTTTGTGTTTTTGTGTGATTAGGCGTTTTTTTGTGGAAGTTTTTGGATTTTTGAAGATGAACAAACGAAACACAGTAGTGAGAGAGTGACTGTTGAACATTGATACTTGGCTGGAAATGAAGCAGTTTACTAAGTGTTTTTGAATATGTGTTAGCGGCAAAACTGAAAGGCAATCTGCCAGGGGTCCATTTGATATGCTGCAAAGTTTAACTTATTTTGTAATGGTAGATATGTATTCCAGATTATAAGGGATGTGCTGCAATAGTTGTTGTTAGTTGGTATTAAGTGTGTGGCTTTAGATTAATTCAGGTTATTATATGACTGCAAAGTTGGTGCAAACGGTGTAATATTTTGCTTTATTAGTTGTAACGTAAACTCATTTGGTAATGCAATAGAAAGATAACTTTCTTCATTCCAATTCAGCTCTCTTTCTTTTCTTTGTTATCTCCGGTGTAAAAACATTAACATGGTATCAGAGCTGAGTTAATTCCAGCAAAAACTCTGAACCTTTCTTCTCCAGAATAATTCATCTACCTCTCCGGAAAACAGCCTTTCATTAGACCTGTTTTTTCTTGAACAAATGACCACTCCAACAGCTTCCATTCTACCTCCTGTGTTCAATGGTGAACACTACCATATATGGTCCGTTACAATGAAGCTTACTTGAGGGGCCAAGGACTCTGGCAATATGTAGAAGAAGAGAAACAGCCCCTCAGCTGGGACCAAATCCCACTCTCGACCAAATTCCAATGCATGAAGAGGAAGCTTCAAAGGCTCCCAGAGCCTTCTCTCACATTCACTCAGCTGTCACAGACCTTGTTTTCACAAGGATTATGGCATGCGAAACAGCCAAAGAATCATGGGACAAATTGAGGGAAGAGTTCATGGGAAGTGATACTACAAGAAACATGCAGGTTCTAAATTTGAGAAGGGAGTTTGAAACATTAAGGATGCAGGAGGTTGAGAAAGTGAAGGAATATGTTGATACTTGATAGGCTGATGAACATTGTCAACAAAATCAGATTACCTAGAGTGGAGATGTTAGATAGCAGAATAGAGGAGAAGGTGATGGTGAGCTTGCTGGAAAGGTTTGAGGCTAAGATCTCATCCTTGGAGGACCCAAAAAACCTGACTCAAATCACATTGACTGAGCTGGTCCGTGCTCTGCAAGCACAAGAGCAGAGAAGGCTCTTAAGGCTAGAGGATGCAAATGAAGGGGCAATGTTAGTAACTCATAAGGGCAAGTTTGTACAAGGGAACTGCAGAAAGTTTGCTGGAGAAAAGAGAGGAAAAGAAAGGTCCAATAACCACTAGAACAAAGCTAGTGGAATGAAGAATTTTTTGGCTTGTTCTCATTGCAAAAGAAAGGGACATGCAGAGCACAAATGCTGGTTTAGACCTGGTATACAGTGTAGGGCCTACAAACAGTTTGGCCATATTGAAAGAGTGTGCAAAAACAAGGGAGAGCAGTCCCAACAACAAGCTCAAACAGCTGATTAACAATAACCAGGGCAGGAGACTGAGCAACTGTTTGTGGCCTCATCCAACTTGATCCAAGCTTGTGATGATACCTAGTTGATTGACAGTGGATGCACACATCACATGACACCAGATTTGAGCGGCTTTGTGAACATAGATCATTCTTATCGGTCAAAGATTAAAGTTGGAAATGGAGAATGTGTGGAAGCAAGAGGTAAATGAGATGTTGCAATTCAAACTCCAAAAGGTACAAAACTAATCTCAAATCTACTTTATGCACCTAATATAAGTCAAAGTCTTTTGAGTGTGGGAAAAATGTTGGAAAAGAATTATGCACTACACTTTCAAAAACAATCCTGCATTATTCAAGATAGTGAGGGAAATGAGATTATGAGAGTGAAATTGGTAGGTAAAAGCTTTCCAATTATGTGGAGAGTTACACCACACAAAGCATGCAATGTTAGAGAGGATGAAACTAAAATATGGCACAAGAGATTAGGCCATGTACATTATAGAAATCTAAGGGAAATGCAGTAAAAAAATTTAGTCCAAAATCTGCCTATTGTAGAACAACCGAGAGGTGTCTGTAAAGTGTGTCAATTAGGCAAGATGAGTAGGAAACCCTTTCCAGTGAATCAAGCCTGGACAGCTTCTGAAAAACTCCAACTTGTTCACTCGGATGTATGTGGCCCCATGCAAACCTTATCACTTAATGGGAGCAAGTACTTTGTATTGTTCATAGATGATTGGTCTAGGATGGGCTGGATTTACTTTCTAAGGCAGAAAAGTGAGGTGGCTGGAGTATTCAGAAAATTCAAACTGGAAGTAGAAAACCTGACAGGAAAATCCATTAAAACCTTGAGAAGTGATAATGGCATTGAACACACTTCTCAAGAGTTTGAAAAAATTTTGCATAGAAGCTGGAATTAGACATCAATTTAGTAGGCCTTATACTCCACAACAGAATGGAGTTTGTGAGAGAAGAAACAAGACAGTTATGGAAATGGCAAGATGCTTGATGGCTAAGAAAAATCTTACCAAATTCTTTTGGGGAGAGGCTGTAAACACAAGTGTCTACTTACTCAACAGACTTCCCACTAAAGCCTTGAGTAATCAAACACCTTTTGAAGCTTGGACTGGAGTCAGACCAACAGTGGAAGAGTTGAAGATTTTTGGTAGCATATGCTATGTCCTGGTGCCACCTGCAAACAGGACAAAGTTGGAGGATAAGGTAGTGATAGGAACGTTTATTGGTTACAGCAACCAATCCAAAGCCTACAGAATTTACATTCCTGACTCAAGGAAAGTGGTGGTGTCCCAGGATGTTACAATAGATGAGAGTGGAGTTTGGAATTGGGAAAAGTGTAGAGCTGATGTAGAAACAAAACCTCAACTGAGTGAGGTTCAAGCTAATCAGATTGAAGAAGACTCAGGGGAGGAATCAGATGAAGAGGTTGCTGTTAGGGGAACTAGAACTCTAGCTGATGTGTATGACAGATGCAACTTAGCGCAAATGGAACCTTCAAATTATTCAGAGGCTGCACAATCAGAATCTTGGAGGATTGCCATGAAGAAGGAGCTTGCAATGATTGAGAAAAATCAGACCTGGAAGCTGGTGGATAGACCAGAAAATAGAAAGGTGATTCAGGTGAAATGGATTTAAAAAAAAAAAGCTGAATCCGAATGGCTCAATTATGAAGCATAAGGCCAGGCTTGTGGTTAAGGGATTTGCTCAGTAATATGTAGTGGATTTCCTAGAAACATTATCTTCTGTTGCTCGGCATGACACTATCAGACTGCTACTTGTAGTGGCAACTCAATTCTCCTGGAAAGTTTACCAAATGGATGTAAAATCTGCCTTCTTGAATGGTTGGTTAAATAAGGAAATCTATATTGAACAACTTGAAGGGTATGTGATCCAAGGAGAAGAGGGAAATGTGTATTTGCTGAAGAAGGCCTTGTATGGCCTAAAACAGGCACCAAGGGCCTGGTACAGCAGGATTAATGACCACCTGCTCAACTTGGACTTTGTGAAGAGTCCAAATGAACATAATCTATACATTAGAGAAGCTGAGGATGATGTGATGATCATTTCTCTGTATGTGGATGATCTTCTAGTAATTGGAAGCAATCAAACTCAAGTGGATGAGTTCAAGAAATCCATGCAAAATGAGTTTGAAATGACTGACTTGGGTGGAATGTCTTACTTTCTTGGAATGGAAATTGATCAAGATGTGGATGACATCTTTGTGAATCAAAGAAAGTATGCAAATGAAGTTCTAAAAAAATTCTGCATGGAGAATTGCAAACCAGTTAATCTTCAATTGGTTCCAAATTTGAAACTTTCAAAGGATGATGATGGTGAGAAGGTTGATGAAGGATTGTACAGAAGTTTGATAGGGTGTCTGCTGTACTTGACAACAACTGGACCAGATTTTGCCCTTTCCAGATTAGATAATCTGGATTTGGTAAGTTGACAGTTTCTGTTGTCCCTGGACTTGGTGTGAGGAAGGGAGCTGGTTTTAGTTTAGTTCCATCAATCAGGCCCTCAAGATCATTGGCTCTGATCGAAGGTGTTACCTGAGTCTTCCATAAAAGATAGTTTTTGAGATCAAGCGTAGTGGGTACAGTGAAGTTGAAATTGGAAGGTTGGAACGTGTTTGAAGGTATGGTGTTGGTGATATTTATAGTTTGTGGAGTGGAATCACTGGGAGTGGAGTCTGCCATCTTCTCCTTACCTGCTTTGGTATTACACAGTTGCACACTGCCAAGCTTAAAGGTCTTATCTTTGCTGAGAAATCATCTGATGCTGTAATCAAGCCTATTTATTTTGTATATTGTGACTCATAAAATAATCAGAAAATTTAGTAAAATATCTTATCTACTCAAATCATTTCGTCTCTTTAGACTTTTATTTATACCTGTCATGGGCGATGAGACCAACTCAATCAATGAATGGTTATGGCCTAAAATCGTTTAGTTTCCTTAAAGTTTTCATATTTCATTGCTGGGATTATGGTGATCTTTATTATTTTATTGTTATCATAGGAAGCGGCAAAGTCCACCCCAACTTCACCCTACTAAAATATTCATACTTTGTTTAACAGTCAATGTTGGTTTTGCATGGAAACGAAGGAGAAAAACAGATGAACAAAAGAGAAACGTGAGACTGCAATAATGCTCTGTTTTTAATTCAAAAAACAAGGGTAAAAATATACAAAGAACAAGCAACTGTTCCAACTAATGAAATTTCAAAATTCAAATTTAAACTTACTGCACCTACTAATACACGTACAAGCATGAGTGAAATTACACTTAACCAAACCTAATACACCTAAACATGTCAGTGAACCAATCCAACACAGTGATTCAAAAACTGCTTCTGCATGAATTGAGGGAGATCAATCGGCGGTAAAACTGCAGTTCAAAAATTCTGCCAACTTTCTTCATTTCTAGCATGATATCACCTTTCAACACTCCTCCTTGATATCATTACTGGAAACACCAAGTCTGAACTGAAGATATTCAAACTTGGCTTTAGACAATGGCTTAGTCATAATATCAGCAACCTGTTCTTCTCCCCAGCAGTGTATCAACTCAACCCCATGATCTTGCACAGCTTCATTACTGCATGGTATTTTATCTTAATATGTTTTGTATGACCATGATTAACTGGATTTTTGGCCATAGAAACTGTAGACAGATTGTCACAGAAAATTAAAGTAGGCTGTCTCTGAGTTTGGTTAAGATCATTCAAAATCGTCCTAAGCCAAATGGCTTGGTTCACAGCAGTAGCAGCAGAAATGTATTCTGCTTCTGCTGTTGACTGAGCTACCGTTTCCTGCCTTTTGGACAACCAACACACAACACCTGAATTTAAGAAAAATACATAGCTGGATGTACTTTTCATGTCATTTATTGATCCAGCCCAGTCACTATCCGAATATTCCACAAGCTGGAAACTTTTAGATTTCCTAAACCATACACCAAGTCCAGGATTACCTTTAATATATCTGAGCACCCTCTTGGCTGCCCTGAAATGATTTTCACTTGGATTACTCATAAATTAACCTGGAGATGAGACTTGTAACATACATTAAGTCAGGCCTGGTTGTTGTTAGATACAACAAACAACCTATTAAGCTTTTGTATAAACTTTCACCCACCTTGACAGCCCCGTCCTCTTTGCTCAATTTTTGAGTAGCAACCAGAGGTGTATTGACTGGCTTGCATTTATCCATGCCAAACCGTTTAAGAACCTCTACAACATACCTCCTATGATTGAAAAATATCCCACATGAAGTTTGATTAATTTCCATACCTAGGAAGTAAGACATTATCCTGAGATTTGTCATCTCAAATTCACGATTCATGGCTTCCTTAAAACTCATCCATCTTACTTGGACTACTGTCGGTGATGAGAAGATCATCAACATATAGTGAAACAATAATCAATTCACCCTCCACGTTTCTTACATATAATGTATGTTCATTGGGACTTCTCAAATAACCCAAGCTACTCAAATATTCATTGATCCTGCTATACCAGGCTCTAGGAGCCTGTTTTAGGCCATACAAGGCATTCCTCAAAAGATACACTTTATTCTCTTAGCCTTGAACCTGGTACCCATCCGGTTGCTCAACATAAATCTCTTCATTGAGCCATCCATTCAAAAACACAGACTTGACATCCAATTGAAATATTTTCATCCGAATTGTGTAGCAAGAGCAAGTAACAGCCTGATTGTGTCAAGCCTTGTTATCGGTGCAAATGTATTTTCACATGAAAATCAATTCCATATTGTTGAACAAATCCTTTAACAACCAACCTTGCTTTGTGCTTATGTACTGAACCATCAGGATTATATTTCTTCTTGAAAATCCACTTGACTTGAATCACATTTCTATCCCTTGGTCTGCCTACAAGCTTTCAGGTCTGATTTTTTTTTATCATTGCTAACTCCTCCTACATAGCAACCCTCCAAGCTTCAGATTTTGCTGCTTCAGTGAAGTCAGTTGGTTCAGTGTGGCCAAATTACACCTCTCATATACCTCAGCCAATGATCGAGTACCTCTAACCGGGAGCTCTTCTTCAGTTTCACTTCCATCTTCTTCAGCAACTTCATCACCAACCACATCAATCTGCCGTGGACTTTCTCTTTCATCAACTTTGTTCTCTTCCCAATTCCAAACACCTTTCTCATCAACCCTTATATCTCTAGTGAAATGAATGCTTTTGGTTTCTGGATTATACACTCTATAAGCCTTGGAATTATTACTATATCCAATAAAAATGCCTATAGTTGCTTTGTCATCCAGCTTCTTCCTCTTGATTGTTGGAACCAATACATAACAGGTGTTGCCAAAGACCGTTAAATGATCCGCAACAGGTTTGATCCCATACCAAGCTTCATAAGGAGTTTGGTTGATCAAGGCTTTTGTGGGAAGCCTATTTAGTAAATAAACTGCAGTGTTTATAGCTTCTGCCCAAAAACTTTTATGCAGTTTCTTCTCAGCCAACATACATCTCCCCAACTCCATAATGGTTCTATTCCTTCTCCCACTTACTCCATTCTGCTGTGGAGTATAAGGATTGCTGAATTGGTGCTTGATTCCTGCCTCTATGCAGATTGTTTCAAACTCTTTTGATGTATACTCACTCCCATTGTCACTCCTGACCATTTTGATACTCAAACTAGTTTGGTTTTCAACCAGCTACTTAAACCTTCCAAAAACTCCAGCCACTTCATTTTTTTGCTTCAAAAAAATACACCAAACACATTCTAGTTTTATCATTAATGAACAAGATAAAATAATTACTCCCATTCAAGAAAGGTGTTTACATAGGGCCACATACATCTGTGTGGATGAGTTAGAGTTTTTTTGAAGCTCTCCAAGCTTGGTTCACAGGAAAGGGTGGTCTGCTCAGCTTGCCAAGTTGACATGCATGGCACATGGTCTTTACTTCATCAATTTCGGGCAGGTTTAGGACCAACTGTTTGGTCTGAACTTGCTTGAGGCTGTGGTAGTGATAATGGCCAAAACGCTTGTGCCACATTTCAGATTCATCTAGCTTAGCACTATGAGCTCTAAATTCTGAATTTTTCCAGTCAATGGGAAAGCTTTTTCCCATCATTCTAACTCTTATAAGCTCACAACCCTCACTGTCTAGTATTTTACAGGATTGATCCTGAAAATGTAGGACATATTTCCTCTCTAACATTTGTCCTACACTAAGTAAACTTTGATTCAATTTAGGGACATAAAGCACATCGGAAATCAGTTTAATACCTGATTGAGTTTGCACAGCCACATCACCTCTCCCTTTGACATCCACAAATTCTCCATTCCCTATCTTGACTTTGGATTGAAACGCCATGTCCAAGCTGATGAAGCTTTCCAAATTTGGAGTCATATGACTTGTGTATCCACTGTCAATCAACCAAGTTTCATTGCATGATGAGGCAGACTCGCAGGATACCATAAATAATTGCTCAGCTTCTTGCCCTTGCTGCAAATCTTCAACCAAATTGTTTGCAGGCTCTACACTGAATTCCTGGTCTGAACCAACATAGTTTTTCTGATTGTCCCTTCTTCTTGCAGTGGGAACACAGTGGATACTCTTTTATCCCACCATGTTTGTTCCACTGAACGTTAACTTTCTCTTTCCCCTTCTTATCTCCTACATTTCTCTTATTTCCAGGCTGCACAAACTTCCTTTTATGTGTTGCAACCATAGCACCTTCACCTGCGTCTTCCAACCTTAAAAGCCTCATTTGCTCTTGAGCTTGTAAAGAATGGACCAGCTCTATGAGAGATATTTGAGACAGGTCCTTAGAATCCTCTAAAGAGGAGATTTTAGCCTCAAATCTTTCAGGTAGGCTTACTAACACTTTCTCCACAATTCTTTTATTTGTCAACTCCACCCCAAGCAATCTAATTTTATTAACCACACTCATTAGTCTATCAACATACTCCCTTACCTTCTCAGTTTCTTGCATTTTTAGCAACTCAAATTCTCTTCTCAGGTTCAACACTTGCATGCCTCTTGTTGTATCACTGCCTATATACTCTTCT
This sequence comes from Pistacia vera, assembly GCF_008641045.1. Taxonomy (NCBI): domain Eukaryota; kingdom Viridiplantae; phylum Streptophyta; class Magnoliopsida; order Sapindales; family Anacardiaceae; genus Pistacia; species Pistacia vera. The sequence continues at coordinate 648,109 of NW_022196568.1, read as the reverse complement.
CTCAACTTATCCCATGCTTCCTTTGGTGTTTCAAACGCCATGATCCTTGTGAGTACAAGATCAGTCACTGCTGCATGAATGTGAAAGAGAGCTCTTGATGCCTTGGCAACCTCTTCTTCATGCATCCTGATTTGATTCAGGGTGTGATTTGGACCCAAGTGAGGCAGTTGACGGTTCTCTTTCACGTACTGCCACAGACCCTGTCCACGAAGGAATGCCTTCATCTTAACTGCCTACATGTGGTATTGCTCGCCATTAAACACTGGAGGAGTGAGAGAGACTGGAGGCTGTGCCATTGAAACTGAATGTTTTTTAGTTTTGACAAAAAGAGTGACGAAACCGGGGTTGAAAGTAAGAAAAAAGAAGATTAAATTTGAGGCTCTCTAAGATCAATTCAAGCTCTGATACCACTTGCTGGTTTTGCATGGAAATGAAGGATAAAAACAGATGAACAAAAGAGAAACGTGAGACTATAATAATGCTCTGTTTTTTATTCAAAAATAGGGGTAAAAATATACAACGCACACACTACTGTTCCAACTAATGAAATTTCAAAATTCAAATTTAAACTTACTACACCTACTAATACACGTACAAGCATGAGTGAAATTACACTTAACCAAACCTAATACACCTAAACATGTCACTGAACCAATCCAACACAGTGACTCAAAAACTGCTTCTGCATGAATTGAGGGAGATCAATCGGTGGTAAAACTACAGTTCAAAAATTCTGCCAACTTTCTTCATTTCCAGCATGACATCACCTTTCAACAGTCAAGTCAAGATAATTCTTACTTCAGCTCAACAACTCTGGTGTTTAAATGGATGATATTCCTCCGTTTCTTCTGTGAGCTGACGATATAATGTGAAAGGAATCAAACATGTAATGTAACGTAATAACAGAAGAATAATATTTCATTCCCAGTTGAAATATAATGCATGTAAACAACCATTTTGATAACAATTTACATGCCATCACTTGATTGATGCCATGGATTACCTCACCTACTTCCATCATAATATAAATGTTCCTTCATTTTCATACCCATGCAGTGACTCAAACTTACACTTGTTCTTCTTCTCTCTTTAGCCCTTCAATTTATGCAACTATTGGATAAGGGTANTTTGCTCTTGAGCTTGTAAAGAATGGACCAGCTCTATGAGAGATATTTGAGACAGGTCCTTAGAATCCTCTAAAGAGGAGATTTTAGCCTCAAATCTTTCAGGTAGGCTTACTAACACTTTCTCCACAATTCTTTTATCCGTCAACTCCACCCCAAGCAATCTAATTTTATTAATCACACTTATTAGTCTATCAATATACTCCCTTACCTTCTCAGTTTCTTGCATTTTTAGCAACTCAAATTCTCTTCTCAGGTTCAACACTTGCATGCCTCTTGTTGTATCACTACTTGTATACTCCTCTCTCAACGTATCCCATGATTCCTTTGGTGTTTCAAACGCCATGATCCTTGTGAATACAAGATCAGTCACTGCTGCATGAATGTGAGAGAGAGCTCTTGGTTCCTTGGTAGCCTCTTCTTCATGCATCCTGATTTGATTCAGGGTGGGATTTGGACCCAAGTGAGACAGTTGACGGTTCTCTTCCACGTACTGCCACAGACCCTATTCACGAAGGAATGCCTTCATCTTAACTGCCTACATGTGGTATTGCTCGCCATTAAACACTGGAACAGTGAGAGAGACTGGAGGCTGTGCCATTGAAACTGAATACTTTTGAGTTTTAACAAAGAGAGTGACGAAACTGGGGTTGAAAGTGAGACAAAAGAAGATTAAATTATCAGGCTCTCTAAGATCAATTCAAGCTCTGATACCACTTGTTGGTTTTGCATGGAAATGAAGGAGAAAAACAGATGAACAAAAGAGAAACATGAGACTATAATAATGCTTTGTTTTTTATTCAAAAACAGGGGCAAAAATATACAACGCACATACTACTGTTTCAACTAATGAAATTTCAAAATTCAAATTTGAACTTACTACACCTACTAATACACGTACAAGTATGAGTGAAATTACACTTAACCAAACCTAATACACCTAAACATGTCACTGAACCAATCCAACACAGTGACTCAAAAACTGCTTCTGCATGAATTGAGGGAGATTAATCGGTGGTAAAACTGCAGTTCAAAAATTCTGCCAACTTTATTCATTTCTAGCATGATATCACCTTTCAACAGTCAAGTCAAGATAATTCTTACTTCAGCTCAACAACTCTAGCGTTTAAATGGATGATATTCCTCCGTTTCTTCTGTGAGCTGACGATACAATGTGAAAGGAATCAAACATGTAATGTAACGTAATAACAGAAGAATAATATTTCATTCCCAGTTGAAATATAATGCATGTAAACAACCATTTTGACAACAATTTACATGTAATCACTTGATTGATGCCATGGATTACCTCACCTACTTCCATCATAATATAAATGTTCCTTCATTTTCATACCCATGCAGTGACTCAAACTTACACTTGTTCTTCTTCTCTCTTTAGCCCTTCAGTTTATGCAACTATTGGATAAGGGTACACCCATGATGAAGCGGCGTGTGAAGTGGAAACTGCCAAAGGCAGTTTCTCACTAACTGCAGCCATATAAAAAAGAAAAGTTTTATTTTCTTTTAGTAGCACACACCAATATACAAAAACGCTCCCTCTCTCTCTAAAAATTGAAAAGAAAAATACTCTATGTGGTTTTCTTCCATATTCAATTTTTTCCTTCAGAGTTAAGGAGAAGGGGTATTTATGTTGTGTAAATACATTGTAATTCGTTAATATACAAAATGTGATTGCAATGGGTGACTATGAATATGAGCTTGGGATTAGTTTAGAATATTTGTTATTCTGTATTTTTTCCAACAATGGTATTAGAGCCGTGGTTTTATATTGTTTTAAATTCATACTGTTATGTTAAAGCATGTTGCTTGTTGATTAAATACAGTTATGAATTTTCAATTTTTGTACGTAAAAAGTTGTCTTTTTGGTAATGATAATTAGACTATTAGATTCCTTATGAAATTATGAAGAAAATGGCTTTTGAATCATAAAAAATGGAGTTAAAACGACTTAGATATGCCTCTTTTAATTTTTGGGTTTTTTGTATGGGTTGATTTCCGGGTCGGGTACCAAGTTGCAGACCCGGACAGAGGTAGGGAGGACAACCAGGACCGACAAGTTGTTTTAATTCCAACCTTATATATGACAAGTCGTTTTGTTTTATTTTTTTTAATAAAAACATGCAAACCAATGTAGGTGGTGAGACTTGAACCCAAGTCTCCAGAATAAAACCCAACTCCCTAACCACTGGGCTACATGTTTGATTTGTGTTAGCCATATTTTCAAACCACATATATTCATCTTAGGCCCAACCCAAAACCAAAATAAAAATGGGTCAAGTTGACCCACGGTTTGACCTAGAGCATCAAACGGGTTAGTCAAACCCGACCCATATGACCAAACGGATTGGTCAAACCCGGTCATGCCCGACCCATAAGGTCAAACCAAGTCAACGGGTCAAAAAATAATGACCCAGTTAAATGTGAAAACTGGTCAAACCGACCCAAATTCAGCATGAGGCGTGTGGCAAGCGCATGGAGGACCCTGTCGGTGCATGACTACCTCTGGGCGGTGCGTGGAGGCGTGTGACTACTTCTGGGCAGCATGTAAGGGTGCGTGCAGTGTTATAAATTTTGTTTTCTTTGCCATAAAGAATAGTATGTAGACTTGGTATGTTATTATGAGTCTAATTTTGTTATTAAGCCATAAATGAGTATATATATGTATATCAAATATAGTCAACCTTTATTTGATAAATAAATAGTTTTTTTTTTTTTTTTTTTTTTTTTTTTTTTTTTTTTTTTTTNAAAATGTGATTGCAATAGGTGACTATTAACATAATCTTGGGATTAGTTTATAATATTTGTTATTTTGAATTTTTTCCAACATTAGTATCAGAGCCATGGTTTACATTGTTTTTAATTTCGTACTATTGTGTTAAAGCATGTTGCATGTTACTTAGATGCAATTCTGAAATTTCATTTTTTGTGCATAAAAATTGTCTTTTTGGAAATGATAATTAGATTATTAGATTCCTTTTGAAATTATAAAGAAAATGGCTTTTGAATCATAAAAAACGGAGTTAAAATGACTTAGTTATGCCTCTTTAAAGATTCGGGTTTTGTATGGGTTGTTTTCTAGGTCGGGTACAAGTTGCAGACCTGGACAGAGTTAAAAGATGATAAGGACCGACAAGTCATTTTAATTTCAGCCTTATAAATGACTTGTCATTTTTTTAACTCTTTTTTAATAAAAAAAAAAATGAAAACCAATATGGGTGGTGAGATTGAACCCAAGTCTCCAAAATAAAGCCCAACTCCTTAACCACTGGGCTACATTTTGATTTATGTTAGCCATACTTACAAACCATATATATTCATCTTCGGCCCAACCCAAAAAAAAAGGGTCAAGTTGACCCACGGATATGAGCTAGAACATCAAACGGGTTAGTCAAACCCAATTAACCCCGACCCATATGACCAAACAGGGTAGTCAAACCCGGTCAATGCCCGACCCATAAGGTCAAACAAAGTCAATGGGTCAAATCGGGTCGGTTAAAGGTGAAACGGGTCAAATCGGCCCAAATTCAGGGTGAGGCACGTGGCAAGCGCATGGAGACCCCTGACCGGCGCGTGGAAGTGCGTGACTACTTCTAGGTAGTGCGTGAGGGCGCATGGAGTGTTCTAAATTTTTTTTTTTCTTTGCTGTAAAGAATAAAATGCATACTTGGTACATTATTATGAGTCTAATTTTGTTATTAAGCCATAAACACGTATATATATTATTTATCAAATATAGTCAACCTTTATTTGATAAATAAATAGTTTTTTTTATTTTATTTTTATTTGTATTTGTTATAGAAAAATGTTACGTTATAGATGTGCAATGGTTGCTCGAACACTCGCTCAGAAGGAAAGGGTTATGAACATGATTAGAACTCTACAAACTCACACCTTAATATTAAGAGACATAGAGGATGAGTTTGTGCAACTCGTAAATCATTTCATTCATGTGAATGAAATGATTCAGGAAATTGTCTGGATAGGGGAATTAAAGGAAGATAAGTTGAAATACAAAGTCCTTAGAGAGACCCTTGGTTACCCTAGTCTCGTTGGTCTCCTTGATCTGGTTTGAAACAAGCTAAAAGTTCAAAACCTTAAAGATGACAATAAAGATTATCGACGTTTAGTCAACAACTACATCAAGGAGTACATAGATTGGGGTCCCAAAAAGACAGCTAGTGCATCTATAGGAGTCTCCACTCGTAAAGGACATCACAAGAAATTGGGAGTTCCCTTGCCTAGGGTTAATTACAAGTTAGATAAAGGCCTTAGGATAAGGATTATCAGATCCTTCCCAGTTTTAGGAATGTGGCAGTACACTTAATTTTTTTTGGAAATTGTTTATTTTAATTTCACTACATATTGAATTCTATTTACATAATGGAATTAATTTTTATTTATTTATTTATTTTTTATTAACATTTAAATTTTATGTGAATTTATGTTGAATTATACGTATATGATTGTTTCTTGATATTATTTTTGAACTGCAATTAATTATATCTATGATAATTGGAGATTAGAATTTTGGATGATGATTGTTGACATTGTTAACTTTTGATTCCAAATCTAATATACAATTATTATTGATATAATTAATTAAATATATGTATGTTCCAAGCATTGAATAACATGCATTATCCAATGTGTAATTTTTAGAAATGGCATCTGCATCTAAGAACATTATCGCCGAACTTAATAAAGGAGAAAAATTTAACGGTGACAATTATGAGATATGGAGCACGAAAATCCAATATGTTTTGGAAGAACAAGAGGTTCTTGAAGCTCTTACTACGACCATGGAAGAGCCTGAAGAAGGAGTCACGACTCAACATAGACGAGACCGTGCAGCTTATGACATATGGAAGAAGAAGAATTCCACTGCTCACATCACTTTGTTGAGCAGAATGGACAATGATCTCATGAAAAGTTACCGGGATTACGAATTAGCAAAGGACGTGTGGTCCGCCCTTGCTACAAAGTTTGGCGGTACGTCCATTAGCAAACTCCAGTCACTCACTATCAAGTTTGACACATGTAAGAAAAAGCCTGAACATACTATAAGAGTACATTTATGGCACTTGTCAAACATGATAAGTGAGTTAAAAGATGCAGGTTACGTCCTAACTGATGAACAACAGGTTCAAGCTATCATAAGATCATTGCCTCAAAATTGGGAACATATGAAAATACATTTTACCCATAATGAGGGCATCAGAAATTTAGAAGATGCCATACGACATTTGGAATTGGAAGAAGATCACCTTAATGCGAGTAAGGCAAATACTGATGTGTATATGGCTGGTTCTAGTTCACATGGTAGGAAGGGATTTAAACGTAAATTCCAAGGTGGATCCCAAAGAAAAGGCAATGCTGATAAGTCTCAAGGGAAGAAGAGAAAGTTTTTTAAACACGGAAAAGGAAAGCATCCTGCCAGGAAGAGAAACATGGCAAAGGTGAAATGCTATAACTATGGTAACAAAGGACATTTTGCTCGCGATTGTAGTAAGTCGAAGAAGGTAAATTACTTGTTTGCACAAGTAAGTTATATAAATGTTTCCAGTTCTGTTTTTCTAACTGAATCTCAGCCTTTGTGGACTGTAGATTCAGTAGCAACAGACACATAGCAAAAGACATGAGTGCTTTCATGGAATTTCGACAAATGCCACGGGAAACAAAATGGATATATGTAGGTAAAAATTCAAAAGTGGAAGTTAAAGGGATCGGCATATGCAAATTGATCATGTATGGAGGTCGAATCCTATACTACATGACGTGTTATATGCACCCGATATTCGTCGAAATTTGATTTTCGTGTTAGAACTTATTAAACTTGGTTTTAATTTAAACTTTTCTAGTACTGGTGTCCATTTATTTTTGGACACAACATACTATGGTTGTGGTTGTATTTCTAATGGTTTTATAGTACTTGACATTGCTTATAATTATAGTAATGTTTGTTTTTCTCTCATAACATCTTCCAGTAATGATGATGTGAATATATGGCATGCAAGGCTTGGCCATATTGGCCAACAACGAATGAATATACTAGCAAGAGAAGGCTTGTTAGGATCCTTAACAAAAGTAGACTTGACTACTTGTGAACATTCCCTAGTTGGAAAAACAGCAAGAAAACCATTTGGAAAAGCGATAAGAGCTGAAGTTCCATTGCAACTAATTCATTCTGACATATGTGGTCTAATGAATGTGAGGGCAAGACATGGGGTTGTTTATTTCATCACATTTATAGATGATTTCACTCGATATGGTCATGTTTTCTTGATTTCTCAAAAATCAGAAGCTTTAGAATGCTTTCAGAAGTTTAAAAACTTAGTTGAGAATCAATTAGATAAAAAGATAAAAGTTCTATGAACCGATCAAGGTTGTGAATATTTATCTAATCAGTTCAGAAATTTTTGTGATGAAATGGGAATAGAACGTCAATTAACTATTCCAAGAACTCCGCAACAAAATGGTATTGTAGAACAAAGAAACAGAACCCTACTTGAGATGGTGAGGTCTATGATGGCACAAGCAAAATTGCCCATCACCTTTTGCATTGGGGTGATGCCTTATTGACTGCCATATGAGTTATGGACAAATCGAAAACCCGATTTGAGTCTCCTAAAGCCATGGGGATGTGCTGCCTATGTTCATGATCCTTCCCATAAATATGGAAAATTAGGTCCAAGGGGGAAGAAATGTATTTTCATACTTTACTCAGACTATGCAAAGGGATACGTCTTCATAGGAGAACAAGAACGTGGTAGCATCACTGAGTTTGAATCACGAGATGTCACATTCTTAGAAACCGATTTTCCTAAGAAGGGCGAGATAGGTCGAGATTTGTTTCTATATGAAACACAAGACCAAGGCAATTCTGTTGCCGATAACCAGTTGGTTATACTACATCCCAGTGGGAGCGATATAGAAGTCGATGACTCAGTTTCAGATCCTTCATCGTTCCCCACTAACGATCCAACTATGGTAGTTGGTCTAAGTCGGAGTAACACCAATCAATCTCCAATACATCGATCAAACAAGAAACAAGTTACACGTCGACGATTTGAGATTGAGGGGGAAATTTTTCTAGTTACTCCATAGGATGAAGAAGAGCCAAGGAATATAAATGAGGCTCTCAATTGCCCTTCTAAGGAAAAATGGATGAAAGCAATGGAAGAAGAATTGGAGTCTATGAAATCAAACCAAGTATGGGAATTGGTTGATTTACCAAAAGGACACAAAGCCATTGGGAACAAGTGGGTTCTTAAAATCAAGCATAAAGCTGATGACAGTATTGAAAGATACAAAGCTCGCTTAGTCGCAAAAGGGTATACACAACAAGAAGGAATAGATTATGAAGAAACTTTTTCGCCTGTTGTGCGGTTTACCTCAATCCGACTTATTCTAGCTATAGTTGCAAGCATGGATCTTGAATTGCATCAAATGGATGTAAAGACTGTTTTTCTCAATGGAGAATTACAAAAAGAAATCTATATGGACCAACCAATAGGTTTTATTAGAGAAGGTGAAGAACACAAAGTCTGTAGACTTTTAAAGTTAATTTATGGCCTCAAGCAGTCCTCAAGACAGTGGTATATTCGATTTCATAATGCGATAATGTCGTATGATTTCAAAATGATAGATGAAGATCACTGTGTATATACAAAGAGATCCAATAACAAATTTGTTATTATATTATCATTATATGTTGATGATATACTTATAGCTGGAAATGATAAGGGATTTGTCAATGAAATCAAAGGATGGTTATCATCTCATTTTGAGATGAAAGATATTGGTGAAGCTGCATATATTCTTAGAGTCAAGATTTCAAGAGGTTGCTCAAGAAAATTAATACCTCTTTCACAAGAACCATACATTAAGAAAATTCTTGAACGATTTCATATGCAAGATTGTAAACCCATAGACAACCGTATCGCAAAAGGCGAGACTTTGAGTCGTAAAATGTGTCCGAAGACTTCACAAGAAAAGGAACAAATGAAGAATGTTCCTTATATAAGTGCTGTTGGAAGTCTCATGTACGCCATGATGTGCACTAGAGCCGACATCTGTTATGCCGTTGGGTTGGTAAGTAGATATCAGTCCGACCCAAGGACAAGCACATTGGAAAGCAGTGAAGAGAATCTTAAGATATCTAAAAGGAACAACTGATTATTCATTATGTTATCAAGGAAATGATTTACACTTGAGAGGCTACATCGATGCTGATTGGGGAGGAGATTTAGATGAAAGGAAATCTACTTCCGGATATGTTTTCTTACTAAATGGTGGCGCCATATCTTGGAGCAGTAAGAAACAATCATGTATAGCTTTATCTACAATGGAAGCTGAGTTTGTAGCATTTTCAGCTGCAGTGCAAGAAGCCGTTTGGTTGAGACGGTTCATGAATCATCTGGGACTAATTAATGTTGCTATTGAACCAGTAAGAATAAACTGTGATAGTCAAGCAGCAATAATATACATTAAGGATCCCAAATATCATGGTAAAATGAAACACATAGTTATCAATATAATTTTGTGCGAGACTTGGTGGCACAAAAGGAGGTGAACATGAAGTATATATCTATGCTTGACATGGTTGCAGATCCATTTACAAAGCCTATACCAAGAGATACTTTCAATAGACATATTAGATCTCTAGGCTTACGTAGGTGTTAAATGTACTCATACTTTGAGATTTCCAAAATTGTTCACATTTGTCTTATCAATATTAAATAACAATATTGTCAATGCTCAATTTCGATTATTATGGAACATACATGAAGGAGTATAATCTATAGATAATATAATAATATAATATATATATATATACACATACATATTAGTTATGTAATATTATATATGTCTATTTGAAAAGCATGTCGATAGTTAAAAGATTGCCTTCTCACACAGGCAATCGCCTCCATTACTCGTAGGAATGGAGATAGACGATTTTAAGCTTATATCTAGGTGATAGAGAGCCAAGCTTAAAATGTTTAACGTCGCCTAAAATAGAATTAAAATATCATAATGAAATGTACCATAAGTGATAAATATCTTATCTTTCTAATTGCTACATTAGAGTTCTGATGAATTAAAAGTATGTAAAGTGAACTCAAGTTAACATTAGGTATGTCTGAACTAAAATCTGTAACATTACAAGAAAAGAGACATGCACTCCATGGAAAAGAGGAAATGCGTACCATGTGATTCATACCACGTGCAACATGACCAAAGGGGTAATAGTCAAAATCTCACACTTTACCATGTGTGAGACCTGAGATTTTAAAATAAATTATCATATATACCCTTATTACCTCTATTCTGTTTCTTGAAAACTTCATTAATGATGCTAGCTTAGAGTGCTACCAAAGGATTAAGATAAATTCAATCGTTGGAACTTTCTAGAAAAGCAAGTTAAATAAAGTTCCAAATCGAGAAAAGAGAAGTTACGTTTTGAATTATCACACTATATCACGTGTATTCATTGTGGACCAATTATGTTTTACTTTTATGTAAAGACAGAACATAATTATGATCCAAGGGATATTTATATAAATAAGATTGTTAGAAAAATGTGATAATAATCTAGGGTTTGCATACAACATACAACCTAAGTTTCACAATCGAGAAGTTATATATCCTGACAGATATATGACTAATATGCCTCGAAGTATGCATGGTCAACACTGCATATTTTACTAAAGTATGAACCTTAAAGAAGCACAAAGAGAGATAATCCCATCATGTGTAGTGGGAGATATTGTATAAGGGTACACCCATGATGAAGCGGCGTGGTGAAGTGGAAACTGCTAAGGCAGTTTCTCACTAACCCCACCATAAAAAACAGAAAATGAAAAATAAAAGTTTTATTTTCTTTTAGTAGACACACACCAATATATAAAAACGCTCTCTCTCTCCTCTCTAAAAATTGAAAAAAAAATACTCTACGTGGTTTTCTTCAGATTCAATTTTTTGCTTCAGAGTTAAGAAGAAGAGGTATTATATTGTGTAATACATTGTTAATTCGTTATATACAAATGTGATTGCATGGGTGACTATGAATGAGCTTGGATTAGTTTAGAATATTTGTTATTCTACATTTTTCCAACAGCAACAATAGTAATGGCTCACTGGCAGGTCCTGATGAAATAGTCCTCTCAGAATTGAGTTAGCCGGAAATTGGAAGAAGTTTAAGGTCCTCGTTTAGAAGTTACACTTCTTTTTCGTAGTATTTACTGATGTTATAATCTCCTGATGATGACGAGGAGGAGGACAGGGTGGTGAAAAGGAGATGCAATGTCGCTCTTCGAGATTACCAACTTTTGAACATATTACACGCTTTGTTTGATGAAAAAAGGAATGCCACAGGAACGTGTTTGTTAATATTACCAAACTTGACCCCAGGAGCGCCTATGTTCATTGACAAGCTCCTCAACATATTGAAATGATAGCCTCCGATTGTTGCATAGAATTCGAAACAGAATGAGCAGTACTTACCTTCCTTTCTAAAATGCATACATGCACACTGCCATTTTAACTTCACTGATAATACAAGAAGTAGCTAGTGTTTGTCCGTGAATATATTTTTACTACTCAAATTTCCATATCTCATTAATTAAACTGACTTGTTATTGGTTATGCTTTTTAGAGTACAGTTGCCCACTGTGGAAGTGAGATATAAGAATCTTAGCGTTGAGGCAGAGTGTGAGGTCGTTCATGGCAAGCCTCTCCCTACTCTTTGGAACGCCACCAAAAGCATGCTTCATGTATGTATCTGTGTATTCACTAACTTTTCTTTCTCACCATTGATTTAGCAGCAGAGGAGCATTTCTAAAATGTGCTTCACAATCCTTAAAATGGAGTGATCTTGTGGGTTCTCATGCTGAAGATCCTGAAAGCAAAATGTCTTTTTGTTTTTATTTTTTTGGGCAGTGGTCGTTGTTGGTAATTTGCTTGACCTTTGTGTTTGTGACGGGGGATAATCTGCTGGGTTCAAAACAAGAAGCAAAGCTGAGAATCTTAAAAGATATCAGTGGCATCATTAAGCCTGGAAGGTAAACTCTTGAAATTCCCTGACTGTTTTAATTAACCAATACATATATACATAGCCACCAATGAGGTTTTAGTCTTCTCACGTTCCAGTCTTTAAAACCAAATGTTGAGTTTTACAGCTTAATTTATCCTAAATTTCCTTAAATTTCTGTATATGGGTTTGTTGGTATTTGGCCGGAGAACTCTAAGAAAGAAAAGGAGAAAAAAATGCTGAAAGTGAACTGCACTCTTTCATTATACTGTAATGGCCGGAGGTTTCTGTATATTGTTTTACCAACTACAACAACCATTCAGACTTTTAAATTTCAAAAAAAAAGTTGGTAACTTAATACAAACTTATCTTACACTAAATACACCTAAGCATGACACAAAAGTTAACAACTCCAACAGCTTCAATTTCGGCAGAAAAGAGGGAATGCATCTGCTGCTTGGCACCAAACACTCATTCAAAAATAAACTGACTTAACTGAATTTTCCAGCAAATTATCAATGCTTCAACAGGGTTGCTGAAAGCTGCCTGTTACACACATGATGAATGGCAAGATTTCCTTAATCTTTCTTCATCTTCTTGTTCTTCTTTTCCTTCGTACCAGGTAACTTACAGGACAGTATATCTCAAAACTTCAACTTCTCAAATATTGTGTGATTTTTTTGTTTTGGTATTAAGTAGCCAGTGTTCCTTGTTAATTGTAGCACGGGGTTGAGGAAGGGATTGGACTTTACTTGTTAAGCTTCTTTTTTCTCGGGGGAGGGCGAGTTTAATTTATTTTATCTTTGTTCTTGTGCACAAGGATTTTAAGCAATAACTTAACAATTTGAGAATATGTTTGCGAACTTTGGCTTGTGTTCATTGCAGGATGACATTATTGCTTGGTCCTCCAGGATGTGGGAAAACCACATTATTGTTAGCGCTCTCTGACAAACTAAGTCATTCTCTCCAGGTTACATTAATCTTCGTTGTTTTTACTTCTTTCTCGGATTCAGTTCTCTAAAGTTTATTTATTTACATCCTCATCTTTCATGCACAGGTTTCAGGGGAAGTGTCCTACAATAGTCAAAGACTAGCAGTGTTTGTTCCTCAGAAAACATCAGCTTACATGAGCCAACATGATCTGCATATTCCAGAGCTGACAGTGAGGGAAGGAATTGATTTTTCTGCACGTTGTCAGGGTACGGGACACCGAGCTGGTAAGCAACATTGGGTACTCAAATGATGATTTTGATGTAATTTTCCTGTCATATTAAGCTTATCAAACAGATATTAATCGAGTAATTTTTTTCTGTATATGAAGAGATCATGATAGAAGTCAGTAAAAGAGAGAAAGAGGCAGGGATTGTACCGGATCTTGATGTAGATGCTTACATGAAGGTACACATACGGCATTTCTTAATGTTTTACTTAGCATCTTCACTTGATTTCTTAAATGTTGGACGCGATATGGTTATGCCGTGTAAAAATCTCGAAGTACTGTATTTATCGGTATAATGTGAAGACTGTGTTCTAAGAATCTTGCTTATATTTGGGACTAGTTACCAAGTACAATTAATTGATTTAGATTTCAGAAAATCATGTCAGTTTGTTTTCTTCGTTGCAATGCTTTATTGTCAATCTTATATAGTAATTAGCCATATTTGAGGTCATGACTCTGTTTGTGAAACCCCGTTTTTTTTAATCCTAATATATATTACATATTCTTTGCGATTTTATTTTTATGGAAGGGGATTTCTGTTAGTTTTTAAAAGTTTTGTTGGGAATGAAATTGCAAGAAAAGGAAGCTGCTGGGTTTGCATATCAGGCTGAACAAGGACATGTTCTCCACCACTATGCTATCAGTCAACTCCACTCCCAGCAGCCTTATGTGGTTACAACACCCATTAACCTGTCAACATAGTCCTTGACTTCTCTGATTCTTGGATCCTCGCATCTCCAAACTCTCCCTTAAATTGAGCACCTGCATGTTTCTTGTTGTGGTGTGCCCATGTACTTCTCTCTCAGCTTATCCATGCCTTTTTGGAGTCTCATATGCCATGTCCTTGTGAAAACAAGGTCTGTTACAGCCGCATGAAGTTGGGAGAGAGCTCTTGGTGCTTTGGCTGTTTCTTCCTATGCATTCATTTGGTTTTAGGGTAGGATTCTGTCCTAAAGGAGGTGGCTGCCTATTTTCTTCCACATACTGCCACAGCCCCTGACCCCAGAGGAAGGCCTTCATCTTTACAACCCATATGTGTGTATGCTCCCCATTGAATACTGGAGGTGACATCGGGGATGAGCAGCCATTGTCTCAAGTTTTGTGTCTGACGCAGGGTAAACAAAGGTGTAGCAGCAGGTTGTTTTGGGCTGAAAATGGGAGGTGTTCTTGAGTAGAGGTTGATGACTGAGTGTAAGAGAGATTTCAGGTTGTTGGTGTGTAAAGCTCTGCTATAAGAGTGAATTGATATATTTTTATCCTTCCATATTATTTTTTTTTTATGTTTTATGCCTATTGAATGATTAGAGTTATTTTGTGAGTTTGGCATAGTTGGATAGACTTTATGGAAGTAAGTGATAAAAGATTAGGAAATTCCAGTTTCCAGATTTTTCGTTATTCTGACCAGTGCTGCGTTTTCCAGGTTTTTCATGGAGCTAGATTCCTCAATTGCAAAAGTGGTCTTCAGAGAAATTAAAGTAGACAAATCAAGCTTTTCAGAAGTATTATTAGTGAGAATCCGAGTTCGTTTGGGTTCTCAGTGTTGTTTTGCAAAACCGACCTGGAATCCTAGTCGCAGAAGGATCCTAGCTGAGCATTGAATCTTCGAACGGGCCTACCGGAGGTCAGATATCGAAAGCGGGTGATTCAAAAGCCCAGATTTATACACACATCCCAGAATACAATTTTTATGAAGTGACGGAGCCCAGAAAGATCTTTTACATTGCGAGTGCCTGTGCAAGCTAGAGACGAATTCTGGAATCCATATCTGATCAGATTTGTCAAATCTGGAAGTCTATCTTCTAGGAACGTCTAGGAAAGAAATTCCGTGATTCTTGGGAAGATTAAGGAAAACACATGTTATTAATTAGAAGTTTTAGGTTAAACAGAGAGCGAGAGCAGCAGAGTTTTTCTTTTAGTTTTTTTTTGCTTCTACTTAAGATGTGCGGCTAATTTCCTTCTTCAGTTTCAGGGGATTTTGAAGCCTAATTTCATGTCATTGGTGTAACCTGACTCTAGTTACATTGTTCTTATCTCGTTTTTATTGGAATTGTTTATGTTATTCTGTTTTAATTGTTTGTGATTCTTGTTTGAGTGATTGTTTTGGCCTGCTAAATTGTTTAATCAGAATTTACCTATTAAATTAGGAATTGTGATCGTAATTGTCCTTTTTCTATTCAACGAGTGCACATGATGATAGCTGATTATGGACAAGTTTTCGGCCTATTGTCTTGAATAACATAACCTAAGTTAAATAATCGAGCTTGCGTGATTGTTGCTTAGATTGATCTATTCTCCTAATTCTTAAGGCTGCCATTGAATTAAATTTAGAGAGCTTGTTCTAGGTTGTTCAGGGTTAGTATTACTCGAAGAGCTTGTTCGGTAGTGACAAACTAAGGAGATGTGCGGGTAACAGGCTTGTTGTTTCCTAGGGTCTGTAGTTTCATAATGATGAGATAGAACAGTGTTACAGTTACTTTATGTCCAATGCATGTTTAGGTGGATATTGAACGAGAACATGATTGTTTAATTGATATTTTATTTCTCTGTTTTACTTTAGTTTGCCTGATTACAAACCCCCTTTCATTACTGTTGTCAGGTTTTCTGTTTAGAGTTTAATTTGCGTTTCTGTTTTTTTTTTTTATTGTTTTTAGAATATAGAATTAATCGAGTCATTCCTTGTGGGATCGACCCTTGCTTGCCCTTTATACAATAAATAGTTAGGTCAGTAAGGTTAATTAATTTGGTGCATTCGCACGCTACCAAGCTCTGATACAATATTCCATGCTTCATAGGGTGTTTTGCTGTCCAAGGCTTTTGTGGGAAGCCTATTGAGCAGAAAAACTGCTGTGTTAACAGCTTCTGCCCAAAATTTCTTTGGCAATCTCTTCTCAGCCACCATGCATCTAGCCATCTCTACAACTGACCTGTTTTTCCTCTCACTGACTCCATTTTGCTGTGGAGTGTAGGGGCTGCTGTATTGGTGCTTAATTCCAGCATCTTTGCACACTTGCTCAAACTCTTGAGAAGTGTACTCTGTACCATTATCACTTCTCAAGATCTTTATGGTTTTTTCTGCATGATTTTCCACCAGAAGCTTGAACTCTTTGAATACACAAGCAACCTATCCTTTTTGCTTCAGAAAATACACCCAACACATCCTAGAATAGTCATCAATGAATAACACAAAGTATCTACTTCCATTTAATGACAAGGTTTCCATGGGACCACACACATCCGTATGGATAAGTTGTAATTTTTCAGTTGTTCTCTAGGTTTGATTTGCGGGAAAGGATTGCCTATTCAACTTTCCAAGTTGACAAGCTTTGCACATGTTATCACTCTCCTCTAATTCAAGCAGGTTATGGAGCAGCTTCTTGGTCTGAATTTCTTTGAGACCTTGGTAATGGACATGACCAAGTCTCTTATGCCATTTTACAAATTCATCTACCTTTACACTGCAGGCCCTATGTTCAGTTTTTTTCAGTTTGATAGGAAAGCTTTTTCCCACCATTTTCACTCTCATTAACTCACACCCCTTACTATCTAAAATTTAACAGATTTGATTTTCAAAATGTAAAACATAATGGTTTTCTAACATTTGTCCTACACTTAGGAGGCTTTGAGTAATTTTGGGTGCATATAGAACATTTGAGATGAGTTTTGTACCTGTGGAGGTTTGGATTGCAACATCTCCCTTCCTCTTTGCTTCAACATAATTACCATTTGCCACTTTAATCCTGGACCGATGTGCTGAGTTTAATCTCACAAAATCCTGCAAGTGTGGTGTCATATGGTTTATACACCCACTGTCAACCAGCCAGCCATCACAGCAGGTTGGTGGTGCACTGCAGGAGGCCATAAACAGTTGTTTTGCTCCCTGTTCTGGTTGCTGGTCCTCAGTCACTTGTGCTTGCTGCTGGGACTGCTCTCCCTTGCTCTTGCACACCTTCTTTATATGGTCAAACTGCTTACAAGCTCTGCATTGTATTCTTGGCCTAAACCAACACCTTTTTTCAGAGTGCCCCTTCCTTTTACAGTGGGAGCAAGGTGGATATTCTTTCATCCCACCTGGTTTTCCCTATTGGCCATTACTCTTTTCTTTCCCTTTCTTTTCATCGGCATACCTCCTGTTATTCCCTTGAATTGGTTTGGTTTTGTGAGTTGCCATCATTGCACCCTCACCAACATCTTCTTGCCTCAAGAGCCTTCTTTGCTCTTGTGCTTGCAATGCATGAACCAGCTCTGTGAGTGTAACCTGTCCCATGTCTCTTGAGTCCTCTAAATATGAGATTTTGGACTCAAATCTTTCGGGTAGGCTNCATATATATACATATTAGTTATGTAAATATTATATATGTCTATTTTGAAAAGCATGTCGGATAGTTAAAAGATTGGCCTTCTCACACAGGCAATCGCCTCCATTACTTCGTAGGAATGGAGATGAGACGATTTTAAGCTTATTATCTAGGTGATAATAGAGAGCCAAGCTTAAAATGTTTAACGTCGCCTAAAAATAGAATTAAAATAATGTCATAATGAAATGTGACCATAAGTGATAAATGATCACTTTATCTGTCTAATTGCTACATTAGAGTTCTGATGAATTAAAAGTATGTAAAGTGAACTCAAGTTAGACATTAGGTATGTCTGAACTAAAATCTGTACAGCATTTACAAGAAAAGAGACATGCACTCCATGGAAAAGGAGGAAATGCTGTAACATGTGATTCATACCACGTGCAAAACATTGACCAAAGGGGTAATGAAAGTCAAAATCTCAACTTTAACATTGTGTGAGACCCTGAGATTTTAAGAATAAATTATCATATAATACCCTTATTACTCTATTCTGTTTCTTGAAAACTTCATTTAATGATTGCTAGCTTAGAGTGCTACCAAAGGATTAAGATAAATTCAATCTGTTAGGACATTTCTAGAAAAGCAAGTTAAATGAAAGTTGCAAGAATCGAGAAAAGAGGAAGATTACGTTTTGAATTATCACACTATAATCACGTGTATTCATTGGTGGACCAATTATGTTTTACTTTTATGTAAAGACAGAACATAATTATGAATACAAGGGATATTTATTATAAATAAGATTGTTAGAAAAAATGTGATAAGTAATCTAGGGTATTGCATACAACATACAACCTAAGTTTCACAATTCGAGAAGTTATATATTCCTGACAGATATATGACTAATATGCTCTCGAAGTATGCATGGTCACACTGCATATTTACTAAAGTATGAACCTTAAAGAAGCACAAAGAGAGATAATCCCATCATGTGTGAGTGGGAGATATTGGATAAGGGTACACCCATGATGAAGCGGCGTGTGAAGTGGAAACTGCTAAAGGCAGTTTCTCACTAACCGCCACCATATAAAAAAGAAAATGAAAAATAAAAGTTTTATTTTCTTTTAGTAGACACACACCAATATATAAAAACGCTCTCTCTCTCTCTCTCTAAAAATTGAAAAGAAAAATACTCTACGTGGTTTTCTTCCAGATTCAATTTTTTGCTTCAGAGTTAAGAAGAAGAGGTATTTATATTGTGTAAATACATTGTAATTCGTTTATATACAAAATGTGATTGCAATGGGTGACTATGAATATGAGCTTGGGATTAGTTTAGAATATTTGTTATTCTACATTTTTTCCAACAGCAACAATAGTAATGGCTCAGCTGGCAGGTCCTGATGAAATAGTCTCTCAGAATTGAGTTAGCGGAAATTGGAAGAAGTTTAAGGTCCTCGTTTAGAAGTTACACTTCAAGTTTTCGTAGTATTACTGATGTTAACTATGCTCCTGATGATGACGAGGAGGAGGACGAGGGTGGTGAAAATGAGATGCAATGGGCTGCTCTTCAGAGATTACCAACTTTTGAACAGATTAACACGGCTTTGTTTGATGAAAAAGAGGAAGATGCCACCAGGAAACGTGTTGTTAATATTACCAAACTTGGACCCCAGGAGCGCCATATGTTCATTGACAAGCTCATCAAACATATTGAAAATGATANTTAGGACAGCAAACACTGGAGAGCCGTGGATTGAATTTCGATAGTTATTTTTACTGGATCTCCATTGGTGCTTTAATTGGATTCATGGTGCTTTTCAATCTTATTTTTACCTTGGCTTTGACATTTTTGAAGCGTAAGTGCATCTTCCACTGCTTCATTGCCTTCTTTTATGAGAATTTGTACATTACATGTGCTAACTGATACATTGGTACGTGTTCAGCTCCAGGAAAATCCCGTGCCATCATTTCTTATGAAAAGTACTCTGAACTGCAAGAAAAAGAAGATTATAGTAGTGGCTTAGACAAATATAGAAAATCCAGTAATGCTCCTCTCAAGACTGTTGCAGGATGATACGAACACCTGCAGATTAATCAATTCACAACCAACCAACAGCAATTCTCACACAAAATATACCAACATACAACCAATCCACACCCAAAAATATATCAGAAACAGCAAGGGCGATTCCAACAATATTTGAATTAGTCAGATACTTGAATAAAACTGAAGCAAATGCAAGATAGAATAAAACTAGACATAAACCCTGGCGTTTCGAGGAGCCAGGAGCCTCCACTATTTTATCAACAAAAATACAGATCCTTGATATTACTACTCTCCCTGAATATATACTAATCCTCTTTCCACAATTACCCTCACAAACACAATTTGTATTCTCACAACAGACTTCTATCTATGACACCTATTCTTTGTGGTCCCTACTCCCTTAACAACCTTACTAATGTCTTTTGTGCCCCTTACGGTTGTAGACTTTATGCACTGCTGGTTTATCACAGGACCTAAAAAGGGTGAGCAAATTTAAATTCTATAATATGTATAATTCTAGAGGTTAATGACTATTTTAAAATTATCTTTTATACTAATGTATGTCTCTTGTGTTTTCTAAATCTTATCTTTGAATGTTGCAGGAAGGATGGTTTTACCTTTTGAGCCTCTAACTTTAACTTTTCAGGATGTGCAGTACTATGTGGATGCCCCTCAGGTAATCATGCTAAAGCTAGTTTTCCTTTAGATTTTTAAGTAGTCTGAATATTTAAGGCTTATGCTGCAATTTTATCATAGGAAATGAAAAAGCGAGGTTTTGAGGATAAATGCTCCAGCTTGTTTCGGATATTACTGGTGCATTCAGGCCTGGTATTCTTACAGCATTAATGGGTGTCAGTGGAGCTGGAAAAACAACTCTTATGGATGTTCTGTCTGGAAGGAAAACTGGTGGCACTATTCAAGGAGAGATAAGAATTGGTGGATACCCAAAGATTCAAGATACATTTGCAAGAATATCTGGTTATTGCGAGCAAAATGACATACATTCTCCGCAAGTTACTGTTGAAGAATCAGTAATATATTCTGCTTGGCTGCGCCTTTCACCTCAGATTGACTCAAAAACTAAAGCTGTATGATATCCTTCTGGTGCTTATTTAGCATTTGGTCTCGGATTGATCATTGAGATTGAGTTTCACTGAAATATCTTTCGACTTTGCACCCAGGCATTTGTAAATGAAGTCCTTGAAACTATTGAGCTTGATGAGATCAAAGATTCTCTGGTAGGTTTGCCGGGAGTTAGTGGCTTATCGACTGAGCAACGAAAACGGCTGACCATAGCTGTTGAGCATGTTGCAAACCCTTCCATCATATTCTTGGATGAACCCAGTTCAGGTTTAGATGCAAGAGCAGCTGCAATTGTTATGAGAGCAGTGAAGAATGCTGTTCAAACAGGAAGAACAGTTGTTTGCACCATCCACCAACCAAGCATAGACATCTTTGAGGCATTTGATGATGTAATTAATATTAGAGCTTACTTTCACTTTATGCATTCTATTTGGCTACCTTCGTTGCCTGCTCCAATGTATATATCTATGATGACAATTCTAATACCTCTTGATCTCACTGCAGTTGATTTTAATGAAATCTGGAGGACGAATTATCTATTGCGGGCCACTGGATCTGCACTCAAGTAAGGTTATTCAGTACTTTGAGGTAAGTTTCTTCAGCAAGTTTTGTAACTACAAGACAAATTTTCCATCTTTGCTTTTTAACATAGTAATATCTGGTCTCTGCCAAACTACAATTATTGGCCCTAATTCCATTTTCTTGTCATTCTTGCAATAGAATATCAGTGGGGTGCCCAAGATTAAGGACAATTATAATCCAGCAACGTGGATGTTAGAGGTTACTTCTAAGTCTGTGGAAGCTGAACTTCAGGTTGATTTTGCACAAATATATAACGAGTCCAACTTATCTCAGTGAGTACAAATTATGGGTTGACTTTATTAAATCTCAGCCTATGAGCACTTGTTCTGTAAATCTGTGTACCTTTTCTCAGCAAAATGCATCATATGAATCATTTTTCGTGGGTGATTGACCAATACAAATTAAGAGAATATAGTATAGATTTGTAGATGATATTTACTTAACCGAAATCGTTGAAATTTAGCTTGTACATGACTCTCTTGCTCTATGCAGGGAGAACAAAGAGTTGGTTAGGAGATTGAGTTCGCCTTCTGGTTCAAAGGACTTGCATTTTCCTACCCGTTTTCCACAGAATAGTTGGTGGCAGTTCAAAGCATGCTATTGGAAACTGCATTTGTCTTACTGGAGAAGTCCTCCTTACAACTTGGCACGCATCCTTTTCGTAACTGCTTTATCTCTGCTGAGTGGCATACTGTTTTGGCAGCAAGGAAAGAAAATGTTAGTCAATTCAATCTTATTGATGTTGGCATATGAATAATCAGCTGGTAGCTTGTGCTAAGTGCCAGCTGCACTGTTTCAACAACTAATTGAGAATTTTTGTAACCAATCACTCTCAAGTCTCAGTGTAGATAAATTCCAGAAATATTGTTGGAATGTGAATACTTTTTGGTAGTTTATGAAGATTTTTAGGAGAATTTCAGTTTTAGGCGAATTTCTATTTTAGGAGTTTGTATTGGAGAATATTTGTTTTCCTTTACTTTGAGTTGTATTGGGAAAGTAGAATTGGTTTAGGACCTTATTTTGAGTTAAAATATGAGAATAAATTAAATAAAAGGAGTCATATTCGGATTTGAAATATGAATCCTGGTAGAAAAATAATGTCCTATCTTGTCGATAAATATAGGGGTTAGAGCCAATTCATAATTATAAGAGAAACTATGTGAAAGAGGGAATGAGAAGATGTGAGAAGGGGTATTAAACACTGTAAGAATAGAATGTCTGCCTATATAATGGGTTGATGGTGTTATGCTTATAGAACACCATAGGGTATAGTTCTCGCCTTATAGGTTGATGGTGTTATACACTCTTGTATCGTGTTTATAAATTTATAATGAATTTCTCTCATCCGTGGATGTAGACAAGTTATATCGAACCATGTAAATATTGTGTTTATGTGTGCAATATCATGTTTATGTGTGTGTGATATTCTTCGCACATTGCTATTTTTTATTTTATTTTTTTATCTCTCTAATACAGTATCAGAGGCAGCTTGTTTTTTCTTGGTTTCTGAAATTCTAACAAATAGATACCTTTTATTAAATATGTAATTCAGTAAAATACAGAAAAAAAGATTTGCATGGTCTTAGCTAAGCTAGTACATACAGGACAAAGCTTACAAACAATATATTCAGAAACTTAAGAAATAGTGTACTAGAATGACAAGATTTAGTTGCACAAAAGATGAGACACAATCTGCATGGTCGGTCTCGACTGTGGATTTGCATCTAAGCATAAAAAGGCCACATCCATGATGGAAATTAGTTTGTTTTGAACTTCCAAGGAGGGAAATGGAAGCCTTGGATCCAACATATCGTCAAGCTCAATGTTCATGTTTGCAGATGAACCTAAAAATGGGGCGAGAACATCTCCAGGATGCTTCCCTAGGATGACTTCCAATGCCAATACTCCAAAGCTATACACATCACATTTCTCGCTCACATTCATTGTGTAAGCAAGCTCTGCAAAGTAAAAGAAATATGATATCTTTACATTGATTATCCAATAAGGGTACTGTAAAATGATAGTGAAGGAATTATATACCTGGTGCAACATATCCACATGTGCCTACAAGTTGAGTCCAATTAGTTGAGTCTGGCTTGAGAAGCTTAACAATTCCAAAATCTGAGACATAAGCTACATATTCCATATCTAACAACACGTTCTTGCTTGATATGTCACGATGGACAATTGGTGGGAAGCAATCATGGTGCATGTAAGACATGGCATGAGCCACACCTTTTATGACATTCACTCTCTTACTCCAATCTAGCACTACTGCTCCTGCTTCATTGCTCAAAATTGTGGCCAAGCTACCCCTCTCAAGATACTTGTAGACTAAGAATGAGTGTCGAGAATGTGAACAAAAACCAAAAAATTGCACGATATTTCGATGCCTTATCTCTGTCAATACCTTTATTTCGTTTAGGAACTCTTTTTGGTTGTCTATATCACCTGTATACGTAGAGTGCATTTTCTTAACTGCTACAATATTCTCCGGTGATAACTCAGCTTTGTAAACACTTCCATGACTACCTTTCCCAATGAAGTGGCTAGCATCAAAATCATTTGTTGCTAACATGCTTTTTTCATACATTTGTCTTCCTTTAAAAGTTGACATTGAATGAAATTCTTCATTGTTCATAACACTTTCTTGATCTTGTGAGTCTCTTTTCATTCTTTTGGAATTAAAGAGTATATAGATCACCACAACCGAAAGAGCAAGAGCTCCTAGAAGAGGGAAAAACATTATAAAAAAGATTCTCAAACCCTTTTTCAGGCCATGTTTTGTTGTAGGTAATGAAGTTTTGCAAGGTCACAACCCTCTAACATCACCACACAAATCTTTGTTCCCTCGCAATTCTTCGATGGTAGCATTTCGAAATGCTGTGGTGTTTGGAATTGGACCCTACAACTCATTGTCATATATGTTAACACTCAACAAGTGCATCTTCTCAAATTCTCTTGGAATGAAACCAGATAGGTTATTGTGAGAGATATTAAGATTCTGCAGGTCCTCTAAATCACAGATTTCAGAGGGTATCTTTCCATTGAGGAAGTTATGACTCAAATCTAGCTCTGTTAGCAGACTTAGCTTCCCCAACTGAGGTGGAATTTCTTGGATAAACTAGTTGTTGCTCAAATTCAAGTAAAACATTTTCAACAAGTTCCCAAGACTTCCAGGGATTGGAGTGCTCAACCTGTTTGCAGACAAATCAAGACTCTTAATTTCAGTGAGTAATCCAATTTCCGGAGGTATACCACCAATAAGTTGATTGCCATTCAGATTTAGACGCTCTAGAGAAGTTAAATTTCCAAATTCTTTTGGAATCTCTCCAACCAGATGATTTGAAGAAAGATCAAGAATGTCTAGTAGAGTTAAGTTCCCAAGTTCAATTGGTATACTGCCAGTAAGATTATTCTCTGCTATCTTTAGGGTGCCTAATTTTGGACACTTTCCCCAGCTAGATGAAATTTCACCAGAAAATTTATTATGACTGAGATCTAGTAAATCTAGCTTTGGATAGATGCCAAATTCTTCAAGTATATTGCCAACAAGTTGGTTTCCTTGTAAAAGGATTCTTGTTAGGCTTGTGCAATTTCTCAAGTCTTTGGGAATTGGACCAAAAAAATTGTTGTTTTTCACACTAAACCTCTCAAGTGAACCACCATGACATACATTATGGGGTAAAGAACCGGTGAAGCCGTTATGGTCTATTTCTAATATAGTCAAACTCATGAAATTTCCAATTTCCTGGGGAATGGTACCAGAAAGATTGTTTTCACGAAGGAATAAGATCTTTAAGTTGCTCAGATTTTTAAAGGAATCAGGAATAGAACCACTGAGTAGATTTTGGCTTAACTATAAATCAACAAGGTTTCTCAGGTTCCCGATTTCAGGGGGAATATAGCCAGAAAGTTGATTATTGTATGAATGAAGATTGAGGGGATTTCTCAAGCCTCCAAGAGACGGTGGAATTGAACCTGAAAGATTATTGCTATGAAGACTAATATTAGTGAGAGACTCCAAATTTCCTAATTCTTGAGGAATGGAACCAAAAAGCTGGTTGTGGAACATGTGCAAGACTTCTAGGTTTCTAAGGTTTCCAAGACTTGACGGGATTGAACCAGTTAAGCTATTGGTATCAATGTAAAGTTCGACCAAATTCAAGAGGTTTAACATCTCTGAAGGAATGGAACCAAAAAGTGAATTATTAAAAAGATACAACAAAGCCAAGTTGCTCAAATTTCCCAAAGAAGCAAGAATTGAGCCGACCAAGCAGTTACTATACAGAGCCAGTTCACTAAGAGAACTTAGTTGGCCTATTTCTTTTGGAATTGAACTATCCAACTGATTCTCAACCAGGTGGAGTGTCTCAAGATATGTAAGGAGACCGATTTCAGTTGGTATTTTCCCAGAAAACTGATTAGTTGACAAGTCAAGATACTTCAGTTTGGAGAGATTACGAATTTGTGTAGGGATAACTCCAAAGATTCATTAATGGAAAGATCAAGATATGTAAGATGAGGAATTGATGAGAATGACAATTCATTGAGCGTACCTTTTAAACCTATAGTAGACAGGTTCAATCTATGGATGCTTCCAGCATGGTCACAAGAAACTCCAACCCAATTAGTACAATGGTTTATTTTGGTTCTGTGTTGAGTAGAATTATTGGTAGCATTAACAGGATAAAGAGACCATGAAGAGAGGACAAAATGGGTCTGGTTTTGAAGGCTGGCTTTCCATTTAAGAAGAGCTTGTGCTTCTTGAGTGGAATCAAAAGCAACATTTAGTTGAAAATCTAGTACGACAAGGAGACTTAAGAAAATAAGGGAGAGTTTATTGGGGTATGAGAATGCCATTGCTTAAACTAGCTAAGTTTGTGTACTGCAAAGCCTAATTCGAAACTCCATATTTATAAAACGAATCTAGCACTTTTTGAGCTTGGAAAATGTCAGTGCACCATCTTTCACTCTACATTCTAATTTGTTACTTTGTAGAGTCAACCCTACGTATAAAAATGGTTTCACGAAACAATCTTTGATGTGGACATAATTAATTGTTTTTGTTCTTGATCCAGGATAAAAGACACTCTAGGATCTTATATTTTCACAACAGAAAATCCTAATTTCTTCACCAGGATAAATACTGAAGTAACGAAAAAAGTAAGAATAACGTTTAAGTTTCTTTCACCCCAATTTTCAAAGTAGCGTGTTATGCTTCCACAGTGACCATAATTATAAATTAAACCAAGGGAGACTTTGATGCCCACTATTCTGTCTCAAAAATCTTAATTTGTAAAATGTAATCTTTCAATATCATAAACCACAATTTATTATTATTTTTTTTTTATTTTTTTTTTAAAGACAATGACTTACACAACTTTATAAAAATAAAAATCTATCAACCATTCCAAGTCTAGGTCTTTCTCTCTTTATTGGATGCCTTTTCAAAGAAGTTTGATTATTTTAGAGGTAGGTCCTCTTTGATTATATGCTTCTTGAAAGATGATTTCCCTTGAAATTAATTATTCAAAAGTGAAATTCTTCGAAAGTCTCTGATCGTTAATGCATGCAGTAAGGCAAAGTCAACAACACGATGCTTGAAAACTACCCCAAACAAAGCCATAATCCCGGATAGGAACACTATTTTTAAATATGAATAATCAGCTGGTAGCTTGGAACACTATTTTTAAATATGAATAAGCAGCTGGTAGCTTGTGCTAACTGCTAAGTGCCAGCTGCACTATTTCAACAACTAATTGAGAATTTTTGTAACCAATCACTCTCAAGTCTCAGTGTAGATAAATTCCAGAAATATTTTTGGAATGTGAACACGTTTTGGTAGTTGATGAATATTTTTAGGAGAATTTAAATTTTAGGCGAATTTCTATTTTAGGAGTTTGTATTGGAGAATATTTGTTTTCCTTTACTTTGAGTTGTATTGGGAAAGTAGAATTGGTTTCGGACCTTATTTTGAGTTAAAATAGGAGAATGAATTAAATAAAGGGAGTCATATTAGGATTTGAAATATGAATCCTGGTAGAAAAATAATGTCCTATCTTTCCGATAAATATAAGGGTTAGAGCCAATTTATAGTTATGAGGGAAACGATGTGAAAGAGGGAATGAGAAGATGTGAGAGAAGGGGTATTAAACACCATAGGAATAGAATGTCCGCCTATGTAATGGGTTGATAGTGTTATACGTATAAAACACCATAGGGTATAGTTCTCGCCTTATAGGTTGATGGTGTTATACACTCTTGTATCGTGTTCATAAATTTATAATGAATTTTTCTCATCCGTGGATGTAGGCAAGTTATGTCATACCACACAAATATCGTGCTTATGTGTGTGTGATATTCTTCACACATTGCTATTCTTTATTTTATTTTTTTACCCCTCTAATTTCTAACATGGTATCAGAGGCAGCTTGTTTTTTCTTGGCTTCTGAAATTCTAACAAATATGATAACTTTTATTAAATATGTAATTCAGTAAAATACATAAAAAAAAGATTTGTCTGGTCTTTGCTAAGCTGGTACATGGAAGACAAAGCTTACAAACAATATATTCAGAAACTTAAGAAATAGTGTACTAGAATAACAAGATTTAGTTGCACATAAGATGAGACACAATCTGCATGGTCAGTCTAGATTGCGGATTTGTATCTAAGCATAAAAAGGCCACATCCATATGGAAATTAGTTTGTTCTGAACTTCCAAGGAGGGAAATGAAAGCCTTGGATCCAACATATCGTCAAGCTCAATGTTCATGTTTGTAGATGAACCTGAAAATGGGGCAAGAACATCTCCGGGATGCTTCCCTAGGATGACTTCCAATGCCAACACCCCAAAGCTATACACATCACATTTCTCGCTCACATTCATTGTGTAAGCAAGCTCTGCAAAGTGAAAGAAATATGCTATCTTTACATTGCTTATCCAATAAGGAACTGTAAAACGATAGTGAAGGAATTATATAATTGGTGCAACGTATCCACATGTGCTTGCAAGTTGAGTCCAATTAGTTGAGTCTGGCTTGAGAAGCTTAGCAATTCCAAAATCTGAGACATAAGCTACATATTCCAATCTAGCAACACGTTCTTGCTTAATATGTCACGATGGACAATTGGAAGGAAGCAATCATAGTGCATGTAAGACATGGCATGAGCCACACCTTTTATGACATTTGCTCTCTTACTCCAATCTAGCACTACTGCTCCTGCTTCATTGCTCAAAATTGTGGCCAAGCTACCCCTCTCAAGATACTTGAAGACTAAGAATGAGTGTCAAGAATGTGAACAAAAACCAAAAAATTGCATGATATTTCAATGCCTTATCTCTTTCAATACCTTTATTTCATTTAGGAGCTCTTTTTGGTTGTATATCACTTGTATACATAGAGTGCATTTTCTTAACTGCTGTAATATTCTACGGTGATAACTCAGCTTTGTAAACACTTCCATGACTACCTTTCCCAATGAAGTGGCTAGCATCAAAATCATTTGTTGCTGATATGATTTTTTCATACATATGTCTTCCTTTAAAAGTTTATATTGAATGAAATTCTTCATTGTTCGTAACACTTTCTTGATCTTATGAGTCTCTTTTCATTCTTCTGGAATTAAAGAGTATAAAGATCACCACAACCGAAAGAGCAAGAGCTCCTAGAATAGGAAAAAAACATTGTAAAAAAGATTCTCCAACCCTTTTTCAGGCCATGTTTTGCCACAGGTAATGAAGTTTTGCAAGGTTGCAGCCCTTTGACATCACCACACAAATCTTTGTTCCCTCGTAATTCTTCAATGGTAGCATTTCGAAATACTGTGGTGTTGGGATTTGGACCCGACAACTCTTTGTCAGACATGTTAATACTCAACAGGTGCATCTTCTCAAAATCTATTGAAATGAAACTGTTGT
The DNA here is from genome assembly GCF_008641045.1 of Pistacia vera. NCBI lineage: Eukaryota > Viridiplantae > Streptophyta > Magnoliopsida > Sapindales > Anacardiaceae > Pistacia > Pistacia vera. The sequence continues at coordinate 618,781 of NW_022196568.1, read as the reverse complement.
GATTTTCGCAAGTGTATGAAATCTTGTATGTACTAAAGTGTAAGTATACAGATGTCAAACACAAGAGAATTACTACTATAAATTACCAAACTAAACTATCCTATTACTATTTGATCAATCCAAATTTTATCAAGAAAAATCTAAATTAAAAAATAAACAATCGAAATTAAATAAAAAAAACTGAAAAGAAAACACTAAATAAATCTTTGGTTTTAATGCATGATGACTAGACCTAAGGCATAGATTTCACACCAACTGTTATTCATATGTATTGATAACTTATGCTAATTTCATTAAGCTCTTCCTACATGTCAAAGTCTCTAAGTTTCTAATAATTTTCTCTCAAACAATTATCAAATTAACCCCTAATTATTAGACCGAATTATCTCTAATCAGATTTAAACAATTGGATATCATTACACTCTATGAAGTTTACCAAAACCTCATAAATCGCGGTAACCTATATCTAGCGTTCGCTCAACCTATGGTTTTACTACCGTAGACCAACTAAGTATATATCATCTCTTGATCTCGACTTAGTCCATTATTTCATTCAATTCTTGGGCTCTTAAGAATAAAAATTATTTGGCATAATAATACAACTGTCTTTCGTTCCTTGCATTTTTCTCCACCACCATGCAAAAAATCAGATCGAACGGATAACCGGGGAAAAGATTGTCCCTCGGTGTGTTGTACGCCCCTACCGTGCACGAAAGGAAGGTTTTCCCTGCACACCAAGGGCGTGCACAACAAGTGTACACACCATAATTCAAATGGGGATTTTAGGAGCACAACAAAACAAACCCCGACCCAAAATGCATAGTGTACGATTTTTTACGATTTTCCAAAGTTTTAGGCTCCGTTTGGTTCACTTTTTTACATTTTTTAGAAAAGTTTTTTGAAAAAAGTTAAAAAAAGTTAAATTGAGCGAGGATTACGATGTAGGATTTGGAAATTAATAAATACCCACTATGTTTGTTTATTTACTAAACACCCCTATAATAAAACATTAAAAGTTAACAAAAATACCCTCAATCCACCCATTAAATACGGACAGCCAGCCACCACCGCCAGAAGGTGGCCGGAGTCATCCTATCACGCCATGACCGGTTGGATCTTGCCGGTCGTGTGCCAATATGGCCTTTTTCGGCCAGATCAACGATGGATCTGGTCGGCAAAGGCCAGATCTATGGCTAGATCTGGCCATTGACGGCTAAATCTGGCCGCATTTGCTCGTCAATGACAGCCAAAGATACGACCGTCCTTGATGGTCAACGACAACCATATGTTGGCCGTCGTTGACGATCGGCTACGGCCAAGCCACCGTGGATCTGGCTGGAAAAGGCTAGATCAGCGCACTACCGGCCAGATTCAGCCGGTAGTGCACCATTATACCAGATTCCGGCCATCTCCAGGCGATGGTGGCCGAAATTTGGTAAATATGGGTTTCTAGGGTGTTTTTGTAATTTAAAAAAAAATATTTAGGGGTATTTAATTAAATTAACAAATTTAAGGGGTTTAAAAAAAGTTGAATAATATTGAATAATATTGTGAGTTTTTGCAATTTTACCGTTTAACTTTTTTGAGAATACTAATAATAGTATTCCCAAAAGCAAACCAAACGGAGCCTTAATCTTCGAAATTAGTAAGAAATCCTAATAAAAATCAACATAAATAAATCAACACATAATCATCAAGAGATTGGGCTACATCTTAGCCCAAGAAAATAAAATTAGTTCATAGCAATTATGAAAGAAACAATCATATTTATTAAAACAAAAATCATGAGTTTAAGGAGAAACAAAGAAAAACTTCTCTATGATTTTGCTCCAAAAGCTCCAGAAATTCTGATGCTTTTCTTTTTTCTTCTAATAGTTTTCTTCTTGATCTCTCCTAAAAATCCCTTAAAACAATGCTAAAGACTTGTATCTATATCCCACAAAGGGTAGAGTTTCGTTTCCCTTCATTCTACTAAGTTTAGGAATCCTAAAACCCTAATTTCCTAGTCAAACATGGAAATTAGAAACCTAGCTATCGTGACAGTGCCTCGGCACTATGCTGTGGCATTGTTGATTCTGGAATTTGCTCTTCAGTTCAAACCTTGCATCATTCCTCAACACTCTAGATATTGTGATTTTTGAGCATGATAACGATGGAATCTAGAAAAGTGGTAAACATATGTAATGTAGTCATTTGAATTGTCTTAATCTGAGATCTATAGCTCAAGTTATTGTTGAAACACCAAAGCATGTTCAAACTAGAGCGTAATCTAGAATCTCCTCTTTAACTTCGAAACTCTATAACTTCTTCAATTCAACTCTGATTCTTGATCCGTTTGTTTCTACTCATCACTCATTATGTTGTTGACATGATTTTTCATCTGGACATAACATTTAGCATAGATACCCTGAAAACACTCAAACACACCCGTGATCCCGTAAAAGACATTTCTGAAAATGTTAAGCAAATTTACCAATTTAAGCCTAATTTCTCCCAAATAGTCCCCATAAACCACTAAGTAATTGTGTATTTTCAAGCTCTTATCAGAAACCAGAGAGGTTATTGTGAGAGATATTAAGATTCTACAAGTCCTCTAAATCATAGATTTCAGTGGGTATATTTTCACTGAGGAAGTTATGACTCAAATCTAGCTCTGTCAATAGACTTAGCTTCCCCAACTAAGATGCAATTTCTTGGGTAAACTGGTTGGCGCTCAAATTCAAGTAAAACATTTTCAACAAGTTCCCAAGACTTCCAGGGATTGGTTTGCTCAACCTATTTGCAAACAAATCAAGTGAAATAATTCATTCTTAGAAAGGGTAAAATTGGTGTAAAGCATGGTATAAGGTCATATAACATGTTATTGAAACTCAAAGGGTGAAATTGTTACCTTTTATGTTTTATAACTTTCGTAACTTGAAAGGAGTTCAAGATCTTTAACAAATTTGATGAAAATCCTCAAAGTAAAGTTCACCCCAAGATGAAGAAGAGAGAGCTGGCCATCAGAGCTTAACAGAGAGATTTTCAATCAAAATGAAAATTAGATTAAATTTGGGGAATATCAATAATTTATATACAAGGACCATTTTGCAATAATTTAAAATTGTTCTCAAGTCCTTGAATTAATATGAATCCTATATTAACCCTTAATACAAATTCAATATTACTTTCAAACCCTTGAAATAATTTTGAAATAATTTCAATTTAGTATTAAATTATTATTGATCCTAAGTCCTTGACACAATTTCAATTTAATCTTAACTCTTTGATTTAAACAAATTTAAAATCAAGGCATATAAAATAATTCCATTTAATATTTAACTCATTATTGAATCCAATTCAATAATATATTTTAGTCAATTATTGAATCTAATCCAATAATGACCAAATTATCTTATTACCCTTCGTAAGTGCTAGCTTCCCACGAGTAATCATTTCTCACCAATACAAAAATTCGGATGCACACGTTTATATCTGAACATCGTTAACCTTTAACGATATGTATTTCTCTCTCTTCTCATACTTGGTTTTTAGGTGTGACCACTTAGGTTCACTGTAATCTAATCGTGGACCCAATATCGCAATCTGATATGTTTCATCATAACTCTTTATGATCGAAATTCCCACCGGTCATGGTAGGCATCTAGCAATGCTCCATAACCCTTAAGCCACAATAAAGTTAAACTCCAATGAACCTTTTTTTCCCGACTATACGTTCTATGTAGTAAAATCCCTTTGTCGTCTAATCCCGATTAAGTATAGGTCCATAGTATGTCAAAACCCGTAACTTAATTTTTATCCGAATCGTCAATCAATACAATGGAATGTGTCATCATAAAACTCCTTTCCATATGACTATTTTGTACTTTGGCCATAGATTTCCTTTTTTCCAATGTTTATTGACATTCGTCTAGGAACTCGGGACCAAACTATTTCAAGTTAATGGATCCCATCTTGACCATCACTTCTCCTCGCACATGAATAACATATGACCAAACAGGCTTCTTACACAAGACATGACTAGTCTCGTGTATATACCCCATATGAATTATATGCATCCTATGTCGAGTCCATGAAATACACATTTGAACAGATGCGTGCTAAGGGTATGAGAATGGATACCAAGACATTTTGTTGTCTTATTAATGGATATGCTAATGCAGGTCTATTCCATAAGGTTATTAGCAGTGTTAGGTTGGCTGCAAAGTTTGAGATACCTGAGAATACATCATTTTGTAATGCAGTCATATCCGCTTGTGCAAAGGCTGAGGATTTGATGCAGACGGAAAGAGTTTTTTAGCGGATGAAAGAGAAGCAAACTCAACCAGATTTTAGAACAGATTCTAGAACTTTTGATATCATGATGGAGGCATATGCAAAGGTAGGAATGAATGACAAGGTATATGATCTAGAACAAGAGAGACTGAGGATGCTGGCTAAGGCTCCTAAAATCGATTAAGCTACTGAAATGAAGTGAGCAGTTTATTTCTGATTGAGAACTTGAGGCAACTAGAAGTGTTATGATTGTCCAAGTTTCATCTGTGAAAGACTGGGCTATATCAGTAGAATTACTGATTGAGCATGCAATTAAAGCTTTTTCTTTAAGAAAAGGCTGCAATTGCTCTTTCTCTATCCTTATGTCTGGTGTAACACTGTTGTAACAGTCCATTGGATATCCCCATTGTTCCGCAGATAACTATTTGGCCACCTTAATTATGTACAGATTTGATGCAGCAATAGAATTGATGATTGCGTTTTTGTAAAGTTGAAGAGATTTTTATTATTTTTTTGTTACTTTTCTTTCTGTAATGTGAAATTCCAAATAGTGTCAGCATCACATTTCCTGCCTTCTTTTTTTCTACTCTAACGACCTTATGTATGAAGTATATACAATTCATTGTGGTATGGTAGATGGTGAGTCGACAGAGATCTTATTCATATTCTTATTTGACTTGCCTTCCTCATAAGAAAATCTAAAATTATTCTAAAAGCTTATGCCTGTATTGGTTTGCTATTAGCAGCTGTTTGACAAATCTCAAAGGCAGGAAACCGGGAAAAGAATACTATTGAAATCCCAAGAAAGAAATTGTTAGTTGCAACAGAACAAACCTGATTTGGTATTACACAGTTGCACACTGCCAAGCTGAAAGGTCTTATCTTTGCTGAGAAATTGTAATGACTCTATTTCTAGCTAGTATACTCATAAAATAACAATAAAACTTACTAAATATATATAAGAGGGCATAAGTTAAATTACGTACCTCAATGTGGGCATTACAGAAATCATCTGATGTTGCAATCACCCATTTGTTTTGTATATTGTGACTCATAAAATAATCAGAAAATTTATTAAAATATCTTATCTACTCAAATCATTTCGTCTCTTTAGACTTTTATTTGATGGTGTTATGGCCGAAGAATTCAAAGAAAAGAAAGGAAAAAACTAAGGAGTGTATGGAAAAGTTTTTATCTCTTCATTAAAACTGATGATTTATACAACAATACAACTAAACCATCCACTGTTACAACAACTACAATAGAGATTTTTCATATTTGAATTTAAACTCTAACAACCAACAAAACATGCTCAAAATACATCATTAACAGGTCTTAATCACACCTAAACAAATCAACCAAAATGCACCAAAAACTGTAGCTCACATACGTCAGACCAACTGCAAAAACATAATTCAATTGGCGCCAAAAACATTCAAACTGTGAACTAGAAATTTGATGCATTTCCAGAAAAGTATCATTGCATCAACACTCCTCCTTGATACCTTTGCTGAAAACACCAAGTTTGAGCCTAAGTTCTTCAAACTTGGCTTTGGACAATGCTTTGGTCATAATGTCAGCAGTTTGATTCTCACCCATGCTATGAATTAAAGTAACTTCACCATTATCTTCAACTTCCCTCATAGCATGAAATTTTATCTTGATATGCTTGGTCTTACCGTGCAGAACTAGATTTTTGGCCATGGCAACTGTAGAATGGTTGTCACACAGAATTGAAGTTGGACTTCTCTGGTTCTGCTTCAAATCTGCTAGAATTTTCCTAAGCCAAATGGCTTGGTTCACAGCTGCTGTAGCAGATATATACCTTGCTTCTACTGTGGACTGAGCCACGGTCTCCTGTTTCTTGGACAACCAACAAATTGCACCAGAGTTTATGTAAAACAGATAACCTGAGGTGCTTTTCATGTCATCACAGGATCCTCCCCAGTCATTATTGGTATAACCCAGCAACTTTAGGTTTTCAGACCTTTTGAACCAAATGCCAAGCCTGGAGCTCCCTTTCACATATCTTAACACTCTCTTGGCTACCCTAAAATGCAATTCACTTGGACTACTCATGAACCTGGAAAGATAGTTGGAAGCAAACATGAGGTCTCGTTATGTGGCTGTTAAGTACAACAAGCATCCAATTAGGCTTCTAAACAGCCCCGCATCCACTCTCATTGCACCATCATCGTTACTTAGCTTCAAATTGGGAACCAATGGAGTGTCTACTGGTTTGCAACTTTCCATGCCAAACTTCCTGAGGACTTCATTTGCATACCTCCTTGGCACACAAAAATTCCATTATTGGACTGAAATATTTCCATACCAAGGAAGTATGTCATTTCCCCCAAATCTTTCATCTCAAATTCACTTTGCATGGACTTCTTAAACTGGCTCAATTGTTCTAAATTACTCCCTATGATCAGCAGATCATCCACATACAAAGAGACAACAATAAAGTCACCTTTAGTCTCCCTAACATAAAGTGTTTGCTCATTAGGACTTCTAACATATCCTAGGCTACTTAAATAGTCATATATGCGAATGTACCAGTCTCTAGGTGCCTACTTCAGGCCATATAAAGCCTTCTTCACCAGGTACACTTTATCTTCTTCACCCTTGACTTGATAACCTTCAGGTTGCTCCACAAAGATTTCCTCACTCAACCAACCATTTAGGAATGCTGATTTAACATCAAGCTGGAAGATTTTCCAGCCAAATTGAGCTGTTATAGCAAGGAGTAACCTGATAATGTCATGCCTGGCCACCGAAGCAAAAGTGTTAGAAAAATCCACAACATGCTGCTGTGCAAACCCCTTAACCACCAGCATTGCTTTGTCTTTATGGACTATACCATTAGGATTAAGTTTTTTCTTGTAAATCCACTTCACTTGGATTACTTTCCTATTTCCAGGTATGTCAACAAGCTTCCAAGTGTTGTTTTTCTCTATCATTGACATCTCCTCCTGCATTGCATTCCTCCAAGCTTCTGACTCAGTAGCTTCAGCATAATTCCTTGGTTCAAGCACAACCATATTACTTCTTGCATAGACATCAACCAAGGTTTTGGTCCCTCTAATCGAAGGCTCTTCATCCTTTTCAGTTTTAGCCTCTTCAATCAGACTCTCGATTGGCTACTATAGTTTGTAGTCGGCATCAATCTTTTTATCCTCCCAATTCTAGATTGCTCTCTCATCAACCTTTACATTCCTTGTAATCACAATTCTTTTGGATTCAGGAATGTAGACTCTATAGCCTTTGGACTGACTGTTGTACCCTATAAAAATTCCAACTTCTAATTTTTCATCTAATTTGCCTCTTTTGTTTGCTGGAACCATTACATAGCAAATGCTCCTAAACACTTTAAGACTACTCACTGTCGGTTTGACTCCATTCCAGGCTTCAAATGGATTCTGATTCTTGACAGCCTTGGTTGGGAGTCTATTGAGGATATAAACCCTTGTTTTGATAGCTTCAGCCCAAAACATTCTTGGCAATCTTTTCTCTATAATCATACAGCTAGCCATCTCCATGAGCATCCTATTCTTCCTTTCACTAACTCCATTTTGTTGTGGAGTATATGGAGTAGTGAATTGATGCTTGATCCCTGCATCTTTGCAAATGGAATCAAACTCTTTTGATGTGTATTCTGTCACATTATCACTCTTTATAGTCTTAATTCTCAGCCCTGTTTGATTCTCCACCTGTAGCTTGAAACTTTTAAATACTACAGCAACCTCATTCTTTACCTTTAGGAAATACACCCAAGTCATCCGTATGAGGTCATCAATGAATAGCACAAAGTACCTACTCCCACTCATGGATTCAGCTTGCATAGGGCCACAAACATCAGTATAGATCAGTTGGAGTTTTTCAGTTGCTCTCCAGACCTCATCCGTGGGAAAGGGTGGCCTGCTGAGCTTACCAAGTTGGCAAGCACTGCAAAGACTTTTCTTCTGTTCAATCTTAGGCAGGTCCAAAACCATATTTTTGCTCCTAAGCTCTTTGAGACCATTATAATGAAAATGACCAAGCCTTTTGTGCCAAATTTCATATTCTTCCAGCCAAGATGACAAGGCTAAGTAACCAGGATTCTTCCACTCAACTGGGAACCTTTTTTTCACACACATTAGTTCATTTCCATCGGCATCTAATATGATACAAGCTTGGTTTTGAAAATTAGAGAATAATCCTTCTCTAACATTTGCCCAACACTTAACAAATTTTGACTAATTTCAGGTACATACAAGACATAAGGGATAATTTTCGTACTTGATAATGTTTGGACAAACACATCTCCTATGCCTTTGACCTCCACAAAGTCACCATTTCCAATTTTAACTTTGGAACTATACGAGCTGTCCAAATTGATGAATTTTTGTAGGTCTGCAGCCATGTGGTTGGTGTAGCCATTGTCAATCAGCCAAGCTTCATTGCTGATCTGCGTTGTGTAATAGGAGGCCACAAAGACCTATTTAGCCTCCTGACATTGTTGTTGATCTTCTCCAACTTGAGCTTGCTGTGTTGGCTGGCTTCCCTTGTTCTTGCAAACCTTTTCTATGTGCCCAAATTGCTTGCAACCTCTACATTGTATCCCTGGTCTATACCAGCAACTTCTATCATAATGCTCTTTATTTTTGCAGTGAGTGCAGGCAGGATACTCCTTCACCCCACCTGATTTTTCCCACTGACTGTTACTCCTTTCTTTCCCCTTTTTATCCCCAACATACCTCCTATTATGTCCTTGTGCAGGCTTGCCTTTTTGATTTGCTACCATTGCTCCCTCACTTGTGTCTTCCTGCCTCAAGAGTCTTCTTTGCCCTTGAGCTTGGAGTGCATAAACAAGCTCAGTCAAGGTGATCTGAGCCATGTCCTTAAAGTCCTCAAGGGAAGAAATTTTGGACTCAAACCTCTCGGGCAAGCTCACCAAGACCTTCCCCACCACTCTTCTATCTATTAACTCAACCCCTAACAACCTGATTTTGTTGACTACATTCATTAGCCTATCAACATAATCCTTCACTTTCTCTGATTCTTTCATCCTCAACAGCTCAAACTCTCTTCTCAAATTCAGCACTTGCATTTACCTAGCTGTGCTACTTCCCATGTATTCCTCTCTCAACTTGTCCCATGCCTCCTTTGGAGTTTCATAAGCCATAATCCTTGTGAACACAAGGTGCTCTTGGTGACTTGGCAGCTTCCTTTTCATGCATTCTGGTTCAGGGTGGGATTTGGTCCCAAGGGTGCTGGCTGCCTATTCTCCTCTACCTACTGCCACAAGCCCTGTCCCTGAAGGGAAGCCTTCATTTTTACAGCCCACATATGATAATGTTCTCCATTGAAAACTAGAGGTGACATCAATTCTGATTAAACAGCCATTAGTTCAAACAGATGGTCTGAAACAGGGAGGTTGTTGAATGCAAGGTGGAGTTTTTGAGGACAAAGTGAAGAATTGATTATGTGAGGAAGAGTTTTTCAGGTTTTTTAAGCTGGCTCTGATACCATTTGATGGTGTTATGACCGGAGAATTCAAAGAAAAGAAAGGAAAAAACTGAGGAGTGTATGGAAAAGTTTTTATCTCTTCATTAAAACTGATGATTTATACAACAATACAACTAAACCATCCACTGTTACAACAACTACAGCAGAGATTTAACAATTAACAAAAAATGCTCAAAATACATCATTTACAGGTCTTAATCACACCTAAACAAATCAACCAAAACGCACCAAAAACTGCAGCTCACACACGTCAGACCAACTGCAGAAACTGAATTCAATTGGCGCCAAAAACATTCAAACTGCAAACTGGAAATTTGATGCACTTCCAGCAAAGTATCATGCATCAACATTATTTATACCTGTCATGGGCGATGAGACGAACTCAATCAATGAATGTTATGGCCTAAAATTGTTCAGTTTCCTTAAAGTTTTCATATTTCATTGCTGGGATTATGGTGATCTTTATTATTTTATTGTTATCATAGGAAGCGGCAAAGTACACCACAACTTCACTCTACTAAAATATTCATACTTTGTTTAACAGTCAAGTCAAGATAATTCTTACTTCAGCTCAACAACTCTGGCGTTTAAATAAATGATATTCCTCCGTTTCTTCTGTGAGCTGACGATACAATGTGAAAGGAATCAAACATGTAATGTAACGTAATAACAGAAGAATAATATTTCATTCCCAGTTGAAATATAATGCGTGTAAACAACCATTTTGACAGCAATTTACATGCCATCACTTGCATGACGCCATGGATTACCTCACCCACTTCCATTATTATATATATCTTCCTTCATTTTCATACACATGCAGTGACTCAAACTTACACTTGTTCTTCTTCTCTCTTTAGCCCTTCAGTTTATGCAACAATAATAATGGCTCAGCTGGCAGGTCCTGATGAAATAGAGTCTCTCAGAATTGAGTTAGCGGAAATTGGAAGAAGCTTAAGGTCCTCATTTAGAAGTTACACTTCAAGTTTTCGTAGTATTACTGATGTTAACTATGNAATCATGTTGTTTTTCAGGATTTCATAAGAACTATTGCATGCCATGACTATTGTTTGAAGAATGTTTTGCAAACTCTCCCCAATCCCCCACTCACTGAGTATTTCAGCTCACCATTTTTTAGTCCTCATTTTCCCAGGTTCACAGGAAGAGTCATGCTAAGAAGCGTTTCCTCTCGAGGTTGGGCCACATGTCATCGACTCATCATGTGTGTAAAAATGTCATGCATGTTCCCGCTACAGAATTATGTTTTATCCCTATGTTTATGTCCTGTGTTGATTATAAAAGATATGAAGATCTGATACCATCTGTTTTTTTGGATTTTATGAACGTACAAGTTAACTTTCAGATTTTCAAATGTATCTATATATCTTATGTGTTTATGCTTTCAAAAAGAATTCAAGCGAATGTTTTTATGAAAAGCGTATTCAGAATACAGGTTTTTTTTTTAGATTCCCACACGGCACGTCTCGGTCGCCCGAGTCTGATAGGTGTGCCCGGAGCTTATGGGATAGGGAGGGTCGAGGCGGGTCATGTCACTGTTAGACAATTGCACTAATAAGTTATAACAGATAAGGGTCGTTTGGTTGGGGGTAATTGAAATTATTAGGGTTATGTCATTTTATATTACTTGATTACCACGTTTAGTTGTCAAGTAATATAAGATTCCGGTAATCTTCAAATACCAATAGTAGTTACTATTGGTAATATTGGAGGTAATCAGATTACCTCCAACTTTTTAGGTATTGTAAGATATCAGAGTAATCTTTTTTGTTACAATTCTATCCCTTATTAATAAAATTTTACGACAATAATGCCTTTACTTTTAAATTTATTTACATGAATGTTGCTTTTACTATTTCACCCCAATTAATTAAATTTTTGGACAAAATTACCTTCGAATTCAAAACAAATTGCAACCCGCCCAAGCCACCACCCCCACCCACCTGCCGCCGGCAACCACCACCGTGGCTAGCAGCCGTCATGGCCGGAACGATGCACGAAAGGCCAAAAATGGCCACCGTACGCCGATATGGCCATTTTCTGCCAGATCTGGCCGTTGACGGCAAAATCTAACCTGGCCGTCAAAGGCTAGATCCGTCATCGATGTGACTGTCAACGGCTAGATCGATGGCCATACGGTGCACGAAGGCCATTTTCTACCTTTCGCGTGCTGTTAGGTTGCTGGCTGCTGGCAGCTTGCGGTGGTTGCCGGCGGCCAACAATGGCTGGCTTGGTGGGGGTGCTTTGTTGATTTTCCAAACTTTTATTATGGGGTTGTTTTTGCTAAGTTTTTAAATGCAGGGGGATTATAATAATCCAAATAATAACCAATGTTAAAAAATAATACAATAATAATATTTAATTAGAGGACAAGTCTGTAATCTAAATAACATACTCACAAATTTATTCCTCCCAACCAAACATATTAATATAACATACCCATCAACTAACCAAGCACATTTTCTTAAAGATTCTCAATAATCTTTAAGATAATCTAACTTTCCAGTAATCCAACATTCCTAATAATCTAATATTCCTTGAACCAAACGCCACCTAGTAGTAATGTAGTATTTCAGGTTTTTTCTTTTTCTCTTTTTTTTCTTCTGTGCATTAGAACTTTCCATGCACTGCTCTGGATCCTGCTGGTAACTGAAACTGATATTGTTATTACAGGCAAAATCGGTCAAAGGACTTGAAAGTACCCTGCAAACAGACTACATTTTAAAGGTATTTCAGCAAGTAAAATCCTGTTTCTTTTTTATAACTTACTGAGACATGCATATTTGCATGGAATATTTTCTGTGCTTTTTCTTTCAGATTCTGGGACTTGATATCTGTGCTGACACACTGGTTGGAGATGCCATGAGAAGAGGTATCTCTGGAGGTCAAAAGAAAAGGTTGACTACAGGTAGTATTCATATGCCAATGACTATATTATAGATATATGATGATTTAGCTTTTTACTTGAAAAAGACGATCAATGTTATTCTAAGAATTATCTTCTGGTGTTGTTACATAGGAGAGTTGATTGTGGGGCCAACAAGAGCTCTTTTCATGGATGAAATATCAAATGGCTTAGACAGTTCCACCACTTTTCAAATAGTCTCCTTCCTAAAGCATTTGGTGCATATTACTGATGCCACGGCATTGATTTCACTTCTTCAGCCAGCACCGGAGACTTTCGATCTCTTCGATGACATAATTCTGATGGCAGAAGGGAGGATTGTGTATCATGGGCCACCCACTTACATTTGCAAGTTCTTTGAGGACTGTGGCTTTAGGTGCCCGGAGAGGAAAGGAGTTGCTGACTTCCTTCAGGAGGTAGATTTACAACATTAATATTTATCCCCTTTTTACTGTATGAAGTGGATCTTTTTGCTAATTTGTATTGCTCCAGGTTCTCTCTAGGAAAGATCAAGCCCAGTATTGGCACCACAAAGAGCAGCTTTATAGGTATGTTTCCATTGAACACTTTGTCAAAAAGTTTAAGGAATCTCATATGGGCTTGAAGCTGGATGAGGAGCTTGCAAAGCCATTTATCAAGTCTCAGAGACACAAAAATGCTCTATCCTTTGAGAAGTTCTCGTTAACCAAATGGGAACTTTTTAAAGCTTGCACAAATAGGGAATTTCTTTTGATGAAGAGGAATTCTTTCACTTACATATTCAAATCCACACAGGTACCATCCTTTATTAAAATCATTTCATGTTATTATCATTTATAGATCCACTTATATGTGCCTTCTAATCCGGAAGCAATTTTGCATTCTTTGTCTGTGCAGCTAGTTATCATAGCTTCAATAACAATGACGGTGTTTCTACGTACTCAAATGGCTGTTGGTGTTATAGATGTAAATTACTATATGGGATCTTTATTCTATGCACTTGTTATTCTCCTCGTCGACGGATTTCCAGAGCTAAGCATGACAGTCTCAAGACTTGCAGTTTTTTATAAACAGAGAGATTTGTGCTTCTATCCTGCCTGGGCTTATGCAATTCCGACTAGTATCCTCAAGGCTCCACTTTCATTTTTGGAAGCTTTTGTTTGGACTGCCCTCACTTACTATGTTATTGGTTACAGTCCTGAAGTTGGAAGGTGAGTCTAAGATAGAAATGTTTTTTTTCTTAAGTGGAAAATGCAAAAGGAGTTATATTAAAACATATGTAGCTATCGCATATGTTTGATCCCATTTCCTCTGTCTCTTATGTGGGATGTGGCTAACACAATTGTTCCAGGTTTGATGACAGTAACCATCTATTTTAGTAATTTAAGATGCTTGGAGCAAAGATGACAAAATGAAATGACTCTGAAGGAGAATAGTTATTGATGTTCTAAGATTTCTAAATTCATAATCTAGGCCACAGGATGCTTTGCATGGTGGCTATTTGCTACTGCTCTTTCTTTAGGTTCTGCAACGACTAGAATTTATCTCTTGCTGAGCACATATATGATCTTCATGATGAAAGCATTTCTTTGGACTGCCCTCACCCTTTTTTTTTTTTTTTTTGGTTTTCGTTGTGTTTATTAGGTTCTTCCGCCAGTTCCTTCTACTCTTCCTTGTGCACCTAACATCAATATCGATGTTTCGTTCTATTGCCTCGATCTGCCGAACTATGGTTGCTACTATGACTGCTGGCAATGTTTGTACATTTTTACTATTATTATTTGGAGGATTTGTCATTCCAAGAAGTAAGATTGGGTTTCCAGTATTCATTTCTGTGAGTTTTTATTTGAGAATTGAACTAAGTGTTTACTTTTTGAGCTTCAGCATCTATGCCTTCTTGGCTAGAGTGGGGATTTTGGGTTTGTCCTTTGACATATGGGGAGATAGGCATGACAGTAAATGAATTTCTTGCTCCTCGTTGGGAGAAGGTAATTTTATTTGACAATTTAAACCAATTCACTTGCAGGAATAGAATTAACTTAAGAAAAGGATAAATTATTCATTATGTGGGAATTGTTTGTTCGATTCACAGATAATGTCAGGAAACACAACTTTAGGACAGCAAACACTGGAGAGCCGTGGATTGAATTTCGATAGTTATTTTTACTGGATCTCCATTGGTGCTTTAATTGGATTCATGGTGCTTTTCAATCTTATTTTTACCTTGGCTTTGACATTTTTGAAGCGTAAGGGCATCTTCCACTGCTTCATTTCCTTCTTTTATGAGAATTTGTACATTACATGCGCTAACTGATACATTGGTACGTGTTCAGCTCCAGGAAAATCCCGTGCCATCATTTCTTATGAAAAGTACTCTGAACTGCAAGAAAAAGAAGATGATAGTAGTGGCTTAGACAAATATAGAAAATCCAGTAATGCTCCTCTAAAAACTGTTGCAGGACCTAAAAAGGGTGAGCAAATTTAAATTCTATAATATGTATAATTCTAGAGGTTAATGACTATTTCAAAATTATATTTTATAGTAATGTATGTCTCTTGTGTTTTCTAAATCTTATCTTTGAATGTTGCAGGAAGGATGGTTTTACCTTTTGAGCCTCTAACTTTAACTTTTCAAGATGTGCAGTACTATGTGGATGCCCCTCAGGTAATCATGCTAAAGCTAGTTTTCCTCTAGATTTTTAAGTAGTCTGAATATTTAAGGCTTATGCTGCAATTTTATCTTAGGAAATGAAAAAGCGAGGTTTTGAGGAGAAAAAGCTCCAGCTTCTTTCGGATATTACTGGTGCATTCAGGCCTGGTATTCTTAAGCATTAATGGGTGTCAGTGGAGCTGGAAAAACAACTCTTATGGATGTTCTGTCTGGAAGGAAAACTGGTGGCACTATTCAAGGAGAGATAAGAATTGGTGGATGCCCAAAGATTCAAGATACATTTGCAAGAATATCTGGTTATTGCGAGCAAAATGACATACATTCTCCGCAAGTTACTGTTGAAGAATCAGTAATATAATCTGCTTGGCTGCGCCTTTCACCTCAGATTGACTCAAAAACTAAAGCTGTATGATATCCTTCTGGTGCTTATGTAGCATTTGGTCTCGGATTGATCATTGAGATTGAGTTTCACTGAAATATCTTTCGACTTTGCACCCAGGCATTTGTAAATGAAGTCCTTGAAACTATTGAGCTTGATGAGATCAAAGATTCTCTGATAGGTTTGCCGGGAGTTAGTGGCTTATCGACTGAGCAACGAAAACGGCTGACCATAGCTGTTGAGCATGTTGCAAACCCTTCCATCATATTCTTGGATGAACCCAGTTCAGGTTTAGATGCAAGAGCAGCTGCAATTGTTATGAGAGCAGTGAAGAATGCTGTTCAAACAGGAAGAACAGTTGTTTGCACCATCCACCAACCAAGCATAGACATCTTTGAGGCATTTGATGATGTAATTAATATTAAAGCTTACTTTCACTTTATGCATTCTAATTGGCTACCTTCGTTGCCTGCTCCAATGTATATATCTATGATGACAATTCTAATACCTCTTGATCTCACTGCAGTTGATTTTAATGAAATCTGGAGGACGAATTATCTATTGCGGGCCACTGGATCTGCACTCAAGTAAGGTTATTCAGTACTTTGAGGTAAGTTTCTTCAGCAAGTTTTGTAACTACAAGACAAATTTTCCATCTTTGCTTTTTAACATAGTAATATCTGGTCTCTGCCAAACTACAATTATTGGCCCTAATTCCATTTTCTTGTCATTCTTGCAATAGAATATCAGTGGGGTGCCCAAGATTAAGGACAATTATAATTCAGCAACGTGGATGTTAGAGGTTACTTCTAAGTCTGTGGAAGCTGAACTTCAGGTTGATTTTGCACAAATATATAACGAGTCCACCTTATCTCAGTGAGTACAAATTATGGGTTGACTTTATTAAATCTCAGCCTATGAGCACTTGTTCTGTAAATCTGTGTACCTTTTCTCAGCAAAATGCATCATATGAATCATTTTTCGTGGGTGATTGACCAATACAAATTAAGAGAATATAGTATAGATTTGTAGATGATATTTACTTAACCGAAATCGTTGAAATTTAGCTTGTACATGACTCTCTTGCTCTATGCAGGGAGAACAAAGAGTTGGTTAGGAGATTGAGTTCGCCTTCTGGTTCAAAGGACTTGCATTTTCCTACCCGTTTTCCACAGAATAGTTGGGGGCAGTTCAAAGCATGCTATTGGAAACTGCATTTGTCTTACTGGAGAAGTCCTTCTTACAACTTGGCACGCATCCTTTTCGTAACTGCTTTATCTCTGCTGAGTGGCATCTGTTTTGGCAGCAAGGAAAGAAAATGTTAGTCAATTCAATCTTATTGATGTTGGCATATGAATAATCAGCTGGTAGCTTGTGCTAAGTGTCAGCTGCACTGTTTCAACAACCAATTGAGAATTTTTGTAACCAGTCACTCTCAAGTCTCAGTGTAGATAAATTCCAGAAATATTGTTGGAATGTGAACACTTTTTGGTAGTTTATGAAGATTTTTAGGAGAATTTCAGTTTTAGGCAAATTTCTATTTTAGGAGTTTGTATTGGAGAATATTTGTTTTGCTTTACTTTGAGTTGTATTGGGAAAGTAGAATTGGTTTAGGACCTTATTTTGAGTTAAAATAGGAGAATAAATTAAATAAAAGGAGTCATATTAGGATTTGAAATATGAATCCTGGTAGAAAAATAATGTCCTATCTTGTCGATAAATATAGGGGTTAGAGCCAATTCATAATTATAAGAGAAACTATGTGAAAGAGGGAATGAGAAGATGTGAGAAGGGGTATTAAACACTATAGGAATAGAATGTCCGCCTATATAATGGGTTGATGGTGTTATGCTTATAGAACATCATAGGGTATAGTTCTCGCCTTATAGGTTGATGGTGTTATACACTCTTGTATCGTGTTCATAAATTTATAATGAATTTCTCTCATCCGTGGATATAGACAAGTTATATCAAACCACGCAAATATTGTGTTTATGTGTGCAATATCGTGTTTATGTGTGTGTGATATTCTCCGCACATTGCTATTTTTTATTTTATTTTTTTATCTCTCTAATACATGATCAGAGGCAGCTTGTTTTTTCTTGGCTTTTGAAATTCTAACAAATATGATAACTTTTATTAAATATGTAATTCAGTAAAATATAGAAAAAAAGATTTACATGGTCTTAACTAAGCTAGTACATGCAGGACAAAGCTTACAAACAATATATATCAGAAACTTAAGAAATAGTGTACTAGAATGACAAGATTTAGTTGCACAAAAGATGAGACACAATTTGCATGGTCGGACTCGACTGTGGATTTGCATCTAAGCATAAAAAGGCCACATCCATGATGGAAATTAGTTTGTTCTAAACTTCCAAGGAGGGAAATGGAAGCCTTGGATCCAGCATATCGTCAAGCTCAATGTTCATGTTTGCAGATGAACCTAAAATGGGGCGAGAACATCTCCAGGATGCTTCCCTAGGATGACCTCCAATGCCAATACTCCAAAGCTATACACATCACATTTCTCGCTCAAATTCATTGTGTAAGCAAGCTCCGCAAAGTAAAAGAAATATGCTATCTTTACATTGATTATCCAATAAGGGTACTGTAAAATGATAGTTAAGGAATTATATACCTGGTGCAACATATCCACATGTGCCTGCAAGTTGAGTCCAATTAGTTGAGTCTGGCTTGAGAAGCTTAGCAATTCCAAAATCTGAGACATAAGCTACATATTCCATATCTAGCAACACGTTCTTGCTTATATGTCACGATGGACAATTGGTGGGAAGCAATCATGGTGCATGTAAGACATGGCATGAGTCACACCTTTTATGACATTCACTCTCTTACTCCAATCTAGCACTACTGCTCATGCTTCATTGCTCAAAATTGTGGCCAAGCTACCCCTCTCAAGATACTTGTAGACTAAGAATGAGTGTCGAGAATGTGAACAAAAACCAAAAAATTGCACAATATTTCGATGCCTTATCTCTGTCAATACTTTTATTTCGTTTAGAAACTCTTTTTGGTTGTCTATATCACCTGTATATGTAGAGTGCATTTTCTTAACTGCTACAATATTCTCCGGTGATAACTCAGCTTTGTAAACACTTCCATGACTACCTTTCCCAATGAAGTGGCTAGCATCAAAATCATTTGTTGCTAATATGATTTTTTCATACATTTGTCTGCCTTTAAAAGTTGACATTGAATGAAATTCTTCATTGTTCATAACACTTTCTTGATCTTGTGAGTCTCTTTTCATTCTTTTGGAATTCAAGAGTATTTAGATCACCACAACCGAAAGAGCAAGAGCTCTTAGAAGAGGGAAAAACATTATAAAAAAGATTCTCAAACCCTTTTTCAGGCCATGTTTTGTTGCAGGTAATGAAGTTTTGCAAGGTTGCAACCCTCTGACATCACCACACAAATCTTTGTTCCCTCGCAATTCTTCAATGGTAGCATTTCGAAATGCTGTGGTGTTTAGAATTGGACCCTGCAACTCATTGTCAGATATGTTAACACTCAACAAGTGCATCTTCTCAAATTCTCTTGGAATGAAACTAGATAGGTTATTGTGAGAGATATTAAGATTCTGCGAGTCCTCTAAATCACAGATTTCAGAGGGTATCTTTCCACTGAGGAAGTTATGACTCAAATCTAGCTCTATCAGCAGACTTAGCTTCCCCAACTGAGGTGGAATTTCTTGGATAAACTGGTTGTTGCTCAAATTCAAGTAAAACATTTTCAACAAGTTCCCAAGACTTACAGGGATTGGAGTGCTCAACCTTTTTGCAGACAAATCAAGACTCTTAATTTCAGTGAGTAATCCAATTTCCGGAGGTATACCACCAATAAGTTGATTGCCATTCAGATTTAAATGCTCTAGAGAAGTTAAATTTCCAAATTCTTTTGGAATCTCCCCAACCAGATGATTTGAAGAAAGATCAAGAACGTCCAGTAGAGTTAAGTTCCCAAGTTCAATTGGTATACTGCCAGTAAGATTATTCTCTGCTATCTTTAGGGTGCCTAATTTTGGACACTTTCCCTAGCTAGATGAGATTTCACCAAAAAATTTATTATGACTGAGATCTAGTAAATCTAGCTTTGGATAGATGCCAAATTCTTCAGGTATATTGCCAACAAGTTGGTTTCCTTGTAAAAGGATTCTTGTTAGGCTTGTGCAATTTCTCAAGTCTTTGGGAATTGGACCAAAAAAATTGTTGTTTTTTGCACTAAACCTCTCAAGTGAACCACCATGACATACATTATGGGGTAAAGAACCGGTGAAGCCGTTATGGTCTATTTCTAATATAGTAAAACTCATGAAATTTCCAATTTCCTGGGGAATGGTACCAGAAAGATTGTTTTCACAAAGGAATAAGATCTTTAAGTTGCTCAGATTTTTAAAGGAATCGGGAATAGAACCACTGAGTAGATTTTGGCTTAACTCTAAATCAACAAGGTTTCTCAGGTTCCCTATTTCAGGGGGAATATAGCCAGAAAGTTGATTATTGTATGAATGAAGATTGAGGAGATTTCTCAAGCCTCCGAGAGACGGTGGAATTGAACCTGAAAGATTGTTGCTATGAAGACTAATATTAGTGAGAGACTCCAAATTTCCTAATTCTTGAGGAATGGAACCAAAAAGCTGGTTGTGGAACATGTGCAAGACTTCTAGGTTTCTAAGGTTTCCAAGACTTGACGGGATTGAACCAGTTAAGCTATTGGTATCAATGTAAAGTTCGACCAGATTCAAGAGGTTTTGCATCTCTGAAGGAATGGAACCAAAAAGTGAATTATTAAAAAGATACAACAAAGCCAAGTTGCTCAAATTTCCCAAAGAAGCAGGAATTGAGCCGTCCAAGCGGTTACTATACAGAGCCAGTTCACTAAGAGAACTTAGTTGGCTTATTTCTTTTGGAATTGAACTATCCAACTGATTCTCAACCAGGTGGAGTGTCTCAAGATATGTAAGGAGACCGATTTCAGTTGGTATTTTCCCAGAAAACTGATTAGTTAACAAGTCAAGATACTTCAGTTTGGAGAGATTACGAATTTGTGTAGGGATAACTCCAAAGAGTTCAGTAATGGAAAGATCAAGATATGTAAGATGAGGAATTGATGAGAATGACAATTCATTGAGCGTACCTTTTAAACCTATAGTAGACAGGTTCAATCTATGGATGCTTCCAGCATGGTCACAAGAAACTCCAACCCAATTAGTACAATGGTTTATTTTGGTTCTGTGTTGAGTAGAATTATTGGTAGCATTAACAGGATAAAGAGACCATGAAGAGAGGACAAAATGGGTCTGGTTTTGAAGGCTGGCTTTCCATTTAAGAAGAGCTTGTGCTTCTTGAGTGGAATCAAAAGCAACATTTAGTTGAAAATCTAGTACGACAAGGAGACTTAAGAAAATAAGGGAGAGTTTATTGGGGTATGAGAATGCCATTGCTTAAACTAGCTAAGTTTGTGTACTGCAAAGCCTAATTCGAAACTCCATATTTATAAAACAAATCTAGCACTTTTTGAGCTTGGAAAATGTCAGTGCACCATCTTTCACTCTACATTCTAATTTGTTACTTTGTAGAGTCAACCCTACGTATAAAAATGGTTTCACGAAACAATCTTTGATGTGGACATAATTAATTGTTTTTGTTCTTTATCCAGGATAAAAGACACTCTAGGATCTTATATTTTCATAACAGAAAATCCTAATTTCTTCACCAGGATACATACTGAAGTAACGAAAAAAGTAAGAATAACGATTAAGTTTCTTTCACCCCAATTTTCAAAGTAGCGTGTTATGCTTCCACAGTGACCATAATTATAAATTAAACCAAGGGAGACTTTGATGCCCACTATTCTGTCTCAAAAATCTTAATTTGTAAAATGTAATCTTTCAATATCATAAACCACAATTTATTATTATTTTTTTTTTATTTTTTTTTTAAAGACAATGACTTACACAACTTTATAAAAATAAAAATCTATCAACCATTCCAAGTCTAGGTCTTTCTCTCTTTATTGGATGCCTTTTGAAAGAAGTTTGATTATTTTAAAGAGGTAGGTCCTCTTTGATTATATGTTTCTTGAAAGATGATTTCCCTTGAAATTAATTATTCAAAAGTGAAATTCTGCGAAAGTCTCTGATCGTTAATGCATGCAGTAAGGCAAAGTCAACAACACGATGCTTGAAAATCTACCCCAAACAAAGCCATAATCCCGGATAGGAACACTATTTTTAAAGATGAATAATTAGCTGGTAGCTTGGAACACTATTTTTAAATATGAATAATCAGCTGGTAGCTTATGCTAACTGCTAAGTGCCAGCTGCACTGTTTCAACAACTAATTGAGAATTTTTGTAACCAATCACTCTCAAGTCTCAGTGTAGATAAATTCCAGAAATATTGTTGGAATGTGAACACATTTTGGTAGTTGATGAATATTTTTAGGAGAATTTAAATTTTAGGCGAATTTCTATTTTAGGAGTTTGTATTGGAGAATATTTGTTTTCCTTTACTTTGAGTTGTATTGGGAAAGTAGAATTGGTTTCGGACCTTATTTTGAGTTAAAATAGGAGAATGAACTAAATAAAGGGAGTCATATTAGGATTTGAAATATGAATCCTGGTAGAAAAATAATGTCCTATCTTTCCGATAAATATAAGGGTTAGAGCCAATTTATAGTTATGAGAGAAACTATGTGAAAGAGGGAATGAGAAGATGTGAGAAGGGGTATTAAACACCATAGGAATAGAATGCCCGCCTATGTAATGGGTTGATGGTGTTATACGTAGAAAACACCATAGGGTATAGTTCTCGCCTTATAGGTTGATGGTGTTATACACTCTTGTATCGTGTTCATAAATTTATAATGAATTTCTCTCATCCGTGGATGTAGGCAAGTTATGTCGAACCACACAAATATCGTGCTTATGTGTGTGTGATATTCTTCGCACATTGCTATTCTTTATTTTATTTTTTTACCCCTCTAATTTCTAACATGGTATCAGAGGCAGCTTGTTTCTTCTTGGCTTCTGAAATTCTAACAAATATGATAACTTTTGTTAAATATGTAATTCAGTAAAATACATAAAAAAAATATATATATATATTTGTCTGGTCTTTGCTAAGCTCGTACATGGAAGACAAAGCTTACAAACAATATATTCAGAAACTTAAGAAATAGTGTACTAGAATGACAAGATTTAGTTGCACATAAGATGAGACACAATCTGCATGGTCGGTCTAGACTGCGGATTTGTATCTAAGCATAAAAAGGCCACATCCATATGGAAATTAGTTTGTTCTGAACTTCCAAGGAGGGAAATGGAAGCCTTGGATCCAACATATCGTCAAGCTCAATGTTCATGTTTGCAGATGAATCTGAAAATGGGGCAAGAACATCTCTGGGATGCTTCCCTCGGATGACTTCCAATGCCAACACCCCAAAGCTATACACATCACATTTCTCACTCACATTCATTGTGTAAGCAAGCTCTACAAAGTGAAAGAAATATGCTATCTTTACATTGCTTATCCAATAAGGAACTGTAAAATGATATTGAAGGAATTATATAATTGGTGCAACGTATCCACATGTGCTTGCAAGTTGAGTCCAATTAGTTGAGTCTGGCTTGAGAAGCTTAGCAATTCCAAAATCTGAGACATAAGCTACATATTCCAATCTGGCAACACGTTCTTGCTTGATATGTCACGATGGACAATTGGAAGGAAGCAATCATGGTGCATGTAAGACATGGCATGAGCCACACCTTTTATGACATTTGCTCTCTTACTCCAATCTAGCACTACTGCTCCTGCTTCATTGCTCAAAATTGTGGCCAAGCTACCCTTCTCAAGATACTTGTAGACTAAGAATGAGTGTCAAGAATGTGAACAAAAACCAAAAAATTGCATGATATTTCAATGCCTTATCTCTTTCAATACCTTTATTTCATTTAGGAGCTCTTTTTGGTTGTCTATATCACTTGTATACATAGAGTGCATTTTCTTAACTGCTGCAATATTCTACGATGATAACTCAGCTTTGTAAACACTTCCATGACTACCTTTCCCAATGAAGTGGCTAGCATCAAAATCGTTTGTTGCTGATATGATTTTTTCATACATATGTCTTCCTTTAAAAGTTGATATTGAATGAAATTCTTCATTGTTCATAACACTTTCTTGATCTTATGAGTCTCTTTTCATTCTTCTGGAATTAAAGAGTATAAAGATCACCACAAACGAAAGAGCAAGAGCTCCTAGAATAGGAAAAAACATTGTAAAAAAAGATTCTCCAACCCTTTTTCAGGCCATGTTTTGCCACAGGTAATGAAGTTTTGCAAGGTTGCAACCCTTTGACATCACCACACAAATCTTTGTTCCCTCATAATTCTTCAATGGTAGCATTTCAAAATACTGTGGTGTTGGGATTTGGACCCGACAACTCTTTGTCAGACATGTTAATACTCAACAGGTGCATCTTCTCAAAATCTATTGGAATGAAACTGTTGTGATTTTTGCAAGTGTATGAAATCGTGCATATACTAAATTGTAAGTATACAAATGTCAAACACAAGGGAATTACTACTATAAATTACCAAACTAAACTATCCTATTACTATTTGATCAATCCAAATTTTATCAAGAAAAATCTAAATTAAAAAATAAACAATTGAAATTAAATAAAAAGAAAAAACTGAAAAGAAAACACTAAATAAATCTTTGGTTTTAATGCATGATGACTAGACCTAGGGCATAGATTTCACACCAACTGTTATTCATATATATTGATAACTTATGCTAATTTCATTAAGCTCTTCCTACATGACAAAGTCTCTAAGTTTCCAATAATTTTCTTTCAAACAATTATCAAATTAACCCCTAATTATTAGACCGAATTATCTATAATCAGATTTAAACAATTGGATATCATTACGCTCTATGGAGTTTACCAAAACCTCACAAATCGCGGTAACCTATATCTAGTGTTCGCTCAACCTATGGTTTTACTACCGTAGACCAACTAAGTATCATCTCTTGATCTCGACTTAGTCCATTATTTCATTCAATTCTTGGGCTCTTAAGAATAAAAATCATTAGGCATAATAATACAACTATGTTCGTTCCTTGTATTTTTCTCCACCACCATGCAAAAAATTAGATCGAACGGACAACTGGGGAAAAGATTGTCCCTCGGTGTGCTGTACGCCCCTACTGTGCACGAAAGGAAGGTTTTCCCTGCACACCAAGGGCATGCACAACAAGTGTACCACCACAATTCAAATGGGGATTTTAGGAGCACAACAAAACAAACCCCGACCCAAAATGCATAGTGTGCGATTTTTTACGATTTTCCAAAGTTTTAGGCTCCGTTTGGTTCACTTTCTTACATTTTTTAGAAAAGTTTTTTGAAAAAAGTTAAAAAAAGTTGAATTGGGTGGATATTACGATGTAGGATTTAGAAATTAATAAAAATAACCACTATGTTTGTTTATTTACTAAACACCCCTATAATAAAACATTAAAAGTTAACAAAAATACCCTCAATCCACCCATTAAATACGGACAGCCAACCACTACCATCGGAGGGTGGCCAGAGTCGTCCTATCATGGCATGACCGGTTGGATCTTGTCAGTCGTGCGCCAATATGGCCTTTTCTGGCTAGATCAACGATGGATCTAGTCGGCAAAGGCCAGATCTGGCCGTATTTGCTTGTCAACGATAGCCAAAGATACGGCCGTCATTGATGGTCAATGACAACCATATGTTGGTCGTCGTTGACGATTGGCTACAACCAAAGATCTAGCCTTTTCCGGCCAGATCCACCGTGGATCTGGCTAGAAAATGCTAGATCAGCGCACTACCGGCCAAATTCAGCCGGTAGTGCGCCATTATACCATATTCCGGCCATCTCCAGACGATGGTGGTCAAAATTTGGTAAATATGGGTTTCTGGGGTGTTTTTGTAATTTAAAAAAATATTTAGGAGTATTTAATTACATTAACAAATTTAAGGGGTTTAAAAAAAGTTGAATAATATTGAATAATATTGTGAGTTTTTGCAATTTTACTGTTTAATTTTTTTGAGAATACTAATAATAGTATTCCCAAAAGCAAACCAAACGGAGCTTTAATCTTCGAAATTAGGAAGAAATCCTAATAAAAATCAACATAAATAAATCAACACATAATCATCAACAGATTGGGCTACATCTTAGCCCAAGAAAATAAAATTAGTTCATAGCAATTATGAAAGAAACAATCATATTTATTAAAACGAAAATCATGAGTCTAAGGAGTCTATGATTTTGCTCCAAAAGCTCCAGAAATTCTGATGCTTTTCTCTTTTCTTCTAATAGTTTTCTTCTTGATCTCTCCCAAAAATCCCTTAAAACAATGCTAAAGACTTGTATCTATATCCCACAAATGGTAGAGTTTCATTTCCCCTCATTCTACTAAGTTTAGGAATCCTAAAACCCTAATTTCCTAGTCAAACATGGAAATTAGAAACCCAGCTATCGTGACAGTGCCTTGGCACTATGCTGTGGCATTGTTGATTCTGGAATTTGCTCTTCAGTTCAAACCTTGCATCATTCCTCAACACTTTAGATATAGTGATTTTTGAGCATGATAACGATGGAATCTAGAAAAGTGGTAAACATATGTAATGTAGTCATTTGAATTGTCTTAATCTGAGATCTATAGCTCAAGTTATTGTTGAAACACCGAAGCATGTTCAAACTAGAGCGTAATCTAGAATCTCCTCTTTAACTTCAAAACTCCATAACTTCTTCAATTCAACTCCGATTCTTGATCCGTTTGTTTCTACTCATCACTCATTCTGTTGTTGACATGATTTTTCTCTGGACATAACATTTAGCATAGATACCCTGAAAACACTCAAACACACCCGTGATCCCGTAAAAGACATTTCTAAAAATATTAAGCAAATTTACCAATTTAAGCCTAATTTCTCCCAAATAGTCCCCATAAACCACTAAGTAATTGTGTATTTTCAAGCTCTTATCAGAAACCAGAGAGGTTATTGTGAGAGATATTAAGATTCTACAAGTCCTCTAAATCATAGATTTCAGTGGGTATATTTCTACTGAGGAAGTTATGACTCAAATCTAGCTCTGTCAGTAGACTTAGCTTCCCCAACTAAGGTGGAATTTCTTGGGTAAACTGGTTGGCGCTCAAATTCAAGTAAAACATTTTCAACAAGTTCCCAAGACTTCCAGGGATTGGTTTGCTCAACCCATTTGTAGACAAATCAAGTGAAATAATTCATTCTTAGAAAGGGTAAAATTGGTGTAAAACATGGTATAAGGTCATATAACATGTTATTAAACCTCAAAGGGTGAAATTGTTACCTTTTATGTTTTACAACTTTCGTAACTTGAAAAGGAGTTCAAGATCTTCAACAAATTTGATAAAAATCCTCAAAGTAAAGTTTACCCCAAGATGAAGAAGAGAGAGCTGGCCATGAGAGCTTAACAGAGAGATTTTCAATCAAAATGAAAATTAGATTAAATTTGGGGAATATCAATCATTTATATACAAGGACCATTTTGCTATAATTTGAAATTGTTCTCAAGTCCTTGAATTAATATGAATCCATATTAACCCTTAATACAAATTCAATATTACTTTCAAACCCTTGAAATAATTTCAATTTAATATTAAATTATTATTGATCCTAGGTCCTTGACACAATTTCAATTTAATATTAACTCTTTGATTTAAACAAATTTAAAATCAAGGCATATAAAATAATTCCATTTAATATTTAACTCATTATTGAATCCAATTCAATAATATATTTTAGTCAATTATTGAATCTAATCCAATAATGACCAAATTATCTTATTACCCTTCGTAAGTGCTAGCTTCCCATGAGTAATCATTTCTCACCAATACAAAAATTCGGATGCACACTTTTATATCTGAACATCGTTAACCTTTAACGATATGTATTTCTCTCTCTTCTCATACTTGGTTTTTAGGTGTGACCACTTAGGTTCACTGTAACCTAACCGTGGACCCGATATCGCAATCTGATATGTTTCATCATAACTCTTTATGATCGAAATCCCACTGGTCATGGTAGACATCTAGCAATGCTCCATAACCCTTAAGCCACAATGAAGTTAAACTCCAGTGAACCTTTTTTTCCCAACTGTACGTTCTATGTAGTAAAATCCCTTTGTCGTCTAATCCCGATTAAGTATAGGTTCATGGTATGTCAAAACCCGTAACTTAATTTTTATCCGAATCGACAATCAATACAATGGAACATGTCATCATAAAACTCCTTTTATATGACCATTTTGTACTCTGGCCAGAGATTTCTTTTTTTCCAATGTTTATTGACATTTGTCTAGGAACTCGGGACCAAACTATTTCAAGTCAACGGATCCCATCTTGACCATCACTTCTCCTCGCACATGAATAACATATGACCAAACAGGCTTCTTACACAAGACATGACTAGTCTCGTGTATATACCCCATATGAATTATATGCATCCTATGTCGAGTCCATGGAATACACATTTGAACAGATGCGTGCTAAGGGTATGAGAATGGATACCAAGACATTTTGTTGTCTTATTAATGGATATGCTAATGCAGGTCTATTCCATAAGGTTATTAGCAGTGTTATGTAACAGCCACTTTCTACTCAAGTACTCATGTAATATACATAATAAAATACATATAAAATAGTGTAAAGAGTTGGGCCCAAATTTTTCTTTTTATTAAACATATGTATATGTGCTTTACAACCATATATATTTTTACACAAAATTATAATATGTACAAAAGTTATCAAAAACATGGTGGACAGTGTAACCGCTTCCCCTCGCGTGTCGATGTCCATCCGACCGCATCCTCACCTGGATCCTGCAAACATAGGAAATAACGGGGTGAGCACTAAAACATTGCTCAGTAAGTAAATCCTCTACCCGTCTAACCTCGTAACTCTCACTCTAATTCTTTCCTTACTACTTCTCATTCAATTTCTCCCTTTGGTACTTCTCTCTATTTCTCTTTCTTAGAACTCTTTTCTATTAACTCTCTTTAGTAAGTCACGGCCCCATCTTATCGGGGGCACGGCCGGGACTCTCTCCCACTCTACGTGACCTCTACTCGTTCTAGCCGATTGGACTCGGTTATGCATGGATTCGGAACCCTTGGCCATGTGAGTGTATCATCTCTCTCTCGGGTACTTGAGTATAGCCCTCATCCGCATGCACTCTCACGGGCTACACCACTTCTCTATCTCATACTCATGCCACTCTCTCAATGCGGCGTACATGCGGGAATACTCTACCCATTACTCATGGGTTCCCCATCACACAACCTACTCTATTCTCTTTCTCTTAGCTCTTAAAGTAGCTTATACTCAAATTCTCTACTATGTCTCAAGCTACTTCTTAAGTGCATAAACAAATGTGTATAGATAGCTCATGCTCACTAATGCACTAATGAAATGTCAAATACAAGATTGCATCAAAACAGTCATTCTGCACAGGTCACACTAAAAAAGGCATAACTTGCGTTATAAACATTGGATTGCTACAATTTTGGTCTCATTTTAAAGCTTAGAGACAGGGCTACAACTTTTATGTTTTGGTCTAAACCCAGTTCAATCCGTAACATGCCCAAAAATTACTCAAAAAGTCACGGCTGTGACAGGGCAGATTCCACTTAGGCATTTCATCAAACAACTTTTGTGCATACCAAAAACTCTAATTATCAATAACTCTACTCTTCTCTTTAATCATCCAAAATGGGAGAAAAACTCCCTCATATAGTCATAATTCCTGCCAAGGAAAACACTCCCAAAAATATTCATACAAACTCCTCCAACTTCAACTCAATTTCCATCTCTCATCACACATCAAAAACACTTCTCATAATAAGTGTATTCAACAACCACAAAACACATATTCATCTCAACTCAATTCTCAATAACATAACATACTTATACAAGCATACATCTCTACTCAATCTCTAAATCTCTAATCAAAAGCTTATTCAAAACTCAAGTTGGTTGGATTTACTTACCTTGTGAAAAAGTGACTTCTTTAGCACTTTTCCTTTCCTTTGTTGTCTTGTCTTCTCTCTACAACTCAAAACAACAACAAAAACAATAACAACCAAATAAGACTTCAATATAACTATAAGCAAACTCACATCTAAAGCAAGAATCCTTACCTTAGGATGCTTTAGATGAAATCTCTACCAAAAATTTCCCAAAAGCTCTCTAAACTCCTTAGAAATCTTGGAAGATTGGATGGAGAAATTGAAAGAAGGTAGGCAATGGAAGAGGCGGTGAAAATGGATGGACTAAAGGGTTTCTCTACACTTAACCCTTTTTAGCTCATATTATAAGCATCATTTCCCATTTTTCCCTTGCCCTTCCTTGGAAATTCCATCTATATCCTTTGATTCTTTACAAATACAACCCCATCCAAACACAATCTCTACTAAATTTCCTTACATTTTACTCCCCACTTTTCCTGCTAATTAGGGGTAAAAAGGTCATTGTGCCCCAAAAGAAGAATTCTCTAGAAAACTCAAGAAACTTTTTGTTAGGCTCTTCGCCGCGGCGAAGAACAATCCGTCGCCCCGGTGAAACACGGCAGAGCCTACCCGTGGGTGCATCTCCTCATCGCCGCGGCAAAGCTTCTTCTTCGCCCTGGCGAAGCTCGAATTTCCAAACTTCACCAAATTTCAACCAAAACCAAGGCAAACACTTAACCATGACAACAAACAAACTCAATTGAAGCTGAAACAATGAATCCTTTAAGTAATACAGACAATCTTAAATACGTACCTCAAGTGGGATATTACATGTTAGGTTGGTTGCAAAGTTTGAGATACCTGAGAATACATCATTTTGTAATGCAGTCATATCCGCTTGTGCAAAGGCTGAGGATTTGATGGAGACGGAAAGAGTTTTTTAGCTGATGAAAGAGAAGCAAACTCAACCAGATTTTAGAACAGATTCTAGAACTTTTGATATCATGATGGAGGCATATGCAAAGGTAGAAGAATGACAAGGTATATGATCTAGAACAAGAGAGACTGAGGATGCTGGCTAAGGCTCCTAAAATCGATTAAGCTACTGAAATGAAGTGAGTAGTTTATTTCTGATTGAGAACTTGAGGCAACTAGAAGTGTTATGATTGTCTAAGTTTCATCTGTGAAAGACTGGGCTATATCAGTAGAATTACTGATGGAGCATGCAATTAAAGCTTTTTCTTTAAGAAAAGGCTACAATTGCTCTTTCTCTATCCTTATGTCTGGTGCAACACTGTTGTAACAGTCCATTGGATATCTCCATTGTTCCGCAGATAACTATTTGGCAACCTTAATTGTGTACAGATTTGATGCAACAATAGAATTGATGATTGCGTTTTTGTAAAGTTGAAGAGATTTTTATCATTTTTTTGTTACTTTTCTTTCTGTAATGTGAAATTCCAAATAGTGTCAGCATCACATTTCCTGCCTTCTTTCTTTCTACTCTGACGACCTTATGTACGAAGTATATACAATTCATTGTGGTATGGTAGATGGTGAGTCGACAGAGATCTGATTCATATTCTTATTTGACTTGCCTTCCTCATAAGAAAATCTAAAATTATTCTAAAAGCTTATGCCTGTATTGGTTTGCTATTAGCAGCTATTTGACAAATCTCAAAGGCAGGAAACCGGGAAAAGAATACTATTGAAATCCCAAGAAAGAAATTGTTAGTTGCAATAGAACAAACCTGATTTGGTATTACACAGTTGCACACTGCCAAGCTGAAAGGTCTTATCTTTGCTGAGAAACTGTAATGACTTTATTTCTAGCTAGTATACTCATAAAATAATAGTAAAACTTACTAAATATATATAAGAGGGCATAAGTTAAATTACGTACCTCAATGTGGGCATTACAAAAATCATCTGATGTTGCAATCACCCATTTGTTTTGTATATTGTGACTCATAAAATAATCAGAAAATTTTGTAAAATATCTTATCTACTCAAATCATTTCGTCTCTTTAGACTTTTATTTGATGGTGTTATGGTCGGAGAATTCAAAGAAGAAAGGAAAAAACTAAGGAGTGTATGCAAAAATTTTTATCTCTTCATTAAAACTGATGATTTATACAACAATACAACTAAACCATCCACTGTTACAACAACTACAACAGAGATTTTTCATATTTGAATTTAAACTCTAACAACCAACAAAACATGCTCAAAATACATCATTAACAGGTCTTAATCACACCTAAACAAATCAACCAAAATGCACCAAAAACTGCAGCTCACACAAGTCAAACCAACTGCAGAAACATAATTCAATTGGCGCCAAAAACATTCAAACTGCGAACTAGAAATTTGATGCATTTCCAGAAAAGTATCATTACATCAACACTCCTCCTTGATACCTTTGCTGGAAACACCAAGTTTGAGCCTAAGTTCTTCAAACTTGGCTTTGGACAATGCTTTGGTCATAATGTCGGCAGTTTGATTCTCACCCCTGCTATGAATTAAAGTAACTTCACCATTATCCTCAGCTTCCCTCATAGCATGAAATTTTATCTTGATATGCTTGGTCCTACCGTGAAGAACTAGATTTTTGGCCATGGCAACTGTAGAATGGTTGTCACACAGAATTGAAGTTGGACTTCTCTGGTTTTGCTTCAAATCTGCTAGAATTTTCCTAAGCCAAATGGCTTGGTTCACAGCTGCTGTAGTAGATATATACCCTGCTTCTACTGTGAACTAAGCCACAGTCTCCTGTTTCTTGGACAACAACCAAATTGCACCAAAGTTTATGTAAAATAGATAACCTGAGGTGCTTTTCATGTCATCACAGGATCCTCCCCAATCATTGTTGGTATAACCCAGCAACTTCAGGTTTTCAAACCTTTTGAACCAAATGCCAAGCCTGGAGCTCCCTTTCACATATCTTAACACTCTCTTGGCTGCCCTAAAATGCAATTCACTTGGACTACTCATGAACCTGGAAAGATAGTTGGAAGCAAACATGAGGTCTGGTCGTGTGGCTGTTAAGTATAACAAGCATCGAATTAGGCTTCTAAACAGCCCCGCATCCACTCTCATTGCACCATCATCGTTACTTAGCTTCAAATTGGGAACTAATGGAGTGTCTACTGTTTTGCAACTTTCCATGCCAAACTTCCTGAGGACTTCATTTGCATATCTCCTTGGCACACAAAAATTCCATTATTGGACTGAAATATTTCCATACCAAGGAAGTATGTCATTTCCCCCAAATCTTTCATCTCAAATTCACTTTGCATGGACTTCTTAAACTGGCTCAATTGTTCTAAATTACTCCCTATGATCAGCAGATCATCCACATACAAAGAGACCACAATTAAGTCACCTTTAGTCTCCCTAGCATAAAGTGTTTGCTCATTAGGACTTCTAACATATCCTAGGCTACTTAAATAGTCATATATGCGAATGTACCAGTCTATAGGTGCCTACTTCAGGCCATATAAAGCCTTCTTCACCAGGTACACTTTATCTTCTTCACCCTTGACTTGATAACCTTAAGGTTGCTCCACAAAGATTTCCTCACTCAACCAACCATTTAGGAATGCTGATTTAACATCAAGCTGGAAGATTTTCCAGCCAAATTGAGCTGTTATAGCAAGGAGTAACCTGATAGTGTCATGCCTGGCCACCGAAGCAAAAGTGTTAGAAAAATCCACCTCATGCTGCTGTGCAAACCCCTTAACCACCAGCATTGCTTTGTCTTTATGGACTATACCATTAGGATTAAGTTTTTTCTTGTAAATCCACTTCACTTGGATTACTTTCCTATTTCCAGGTATGTCAACAAGCTTCCAAGTGTTGTTTTTCTCTATCATTGACATCTCCTCCTGCATTGCATTCCTCCAAGCTTTTGACTTAGTAGCTTCAGCATAATTCCTTGGTTCAAGCACAACCATATTACTTCTTGCATAGACATCAACCAAGGTTCTGGTCCCTCTAACCGAAGGCTCTTCATCCTTTTCAGTTTCAGCCTCTTCAATCAGACTCTCAATTGGCTGTTGTAGTTTGCAATCGACATCAATCTTTTTATCCTCCCAATTCTCGATTGCTCTCTTATCAACCTTTACATTCCTTGTAATCACAATTCTTTTGGATTCAGGAATGTAGACTTTATAGCCTTTGGACTGACTGTTGTACCCTATAAAAATTCCAACTTCTAATTTTTCATCTAATTTGCCTCTTTTGTTTGCTGGAACCATTACATGGCAAATTCTCCTAAACACTTTAAGACTACTCACTGTCGGTTTGACTCCATTCCAGGCTTCAAATGGATTCTGATTCTTGCAGCCTTGGTTGGGAGTCTATTGAGGATATAGACCCCTGTTTTGACAACTTCAGCCCAAAACATTCTTGGCAATCTTTTCTCTATAATCATACACCTAGCCATCTCCATGAGTGTCCTATTCTTCCTTTCACTAACTCCATTTTGTTGTGGAATATATGGAGTAGTGAATTGATGCTTGATCCCTGCATCTTTGCAAATGGAATCAAACTCTTTTGATGTGCATGCTATCACATTATCACTCCTTATAGTCTTAATTCTCAGCCCTATTTGATTCTCCACCTGCAGCTTGAAACTTTTAAATACTACAACAACCTCATTCTTTTACTTTAGGAAATACACCCAAGTCATCCGTATGAGGACATCAATGAATAGCACAAAGTACCAACTCCCACTCATGGATTCAGCTTGCACAGGGCCACAAACATCAGTATGGATAAGTTGGAGTTTTTCAGTTGCTCTCCAGACCTCATCCGTGGGAAAGGGTGGCCTGCTAAGCTTACCAAGTTGGCAAGCACTGCAAAGACTTTTCTTCTCTTCAATCTTAGGCAGGTCCAAAACCATATTTTTTGCTCCAAAGCTCTTTGAGACCATTATAATGAAAATGACCAAGCCTTTTGTGCCAAATTTCGTATTCTTCCAGCCTAGATGACAAGGCTAAGTTACCAGGATTCTTCCACTCAACTGGGAAGCTTTTTCCCAACATTTTCACACACATTAGTTCATTTCCATCGGCATCTAATATGATACAAGCTTGGTTTTGAAAATGTAGAGAATAACCCTTCTCTAACATTTGCCCAACATTTAACAAATTTTGACTAATTTCAGGTACATACAAGACATAAGGGATAATTTTCATACTTGATAATGTTTGGACAACCACATCTCCTATGCCTTTGACCTCCACAAAGTCACCATTTCCAATTTTAACTTTGGAACTATATGAGCTGTCCAAATTGATGAATTTTTGTAGCTCTACAGCCATGTGGTTGGTGCAGCCACTGTCAATCAGCCAAGCTTCATTGCTGATCTGTGTTGTGTAATAGGAGGCCACAAAGACCTATTCAGCCTCCTCACATTGTTGTTGATCTTCTTCAACTTGAGCTTGCTGTGTTGGCTGGCTTCCCTTGTTCTTGCAAACCTTTTCTATGTGCCCAAATTGCTTGCAACCTCTACATTGTATCCCTGGTCTATACCAGCACCTCCTCTCATAATGCCCTTTCTTTTTGCAGTGAGTGCAGGCAGGATACTCCTTCACCCCACCTGATTTTTCCCACTGACTGTTACTCCTTTCTTTCCCCTTTTTATCCCCAACATACCTCCTATTATGTCCTTGTGCAGGCTTGCCTTTTTTATTTCCTACCATTGCTCCCTCACTTGTGTCTTCCTGCCTCAAGAGTCTTCTTTGCCCTTGAGTTTGGAGTGCATAAACAAGCTCAGTCAAGGTGATCTGAGCCATGTCCTTAGAGTCCTCAAGGGAAGAAATTTTGGACTCAAACCTCTCGGGCAAGCGCACCAAGACCTTCCCCACCACTCTTCTATCTGTTAACTCAACCCCTAACAACCTGATTTTGTTGACTACATTCATTAGCCTGTCAACATAATCCTTCACTTTCTCTGATTCTTTCATCCTCAATAGCTCAAACTCTCTTCTCAAATTCAGCACCTGCATGTTCCTAGCTGTGCTACTTCCCATGTATTCCTCTGTCAACTTGTCCCATGCCTCCTTTGGACTTTCATAAGCCATAATCCTTGTGAACACAAGGTGCTCTTGGTGACTTGGCAGCTTCCTCTTCATGCATTCTGATCTGGTTCAGGGTGGGATTTGGTCCCAAGGGTGCTGGCTGCCTATTCTCCTCTACCTACTGCCACAAGACCTGTCCCCGAAGGGAAGCCTTCATTTTTGCAGTCCACATATGATAATGTTCTCCATTGAAAACTAGAGGTGACATCAAGGCTGATTAAACAGCCATTAGTTCAAACAGATGGTCTGAAACAGGGAGGTTGTTGAATGCAAGATGGAGTTTTTGAGGACAAGTGAAGAATTGATTATGTGAGGAAGAGTTTTTCAGGTTTTTTAAGCTGGCTCTGATACCATTTGATGGTGTTATGGCCGGAGAATTCAAAGAAAAGAAAGGAAAAAACTGAGGAGTGTATGGAAAAGTTTTTATCTCTTCATTAAAACTGATGATTTATACAACAATACAACTAAACCATCCACTGTTACAACAACTACAGCAGAGATTTTTCATATTTGAAATTAAACTCTAAACAATTAACAAAAAATGCTCAAAATACATCATTTACAGGTCTTAATCACACCTAAACAAATCAACTAAAACGCACCAAAATTTTTTTGTGGTGTTTTGTGATATTCCTTACATATTTGCTTTCTGCATCGTCATTTTTTGCATTACTAAAGCTTCAAATATAACACTCATAATTGGATTTATCACCCTGTAGGCCCTTAAATTTTTGCTTAGGTAGCTTTATAATAACGTATTAAAAAAATCAACAACTCTGTTAATGTTTATAATTGCTTATTGTTATAGTAGTTTGAAAATCAGCAACTGATATTGTTTATTATAATTGCTTGTTGTGTATATGATCCAAGTTGGATGCTTTTGAGTGTTAGATGCTAAAAGAACAACCCTTTTATGACGCAAAAGAGGCACTTATATGAAACTCTTGTTCTTCTTGGAAGATCGGGCAACCCCAGCGTGCTCATCAGCTTTTGTGAAGGTAGAAGAAAATTGAACCCCAATCTGAACTTTACACTGCCTTACTTGCGGCTTATTGTCGAAACAATCTCATTGATGAGCTTCTCTGTTCTTAACCAAATGAAACCCCTTCCAAATGTCGCCGATATTTTTACCTATAGTACTTTAATTAAGCTTGTGTTTTATGCTTTGCGTTTTTGAATTAGTTGGAGACTTTATATGAAGAAATGAATGAAAGAGGGATAACTCCAACACATTCACCAAAACATTGTGTTAAGTGGATATGGTAAGGCAGGGAAGTTAGATCAAATGGAGATAGGTGTTGTCAGGGATGTTAGAGAGCACACGATCAAGCCTGATGTTTGGACAATGATACTGTTTATGTATTTGCTAACAGGTCAGGTTGATAGGATGGAACTTGGATGAAAAGTTCGTAATTTTGGTATTGAGCCAGAAACAGACCTTTAACCTATTTGTGTGCTTATGGGAAGAAACGGATGTATGATAAAAGTGTCCATCTGTGGTGAATACATGCGCAAGCTTCATTTTCAGGGACAACCTCAACTTATAACAATGTTGATTGAGTCTTTGCAGATGTGGGGATGCAAACACATGGATACACATTGAACAGATGCGTGCTGAGGGTATGAGAACAGATACCCAGGACATTTGTTGTCTAATCTATATGGATATGCTAATGCAGGTCTATCCACAAGGTTATTAGCATGTTTGTTGGGCTGCAATTTGAGATACCTGAGAATACATCATTTGTATGCAGTCATATCCGCTGTTGCAAAGGCTGTTTTGATGGAGATGGAGAGAGTTTTTAACGGATTAAAGAGAAGCAACTCAACCATATTCTAGAACTTTGATAGCATGAGGAGCATATGCAAGGTAGGTATGAATGACAGGTATGATGTCTAGAACAGGAAGACTGGGAGCTTTCTGAGGCTCCTAAAACGTTAAGCTACTGAAATGAAGTGTGCGTTGATCTGATTGAGAACCTGGGCAACTAGAAGTGTTTATGATTGTCCAAGTTTCATGTGTGACAGAAGGCTATATCAGCGAAATTACTGATGGCAAGCAATTAAAGCTTTTTATTTAAGAAAAGACTGCATTCACTCCTTCCTCTATCCTCACTGTTTTGGTGCAACACTGGCTGTAACAGTCCATTGGATATCTCCATTGTTCCACTGAAAACTATTTGGCTATCTTAATGGTGTACAGATTTGATGTAGCATAGAATTGATGATTGCTTTTTCTGTAAACGAAGAGATTTTTCTTTTTTTTTTTCGGTTA
Organism: Pistacia vera; assembly: GCF_008641045.1. Classification (NCBI taxonomy): domain Eukaryota; kingdom Viridiplantae; phylum Streptophyta; class Magnoliopsida; order Sapindales; family Anacardiaceae; genus Pistacia; species Pistacia vera. Next base: position 580,630 of record NW_022196568.1, on the reverse strand, counting down.
CTTTTCTTTCTGTAATGTGATATTCCAAATAGGTTCAGCATCACTTTTCTGCCTTCTTTCTTTCTACAGAGGCCCTTATGACGAGTATATACAATTCATTGTGGTCTGATTCATATTCTTATTTGGCTTGCTTTCCTCCTAAGAAAATCTACAATTAGGCTAAAAGCTTATGCTGAATTGGTTTGCTATTGCATCCGTTTGACAAATCTCAAAAGCAGGAAACCGGAAAAGAATACTATTGAACTCCAAGAAAGAATTGTTGGTGGCAACAGAACAAACCTGATTGTATACACAGTTGCACACTGCTAAGTGCTAAGCTAAAGTCTTACTTTATCTTTGCTGAGAATCAGCTGATGGTGCAATCAGGCCCTTTTGTTTTGTATATTGTGACTCATAAAATATTCAAAAATGAGTAAATATTTATGCTTATCTACTCAAATCATTTTTTCCTTTTATTTATCCGTTGGGCTGATGAGACCAACTCAATCAATGAATGTTATGGCCTAAAATTGTTCAGTTTCCTTAAATGTTTCATATTATCTTGCTGGATTATGTGATCTTTATTATTTATTGTATCATAGGGAGGCAAAGTCCACCCAACTTCACCCTAAAATATTCATACTAGTGTCAAAGTAATTCTACTTCAGCTCAACAATCTACTCTGGCGTTTTAAATGATGAATTCCTCCGTTTCTTCTGTGAGCTGACGATACAATGTAAAGGATCAAACATGACTTAACGTAATAACAGAAGAATAATATTTCATTCCCAGTTGAAATATAATGCGTGTAAACAACCATTTACAGCCAGCCATGAATGCAGCTTACCCACTTTCATTATATATATATCTTCCTCATTTCATACCAGCAGTGACTCAAACTTACATTGTTCTTCTTTCTCTCTTAGCCCTTCAGTTTATGCAACAATAATGGCTCAGCTGGCAGGTCCTGATGAAATAGAGTCTCTCAGAATTGAGTTAGGGAATTGGAAGAAGCTTAAGGTTATCTTAGAAGTTCACTTCAAGTTTTCGTAGTATTACTGATGTAACTATGCTCCGATGATGGACAAGGAGGACGAGGGTGGTGAAAATGAGATGCATGGGCTGCTCTTCAGAGATTACCAACTTTTGAACGGATTAACACGGCTTTGTTTGATGAAAAAGAGGAAGATGCCACCGGAAACGTGTGTGTTAATATTACCAACTTGGACCCAGGAGCGCATATGTTTCATGACAAGCTCATCAAACATATTGAAAATGAACCTCCGATTGTTGCACAGAATTCGAAAGAGAATTGACAGTAATTACGTCCTTTCTAAAATGCAACTAGCACTGCCATTTTAACTTCACTGATAAATACAATAGCTGTGTTTGTCGTGTCAATATATTTTACTATTCAAATTTCCATATCTCATTAATTAAACTGACTTTGTTTATGGTCTTGCTTTTTAGAGTGGGAGTACAGTTGCCCACTGTGGAAGTGAGATATAAGAATCTTAGTGTTGAGGCAGAGTGTGAGGCGTTCATGGCAAGCCTCTCCCACTCTTTGGAACGCCACCGAGCATGCTTCATGTATGTATCTGTGTATTCACTAACTTTTTCTTTCCACCATGTTTAGCAGCAGAGGAGCATTTCTAAAATGTGCTTCACAATCCTTAAAATGGAGTGATCTGTGGTTCTTATGCTGAATCCTGAAGCAAAATGTCTTTTTGTTTTTTTTTGGGCAGTGGTCGTTGTTGGTAATTTGCTGACCTTTGGGTTGTGACAGGGGATTACTAATCTGTGGGTTCAAAACAAGAAGCAAAGCTGAGAATCTTAAAGATATCAGTGGCATCATTAAGCCTGGAAGGTAAACTCTTGAAATTCCCTGACTTTTTAATTAACCAATACATATATAGCCACCAATGAGGTTTTAGTCTTCTCACCTTCCAGTCTTTAAAACCAAATGTTGAGTTTTACAACTTCTTATCCTGAAAGCTGCCTGTTACACGCTTCACGCATGAATGCAAGATTTCCTATCTTTCTTCTTTCTTCTTCTTTTTCTTCGTACCAGGTGTTTGGACAGTCATATATTCAAAACTTCAATTTCTCAAATATGTGTCTTTTTTCTTTTTTTTTTTTTTTTGGTATTAAGTAGCCGGTGTTCCTGTTAATTGTGGCACGGGTTGAGGAAGGGATTGACTTTACTTGTTAAGCTTTTTTTGGAACGGGGGTGTAATAGAGTCGTTCTTGTGCACAAGGATTGGAAAACAATTTTGAGAAATTGTTTAACTTTGGCTTGTGTCATTGCAGGATGACATTATTGCTTGTGCTCCAGGATGTGGGAAAACCACATTATTGTCAGCGCTCTCTGGCAAACTAAGTCATTCTCTCCAGGTACATTATCTTCTTTGTTTTTCTTCTGTCTGATTCAGTTCTCTAAATTTATTTATTTATCCTCATCTTTCATGCGCAGGTTTCAGGGGAAGTGTCCTACAATGGTTCAGACTAGAGAGTTTGTTCCTCAGAAAACATCAGCTTAATAAGCCACATGATCTCATATTCCAGAGCTGACGTGAGGGAAGCAATTGATTTTTCTGCACGTGTCAGGGTACGGACACCGAGCTGGTAAGCACATTGGGTGCTCAAATGATGATTTTGATGTAATTTTCTTGTCATATTAAGCTTTCAAACGATATTAATCAGTATTTTTCTGTAATGAAGAGATATGATGGAAGTCAGTAAAAGAGAGAAAGAGGCAGGGATTGTACCGGATCTTGATAGATGCTTCATGAAGGTACCATATAGCATTTTGAATGTTTTCCTTAGTATCTCCTTGATTTCTTAAATGTTGGACACATATAGTTATCCGTGTAAATCTTAAGTTTGTATTTAGAGTATAATGTGAAGACTATTTACTAAAATCTTGCTTATATTGAGACTAGTTACCAAGTGAAATGAATTGTTTAGATTTCAAAAATCAGTAAGTTTTGTTTCTTCGTTGCAATGCTTTTGTCAATCTATTGCTCATACAGATGATTTAAAACAAATGCTGGTTAAGAATAAATAGATACTTTCAAATTTTTTATGCAACTCGATTTTCTTCATTGATCAATCTTATATGTAATAGCCATATTGAGTCTGACTCTGTTAGTCAATTGTACTAATAACAGATAGTAATATTGCAGTTTTTTTTCTTTTTCTCTTTTTTTTTCTGTACATTAAACCTTCCTTCACTGCTCTGGACCCTGTTGGTAACGAAACTGATATTGTTATTACAGGCAATATCACAGAAGGACTAAGTACAGTGCAACAGACTACATTTTAAGGTAATTTCAGCAAGTATAATCCTGCTTCTTCTTTAAACTTACTACATTGCATTTTTTGCATGGTATATTTTTCTGTGCGTTTTCTTTCAGATTCTGGACTTGACTCTGTTGGAGATGCTGAGAAGAGGTATCTCTGGAGGTCAAAAGAAAAGTTGACTACAGTAGTATTCTAGCCAATGACATATATAGATATATGCATGATTTAGCTTTTACTTGAAAACGATCAATGTTATTCTAGATTTATCTTCTGGTTCTGTTACGTAGGAGAGTTGATTGTGGGGCCACAGAGCTCTTTTCATGGATGAAATATCAAATGGCTTAGACAGTTCCATCTTTTCAAATAGTCTCCTTCCTAAAACATTTGGTGCATATTACTTGATGGTGTTATGGCCGAGAATACAGAAAGAAAAAAACTGATGAAAGTATGGAAAAGGCTGAGTTTTTTCATTTAGGCTGATATATATGCAACAATATAACCAAATCATCCACTGTTACAACAACTACAGCAGAGATTTCATATTTGAATTTAAATTCTAACAGCCACAAACATACTCAAATAACACATTTACATGACTTAATCACACCTAAGCCAGTCACTAACATGCACCAAAAACTGCAGCTATACACTCATACCAACGCAGAAACAGAATTTAATTGGAGCCAAAATATTCAACCTGCAAAACTGGAAATTTGATTCTTTCCAGCAAAGTATTACTGCATCAAACCACCTCCTTGATACCTTTGTTGAAACACCAAGTTTGAGCCTATCTTCAACTTGGCTTTAGGCAATGCTTTGGTCATAATGTCAACATTGATTCTCACCCCTGCATTGAATTAAAGGAACTTCACCATTATACTTAGTTTCCCTCACAACATGAAATTTTATCTGATATGCTTGGTCTTCCGTGAAAGAACTGGATTTTTGGCCATGGCAACAGCAGACGGGCTGTCACACAGATTGGAGTTGAACTTCCTGGTTTGCTTCAATCTGCTAGAATTTTTCCTACCCAAATGGCTTGTGTCACAGCTGCTGCAGCAAATATTACTCTGCCCTCCGCTGGTACTGAGCCACATATCTCCTGTTTTCTTGGAAGCCAACTATTGCACCAGAGTTATGTAGAATACATAACCTAGGTGCTTTTCATGTCATCAAAAGATCCTCCCCAGTCACTTCGGTATAGCCCGTCAACTTCAATTTTCAGACTTTTGAACCAAATGCCAAGCCTGGAGCTCCCTTTCACATATCTTAACACTCTCTTGGCTGCCCTAATGCACTCACTTGGACTACGCTCATGAACCTGAATTAACTGGCAGCAAACATGATGTCTGGCCGTGGTGGCATGTTAAGTACAACAAGCATCCATCAGCTTCTAAACAGCCCCTTATCCATTCTCATTGCACCATCATCCTTACTTAGCTCAATTGGAAACCTGGAGTGTCTACAGGTTTGCAACTTTCCATGCCAAACTTTCTAAGGACTTCATTTGCATACCTCTCTGCACACAAAAATTCCATTATTGACTGAATATTTCCATACCAAGAAATTAGGACTCCGTTGACTCATATTCTACCCTATTCCCAATCCTATTCCCAAATATTGTTTGGCACATTTTTGAGAATATTAGTCTATTTTTAATTACTTTTAGACCCCTAAAGTTTATTAAGTCATAAATACCCTAGAAAAAGTTTAAAAATTAACAAAAACCCCCCACCCACCATATTGCCAAATTCCGGCAACCATCGCCGGTGGGTAGCCAAATCTGCACAACGGTCTACACCACCACCAAAAAAGTCGGTAATTCACTGATCTGGCCGCATCGCTTCCAAAGATATGCTGTCTGTTGACTGACGCCAAAGATCTGTCGTGACCGTCAACGACCCATATCTTTGTCGTCACGACGGCCAAAGATTGGACGTTTGCACCGCTCGACAGCCAGATCTGGGCCAAAAAAACTGACTCCCCGGCCCGGCCGTAGATCTGGCCGGAAAAGGCCATACAACCGCCCACCTGCCAGATCCACATTCTGTGGTGTAACGCAATTTTTCGCGCATTGCGTGCGGTGTGGCCGAATCTGCACTGGTAGTGGTGGGGGTTTTTTGTCATTTTACAAAATTTTTATATATTGGGGTTTTTAGTTAAATTGCAAACCTAGTGTTTTTTGTGTAATTTGAATTTTACCTCGTAATACTCCCCCATTCAACTATCCAATTATTCCCAAAATCCTACCAAAATAATAAAACAAACGTACCCATGTCCTTTCGCCCAAATCTTTATCCTCAATTCCCTTCATTGACTTGTCTTAAACTGACTCAATTGTTCTACATTGTTCCCTCGATCAGCTTCATCCACATACAAAGAGACCACAATCAAGTCACCTTTATCTCCTTAACATAAGTGTATGCTCATTTTGACTTCTAACATATCCTAGGCTGCTTAGAATAGTCATTTATGCGCTGTACCAGGCTCTAGGTGCTTGCTTCAGGCCATTAAAGCCTTCTTCAGCAGGCCACTTTATTTTCTTCACCCTTGACTTGATAACTTCAGGTTGCTCCACAAAATGAATTGCCTCACATCCACCACTTTAGGAATGTCGATTTAACATCAAGCTGGGAAATTTTCTAGCCAAATTGAGCTGCCAAGCAAGAAGTAACCTTATTGTCATGCCTGCCACCAGAGCAAATGTTCAGACAAAATCCACCCCATGCTGCTGTGCAAACCCTTAATCACAACCTTGCTTTTGTTTGTGACTATACCATTAGGATTAGTTTTTTCTCGTAGATCCACTTCACTTGGATTCTTTCCTGTTTCCAAGGCTTCAACAAGTTTCAGTGCTATTTTTCTCTATCCTTTGACATCTCTTCCTATGCTTCCTCCAGTTTGTGACTTACAGCTTTAGCGCATACTTTTTGGTTCAAGCACAACCATATTACTTCTTCATAACTCAGCCAAGGTCTGGTCCCCTAACCAAAGCTCCATCCTCTTCAGTTTCAGCTTCTTCAATTAGACTCCTGTTGCTACTCGTTTGCAGTCTCATCAATCTTCTTATCCTCCTATTCAGATTCTCTCTCATCAACCCTACATCCTTGTGAATCACAATCCTTTAGATTCAGGAATGAAGACTTAGAGCCTTTGACTGATTATTGTAATGACCAAAGATTACAAAAGTGACCCTCATGTATGATTTGTTTGTTCTTCTGGCATATGCAAATTCCAAATTACTTATGCCCTTAGTTCCTGGATAACTTAAACCAAAACATAAAATTCTTGGATAACTCAGAGAAGTAGACTGCTAACTTCTAATCATGTTAAAGTTTCTTGCTCTCTCTCTCTCTCTGTGTTTTTGTTCGTGAAGCACTATTGCATAAAAGTATATACCTTTTTAGTTTATTAAAATAAAGAATTTGCTTGAAATTTTATACCCAGTTCTGATTAGATTTAGGTGGAAGTCTATGTAAGTCATTAATTCTTAAAGCAATAGATGACCTCATGTTTATGCCGATATTGTTTGTTATTGCATCCTGTTGTTATACATGATTTCTTCTGATACTTGTGTATATCTTGTGCTTCTTTGATGGTGCTGATACGAGTTGTCATGTTCAGGTGGGAATAGAGGCTTGGAAGAGTTCCCGTGACAGTACAGGTATGACACCAAATGATTATGCATGCATGAGAGGTCAGTACTCCTATATTAATCTAGTCCAAAGAAAAATCAACAAGAAATCTGCGGAAAGTGGGCATGTCGTCCTAGATATGCCTGGTGATCATTTGGACTGCATGACCAAGCAGAAACCATCAGATGGGCTTAAATTGTCTGGGGTTGTTAGCTTCCAGACTGAAAAGATTGAAACAAAAGTGAAGCTGCAACATTGCAAATTCTGTGAACAGAAGCTTGCTTATGGAAACCCCAGAACATCACTGGTATACAGGCCTGCAATGCTATCAATGGTGGCCATTGCAGCTGTCTGTGTCTGCGTGGCACTGCTCTTCAAAAGCTCACCCGAAGTTCTTTATGTGTTCCAGCCCTTCAGATGGGAAATGCTCAAGTATGGCTCTAGCTAAGTTAGTTATAATAATTAGTTCCTAGAGACCCTAGGCGGGAACTGCTCTAAGTAAGTGGTTTAGCTAAGGTAATTTATACTAATTGGTTCACCGAGACATGAGCCAGGACTTTTTTTCTTCCCCACATTTTCTTTCCCTTTTTACATAAAGAAGAATGTAGAAGTCCTGCTGATTTGTATGGATTTAGATCTCAGGTGAAAAATAATGTTGTATATGTGTCAATGATAGTTGATTTTAATTTTTATACATGGAAAAGTTCAGCTACATGTTTGTGTTGTCTATACATTTTATTAGACATTGCAGCAAATGTACATAACAGTAATAGTTCTTGTGAGTTTGAGGGTGTTTTTGAAGCAAAGGCATAAGAGTGATTGAGATGCCACATTGCTGCAGTTGCTACTTGACTGTGTTGTTAGATTTAGTTTGAAGAATCCAATGATGTTAAGAAGAAGTTGGAACTCATCAATCATCATCTCCTAGAGGACCTAGACCATTACTTTGAACAAAATTACCAAACTCCAAAAAGTCAACTTGAGTCTTGAAATGAAATAAATGTGTCTGGATCATAAGGACACATGGGATTGTGTTGCTGCTCTGGGTAAACTTAATTGCTGTATAGGGACCATGAAGATTTTTATTATTTCAATAGATCTTTTTTCCATCCAAACTTTATTCAAAACGGATAAATTCTGTGTAATTGAAACCAACTAAAACTCAAGGAAAAAAAAAAATAAAAAAATTATTACCACTGTTGTGACAGGCAGTGGTATCATATAGTAAAGAACTAAAGATTTACAGACAAAATATAAATTTATAATAAGTTCAAAAATTACTTCCTGAATCCTGCTTTTTCATATATGATATAACAAACATGATGTATAATAAAGTATTCTTACAGTAACCTTACCAAGTCACTAAGCCAGTGTTATAGCAAAACCCCATCACTTGAGCAAGGGTTCATTCAGTTTTTCTCAGTCCTTGAGAGTTATTGTTTGGTGGAGATGGGCATGGCATCGATATCTCTCTCATTCTCTTCTTCACTTCTTTCCTCTCCTCTTTCTCACACTCAAGACAAGACCAAGTTCACCAAAAAAAAGTCTCAAGTTTCGAACTTTAAGTTCGTTATTCAGTGTGCATCCCTTGCACAAACCGCCAAAACTGATTCTTCTCCTAAAAAGAGGCTCTGGAAAGAAGGAGAGTACCCTGGCGTTTCTGAGACTTCAATACCTGGTTATCGCTCAAAGAAAACACCCATAAAAAATGTTAAAAAGAAACTTGACCGCAAGGCCAAAGCTAAGGCCTGGGTCAACACTGTCACTGAAACCTTATCTGATCATATTCTCAAGAAGCGGTGGTCCCAAGCCCTTGAGGTTATTTCTGTAATCTTTGCTTTCTGGGTTTTTTTTTTTTTTTTTTTTTTTTAATTCTTCATATTGTGAATAATAATGCTGCAATATATGATGCTTTGAAATTAGAATTATGGATTTATAGTAGTAGAGTTCAAAAATCTAACAGCTGGGTATTGTTGTTGCTTGTTGTGTATATTGTATAATAATTATGACGAAGTTGAATGCTTTTTTTTTGTGGTGTTTCGTGTATATTCCTTAATATTTGCTTTCTGGGCATCTCATTTTTTCAGTAATAAAGCTTCCAAATATAACACTCATAATTTGGATTTATCACCCTGTAGGCCCTTAAATATTTGCTTAAGGTAGCTTTATAATAACGTATTAAAAAAATCAACAACTCTGTAATGTTATAATTGCTTATTGTGTATAGTAGTATTGAAAAATCAGCAACTGAGCATTGTTATTATAATTGCTTGTTGTATATAATGATGGCCAAGTTGGATGCTTTTAGGTGTTTGAGATGCTAAAAGAACAACCCTTTTATGAGCCAAAAGAGGGCACTTATATGAAACTCCTTGTTCTTCTTGGAAGATCTGGGCAACCCCAGCGTGCTCATCAGCTTTTTGATGAAATGGTAGAAGAAGGAATTGAACCCACATCTGAACTTTACACTGCCTTACTTGCGGCTTATTGTCGAAACAATCTCATTGATGAGGCTTTCTCTGTTCTTAACCAAATGAAAACCCTTCCTAAATGTCAGCCGGATATTTTTACCTATAGTACTTTAATTAAGGCTTGTGTTGATGTTTTGCTTTTTGAATTAGTTGAGACTTTATATGAAGAAATGAATGAAAGAGGGATAACTCCAAACACAGTCACCCAAAACATTGTGTTAAGTGGATATGGTAAGGCAGGGAAGTTCGATCAAATGGAGATAGTGTTGTCAGGGATGTTAGAGAGCACAACATGCAAGCCTGATGTTTGGACAATGAATACTGTTATTAGTGTATTTGCTAACAAGGGTCAGGTTGATATGATGGAACGTTGGTATGAAAAGTTTCGTAATTTTGGTATTGAGCCAGAAACAAGGACCTTTAACATATTGATTGGTGCTTATGGGAAGAAACGGATGTATGATAAAATGTCATCTGTGATGGAATACATGCGCAAGCTTCAATTTCCATGGACAACCTCAACTTATAACAATGTGATTGAGGCTTTTGCAGATGTAGGGGATGCAAAACACATGGAATACACATTTGAACAGATGCGTGCTGAGGGTATGAGAACAGATACCAAGACATTTTGTTGTCTAATTAATGGATATGCTAATGCAGGTCTATTCCACAAGGTTATTAGCAGTGTTAGGTTGGCTGCAAAGTTTGAGATACCTGAGAATACATCATTTTGTAATGCAGTCATATCCGCTTGTGCAAAGGCTGAGGATTTGATGGAGATGGAGAGAGTTTTTAAGCGGATGAAAGAGAAGCAAACTCAACCAGATTCTAGAACATTTGATATCATGATGGAGGCATATGCAAAGGTAGGTATGAATGACAAGGTATATGATCTAGAACAGGAGAGACTGAGGATGCTTGCTGAGGCTCCTAAAAACGATTAAGCTACTGAAATGAAGTGTGCGTTGATTTCTGATTGAGAACCTGAGGCAACTAGAAGTGTTATGATTGTCCAAGTTTCATGTGTGACAGACTAGGCTATATCAGCGAAATTACTGATTGAGCAAGCAATTAAAGCTTTTTATTTAAGAAAAGACTGCAATTACTCCTTCTCTATCCTCATGTTTGGTGCAACACTGCTGTAACAGTCCATTGGATATCTCCATTGTTCCACTGAAAACTATTTGGCTATCTTAATTGTGTACAGATTTGATGTAGCAATAGAATTGATGATTGCGTTTCTGTAAACTTGAAGAGATTTTTCTTTTTTTTTTTCGGTTACTTTTCTTTCTGTAATGTGATATTCCAAATAGTGTCAGCATCACATTTCCTGCCTTCTTTCTTTCTACTACGAGGACCTTATGGACGAAGTATATACAATTCATTGTGGTCTGATTCATATTCTTATTTGGCTTGCTTTCCTCCTAAGAAAATCTAAAATTATGCTAAAAGCTTATGCCTGAATTGGTTTGCTATTAGCAGCCGTTTGACAAATCTCAAAAGCAGGAAACCGGGAAAAGAATACTATTGAAATCCCAAGAAAGAAATTGTTGGTGGCAACAGAACAAACCTGAATTGGTATTACACAGTTGCACACTGCTAAAGTGCTAAGCTGAAAGGTCTTACTCTTATCTTTGCTGAGAAATCATCTGATGGTGCAATCAGGCCCCTTTGTTTTGTATATTGTGACTCATAAAATAATCAGAAAATTTAGTAAAATATCTTATGGCTTATGCTACTCAAATCATTTTTTTCTTTTATTTATGCCCGTCATGGGTGATGAGACCAACTCAATCAATGAATGGTTATGGCCTAAAATTGTTCAGTTTCCTTAAATGTGTTCATAATGCATTGCTGGGATAACGTGATCTTTATTATTTAATTGTCATCATAGGGAGTGGAAAAGTCCACCCCAACTTCACCCCACTAAAATATTCAGGAAGTGGCAAAGTAATTCTTACTTCAGCTCAACTGAATGAACCTTGAAACTCTGGCGTTTAAATGGATGATATTCTTCCGTTTCTTCTATAAGCTGACGAAGCAATGTAAAAGGGATCAAACATGATGTAACGTTATAACAGAAGAATAATATTTCATTTCCAGTTGAAATATAATGCGAGTAAACAACCATACGCCGCCATGGATCAGCTTACCCACTTTCATTATCATACATATCTTCCATCATTTCATACCCAAGCAGTGACTCAAACTTACAATTTGTTCTTCTTCTCTCTTTAGCCCTTCAGTTTATGCAACAATAGTAATGGCTCAGCTGGCAGGTCCTGATGAAATAGAGTCTCTCAGGATTGAGTTAGCGGAGATTGGAAGAAGCTTAAGGTTATCATTTAGAAGTTTCACTTCAAGTTTTCGTAGTATTACTGATGTGAACTATGCTCCAGATGATGGTGAAGAGGATGAGGAGGAGGGTGGTGAAAATGAGATGCAATGGGCTGCTCTTCAGAGATTACCAACTTTTGAACGGATTAACACGGCTTTGTTTGATGAAAAAGAGGGAGATGCCACCGGGAAACGTGTTGTTAATATTACCAAACTTGGACCACAGGAGCGTCATATGTTCATTGACAAGCTCATCAAACATATTGACAATGATAACCTCCGATTGTTGCACAGAATTCGAAAGAGAATTGACAAGTAATTACCTTCCTTTCTAAAATGCATAGCATTCTGCCATTTTAACTTCACTGATAATACATGAAATAGCTGGTGTTTGTCTGTCAATATATTTTTACTATTCAAATTTCCATATCTCATTAATTAAACTGATTTGTTATTGGTTATGCTTTTTAGAGTGGGAGTACAGTTGCCCACTGTGGAAGTGAGATATAAGAATCTTAATGTTGAGGCAGAGTGTGAGGTCGTTCATGGCAAGCCTCTCCCCACTCTTTGGAACGCCACCAAGAGCATGCTTCATGTATGTATCTGTGTATTCACTAACTTTTCTTTCACACCATCGATTTAGCAGCAGAGGAGCATTTCTAAAATGTGCTTCACAATCCTTAAAATGGAGTGATCTTGTGGGTTCTTATGCTGAAGATCCTGAAAGCAAAATATCTTTTTGTTTTTATTTTTTGGGGCAGTGGTCGTTGTTGGTAATTTGCATGACCTTTGTGTTTGTGACAGGGGATTACTAATCTGTAGGGTTCAAAACAAGAAGCAAAGCTGAGAATCTTAGAAGATATCAGTGGCATCATTAAGCCTGGAAGGTAAACTCTTGAAATTCCCTGATTTTTAATTAACCAATACATATATATAGCCACCAATGAGGTTTTAGTCTTCTCACCTTCCAATCTTTAAAACCAAATGTTGAGTTTTACACCTTCCCTGAAAGCTGCCTGTTACACGCTTCACGCGATGAATAGCAAGATTTCCTTGATCTTTCTTCTTCTTCTTCTTCTTTTTCTTCACCAGGTGGTTTGTGGGACAGCATATTTCAAAACTCAATTTCTCAAATGTGTACTTTCTATTTTAATTTTTTAATATTTTTTAGGATTAAGTGGCTCGTGTTCCTTGTTAATTGTGGCACGGTGTTGAGGAAGGGATTGGACTTTACTTGTTAAGCTTTTGGAGGGGAGTTTAATTTATTTTATCTTTGTTCTTGTGCACAAGGATTGGAAACAATTTTGAGAATATGTTTAGAACTTTGGCTTGTGTTCATTGCAGGATGACATTATTGCTTGGTGCTCCAGGATGTGGGAAAACCACATTATTGTCAGCGCTCTCTGGCAAACTAAGTCATTCTCTCCAAAATACATTAATCTTCTTTGTTTTTTCTTCTGTCTTGGATTCAGTTCTCTTAAGTTTATTTATTTATATCCTCATCTTTCATGCACAGGTTTCAGGGGAAGTGTCCTACAATGGTTACAGACTAGTAGAGTTTGTTCCTCAGAAAACATCAGCTTATATAAGCCAACATTATCTGCATATTCCAGAGCTGACGGTGAGGGAAAAAATTGATTTTTCTGCACGTAGTCAGGGTACTGGACACCGAGCTGTTAAGCATCATTGGGTGCTCAAATGATGATTTTGAAGTAATTTTCTTGTCATATTAAGCTTATCAAACTGATATTAATCTAGTAATTTTTTCTGTACACGAAAGAGATAATGATGGAAGTCAGTAAAAGAGAGAAAGAGGCAGGGATTGTACCAGATCTTGATGTAGATGCTTACATGAAGGTACGCATATAGCATTTTTGGATGTTTTACTTAGTATCTTCGCTTGATTTCTTAAATGTTGGACACAATATAGTTATACCGTGTAAAAATCTCTAAGTTTTGTATTTATGAGTATAATGTGAAGACTATGTACTAAGAATCTTGCTTATAATTGAGACTAGTTACCAAGTGAAATGAATTGGTTTAGATTTCAGAAAATCAAGTAAGTTTGTTTTCTTCGTTGCAATGCCTTGTTGTCAATCTATATTCTCATACAGAATGATTTAAAACTAAATGCTGGTTAAGAAGTAAATATATACTTTCAAATTTTTTATGCAACTCGGATTTTCTTCAATTGGATCAATCTTATATGGTAATTAGCCATATTTGAGGTCATGACTCTGTTAGACAATTGTACTAATAACAGATAGTAATATTGCAGGTTTTTTCTTTTTCTCTTTTTTTCTTCTGTACATTAGAACCTTCCATTCACTGCTCTGGACCCTGTTGGTAACTGAAACTGATATTGTTATTACAGGCAATATCAGCAGAAGGACTTGAAAGTACAGTGCAAACAGACTACATTTTAAAGGTAATTTCAGCAAGTATAATCCTGCTTCTTCTTTATAACTTACTGAGACATGCATTTTTGCATGGTAATATTTTCTGTGCTTTTTCTTTCAGATTCTGGGACTTGACATCTGTTGGAGATGCTGAGAAGAGGTATCTCTGGAGGTCAAAAGAAAAGGTTGACTACAGGTAGTATTCATATGCCAATGACTATATTATAGATATATGATGATTTAGCTTTTTACTTGAAAAAGACGATCAATGTTATTCTTAGATTTATCTTCTGGTGCTGTTACGTAGGAGAGTTGATTGTGGGGCCAACAAGAGCTCTTTTCATGGATGAAATATCAAATGGCTTAGACAGTTCCAATCTTTTCAAATAGTCTCCTTCCTAAAACATTTGGTGCATATTACTTGATGGTGTTATGGCCGGAGAATACAAAGAAAAGAAAGGAAAAACTGATGAAAGTATGGAAAAGGCTGAGTTTTTTCATTTAGGCTGATAATATATGCAACAATATAACCAAATCATCCACTGTTACAACAACTACAGCAGAGATTTTCATATTTGAATTTAAATTCTAACAGCCAACAAAACATACTCAAAATACATCATTTACATGACTTAATCACACCTAAGCCAGTCAACTAAAATGCACCAAAAACTGCAGCTATACACGTCATACCAACTGCAGAAACAGAATTTAATTGGAGCCAAAAATATTCAACCTGCAAACTGGAAATTTGATTCATTTCCAGCAAAGTATTACTGCATCAACACTCCTCCTTGATACCTTTGTTGGAAACACCAAGTTTGAGCCTAAGATCTTCAAACTTGGCTTTAGGCAATGCTTTGGTCATAATGTCAACAATTTGATTCTCACCCCTGCAGTGAATTAAGGTAACTTCACCATTATACTTAGTTTCCCTCACAACATGAAATTTTATCTTGATATGCTTGGTCCTTCCGTGAAGAACTGGATTTTTGGCCATGGCAACAGCAGACTGGCTGTCACACAGAATTGGAGTTGAACTTCCCTGGTTTTGCTTCAAATCTGCTAGAATTTTCCTAAGCCAAATGGCTTGGTTCACAGCTGCTGCAGCAAATATATACTCTGCCTCCGCTGTGGACTGAGCCACAGTCTCCTGTTTCTTGGATAGCCAACTAATTGCACCAGAGTTTATGTAGAATACATAACCTGAGGTGCTTTTCATGTCATCAAAAGATCCTCCCCAGTCACTTTCGGTATAGCCCGTCAACTTCAAATTTTCAGACCTTTTGAACCAAATGCCAAGCCTGGAGCTCCCTTTCACATATCTTAACACTCTCTTGGCTGCCCTATAATGCAACTCACTTGGACTACTCATGAACCTGGAAAGGTAACTGGCAGCAAACATGATGTATGGCCGTGTGGCTGTTAAGTACAACAAACATCCAATTAGGCTTCTAAACAACCCCTCATTCATTCTCATTGCACCATCATCCTTACTTAGCTTCAAATTGGAAACCAATGGAGTGTCTACAGGTTTGCAACTTTCCATGCCAAACTTTCTAAGGACTTCATTTGCATACCTCTCTTGGCACACAAAAATTCCATTATTGGACTGAAATATTTCCATACCAAGAAAGTATGACTCCGTTTGACTCATTATTTCTACCCATATTCCCAATCCTATTCCCCAAATATTGTTTGGCACATTATTTGAGAAATATTAGTCTATTTTTTAATTACTTTTAGACCCCTAAAGTTTATTAAGTTCATAAATACCCTTAGAAAAAAGTTTAAAAATTAACAAAAACACCCCCACCCACCAATACTTGCCAAATTCCGGCAACCATCGCCGGTGGTAGCCAGAATCTGTCACAACGGTCTACACCACCACCAGAAAAAGTCGGTAATTCACTGATCTGGCCGTCAGCGCTGGCCAAAGATATGGCTGTCGTTGAACTGACGGCCAAAGATATGGCTGTCGTTGACCGTCAACGACATCCATATCTTTGGTCGTCACTGACGGCCAAAGATGGACTTTTGCAACCGTCGACGGCCAGATCTGGCCGTAGATCTGGCCGGAAAAGGCCATATCAACGCCCTACCTGCCAGATCCGACCATTCTGTGGTGTAACGCAATTTTTCGGCCAGATTCGGGCGGTGGTGGCCGGAATCTGGCACTGTAGGTGGTGGGGGGTTTTTTTGTCATTTTACAAAATTTTTATATATTGGGGTTTTTAGTTAAATTAGCAAACCTAGTGGGTTTTTGTGTAAATTTTTAAATTTTACCTCGTAATACTCCCCCATTCAACTATCCAATATTATTCCCAAAATCCTATCCAAAATAATAAAACAAACGGACCCTATGTCATTTCGCCCAAATCTGTTATCTCAAATTCACTTTGCATGGACTTCTTAAACTGACTCAATTGTTCTACATTGTTCCCTGCGATCAGCAGATCATCCACATACAAAGAGACCACAATCAAGTCACCTTTAATCTCCTTAACATAAAGTGTATGCTCATTTGGACTTCTAACATATCCTAGGCTGCTTAGATAGTCATTTATGCGGCTGTACCAGGCTCTAGGTGCTTGCTTCAGGCCATATAAAGCCTTCTTCAGCAGGCACACTTTATTTTCTTCACCCTTGACTTGATAACCTTCAGGTTGCTCCACAAAGAATTCCTCACTCAACCAGCCATTTAGGAATGTCGATTTAACATCAAGCTGGAAAATTTTCTAGCCAAATTGAGCTGCCATAGCAAGAAGTAACCTGATAGTGTCATGCCTGGCCACCAGAGCAAATGTGTCAGAAAAATCCACCCCATGCTGCTGTGCAAACCCCTTAATCACCAACCTTGCTTTGTGTTTGTAGACTATACCATTAGGATTAAGTTTTTTCTCGTAGATCCACTTCACTTGGATTACTTTCCTGTTTCCAAGTCTGTCAACAAGTTTCAGGTGCTATTTTTCTCTATCCTTGACATCTCTTCCTATATTGCATTCCTCCAAGCTTTTGACTTAGCAGCTTTAGCATAACTTTTTGGTTCAAGCACAACCATATTACTTCTTGCATAGACATCAGCCAAGGTTCTGGTCCCTCTAACCAAAGGCTCTTCATCCTCTTCAGTTTCAGCTTCTTCAATTAGACTCTCTGTTGCTACTGTAGTTTGCAGTCTACATCAATCTTCTTATCCTCCCTATTCCAGATTGCTCTCTCATCAACCCTTACATCCCTTGTGATCACAATCCTTTTAGATTCAGGAATGAAGACTTTAGAGCCTTTGGACTGATTATTGTACCCTATAAAAATTCCAACTTCTGATTTTTCATCTAACTTGCTTCTTTTGTTTGTTGGAACCATTACATAGCAAATGCTCCCAAACACTTTAAGGCTACCCACTGTCAGTTTGACTCCACTCTAGGCTTCAAATGGAGTTTGATTCTTGACAGCCTTGGTTGGGAGTCTATTGAGGATATAGACCCTAGTGTTGATAGCTTCAGCCCAAAACATTCTTGGCAATCTTTTCTCTATAATCATACACCTAGCCATCTCCATGAGTGTCCTATTCTTCCTTTCACTAACTCCATTTTGTTGTGGAGTATATGGAGTAGTCAATTGGTGCTTGATCCCTACATCTTTGCAAATGGAATCAAACTCTTTTGATGTGTATTCTGTCCCATTATCACTCCTTATAGTCTTAATTCTCAGCCCTGTTTGATTCTCCACTTGCAGCTTGAAACCTTTAAATATAGTAGCAACCTCATTCTTTTGCTTTAGGAAATACACCCAAGTCATCCGTGTAAGGTCATCAATAAAGAGCACAAAGTATCTGCTCCCACTCATGGATTCAGCTTGCATAGGGCCACAAACATCAGTATGGTTCAGCTAGAGTTTTTCAGTTGCTCTCCAGACTTGATCCGTGGGAAAGGGTGGCCTGCTTAGCTTACCAAGTTGGCCAGCACTGCAAAGACTTTTCTTCTCTTCAATCTCAGGTAGGTCCAAAACCATATTTTTGCTCCTTAGCTCTTTGAGACCATTATAGTGAAAATGGCCAAGTCTTTTGTGCCAAATTTAAGATTCTTCCAGCCTAGATGACAAGGCTAAGTTACTAGGATTCTTCCACTCAACCAGGAAGCTTTTTCCCAACATTTTCACACACATTAGTTCATTTCCATCAGCATCTAATATGATATAAGCCTGGTTTTGAAAATGTAGAGAATAACCATTCTCTAACATTTGCCCAACACTTAACAAGTTTTGACTAATTTTAGGCACATACAAGACATGAGGGATAATTTTGGTGCCTGATAATGTTTGGACAGCCACATCTCCTATGCCTTTGACCTTCACAAAGTCACCATTTCCAATTTTAACTCTGGAACTATATGAGCTGTCTAGATTGATGAAATTTTACAGGTCTGCGGCCATGTGGTTGGTGCAGCCACTGTCAATCAGCCAAGCTTCATTGCTGATCTGTGATATGTAACAGGAGGCCACAAAAAGCTGTTCAGCCTCTTGACATTGCTGCTGATCTTCTCCAACTTGAGCTTGTTTTGTTGGCTGGCTTCCCTTGTTCTTGCAAACCTTTTCTATGTGCCCAAATTGTTTGCAACCTCTGCATTGTATCCCTAGTCTATACTAGCACCTCCTCTCCGAATGCCCTTTCTTTTTGTAGTGAGTACATGCAGGATACTCCTTCACCGTACCTGATTTCTCCCATTGATTATTACTCATTTCTTTCCCCTTTTTATCCCTAGCATACCTCCTGTTTTGTCCTTGTGTAGGCTTGCCTTTTTGGTTTGCTACCATTGCTCCCTCACTTGAGTCTTCTTGCCTCAAGAGTCTTTTTTGCTCTTGAGCTTGGAGTGCATGAACAAGCTCAATCAAGATGATCTAAGACATGTCCTTAGAGTCCTCCCTCAAGGGAAGAGATTTTGGACTCAAACTTCTACGGCAAGCTCACCAAGACCTTTTCCACCACTCTTCTATCTGTCAACTCTACCCTTAACAACCTGATTTTGTTGACAACATTCATTAGCCTGTCAACATAATCCTTCAATTTCTCTGATTCTTTCATCCTCAGCAACTCAAACTCCATTCTCAAATTCAGCACCTGCATGTTTCTGGTTGTGTTACTTTCCATGTATTCCTCTCTCAACTTATCCCACGCCTCCTTTGGAGTCTCATAAGCCATAATCCTTGTGAACATAAGGTCGGTTACAGCTGCATGGATGTGAGATATGGCTCTCGGTGCCTTGGCAGCTTCCTCTTCAGATTCTGATTTGGTTCAAAGTGGGATTTGGTCCCAAGGGTGCTGGCTGCCTATTCTCCTTTACATACTGCCATAGGCCTTGTCCCTGGAGGAAAGCCTTCATTTTCACAGCCCAAATATGATAATGTTCTCTATTGAAAACTGGAGATGACATCAAGGCTGATTAAGCAGCCATTAGTTCAAACAGATGGTCTGAAAACAGGGAGGTTGTTGAATCTAGGGTGGAGTTCTTGAGGACAAGGTGAAGAATTGATTCAGTGTGGGAATAGTTTTTTAGGTTTCTCAAGCTGGCTCTGATACCATTTGATGGTGTTATGGCTAGAGAATACAAAGAAAAGAAAGGAAAAACTGATGAGAGTATGGAAAAGTCTGAGTTTTTTCATTTAGGCTGATAATATATACAACAAAATAACCAAACCATCCACTGTTATAACAACTACAGCAGAGATTTTCATATTTGAATTTAAATTCTAACAACCAACAAAACATACTCAAAATACATCATTTACATGACTTAATCACACTTAAGCCAGTCAACTAAAATGCACCAAAAACTGCAGCTATACACGTCAGACCAACTGCAGAAATAGAATTCAATTGGAGCAAAAAATATTCAACCTGCAAACTAGAAATTTGATGCATTTCCAGCAAAGTATCATTGCATCAACATTACTGATGCCACTGCATTGATTTCACTTCTTCAGCCAGCATTGGAGACTTTCGATCTCTTCGATGACATAATTCTGATGGCAAAAGGGAGGATTGTGTATCATGGGCCACACATTTACATTTGCAAGTTCTTTGAGGACTATGGCTTTAGGTGCCCGGAGAGGAAAGGAGTTGCTGACTTCCTTCAGGAGGTAGATTTACAAGATTCATATTTGTCTCATTTGTACTGTATGAAATGGATCTTTTGGCTAATTTGTATTACTCCAGGTTCTCTCTAGGAAAGATCAAGCCCATTGTTGGTACCACAAAGAGCAGCCTTATAGTTATGTTTCCATTGAACAGTTTGTCAAAGAGTTTAAGGAATCTCATATTGGTTTGAAGCTGGATGAGGAGCTTGCAAAAAGCCATTTATCAAGTCTTAGAGACACAAGAATGCTCTGTCTTTTGAGAAGTTTTCGTTAACCAATTGGGAACTTTTTAAAGCTAGCACAAATAGGGAATTACTTTTGATGAGGAGGAATTCTTTCACTTACATATTCAAATCTACATAGGTACCATTCTTTATTAAAATTATTTCATATTATTATCATCCTAGATCCACATATATGTGCCTTCTAATTCGGAAGGAATTTTGCATTCTTTGTTTGCGTAGCTAGTTATCTTAGCTTCTGTTGGTTTTTAGAGTTGGAGAATACTAAGGAAATAGGATCAAAACAGACGTGAGAGAGAGCTGTAGAGAGAGAAAATCTGAACTGAAATTTTGCTCTGTTTTGCATTAAAAAAACAAGGATAATTTATACACAAAGTCAGTCCACTGTATCACCTAATACAGTGGATTTTTACAAGTTTGAATTTAAACTAAACACATACAACTAATACAAGTACAAGCATTTCAAATACATTCCTTAATCAAAGTTGAATTCACCTAAACACATCACTAATGAACATCACAAAAGTCTTTCAAACAGTGACAAAAAAACTGCAGCTTCACGCACAGCACCATTTCAAACCGTGGTGCCAAAATCTTGCAACTGCCGTCGTCTGTTGACTTCATCATTTCCAGCAAGATATCATCATCTCGAACACTCCTCCTTGATATCTTTGCTGGAAACACCAAGTTTGAGCTTTAAATCTTAAAACTTGGCTTTGGACAAAGCTTTGGTCATTATATCTGCAACTTATTCTTCACTAGTGAAGAGAACTCCTCTTTCATTGCAGCTTCTCCAAGCATCAGATTTGACTGCCTCATTGTAGCTTGTTGGTTCTAACTCAACCACATTGCACCTCTCATAAATTTCAGGTATAGGCCTTGTACCTCTAACTAGAACTTCATCAACTTCATCTGAATTCACTTCTTCAATCTGACTTTTGGGCATTCTATCTTGTAGGAAGCTTGGCTTGACTTCAACTTGACTTTTTCCCAATTCCAAACAGCAAACTCATCCACCTTGACATTTCTACTAACTATGTTAGCTGACTAGTTTTGAAAAACATCTTTTCCCTACTCTACCGAGAAGTTTTTTCCTTGCATCATAACTCTCATTAACTCACTCCCATCACATTCTATAATGACACATGCTAAGTTTTTAAAATGCAGAGAGTAATTCCTCTCAAGCATTTTTCCTACACTAAGTAGGCTTTGACTGATTTCAGGAACAAATAAAATATCAGATATGAATTTGGTACCTAACTTGATTTGGACAATAACATTTCCCTTGCCACTGACCTCCAGCAGCTCTCCATTTCCTATCTTCACTTTGGATCGATAACTTTGATCCAAGTTCACAAAATGACCAAGGTTTGGAGTCATATGGTTGGTGCAACCATTGTCAATTAACCACACCTCTTGATGACAATCAGCTACACATCCTGAAGCCATAAACATCTGCTCAGGTTCTTGAGTTTGCTGTTGATTCTCCACTACCTGGGATTGATGCTCCTGCTGCCCTCCTTTATTCTTGCACACCATTTCTACATGTTCAAACTACTTACAAGACCTGCATTGTATAGCACGCTTGAACCAACATCTGTTTTCAGAGTGGTTCTTTTTCTTGCAGTGAGGACAAGGAGGAAAGGTTCTCATTCCCGCATTCTTTTCTCCTTCGTTGTTAACTTCCTCCTTTCCTTTATTCTCTCCAGCATACCTCCTGTTTTGGCTTGCTATCATGGCTCCTTCACTTGAGTCTTCCTGCCTCAGCAACCGCCCCTACTCTTGTGCTTGAAGAGCATGCACAAGTTCTGCTAAGCTGATTTGGGACAGGTTTTTGGAGTCTTCAAGTGAAGAGATTTTTGCCTCAAATCTCTCAAGTAAACTGACCAAAACCTTCTCTACTATCCTCTTGTCAGTCAACTCTTCACCAAGTAGCTTAATCTTGTTCACCACATTCATCAGCCTATCTACATACTCCTTAATAGACTCAGGCTCTTGCATCTTAAGCATCTCAAATTCTCTTCTCAAGTTTATAACTTGCATGCTGTGTGTTGTATTGCTGCCCCCAAACTCCTCCTTAAGCTTATCCTAAGCCTCTTTAGGAGTTTCACACGCCATAATCCTAGTGAAGACTTGGTCTGTCACTGTCAAGTGTATGTAAGATAGGGCCCTTGGTGCTTTAGCATCTCCTCTTCATGAATCCTGATTTGGTTTAGTGTGGGGTTTGCTCCCAACTAAGGAGCTTGCTTCTCCTCCTCCACGTATTGCCACAACCCATGGCCTTTCAAATAAGTCTTCATCTTGACAGCCCATACATGGAACTGATCTCCATTGAAGATGGGTGGAGAAAGTGAAGCTGGAGTTGTTGCCATGAAGATGATTACGCATGGTGTTGAATTTTGTTAAGAGGTTTTTGTTTTTCCAGGTCCTGAAAGATCATAACAGCTTTGATATCAATTGTTGGTTTTTAGAGCTGGAGAATACTAAGGAAAGAGGACCAAAACAGGCGTGAGAGAGAGTTGTAGAGAGAGAAAATCTGAACTAAAATTTTGCTCTATTTTGCATTCAAAAAATAGGGGTAATTTATACACAAAGTCAATCCACTGTATCACCTAATGCAGTGGATATTTTACAAGTTTGAATTTAAACTAAACACATACAACTAATACAAGTATAAGCATTTCAAATACATTCCTTAATCAAAGCTGAATTCACCTAAACACATCATTAATGAACATCACAAAAGTCTTTCAAACAGTGACCAAAAAATTGCAGTTTCACGCACAACACCATTTCAAACCATGGTGCCAAAATCTTGCAACTCCCACTGTTTGTTGACTTCATCATTTCCAGCAAGATATCATCATCTTCAATAGCTTCAATAACAATGACAGTGTTTCTACGTACTCAAATGGCTATTGGTGTTATAGATGTAAATTACTATAGGGGATCTTTATTCTATGCACTCTTTATTCTTGTTGTCGACGAATTTCTAGAGCCAAGCATGACAGTGTCAAGACTTGCAGCTTCTATCCTGCCTGAGCTTATGCAATCCCGACTAGTATCCTCAAAGCTCCACTTTCATTTTTGGGAGCTTTTATTTGGACTGTGTTGGTTCAGATTGTTAAGCTGGAGAGTGAGAAGTGAGAGTGTATTGCAATGGAAAGAGACGATTTAGACTGGAAAATGTGTGCTTATTTTCATTCATTGAACATGGATTACATTTATACAAAATAGTCCACTGTTTCTTACCTAAACTACCTACTGCTGTGGATGAGATGTAGCACATTTGAATTTAAATAAAATCTTACACCAAAACATGTCTTAATCTCAACTAAACATGTCACAAAATATCACTACATTGTGCCAAATTATGTAGCATCAACTATTGCATCCTAACCAAAACAGAACATTTGGTGCCAAAAAGGTTGTTTGAAACCTTAGCTGAACAATGTTGCATTTCCAGCAGGTTATCATCATCTTCAACACTCCTCCTTGATAATCTTGCTGGAAACACCAAGTCTAAGTCTTAAATTCTCAAACTTGGTTTTAGGCAAAGCCTTGGTCATAATATCAGCTATCTATTCTTCACACCTGCACTGAATTAATTTCACCTCTCCATTACTTTCTGCCTCTCTCATAGCATGGAACCTGATCTGGATATGCTTGGTTCTTTCGTGTAAGAAGGGATTCTTTGCCATTGCTACAATCGACTAGTTGTCGTAAAAAATTATAATTGGACCTTTCTGAGTTTGCTTCAAATCCACCAGAATTTTCCTAAGCCATATGGCTTGGTTTACAGCAGCAGTAGTAGAAATGTATTCTGCTTCTACTGTGGACTGAACAATGGTGTCTTGCTTTTTGGAAAGCCAACATATAGCTCCTGAATTCAAGAAGAAGACATAAGCCAACATATAGCTCCTGAATTCAAGAAGAAGACATAGCCTAAAGTACTTCTCATATCATCAATGCATCCAGCCCAATCACTGTCAGAGTACCCAATAAGCTGAAGGTTTTCAGTCTTCTTAAACCATACACTAAGATTTGAACTTCCCTTAATATACCTCAGCACCCTTTTGGCTACCTTAAGATGGATTTCACTCGGGCTGCTCATGAATTACTACTTGTTGCAAACATTAAGTCTGGTCTGGTGGCAGTCAAATACAATAGACAACCAATCAAACTTCTATAAAATCCTTCATCAATCTTCATAGCCCCATCATCTTTGATCAACTTCAAATTTGCAACCAAAGGAGTGTCCACTGGTTTGCACCTGTCCATGTCAAAATTATGTAAGATTTCATTAGCATATTTCCTTTGGCAAACAAATATCCTATGTTGACTTTGGTTGATCTCCATTATAAGGAAATAGGGCATTTCCCCTAAATCAGTCATTTCACACTCATTGTGCATGGCCATCTTAAACTTCTTTAGCTGAATTGGACTGTTTCCCATGATGAGTAAATCATCTACATATAATGATACTATAGTGAATTCCCTTTCCAGCTTTCTCACATATAGGGTGTGTTCATTTGGGCTCCTTACATATCCGAAGCTAACCAAATGATCATTGATTCTACTATACCAGGCTCTAGGAGGCTATTTTAGGCCATATAGTGCCTTCCTCAACAAATAAACTTTGTTCTCCTGCCCTTCCACTTCATATCCCTCCGATTGCTCTACATAAATTTCTTCATTGAGCCAACCATTTAGGAAAGCAGACTTGACATCTAACTGATAGATTCTCTACTCAAATTGGGTTGCTAAGGCAAGAAGAAGCCTAATTGTGTCATGTCTGGCCACAGGTGCAAATGTATTCAAGAAGTCTACTCCAAATTGTTGAGCATACCCCTTAACAACCAACCTTGCTTTATGTTTATAGACTGATCCATCAGGTTTTAGCTTCCTTTTATAAATCCATTTGACTTGGATTACCCTCCTGGTGGCAAGTCTGTTTACCAATTCTTAGGTGCCATTCTTTTCAATCATGTTTAACTCCTCCTCCATTGCATTCCTCCAAATAACTGACTTAGTAACCTCCTTGTAGTTTGCAGGTTCAAGTAAGGCTGCATTACACCTCTCATAAACCTCTGCCAGAGGCCTAGTAACCCGAACTGGAAAATCATCATCAGAATCTTTCTCTTCTAGATCATCATGTTTGCCTACGGTTGTGTCTATCAACTGCCCCCTTGAGTCTTCTTCAACCTCATTTTTCTCCTAGTTCCAGACCCCACTTTCATCTACTTTCACATCTCTAGTGATGTGAATTTTCTTAGTTGCTGGAACATAGACTCTATAAGCCTTGGATTGCTCACTATAGCCAATGAAGATTCCTATCATGGCTTTGTCATCCAGTTTGCTTCTCCTGACTGTTGGAATGAGTGCATAGCATACACTTCCAAAAATTCTCAGATTTCCAACCGTAGGCTTCACTCCATACCAAGCCTCATAGGGTGTTTGATTAACTAAGGCCTTGGTGGGAAGTCTATTAAGCAAATAGACCCCTGTGTTTACTACCTCTGCCCAAAAGGACTTAGGCAACTTCTTCTCAGCAACCATGCACCTAGCCATTTCCATAACAGTCATATTCTTCCTCTTACTGACTCCATTTTGCTGCGGAGTATAGGGACTGCTAAATTGATGCACAATTCTAGCTAGCTTGCAGATTGTTTCAAACTCACTTGAAGTGTACTCACTCTCGTTGTCACTTCTTATAGTTTTGATACTAAGTCCAGTTTGGTTCTCAACTTGCAGCTTGAATCTTCCAAACACAGTTGCAACTTCAGTTTTTTGTTTCAAAAAATAAACCCAGCACATCCTGGACCAATCATCAATGAACAAACAAAATATTTGCTCCTATTTAGTGATGGTGTCTGCATGGGTCCACACACATCTGTGTGAATAAGCTGAAGCCTTTCAACAGCTCTCCAGGCTTTCTTTGCAGGGAATGGCTGTCTACTCATCTTGCCAAGCTGACAAGTAGCACAAATAGCCTTAGTCTCTACGATTTCTGGTAGATTGTGGACTAGTTCTTTGGTCTGAATTTCCCTAAGACCATGATAGTTGAAATGGCCTAATATTTTGTGCCATAGTTCAAACTCATTTATATCAGCAGTATAGGCTTTAGGTTCTGGTTTTTTCAGCCTACTAGGGAAGCTTTTTCCCATCATTCTAACCCTCATTAGTTCACTGCCTTCACTGTCCAGGATTGTGCAGACTGATCCTGGAAATGCAGGACATAATTCCTTTCTAACATTTGTCCTACACTAAGTAAATTGTGGCTTATATCAAGTACATACAAAAAATTGGGAATTAGTTTAATACCTGACCTAGTTTGCACATCAACATCTCCTTTCCCTCTGACATCCACAAACTCCCCATTTCCAACTTTAACTTTGGAATGCTATGCCTTGTCCAAGTTGACAAAATCCTGCAAGTTTGCTATCATGTGGTTGGTGCAGCCACTGTCTATCAGCCATGCATCATTGTAAGCTTGAGCTGTACAGCATGAAGCCACGAATAACTGCTCAGATTCTGAATTTGGCTGCTGATCCTCAACAATTTGTGCTTGCTGTGGTGGCTGGTTTGGCTTGTTCTTGCACACGTTTTCAATGTGACCATATTGCTTACATGCTCTACATTGGATATTTGATCTGAACCAACACCTTTTTTCAGAGTGGCCTTTCTTCTTGTAGTGAGAACACAGTGGAAACTCTCTCATTCCACTTGGTTTGCTCCACTGGTTGGCTATTTTCTCTTTCCCTTTCTTTTCTCCAGCAAGCCTTTTACTTCTTCCTTGACCAGGTCTGCCTTTAAAGCTTGCCCATTGCACCCTCACTTGAATCCTTTTGTCTCAACAATCTCCTTTGCTCTTGAGCTTGCAAAGCATGCACCAATCCAGTGAGTGTGATTTGAGACAAATCCTTGGAGTCTTCAAGTGAAGAAATCTTGGACTCAAACCTCTCAGGTAGACTAACTAAGACTTTCTCCACAATTCTCTTATCTGTCATTTCCTCACCCAACAACCTGAATTTATTCACTTCATTCATCAACCTATCTACATACTCTTTTACTGATTCTGACTCTTGCATCTTCAACATTTCAAATTCTCTCCTTAAGTTCAACACATGCATATTTCTTGTTGTATCATTACCACCAAACTCCTCTTTGAGTTTATCCCATGCTTCCTTGACTGTCTCATAAGCCATGATTCTTGTAAACACAAGTTCAGTTACAGCTGCATGAATATGTGACAAGGGTCTAGGAGCCTTAGTAGCTTCCTCCTCATGAAGCTTGATCTGATTCATCGTGGGGTTTGGCCCCAATGCAGGTGGCTGTTTATTCTCTTCAACATATTGCCATAAACCTTGTCCCCTCAGAAAAGTTTTCATTTTGACAGCCCACATGTGGTATTGCTCACCGTTGAAGATTGGAGGAGTAAGAGAAGCTATGTATTGTGCCATTGAATCAGGCTGTATGGAGTTTAACAAATGGTTTCACAGTAACAAAGGCTGAGAAGTTGGATGGAAAGAGGTAAATGTATCATGCCCTTAAGATCAACTATGGCTCTGATACCAATTGTTGGTTCAGATTGTTAAGCTGGAGAGTGATAAGTGAGAGTGTATTGCAATGGAAAGAGACAACGTAGACTGGAAAATGTGTGCTCATTTTCATTCATTGAACATGGATTACATTTATACAAAACAGTCCACTGTTTCTTACCTAAACTACCTACTGCAGTGGATGAGATGTAGCACATTTGAATTTAAATAAAATCTTACAGCAAAACATGTCTTAATCTCAACTAAACATGTCACAAAATATCACTACACTGTGCCAAATTCTACAGCATCAATTACTGCATCCTAACCAAAACAGAACACTTGGCGCCAAAAAGGTTGTTTGAAATCTCAGCTAAACAATGTTGCATTTCCAGCAGGTTATCATCATCTTCAACAGACTGCCCTCACTTACTATGTTATTGGTTACAGTCGTGAAGTTGGAAGGTGAGTCTAAGATATAATTTTTTTTTCCTTTAGTGGAAAATGCAAATGGAGCAATGTCAAAACATATGTAGCTGTTCCATATATTTGGTTCCAATTCCTCTCTCTCCTATGTGGGATGTGGCTAACACAATAGTTCCAGGTTTGATGACAGTAACCATCTATTCTAGTAATCTAAGATGCTTTGATCAAAGATGGCAAAATGAAATGACTCTGAAGGAGAATAATTATTGATGTTCTAAGATTTCTAAATTCACAATCTAGGCCACAAGATGCTTTGCATGGTGACTATTTGCTACTGCTCTTTCCATAGGTTCTGCAAGGACTAGAAATTTGTCTCTTGCTGAGCACATATATGATCTTCCTGATGGAAGCACTTGTTTGGACTGCCCTTATGACCTAATTTTTTTTTTTCTGTTTTCGTTGTGTTTATTAGGTTTTTCCGCCAGTTCATTCTACTGTTCCTTGTGCACCTAACATCAATATAGATGTTTCGTTCTATTGCCTGGATCTGCCGAACTATGGTTGCTAGTTTGACTGTTAGCATTGTGTGTACATTATTACTATTATTATTTGGAGGATTTGTTATTCCAAGATGTAAGATTGGTTTCCTATTATTATTTTCTATGAGTTTTCGTCTGAGAATTGAACTAAGTATTTACCTTTTGAGTTTCAGCATCTATGCCTTCTTGGCTAGAATGGGGATTCTGGGTTTGTCCTTTGACATATGGGGAGATAGGCATGACAGTGAACGAATTTCTTGCTCCTCGTTGGGAAAAGGTAATAGTATTTGACAATTCAAACCAATTCACTTGCAGGAATAGAATTAACATATGAAAAGGATAAATTATTCATTACGTGGCAGTTGTTTGGTTGATTCACAGGTAACGTCAGGAAACACAACTTTAGGACAGCAAACACTGGAGAGCCGTGGATTGAATATCAATAGTTATTTTTACTGAATCTCCGTTGGTGCTTTAATTGGATTCACGGTGCTTTTCAATCTTATTTTTACCTTGGTTTTGACATTTTTGAAGCGTAAGTGCATCTTCCACTGCTTCACGGCCTTCTTTTATTAGAATTTGTACATTACATGTGCTAACTGATACATTGGTACATGTTCAGCTCCAGGAAAATCCCGTGGCATCATTTCTAATGAAAAGTACTCTGAACTGAAAGAAGAAGAAGATGATAGTAGTGGTTTAGACAAATATAGAAAATCCAGTAATGCTCCAGCATCTTTCGGAGATTACTGGTGCATTCAGGCCTGGTATTCTTACAGCATTAATGGGTGTCAGTGGAGCTGGAAAAACAACTCTTATGGATGTTCTGTCTGGAAGGAATACTGGTGGCACTATTCAAGGAGAGATAAGAATTGGTGGATACCCAAAGATTCAAGATACATTTGCAAGAATATCTGGTTATTGCGAGCAAAATGACATACATTCTCCGCAAGTTACCGTTGAAGAATCAGTAATATATTCTGCTTGGCTGCGCCTTTCACCTCAGATTGACTCAAAAACTAAAGCTGTATGATATCCTTCTGGTGCTTATTTAGCATTTGGTCTCGGATTGATCATTGAGATTGAGTTTCACTGAAATATTTTCTTTAGACTTTGCACCCAGGCATTTGTAAATGAAGTCCTTGAAACTATTGAGCTTGATGAGATCAAAGATTCACTGGTAGGTTTGCCGGGAGTTAGTGGCTTATCGACTGAGCAACGAAAACGGCTGACCATAGCTGTTGAGCTTGTTGCAAACCCTTCCATCATATTCTTGGATGAACCCACTTCAGGTTTAGATGCAAGAGCAGCTGCAATTGTTATGAGAGCAGTGAAGAATGTTGTTGAAACAGGAAGAACAGTTGTTTGCACCATCCACCAACCAAGCATAGACATCTTTGAGGCATTTGATGATGTAATTAATAATACAGCTTACTTTCACTTTATGCATTCTATTTGGCTACCTTCGTTGCCTGCTCCAATGTATATATCTATGATCACAATGCTAATACATATTGATCTCACTGCAGTTGATTTTAATGAAATCTGGAGGACGAATTATCTATTGCGGGGCACTGGGTGTGCACTCAAGTAAGGTTATTCAGTACTTCGAGGTAAGTTTCTTCAGCAAGTTTTGTAACTGCAGGACAAATTTTCCATCTTTGCTTTTTAACATAGTAATATCTGGTCTCTGGCAAACTACGACCATTGGCCTTAATTCCATTTTCTTGTCATTCTTGAAATAGAATATCCGTGGGGTGCCCAAGATTAAGGACAATTATAATCCAGCAACATGGATGTTAGAGGTTACTTCTATGTCTGTGGAGGTTGAACTTCAGGTTGATTTTGCACAAATATATAACGAGTCCACCTTATATCAGTGAGTACAAATTATGGGTTGACTTTACTAAATCTCAGCCTATGAGCAATTGTTTCTGTAAATCTGTGTACCTTTTCTCAGCAAAATTCATCATATGAATCATGATTTGTGGCCAATACAAATTAAGACTATATAATATAGATTTGTATATGATAATTACTTACAGAAGTCGTTGAAATTTAGCTTGTACATCAGTCTCTTGGTCTATGCAGGGAGAACAAAGATTTGGTTAAGAGATTGAGTTCGCCATCTCCTGGTTCAAAGGACTTGCATTTTCCTACCTGTTTTCCACAGAACAGTTAGGAGCAGTTCAAAGCATGCTATTGGAAACTGAATTTGTCTTACTGAGAAGCCCTTTCTACAACTTGACACGCATCCTTTTTGTAACTGCTTTGTCCTTTCTAAAATTAATTGTTTTTGTTCTTTATCCAGGATAAAAGACACTCTAGGATCTTATATTTTCACAACAGAAAATCCTGATTTCTTCACCAGGGTATATACTGAAGTAACGAAAAAAGCAAGAATAACGTTTAAGTTTCTTTCACCCCAATTTTCAAAGTAGCGTGTTATACTTCCACAGTGACCATAATTATAAATTAAACCAAGGTGAGACTTTGATGCCCACTATTCTGTCTCAAAAATCTTAATTTGTAAAATGTAATCTTTCAATATCCAACACCACAACTTTTTTTATTTTATTTTTTATTTAAAGACAATGACTTACACAACTTTATAAAAATAACAATCTATCAACCATTCCAAGTCTCGGTCTCTTTCTCTTTATTGGATGCCTTTTCAAAGAAGTTTGATTATTTTAAAGAGGTAGGTCCTCTTTGATTAAATGCTTCTTGAAAGATGATTTCCCTTGAAATTAATTATTCAAAAGTGAAATTCTTCGAAAGTCTATGATCGTCAATGCATGCATTAAGGCAAAGTCAACAACATGATGCTTGAAAATCTACCCCAAACAAAGCCATAATCACGGATAGGATCACTATTTTTAAATATGAATAATCAGCTGGTAGCTTGTGGAAAGTGCCAGCTGCACCGTTTCAACAACTAATTGAGAATTTTTGTAACCAATCACTCTCAAGTCTCAGTGTAGATAAATTCCAGAAATATTGTTGGAATGAGAACACTTTTTGGTAGTTGATGAATATTTTTAGGAGAATTTCAGTTTTAGGTGAATTTCTATTTTAGAGTTTGTATTGGAGAATATTTGTTTTCCTTTACTTTGAGTTGTATTGGGAAAGTAGAATTGATTTAGGACCTCATTTTGAGTTAAAATAGGAGAATGAATTAAATAAAGGGAGTCATATTAGGATTTGAAATATGAATCCTGGTAGAAAAATAATGTCCTATCTTGTCGATAAATATAGGGGTTAGAGCTAATTCATAGTTATAAGAGAAACTATGTGAAAGAGGGAATGAGAAGATGTGAGTAGGGGTATTAAACACCATAAGAATAGAATGTCCGCCTATATAATGGGTTGATGGTGTTATACTTATAAAACACCATAGGGTATAGTTCTCACCTTATAGGTTGATGGTGTTATACACTCTCGTGTCGTGTTCATAAATTTATAATGAATTTCTCTCATCTGTGGATGTAGGTAAGTTATGTCGAACCACACAAATATCGTGCTTATGTGTGTGTGATATTCTTCGCACATTGCTATTCTTTATTTTATTTTTTTACCTTTCTAATTTCTAACATGGTATCAGAGGCAGCTTGTTTTTTCTTGGCTTCTGAAATTCTAACAAATATGATAACTTTTATTAAATATGTAATTCAGTAAAATACAGAAAAAAAGATTTGCCTGGTCTTAGCTAAGCTAGTACATGCAGGACAAAGCTTACAAACAATATATTTAGAAACTTAAGAAATAGTGTACTAGAATGACAAGATTTAGTTGCACAAAAGATGAGACACAATCTGCATGGTCGGTCTAGACTGCGGATTTGTATCTAAGCATAAAAAGGCCACATCCATATGGAAATTAGTTTGTTTTGAACTTCCATAGAGGGAAATGGAAGCCTTGGATCCAACATATCGTCAAGCTCAATGTTCATGTTTGCAGATGAACTTGAAAATGGGGCGAGAACATCTCCGGGATGCTTCCCTAGGATGACTTCCAATGCCAACACCCCAAAGCTATACACATCACATTTCTCGCTCACATTCATTGTGTAAGCAAGCTCTGCAAAGTGAAAGAAATATGCTATCTTTACATTGATTATCCAATAAGGGTATTGTAAAATGATAGTGAGGGAATTATATACTTGGTGCAACATATCCACATGTGCCTGCAAGTTGAGTCCAATTAGATGAGTCTGGCTTGAGAAGCTTAGCAGTTCCAAAATCTGAGACATAAGCTACATATTCTATATCTAGCAACACGTTCTTGCTTGATATGTCACGATGGACAATTGGTGGGAAGCAATCATGGTGCATGTAAGACATGGCATGAGCCACACCTTTTATGACATTCACTCTCTTACTCCAATCTAGAACTATTGCTCCTGCTTCATTGCTCAAAATTGTGGCCAAGCTACCCCTCTCAAAATACTTGTAGACTAAGAATGAGTGTCAAGAATGTGAACAAAAACCAAAAAATTGCATGATATTTCAATGCCTTATCTCTGTCAATACCTTTATTTTGTTTAGGAGCTCTTTTTGGTTGTCTATATCACCTGTACACATAGAGTGCATTTTCTTACCTGCTGTAATATTCTACGGTGATAACTCAGCTTTGTAAACACTTCCATGACTACCTTTCCTAATGAAGTGGCTAGCATCAAAATCATTTGTTGCTGATATGATTTTTTCATACATTTGTCTTCCTTTAACAGTTGATATTGAATGAAATTCTTCATTGTTCGTAACACTTTCTTGATCTTATGAGTCTCTTTTCATTCTTCTGGAATTAAAGAGTATAAAGATCATCACAACCGAAAGAGCAAGAGCTCCTAGAATAGGAAAAAACATTGTAAAAAAGATTCTCCAACCCTTTTTCAGGCCATGTTTTGCTATAGATAATGAAGTTTTGCAAGGTTGCAGCCCTTTGACATCACCACACAAATCTTTGTTCCCTCGTAATTCTTCAATGGTAGCATTTCAAAATACTGTGGTGTTGGGATTTGGACCCTACAACTCTTTGTTAGACATGTTAATACTCAACAGGTGCATCTTCTCAAAATCTATTGGAATGAAACTGTTGTGATTTTCGCAAGTGTATGAAATCGTGCATGTACTAAAGTGTAAGTATACAGATGTCAAACACAAGGGAATTACTACTATAAATTACCAAACTAAACTATCCTATTACTATTTGATCAATCCAAATTTTATCAAGAAAAATCTAAATTAAAAAATAAACAATGGAAATTAAATAAAAAAAAACTGAAAAGAAAACACTAAATAAATCTTTGGTTTTAATGCATGATGACTAGACCTAGGACATAGATTTCACACCAACTATTATTCATATGTATTGATAACTTATGCTAATTTCATTAAGCTCTTCCTACATGTCAAACTCTCTAAGTTTCCAATAATTTTCTCTCAAACAATTATCAAATTAACCCCTAATGATTAGACCAAATTATCTCTAATCAGATTTAAACAATTGGATATCATTATGCTCTATGGAGTTTACCAAAACCTCACAAATTGCGGTAACCTATCTCTAGCGTTCGCTCAACCTATGGTTTTACTACTGATGCGTTGTAAGTACAACATGCAAAAATAGCAAGTATACTAGTCGCACAAGTAATAGAGTGATGAGTGAGTATCGTTCCCATGAGGATAGTGTTACTAAGTACCGATTTCCCTAGTTTAAGTCCTAATTAAAGAAACAATAAATTGGATTGATGGAAAATTAACAACTAAATACAAATTAACAAAATATAAATGAATGATAATGAAATTAAAGCAAAACCCAACAACTTAACTAATTAAACAATGCTAAAAAATTGCTAGGTTTATTTCACCTGATACGCTAACCCCAATTCATAGAATCTATTACCCAAGTTCTAATTCCTTGATTGAAAATCGAATTCCCTATGTTGTAAAACATACATTCCTCAGGCTACATTTCCCTACTTATCCCTATTAAGCTTCCGCACCTAACAAAATGAAGATTAATAGTTCAAAGTCTTTTAAGCTTTATGAATTTCTATCTAGATTTCATAGTCGCTAAACCTATCTCTAGCGTTTGCTTAATCTACGATTTATTCCAAGAGGCATAATCACAAATCACTTCTCAGTCTCATTATGAACAACACACATTTGAATGTGATCAGCATCCAAAAGTCATTAAGCAAAGAGATAAACACTCAATCAGGAAATTAAAACTCAAAGTATCAATTCTATAAATTTGAATCTTGATCAGTTACATCAAACCCTAGCTAAACAACTCAGTTCATACTCAAAAACGAATAAAATACAAAAACCAACTGAATCAAGATTCATCATTGAAAAACAAGCAAAGATGGAGAAATATTCTCTAATTTGAAGCCCAAATCTTCAATAATCTCTTCTTCCATGAGCTGCCTCCCAAATGCGAACCAAGACCCTTTCTCTTCCTTTTCGCTCTAATTTATACCTCCTCACTTAAGGATGAAGCCCTAGCAAGCCAAACGCTTCGTTTATTTTTACATCTGATGTAGGTTTCGCCGCAGCGAAGCTTTTTCCTCGCCACGGTGAAGCCTTTCGGGCTAAATTTGAGCATGATAGAGTCTGAATCTGGAAAAGTGTTAAAGATATTAATTGTAGAACTTTCAATTTATTTCTGGTCGTTAAGAATTGGCACAATCAGACGTCTACAGCTCAATTTATGGTAAAATACTGAAGCTGTCCAAAGACATTTTTTCTTCAGTTCCCAGCGTACTTTTCACAACTTCAAGCCAATTTTTCACCCTTGTCCGTCAGAATTAGGAAAAACCCAAAACATGAGCGTTGTAGCTCTTCTTCTTAGCTTTCCAAAGCTTCTAAATTCAGGTCATTCCGAGTTTCCAAACTCAAGTTACACAATTTATGCTCAAAACTATCATTTATGCTAAAATCATCGTTAGGCCTACAGACAAATTAATAGAATTAGGTAGCAATTATGCCCAAATTGTATAAAAAGTACCGAATCCTATAAATTCAATGCAAAATCATAGTGTAAATATGATTATCAAATCCCCCAAACTTAAGATTTGCTCGTCCTCGAGCAAATGAATAAGAACTCAAAGAAAAAAAAGCAACAAACAACCAAAAACACAACAACAAAACTGAAAATGACAAACAAAATTAAACTCAAACTCAACACAAGAATTTCCTAGAATTTATGCAAGTCTCTAAGGTTGTTGAAAAATTATTACTAGAAAATGTTCACACTCCAAGAATTATAAGTTGCATCGACTATCTTTCTCTATTAGTCCTCCGAGTAGTGATCCCCATTTCAGTCCACATTCCGACTTTCCGGATTATTTTATGTAGAAATGTAAAGTTTATCAAATAGTGCAGACTCCATAAGCCTAAGTATAGAACTACTCTCCACTAATGTAGACTAGACATCGCTAAAGAATCAAAGGTCTTTGCAGCTTGTAACGTTAGCGTCAGGTCATGGGCTCCAGGAAGGATAGGAAAGATACAAAGTAAAGAACTCGGTTTCCTCATGCAAACGCTAAGAGCTACATCAATCTTTACTTTCTTTCTCAACCACAATCAAAGTGTCAACCATTTTGCAACCCTCAAACGTATGCATTTCTTATTTTTGATTTTGAATTGACTAAAGAAATTCTTTTTTTTTTTTTAAACAAATATTTACAATACATTGAGGTCTATCGTCCCTTCTCTCTACCCTTTTTGCAACCCCCAAACTTAAAATTTTGGCCATCACTTCTTCACACACATCTTAAAGCTCTTTGTGTCATACATTAGGTCCATAATTCTCCTAAAGGGTATGATAAATTGTTTAGGGTAAAGGGATTGGACAATGTTTGGTTTGCAAGGAAAATAAGGCAATGATAATCCATAAGGCTCAAATGGGTGACTAGGGAAAGATATCATCTGGTCGGCTGGAAAGGCTCAAACGTTCCAAAAAATCCTAAATAATTTCCTCAACAATGTCTAATCCTAGAATTTCGCCTCAAGCACTTCTCTCTAGGTTCTAGAGTCTACCAACATTATCAAACTTCACCTAACCACATAAAATGAATCTAAGCATGCCGAAATAAATGAAAATGGTGGCTGAACCACTCAACAAACCTTAATCAAAACTCAGTCAATAAACATAAACTTGAAGCAATGCTTAACATTTTCAAAAATAATATCCCAACAATTCTAGTTTCATCACAGACTTATGCAATTCATCATCGGCAAAAACAATCAAACTAAAGAAAATAACTAAATTTTTTTTTTTTCTTTTTTTTTCTTTTTTTTTCTTTTTTTTTTTTTTTTTTTTCCGTTTAAGGTGTACGGGGCGTTGTTAACCAGAGGTTGCCAAGTACTGCTAGACAATTTTTAAGGCGGTTTCTGGTTTCCAGCCGGTATACCCTTAAACCAAGCTTTATTTCTATTTCCTACCCCCAAACTTAAAATGACATTGTCCCCAATGTCACATCATGCACATCCAAAGAATAGAAAAACAAAAGTAAAGGTTACGAGATACTCCCCTGACTAATCCGTAAAGGCCGATTTTTGTGGAACATCCTGGCATCCATTCCTTGGCTTCCTCATCATCATCATCTGTCAAACAAATGAAAGTCTATGGTGCCAAATGTGTTAATACCTTCACCGATTAATATGAAAGAATTACATCCTGATCTCAACCTATTGAACTAAACCTAAAATCTAAACAAAAACAAAACAGACAAAAACCAGAAATCAACATCAATTCTACTTACAAACATAAAGAATAAAAACAAAAACTAAAAAGAAAAGTGCTTCAGGAAATTTTTCGCAAAAGAAAAGAAAACAGACTTCGCCGCCGAAGATAAACGCGAAATATTCCAGAGAGCACCACTTTGCAAAATTCTTTCTGCTGCGGCGAAAAATTCTAGAGAACTCGCCGCGGCGAAAACTGGAAGTTTTCCTTTTTTTCGCCTTAGTTTGATTTTTCACCTGAAAACACCCAAAAACACACGAAATCAAAATCATTCTAATTCATAAAACAACTAAACAAATTCAAAAAAAAAAAAAAAAAAAAAAAAAAATGACAGACAAATGAAAACACTGTGGTTGCCTCCCAAGAAGCGCTTGTTTATAGTCGGAAGCTCGACTTTCCCATGTCCTTCGTCAATCTAGATCCTTGTGGGGTGCTTCACTTCCTACTGCCACCTCTTGGTCTTTCCTTTGAATTTCGAACATTCTCATAAGCAAATTTTTGGAACTTCAAGTTCGTATATGCGTACTTGAGTGAGATGGTGATTGGTTAAGTCCAATGTTTGGAGTCTCTTCTAACACCAATTTTGACCTGTGCGCATTCACACCAAATTCCTCAAATTGTTCCTTGTGAGGTAGTTGCTTGGTTGAAATCCCCTAAGTATCTTGCACACCCTTTTGCTTTGAGATTTTCCTCTCATTGGTCTTGTCTTCATGTTCTTCCACTTTTCTTCATTGTGAGTTCTCCGACACTAGACCTCTCCTCAATGTTATGACATTAATGTTCTTCAGGATTTGTGACCGTTGTGCTCGGCAAAGAACTTTGAGCTTTCTGTCAGTTGTTCAACCTATTGCCCCACTTGAACGTCCAAATTTTGAATGGACACTCCTTGATTTTTGAAGTTTGAGCGTGTCTCATTCATAAAACTTGTGGTTTCTTGCATGATTCCTCAAATATATCCTCCAATTTCAGCATTCTTTGCTCACATGTTGATGATTCACCACTGGTTGATGTTTTGGCATTGTCCTTGATTGATTGACTGCTTTGATCGTCTAGGACAAATTTGGGTGATTCCCCCAACCAAGATTGTAAGCATTGGAGAAGAGTCACTTTGCAGCTTTGTGAACTAACTGTGTAATTCACTTGCTCGGTTGTTGAGAAGAATACTGTTCCCATCTTGCATTCCACACTCTCATGGTTTCCTGCACAAATTCACAAGTTATAAAAGTTGAGTGAATAGAATTACATTCATACCTCCTAATTGGCTTTGAAGTGATGCAATTTATGCAGATAATGTGGCAAACTCATCGACTTCATGTAGACCCATTGTTCTCTTCGGCATTGCTCTCTCATTAGTCTTTGGTAGTTATTGTTGGTCATCACCTCAAGCAATTCATACGCATCTTCTGGGGTCTTGTTATTAAGGCTCCACCGCTCCACATCTATCATAGATTGAATATTTGGTAGCAACCCATTGTGGACTGGTCTCCAAAACGGTAGACCATTATGTGGACAATTCCTTACAACTCCGTATACCTCTCCCAAGCTTCTATAGTGATTCATCGTTGCCTTCACAGAAAGAGGTAATGTCATTTCTCATACTTAAGACAATACATATTAAAATTAACTAAAAAAATGAAATAAAAGCTTCAATTTAGCACTACACAGATCACTACATATTAATAATCAACTATCCCCGGCAACGGCGCCAAAAACTTGATGTGTTGTAACTCAACATGCAAAAATAGCAAGTATACTAGTTGCACAAGTAAAGAGTGATGAGTGAGTATCGTTCCCACGAGGATAGTGTTTACTAGTACTGTTTCCCTAGTTTAATTCCTAATTAAAGAAACAATAAATTGGATTGATGGAAAATTAACAACTAAATACAAATTAACAAAATATAAATGAATATAATGAAATTAAGCAAAACCCAACAACTTAACTAATTAAACAATGCTAAAAATGCTAGGTGTTTGATTTCACCAGATACGCTAACCCAATTCTAGAATCTATTACCCAAGTTCTAGTTCCTTGATTGAAAATTGATTCCCTAAGTTGAAAAACATACCTTCTCAGGCTACATTTCCCTACTTATCCCTATTAAGCTTCCGTACCCAACAAAATGAAGATTAATAATTCAAAGTCTTTTAAGCTTTATGAAATTTTATCTAGATTTCATAGATCGCTAAACCTATCTCTAGCGTTTGCTTAATCTACAGTATTATCCCAAGAGGCCACAATCACAAATCACTTCTCATTCTTATTATGAACAACACACATTTGATGGTGATCAAGCTCCAAAAGTCTTAAGCAAAGGATAAACACTTAATCATGAAATTAAACTCAAAGAAATCAGTTCATATAATTTGAATCATTGTATTAAGGTTACATCAAACCCTAGCGAAACAACTCAGTTCATACTCAAAATAAATAAAATAACAAAAACCAACTGAATCAAAGATTCATCATTGAAAAACAAGCAAGTGGAGAAATCTCTCTAATTTGAAGCCCAAATCTTCAATAATTCTTCTCCTTCCATGAGCGGCCTCCAAATGACGAACCAAGATCCTTTTCTCTTCCTTTCGCTCTAATTTATACCTCTCTCACTAAGGACAAGCCCTAGCAAGCCAAAACGCGCCGTTTTATTTTCATCTTAGCAGGTTTCGCCACAGCAAAGCTTTTTCCTGTCGCGGTGAAGACTTTCGGGCCAAATTTGAGCATGATAAAGTCTGAATCGGAAAAGTGTTAAACATATGAATTGTAGACCTTTCAATTATATTTCTTCTAGTTCATTTGGCACAATAAGAGGTCTACAGCTCAAGTTATGGTGAAAATACTGAAACACATCCAAAGACTTTTTTCTTCGCGGTTCCCAGCGTACTTTTCAGGACTTCAAGCCAATTTTTCACCCTTTTCCATCAGAATTAGGAAAAACCCAAACATGAATGTTGTAGCTCTTCTTCTTAGCTTCCCTAGCTTCTAAATTCAGGTCATTCCGAGTTTCCAAGCTCAAGTTACACAATTTACGCTCAAAACTGTCATTTATGCTAAATCATCGTTTAGGCCTACAAAGACAAATTAATAGAATTAGGTAGTAATTATGGCCCAAATTGTATGAAAAGTATCCTAAATCCTATCAAAATTCAATGCAAAATCATAGTGTAAATATGATTATCAACTATCGTAGACCAACTAAGTATCATCTCTTGATCTCGACTTAGTCCATTATTTCACTCAATTTTTGGGCTTTTAAGAATAAAAAGCTTAGGCATATAATAAAACTGCGTTTCGTTCCTTGCATTTTTCTCTACCACCATGCAAAATAAGATCGAACGGACAACCGGGGAAGATTGTCCCTCGGTGTGCCACACGCCCCTGCCGTGCACGAAGGAAGGTTTTCACTACACATCAAGGGCGTACACACCACAATTCAATGAGATTTTAGGAGAACAACAAAACAAACCCCGACCCAAATGCTAGTATGCGATTTTTTCGATTTTTCAAAGTTTTAATCTTCGAAATTAGGAAGAAATCCTAATAAAATCAACATAATAAATCAACACATAATCATCAAGAGATTGGGCTACATCTTAGCCCAAGAAAATAAAATTAGTTCATAGCAATTATGAAAGAAACAATCATCTTTATTAAACGAAAATCATGAGTTTAAGGAGAAACAAATAAAAACTTCTCTATGATTTGCTCTAAAAGCTCCAGAAATTCTGATGCTTTTCTTTTTTCTTCTAATAGTTTTCCTCTTGATATCTCTCCCAAAAATCCCTTAAAACGATGCTAAAGACTTGTATCTATATCCCACAAGGTTAGGGTTTCGTTTCCCCTCA
The DNA here is from genome assembly GCF_008641045.1 of Pistacia vera. NCBI lineage: Eukaryota > Viridiplantae > Streptophyta > Magnoliopsida > Sapindales > Anacardiaceae > Pistacia > Pistacia vera. Next base: position 539,027 of record NW_022196568.1, on the reverse strand, counting down.
TTCTACTAAGTTTAAGAATCCTAAAACCCTAATTTCCTAGTCAAACATGGAAATTAGAAACCCAGCTATCGTGACGTGCTTGGCACTATGCTACGGCATTGTTGATTCTGGAATTTGCTCTTCAGTTCAAACCTTGCATCATTCCTCAACACTCTAGATTAGTGATTTTTGAGCATGATAACAATGAAATCCGGAAAAGTGGTAAACATATGTAATATGTCATTTGAATTAAATTCTAACAGTTCAAGAATTGTCTTAATGAAATCACAACTCAAGTTATTGTTGAACAACCGAAGCTTGTTCAAACTAGAGCATAATCTAGAATCCTCTTTAACTCTCTCAAACTCCATAACTTCTTCAATTCAACTCCGATTCTTGATCCGTTTGTTTCTACTCATCACTCTTCTGTTGCTGACATATTTTTCATCTGAGCATAACATTTAGCATAGTCCCTGAAAACACTCAAACACACCCTGATCCCGTAAAAGAAATTTCTGAAAATATTAGCAAATTTACCAATTTAAGCCTAATTTCTCCCAAATAGTCCCCATAAACCACTAGTAATTGTGTATTTTCAAGCTCTTATCAGAAACCAGAGAGTTATTGTAGAGATATTAAGATCTACAAGTCCTCTAAATCATAGATTTTAGTGGGTATCTTTCCACTGAAGTTATGACTCAAATCTAGCTCTGTCGTAACTTAGATTCCCCAACTAAGGTGGAATTTCTTGGGTAAACTGTTTGGTGCTCAAATTCAGTAAAACATTTTCAACAAGTTCCCAAGACTTCCAGGGATTGTTTTGCTCACCTATTGCAGACAAATCAAGTGAAATAATTCATGCTTAGAAAGGGTAAAATTGGTGTAAAACATGGTATAGGTCATAACATGTTATGAAACTAAAAGGGTGAAATTGTTACCTTTTATGTTTACAACTTTTGTAACTTGAAATGGAGTTCAAGATCTTCACAAATTTGATGAAAATCCTCAAAGTAAAGTTCACTCTAAGATGAAGAAGAGAGGGCTGGCCATGAGAGCTCAAGAGAGATTTTCAATCAAAATGAAAATTAGATTAAATTTGGGGAATATCACTAATTTATATACAAGGACCATTTTGCAATAATTTGAAATTGTTCCCAAGTCCTTGAATTATATGAATCATATATTAACACTTAATACAAATTCAATATTACTTTCAAGTCCTTGAAATAATTTCATTTAATATTACCTCCTTGATTTAAACAAATTTATAATCAAGGCTTATAAAATAATTCCATTTAATATTTAACCCTTATTGAATCCAATTCAATAATATATTTTAGTCATTATTGAATCTAATCCAATAATGACCAAATTATCTTATTACCCTTCATAAGTGCTAGCTTCCCATGAGGAATTATTCTCCCCAATACATAAATTTGGATGCACACGTTTACATCTGAATATCGTAACCTTTAACGATATGTATTACTCTCTTTTCTCATACTTGGTTTTTAGGTGTGACATTTAGGTTCACTGTAACCTAGCCGTGGACCTGATATTGCAATCTGATATGTTTCGTCATCCTCTTTGTGATCGAATTCCCACCTCATGGTAGGCATCTGGCAATGCTCCATACCCCTAAGCCACAATGAAGTTAAACTCCAATGAGCCTTTTTTTCCCGACCGTACGTCTATTTAGTAAAATCCCTCTGTCGTGTAATCCCAATTAATTATAGGTTCATGGTATGTCAAAACCCGTAACTTAATTTTATCTAATCGTCATCAATACAATGGACGTGTCATCATAAAAACTCCTTTCCATAAACTTTTTGTACTCTGGCCTGAGATTTCCTTTTTGCCAATGTTTATTGACATTCGTCTAGGACTTGGGACAAAAACTATTTCGAGTCAACGGATCCCATCTTACCATCATTTCTTCTCACACATGAATAACATGACCAAATAGGCTTCTTACACAAGACATGACTAGTCTCGTGTATATACCCCATATGAATTATATGCATCTTATGTCAGTCCATGGAATGCACATTTGAACAGATGCGTGCTAAGGCTATGAGAACGGATACCAGACATTTTGTTGTTTTATTAATGGATATGCTAGTAGGTCTATTCCATAAGGTTATTAGCATTGTTAGGTTGGCTGCAAAGTTTGAATACCTGAGAATACTCATTTGTAATGCAGTCATATCCGCTTGTGCAAAGTTGAGGATTTGATGGAGATGGAAAGAGTTTTTTAGCCGATGAAAGAGAAGCAAACTCAACCAGATTCTAGAACATTTGATATCATGATGGAGGCTAGGCAAAGTAGGAATGAATGACAAGTATATGATCTAGAACAAGAGAGACTGAGGATGCTGGCTAAGGCTTCTAAAATCAATTAAGCTACTGAAATGAAGTGGCGTTTATTTCTGATTGAGAACCTGAGGCAACTAGAAGTGTTATGATTGTCCAAGTTTCATGTGTGACAGACTGGGCTATATCGGAATTACTGTTTGAGCATGCAATTAAAGCTTTTTCTTTAGAAAAGGCTGCAATTGCTCATTCTCTATCCTTTGGTTTGGTGCAACACTGTTGTAACAGTCCATTGGATATCTCCATTGTTCTACAAAACTGTTTGGCTACCTTAATTGTGTACAGATTTGATGCAGCAATAGAATTGATGATTACGTTTTTGTAACTTGAAGAGATTTTTATTATTTTTTTGTTACTTTTCTTTCTGTAATGTGAAATTCCAAATAGTGTCAGCATCACATTTCTTGCCTTTCTTCTTTCTACTCTGACGACCTTATGTATGAAGTATATACAATCATTGTGGTAGGTAGATGGTGAGTCGCAGAGATCTGATTCATATTCTTATTTGACTTGCCTTCCTCCTAAGAAATCTAAAATTATGTTAAAAGCTTATGCCTATTGGTTTGCTATTAGCAGCTGTTTGACAAATCTAAGGCAGGAAACCGGGAAAGAATCATTTGAAATCCCAAAAAGAAATGTGAGTTGCAACAGAACAACCTGATTTGGTATTACACAGTTGCACACTGCCAAGCTGAAAGGTCTTATCTTTGCTGATAAATTGTAATGACTCTCTTTCTAGCTAGTATACTCGTAAAATAACAGTAAAACTTACTAAATATATATAAGAGGCATAAGTTAAATACTTACCTCAATGTGGGCGTTACAGAAATCATCTGATGTTGCAATCAATCCCATTTGTTTTGTATATTGTGACTCATAAAATAATCAGAAAATTTAGTAAAATATCTTATCTATCAAATCATTTCGTCTCTTTAGACTTTTATTTGATGGTGTTATGGCCGGAGAATTCAAGAAAAGAAAGAAAAAAACTGAGGAGTGTATGGAAAAGTTTATCTCTTCATCAAAACTGATTATTATACAACAGACAACTAAACCATCCACTGTTAACAACTACAGCAAAGATTTTTCATATTTGAATTTAAACTCTAACAACCAACAAAACATGCTCCAAATACATCATTTACATGTCTTAATCACACTAAACAAATCAACCAAAATGCACCAAAAACTGCAGCACACACGTCAGACCAACTACAAAAACATAATTCAATTGGTGCCAAAAACATTCAAACTGTGCAAATTGGAATTTGATGCATTTCCAACAAAGTATCATTGCATCAACACTCCTCATTGATACCTTGCTGGAAACACCAAGTTTGAGCCCAAGTTCTTCAAACTTGGCTTTGGACAATGCTTTGGTCATAATGTCAACAGTTTATTCTCACCCTTGCTGTGAATTAAAGTAACTTCACCATTATACTCAGCTTCCCTCACAGCATGACATTTTATCTTGATATTCTTGGTCCACATGAAGAGCTGGATTTTTGGCCTTGGCAACTGCAGAATGGTTGTCACACGGAATTGGAGTGGAGTTGGACTTCTCTAGTTCTGCTTCAAATCTGCTAGAATTTTCCTAAGCCAAATGGCTTGGTTCACAGCTGCTGCAGCAGATATATACTTTGCTTCTGCTGCGGACTGAGCCACTGTCTCCGTTTCTTGACAGCCAACAAATTGCACCAAGTTTATGTAAAAACACATAACCTGAAGTGCTTTTCATGTCATCACAGGATCCTCCCTAGTCACGTTGGTTAAACCCAGCAACTTCAGGTTTTCAAACCTTTGAATCAATGCCAAGCCTGGAGCTCTCTTTCACATATCTTAACCTCTCTTGGCTACCCTAAAATGCAATTCACTTGGACTCCTCATGAACCTGAAAAGATTGGAAGCAACATGAGGTCTGGTAGTGTGGCTGTTAGTACAGTAAGTATCCAATTAGGCTTTTTAGCCCCTCACACTCTCATTGCACCATCATCCTTACTTAGCTTCAAATTGGAACCAATGGAGTGTCTACTGGTTTGTAACTTTCCATGCCAAACTTCTTGAGGACTTCATTTGCATACCCTCTTGGCACATAAAAATTCCATTATTGGATTGATATTTCCATACCAAGGAAGTATGTCATTTCCCCCAAATCTGTCATCTCAAATTCATTTGCACGGACTTCTTAAACTGGCTCAATTGTTCTACATTACTCCCTTGTTCAGCAGCATCATCCACATACAAAGAGACTACAATCAAGTCACCTTTAGTCTCCCTAACATAAAGTGTTTGCTCATTAGGACTTTTAACATATCCTAGGCTGCTTAGATAGTCATTTATGCGACTGTACGTCTCAGGTGCCTACTTAAGGCCATATAAAGCCTTCTTCAGCAGTACACTTTATCTTCTTCACCTTGACTTGATAACCTTCAGGTTGCTCCACAAAGATTCCTCACTCAACCACCATTTAGGAATGTCGATTTAACATCAAGCGGAAGATTTTCCAGCCAAATTGAGCTGTTATAGCAAGAGTAACCTGATATTGTCATGCCTAGCCACTGGACCAAAAGTGTCAGAAAAATCCACCCCATCTGCTGTGCAACCCCTTAACCACCAGCCTTGCTTTGTGTTTGGACATACCATAGGATTAAGTTTTTTCTTGTAAATCTACTTCAATTGGATTACTTTCCTGTTTCCAAGTCTGTCAACAAGCTTCCAGGTGTTGTTTTTCCTACATTGACATCTCCTCTTGCATTCCTTCCCCAAGCTTCTGACCAGTACTTCAGTATAATCCTTTTTTCAAGCACACCATATTACTTCTTGCATAACATCAGCCAAGGTTCTGATCCCCTAATCGAAGGCTCTTCATCCTTTTCAGTTTCAGCCTCTTTAATCAGACTCTCGGTTGTTATGTAGTTTGCAGTCGGCGTCAATCTTTTTATCCCCCAATTCTAGATTGCTCTCTCATCAACCTTACATCCCTTGTAATCACAATTCTTTTGGATTAGGAATGTACTCTATAGCCTTTGGACGACTGCGTTACCCTATAAAATTCTAGCTTCTGATTTTTCATCTAATTTGCCTCTTTTGTTTGCTGGAACCATTACATACAAGTCTCCTAAACACTTTAAGACTACTCATTGTCGGTTTGACTCCACTCCAGGCTTCAAATGGATTCTAATTCTTGACAGCCTTGGTTGGGAGTCTATTGAGGATGTAGACCCCTATGTTGACACTTCAGCCCAAAACATTCTTGGCAATCTTTTCTCTAATCATACACCTAGCCTATCCATGAGTGTCCTATTCTTCGTTTCACTAACTCCATTTTGTGGTGTAGTATAGGAGTAGTGAATTGGTGCTTGATCCTTGCATCTTTTCAAATGGAATCAAACTCCTTTGATGTGTTTCTGTCCCATTATCACTCCTTATAGTCTTAATTCTCACCCTATTTGATTCCCACCTGCAGCTTGAAATTTTTAAAAACTGCAGCAACCTCATTCTTTTGCTTTAGGAAATACACCCAAGTCATCCGTGAGGTCATCATGAATAGTACACATCTCTACTCCCACCATGGATTCAGCTTGCATAGGGCCACAAAGATCAGTATGGATCAGTTGGAGTTTTTTAGTTGCTCTCCAGGCCTCATCCGTGGGAAATGGTGCCTACTGAGCTTACCAAGTTGGCAAGCACTGCAAAGACTTTTCTTCTCTTCAATCTTAGGCAGGTCCAAACCATATTTTTGCTCCTAAGCTCTTTGGACCATTATATGAAAATGACCAAGCCTTTTGTGCCAAATTTTAGATTCTTCCAACCAGATGACAAGGCTAAGTACCAGGATTTTTTCACTCAACTGGGAAGCTTTTCCAACATTTTCACACACATTAGTTCTTTCCATCGGCATCTATATGATACAAGCTGGTTTTGAAAATGTAGAGAATAACCTTCTCTAACATTTGCCCAATACTTACAAATTTTGACTAATTTCAGGTAAATAAGACTGAGGGATAATTTTAGTACATAATGTTTGGACACCACATCTCCTATGCCTTTGACCTCCACAAGTCCCTTTCCAATTTTAACTTTGGAACTATAGAGCTGTCCAAATTGATGAATTTTTGTAGGTCGTAGTCAGTGGGTTGGTGCAGCCACTGTTAATCAGCCCAGCTTCATTGCCGATCTGTGTTGTGTAACAAAGGACCAAAGAGCTGTTCAGCCTCCTGACATGTTGTTATCTTCTCCAACTTGAGCTTGCTGTGTTGGCTGGCTTCCCTTTTTCTTGCAAACTTTTCTATGTGCCCAAATTGCTTGTAACCTCTGCATTGTACGCTGGTCTACCAGAACCTCATCTCAGAATGCCCTTTCTTTTTGCAGTGGTGCGCAGGATACTCCTTCACCCCACCTGATTTTTCCCACTGACTGTTGCTCTTTTCTTTCCCTTTTTTTTTCCCCACATACCTCATGTTATGTCCTTGTGCAGGCTTGCCTTTTTGATTTCTACCATTGCTCCCTCACTTGTGTCTTCCTGCCTCAAGTCTTCTTTGTCTTAGCTTGGATGCATGAACAAGCTCAGTCAAGTGATCTGAGCCATGTCCTTAGAGTCCTAAGGGAAGAAATTTTGGACTCAAACCTCTCGGCAAGCTCACCAAGACCTTCCTCCACCACTCTTCTATCTTTTACTCAACCCCTAACAACCTGATTTTGTTGACTACATTCATTAGCCTGTCAACATAATCCTTCGCTTTCTCTGATTCTTTCATCCTCAACAGCTCAACTCCCTTCTCAAATTCAGCACCTGCATGTTCCTAGTTGTGTTACTTCCATGTATTCCTCTCTCAACTTGTCCCATGCCTCCTTTGGAGTTTCATAACATAATCCTTGTGAACACAAGGTGCTCTTGGTGACTTGGCAGCTTCCTCTTCATGCATTCTGATCTGGTTCAGGGTGGGATTTGGTCCCAAGGCTGCCTATTCTCTTCTATATACTGCACAAGCCTGTCCCGAGGGGAGCCTTCATTTTACAGCCCACATATGATAATGTTCTCCATTGAAAACTAGAGGTGACATCAAGCTGATTAAGCAGCCATTAGTTCAAACAGATGGTCTGAAACAGGGAGGTTGTTGAGCAAGGTGGAGTTCTTGAACAAAGTGAAGAATTGATATGTGAGGAAGAGTTTTTCAGGTTTCTTAATGGCTCTGATACCATTTGATGGTGTTATGGCCAGAGATTCAAAGAAAAGAAAGGAAAAAACTGAGGAGTGTATGGAAAAGTTTTTATCTCTTCATTAAAACTGATGATTTATACAACAATACAACTAAACCATCCACTGTTACAACAACTACAGCAGAGATTTTCATATTGATTAAACTCAACAACCAACAAAACTGCTCAAAATTATCATTTACAGGTCTAATCACACCTAACAAATCAACCAAACACCAAAAACTGCAGCTCACACACGTCAGACCACTGCAGAAACGAATTCAATTGGCGCCAAAACATTCAAACTGCAAACTGAAATTTGATGCACTTTCCAGCAAAGTATCACTGCATCAACATTATTTATACCTGTCATGGGCGTGAGACCAACTCAATCAATGAAGGTATGGCCTAAAATTGTTCAGTTTCCTTAAAGTTTTCATATTTCATTGCTGGATTATGGTGATCTTTATTATTTTATTGTTATCATAGGAAGCGCAAAGTCCACCCCAACTTCACCCTACTAAATATTCATATTGTTTAACAGTCAAGATAATTTCTACTTCAGCTCAACAACTCTGGCGTTTAAATAATGATATTCCTCCTGTTCTTCTGTGAGCTGACGATACAATTGTGAAAGAACAACCATTTTGACAGCGATTTAGATGCCTCACTTGCATGACGCCATGGATTACCTCACCCACTTCCATTATTATATATATCTTCCTTCATTTTCATACCTATGCAGTGACTCAAACTTACACTTGTTCTTCTCTCTCTTTAGCCTTCATTTATGCAACAATAATATGGCTCAGCTGGCAGGTCCTGATGAAATAGAGTCTCTCAGAATTGATTAGGGGAAATTGGAAGAAGCTTAAGGTCCTCATTTAGAAGTTCACTTCAAGTTTTCGTAGTATTACTGAGGTTAACTATGCTCCTGATGATGACAGGAGGAGGACGAGGGTGGTGAAAATGAGATGCAATGGGCTGCTCTTCAGAGATTACCAACTTTTGAACGGATTAACACGGCTTTGTTTGATGAAAAGAGGAAGATGCTACCGGGAAACGTGTTGTTAATATTACCAAACTGGACCCCAGGAGCGCCATATGTTCATTGACAAGCTCATCAAACTATTGAAAATGATAACCTCCGATGTTGCACAGAATTCGAAGAGAATTGACAAGTAATTACCTTCCTTTCTAAAATGCATAGCATTCTGCCTTTTAACTTCACTGATAATACAAAATAGCGGGTGTTTGTCTGTAAATATTTTTTACTATTCAAATTTCCATATCTCATATTAAACTGATTTGTTATTGGTATGCTTTTTAGGTGGGAGTACAGTTGCCCATGTGGAAGTGAGATAAGAATCTTAGTGTTGAGCAGAGTGTGAGGTCTTCATGGCAAGCCTCTCCCACTCTTTGGAACGCCACCAAGAGCATGCTTCATGTATGTTCTGTGTATCACTAACTTTTCTTTCTCACCATTGATTTAGCAGCAGAGGAGCATTTCTAAAATGTGCTTCACAATCCTTAAAATGGAGTGATCTTGTGGGTTTCTATGTCTAAGATCCTGAAAAAATGCCTTTTTGTTTTTATTTTTTTGGGTCAGTGGTCGTTGTGTAATTTGCTTGACCTTTGTGTTTGTGCCAGGGGATTACTAATCTGTTGGGTTCAAAACAAGAAGCAAGCTGAGAATCTTAAAAGATATCAGTGGCATCATAAGCCTGGAAGGTAAACTCTTGAAATTCCCTGACTTTTTTAATTACCAATACATATATACATAGCCACCAATGAGGTTTTAGTCTTCTCACCTTCCAGTCTTTAAAACCAAATGTTGAGTTTTACAACTTAATATCCTAATTTCCATATTGTTGTATGGTGTTGCTGAAAGCTGCCTGTTACACACATGATATGGCAAGATTTCCTTAATCTTTCTTCTTCTTCTTCTTTTTCTTCGTACCAGTAGTTTACAGGACAGTATACTCAAAACTTCAACTTCTCAAAATTGTGTGGTTTTTTTTTTTTTTTTTTTTTTTTTTTTGGTTTAATAGCCAGTGTCCTTGTTAATTGTGGCACGGGTTTGAGGAAGGGATTGGACTTTACTTGTTAAGCTTCCGAGTTTAATTTATTTTATCTTTGTTCTTGTGCACAAGGATTGAAGCAATAACTTAACAATTTGAGAATATGTTTGCGAACTTTGTCTGTGTTCATTGCAGGATGACATTATTGCTTGGTCCTCCAGGATGTGGGAACCACATTATTGTCCGCTCTCTGGCAAACTAAGTCATTCTCTCCAGGTTACATTAATCTTCATTGTTTTACTTCTGTCTCGGATTCAGTTCTCTAAAAATTATTATTTACATCTTCATCTTTCATGCACAGGTTTCAGGGGAGTGTCCTACAATGGTACAGACTAGAAGAGTTTGTTCCTCAGAAAACATCAGTACATAAGCCAACATGCATATCTCCAGAGCTGACAGTGAGGGAAGCATTGATTTTTCTGCACGTTGTCAGGGTACGGACACCGAGTGGTAAGCAACATTGGGTGCTCAAATGATGATTTTGATGTAATTTCTTGTCATATTAAGCTTGTCAAACCGATATTAATCGAGTAATTTTTTTCTGTATATGAAGAGATCATGATGGAAGTCAGTAAAAGAGAGAAAGAGGCAGGGATTGTACCGATCTTGACGTAGATGCTTACATAAGGTACACATACAGCATTCTGAATTTTTTACTTAGTATCTTCACTTGATTTCTTAAATGTTGGACGCGATAGGTTTTGCCGTGTAAAAATCTTGAAGTTTTTATTTAAGAGTATAGTGTTAAGACTATGTTCTAAGAATCTTGCTTATATGGGGACTAGTTACCAAGTAAAATGAATTGATTAAGATTTCAGAAAATCATGTAAGTTTTTTTCTTCGTTGCAATGCTTTATTGTCAATCTTATATAGTAATTAGCCATATTCGAGGTCATGACCCTTTTAGCATTGTACTAATAACAGATAGTACTATTGCGGTTTTTTCTTTTCTCTTTTTTTATTCTGTACATTAGAACCTTCCATGCACTGCTCTGGGTCCTGTTGGTAACTGAAACTGATATTGTTATTACAGGCAATAGGTTGAAGGACTTGAAAGTACCTGCAAACAGACTACATTTTAAAGATTTCAGCAAGTAAAATCCTGCTTCTTTTTATAACTTACTGAGACATGCATATTTGCATGGTAATATTTTCTGTCTTTTTCTTTCAGATTCTGGGACTTGATATCTGTGCTGACACACTGGTTGAGATGCCATGAGAAGAGGTATCTGGAGGTCAAAAGAAAAGGTTGACTACAGGTGTATTCATATGCCAATGACTATATTATAGATATATGATGATTTAGCTTTTTACTTGAAAAAGACGATCAATGTTTTCTAAGAATTATCTTCTGGTGTGTTACATAGGAGAGTTGATGTGTGGGCCAACAAGACTCTTTTCATGGATGAAATATCAATGGCTTAGACAGTTCCACCACTTTTCAAATAGTCTCCTTCCTAAAGCATTTGGTGCATATTACTGATGCCACGGCATTGATTTCACTTCTTCAGCCAGCACCGAGACTTTCGATCTCTTCGATACATAATTCTGATGGCAGAAGGGGAGTATTGTGTACATGGGCCACCCACACATTTGCAAGTTCTTTGAGGACTGTGGCTTTAGGTGCCCGGAGAGGAAAGGAGTTGCTGACTTCCTTCAGGAGGTAGATTTACAACATTATATTTATCCCCTTTTACTGTATGAAGTGGTCTTTTTGCTAATTTGTATTGCTCCGGTTCTCTCTAGGAAAATCAAGCCCAGTATTGCACCACAAAGACAGCTTTATAGTATGTTTCCATTGAACACTTTGTCAAAAAGTTTAAGGAATCTCATATGGGCTTGAAGCTGGATGAGGAGCTTGCAAGCCATTTATCAAGTCTCAGAGACACAAAAATGCTCTATCCTTTGAGAAGTTCTCGTTAACCAAATGGAACTTTTTAAAGCTTGCACAAATAGGGAATTTCTTTTGATGAAGAGGAATTCTTTCACTTACATATTCAATCCACACAGGTACCATCCTTTATTAAAATCATTTCATGTTATTACATTTATAGATCCACTTATATGTGCCTTCTAATCCGAAGCAATTTTGCATTCTTGTCTGTGCAGCTAGTTATCATAGCTTCAATAACAATGACGGTGTTTCTACGTACTCAAATGGCTGTTGGTGTTATAGATGTAAATTACTATGGGACTTTATTCTATGCACTTGTTATCTCCGGTCGACGGATTTCCAGAGCTAAGCATGACAGTCTCAAGACTTGCAGTTTTTTAAACAGAGAGATTTGTGCTTCTATCCTGCCTGGGCTTATGCATTCCGACTAGTTCCTCAAGGCTCCACTTTCATTTTTGGAAGCTTTTGTTTGGACTGCCCTCACTTACTATGTTATTGGTTACAGTCCTGAAGTTGGAAGGTGAGTCTAAGATAGAAATGTTTTTTTTCTTAATGGGAAATGCAAAGGAGTTATATTAAAACATATGTAGCTATCGCATATGTTTGATCCATTTCCTCTGTCCTTATGTGGATGTGGCTAACACAATTGTTCCAGGTTTGATGACAGTAACCATCTATTTTAGTAATTTAAGATGCTTGGAGCAAAGATGACAAAATGAAATGACTCTGAAGGAGAATAGTTATTGAGTTCTAAGATTTCTAATTCAATATCTAGGCCACGGATGCTTTGCATGGTGGCTATTTGCTACTGCTCTTTCTTTAGGTTCTCAAGGACTAGAATTATCTCTTGCTGAGCCATATAGTGATCTTCATGATGAAAGCATTTCTTTGGACTGCCCTCACCCCCTTTTTTTTTTTTTTTTTGTTGTGTTTATAGGTTCTTCCGCCAGTTCCTTCTACTCTTCCTTGTGCACCTAACATCAATATCGATGTTTCGTTCTATTGCCTCGATCTGCCGAACTATGGTTGCTACTATGACTGCTGGCAAGTTTGTACATTTTTTCTATTATTATTTGGAGGATTTGCATTCCAAGAAGTAAGATTGGTTTCCAGTATTCATTTCTATGTTTTTATTTGAGAATTGAACAAGTGTTTACTTTTTGAGTTCAGCATCTATGCCTTCTTGGCTAGAGTGGGGATTTTGGTTTGTCCTTTGACATATGGGGAGATAGGCATGACAGTAAAGAATTTCTGCTCCTCGTTGGGAAAGGTATTTTATTTGACAATTAAACCAATTCACTTGCAGGAAGAGAATTAACTTAAGAAAAGGATAAATTATTCATTATGTGGAATTGTTTGTTCAATTCACAGATATGTCGGACACCACTTTGGACAGCAAACACTGGAGAGCCGTGGATTGAATTCGATAGTTATTTTTACTGGATCTCCATTGGTGCTTTAATTGGATTCAGGTGCTTTTCAATCTTATTTTTACCTTGGCTTTGACATTTTTGAAGCGTAAGTGACTTCCTTCCACTGCTCATTGCCTCTTTTTAGAGAATTTGTACATTACATGTGCTAACTGATACATTGGTACATGTCAGCTCCAGGAAAATCCCGTGCCATCATTTCTTATGAAAAGTACTCTGAACTGCAAGAAAAGAAGATGATAGTAGTGGCTTAGACAAATTAGAAAATCCAGTAATGCTCCTCTAAAACTGTTGCAGGACCTAAAAAGGGTGAGCAAATTTAAATTCTATAATTTGTATAATTCTAGAGGTTAAGACTATTTTAAAATTATATTTTATAGTAATGATGTCTCTTGTGTTTTCTAAATCTTACTTTGAATGTTGCAGGAAGGATGGTTTTACCTTTTGAGCCCTAACTTTAACTTTTCAGGATGTGCAGTACTATGTGGATCCCCTCAGGTAATCATGCTAAAGCTAGTTTTCCTTTAGATTTTTAAGTGTCTGAATATTTAAGGCTTTGCTGCAATTTTTATTTAGGAAATAAAAAGCGAGGTTTTGAGGAGAAAAAGCTCCAGCTCTTTCGGATATTACTGGTGCATTCAGGCCTGGTATTCTTACCGCATTAATGGTGTCAGTGGAGCTGGAAAAACAACTCTTATGGATGTTTTGTCTGGAGAAAACTGGTGGCTATTCAAGGAGAGATAAGAATTGGTGGATACCCAAAGATTCAAGATACATTTGCAAGAATATCTGGTTATTGCGAGCAAATGACATACATTCTCCGCAAGTTACTGTTGAAGATCAGTAATATATCTGCTTGGCTGCGCCTTTCACCTCGATTACTCAAAAACTAAAGCTGTATGATATCCTTCTGGTGCTTATTTAGCATTTGGTCTCGGATTGATCATTGAGATTGAGTTCTGAAAATTTTCTTTTGACTTTGCACCCAGCATTTGTAAATGAAGTCCTTGAAACTATTGAGCTTGATGAGATCAAAGATTCTCCTGGTAGGTTTGCCGGGAGTAGTGGCTTATCGACTGAGCAACGAAAACGGCTGACCATAGCTGTTGAGCTTGTTGCAAACCCTCCATCATATTCTTGGATGAACCCACTTCAGTTAGATGCAAGAGCAGCTGCAATTGTTATGAGCAGTGAAGAATGTTGTTGAAACAAAGAACAGTTGTTTGCACCTCCCCAACCAAGCATAGACATCTTTGAGGCATTTGATGATGTAATTAATTACAGCTTACTTTCACTTTATGCATTCATTTGGCTACCTTCGTTGCCTGCTCCAATGTATATCTATGATCACAATGCTAATCATTTTGATCTCACTGCAGTTGATTTTAATGAAATCTGGAGGACGAATTATCTATTGCGGGCCACTGGGTGTGCACTCAAGTAAGGTTATTCAGTACTTCGAGGTAAGTTTCTTCAGCAGTTTTGTAACTGCAGGACAAATTTTCCATCTTTGCTTTTAACTAGTAATATCTGGTCTCTGGCAAACTACAATCTTGGCCCTATTCCATTTTCTTGTCATTCTTGCAATAGAATATCCGTGGGGTGCCCAAGATTAAGGACAATTATAATCCAGCAACATGGATGTTAGAGGTTACTGCTAAGCTGTGAGCTGAACTTCAGTTGATTTTGCACAAATATATAACGAGTCCACCTTATACAGTGAGTACAAATTATGGGTTGACTTTATTAAATCTCAGCCTATGAGCACTTGTTCTGTAAATCTGTGTACCTTTTCTCAGCAAAATGCATCATATGAATAATGATTCGTGGGTGATTGACCAATACAAATTAAAGAATATATAGATTTGTAGATGAATTTACTTGACAGAAATCGTTGAAATTTAGCTTATACATGACTCTCTTGCTCTATGCAGGGAGAACAAAGTTGGTTAGGAATTGAGTTCGCCACCTCCTGGTTCAAAGGACTTGCATTTTCCTACCCGTTTTCCACAGAATAGTTGGGGGCAGTTCAAAGCATGCTATTGGAAACTGAATTTGTCTTACTGGAGAAGTCCTTCCTACAACTTTACACGCATCCTTTTCGAAACTGCTTATCTCTGCTAAATGGCATACTGTTTTGCAGCAAGGAAAGAAAATGTAGTCTCATCTTGTATGTATGTTGGCATATACCATGGAAACACAAGTCATTAACTTTTAATTACTGACAATATGCAATTTTGTCATGTAATTTTCAAAATATAATTAGCTTTGCACATTCATGTTCAATTTCGGAGATTATGATAGTAAGTTCAGTATCACTTATTGTGATAAACCGTTTCTTGTTTTGACAGAGATAACCTGCAAGATCTATTAAACATACTTGGTTCGATGTACTCACAGTAATATTTTTTGGCATAAACAATTGCTCATCAGTTGTACCATTTTTGCCACTGAGGACAGTTCTATACCGGGAAACTTTTGCAGGAATGACTCCATGGGCCTATTCATTTGCCAGGTTCAAATCTCTCACGAAATCTAGTTTTAGATTATCAGGCTTCATTACTTTGCAAAAATATTATCAGGTTCGAGTGACCGGAATCTAATTTCAGGTCTAGTTAAGTTCCATACTTGTTCATTCAAGCAGTTATATTTGTGATCATCACGTATCCTATGATGGGTTACTCCTTGTCAGCTTATAAGATATTTTGGTTATTCTCTCATGTTCTGTTCACTTATAGCTTCACTACCTGGAATGCTGGTGTGTCTTTGACACCAAACATTCAATTGGCTTCTTTTGAATCATCTGCTTACACAATGCTGATCTTTCTCTGGCTTCATCGTACCTAGACCAGTAAGCTAATTAAATATAATGTTATCCTGATATTTCCTTATTAGCATTGACTTCTTGGGGAAATTATTTCTTCTTCAAATATGAAAAACCTTGGTTTGTTATGTTTTTATTCTGTTATATGAAAACAAAATCATTGGAGTTCTTTTTTTTTTTTGCAGCAAATTCCAATTGGTGGACTGGTTGTATATCTATCTCCAACGTCTTGGGCTCAATGGCATGTTAACTTCGCAATACGGTGACATTCACGAGAATATCATCATTTGGAGAGACTAAAACAGTTGCTGCTTTCTTAAAAGATTACTTTGGCTATGACCACAATCCTTAGGTCTTGTTGCAGCTGTTCTTATCACTTCCCCATCCTCCTTGCCTCCCTTTTCGCTTACTTCATTGGCAAGCTGAACTACCAAAGGAGATAGTAATTCGTGTTCGGTATCTATGATGTTACTAAAGTTATATGAGATATATTGAATAGACACTGATAAAACTATTAATAGCAAATTTATGGATGTATAATTGCTCAAAAGAAAAGGAATCAATTTGTGCCTCTTTTTAGTTTTGCTTGTAGTGACTTTTCTTGGTAATTCAAGGAGGGCTTATGAGGTGACTTGCTTTTTTGATGTTATTCAATCGAGTATATCTAAGATATGGGATAAACTATAGATACTTTTAGATGAAACTATTTGTGAAAAGGAAAAAGAAAAAAAAAAACTATCCCTTTTACATGTCATTTCAAGGAAAGTTGACACTTTATAATCACCTTTGTTTGGTTGGCAAGAAAACACAAAGGAAAAAGGAAAATTCATGATAAAATTGATTTTGGGGTCTCAAATGAATTATGAAGCATGAATTCTCCATGTTATAGTCATGCTATGGAACTTGAAATCAAATTTGGGTATCTAAGCTATATATAAATATACAATAAGCAAGCAAGTAAGAGCTGAGAATTTACACCATTTTGCATTAAAGGATCACACAAACAGACATACACAGATTCAAAATCTGTGATGAAATAATGCCTTGTACAAGATATACTTATACATATGGTGAAGGAAATATTAGCACTTTCTTCATAATTTATCTCCTTTGAAAATTTAATTTCGCAATGCAGAAGGCAAAAAGGGATGCAAAAGCAACTGGGAAAGCAATGAGAACAATAGCAACAAGGCATAAACGATCACGTTGGAATCCATAATAATCCTCCAGAAAAGAACTAACTGTTTTGAGCTGTCCAAATATCAGTATCTCTTTGTTTATGTCTCCATACTGTGAAGTCAAGAAACCTTTCAGGGACCAAGATGTGGGTGAAATCCAGTAGCACCAAATCCACCAATTTGGAATTTTCTGCAGATAAGATAACAGTTTTATCATCCTAGGCCTAATCCTCCAAATGCATAAGGATTTAGGAAAGAAGAAAAGTCAGAAAAGTATACCGGTCCTGGCATAAGGAAGCCGGAGTAAAGATTCAATATGGTGTAGATTGCAGATGCCGATATCGAAGCAGTTTGAAGACTCGGGCATAATGCAACTAACAGCATTCCAAGGTATACAAAGTATAAAAATGTACAAAATGTTGTATAGAAGTCCAAAAGACCTTGTAAGCTGACCAATAGTACCCCAGTGCTGGATATGTAATGGCTATATATAAAATCGCCTGTACTAATATATAAAGAATTTCTATGGTCACCTGCAACATTGAAAAGGTGTTCTTTTAGTAAGTTCTTAGAAAAACCTTTAGTCATTCAATAATCCTCTGAAAAAAATAAATAAAACTCATCTACAATATGGTACATGCGTTGAACCTGTGCAAATGCATAAGGCCATGGAGAGTACATTCCAGCAAATTCTTCTCGGTACAAAACAGTGCGCTCAGTTGACACATATGGTTGTACTGCTGAACAAGTGTTTAGACCTAGCAATATGACAGCAATGTACATTGCTCCAAATATGTTGAACAAATCCTGCTCATTGTTCCTTCAAAAATAGAAATGGAGTTTATTAGTCTGACATCTATTACAAAGCAAGCTGCGGAAAATTAAATTGTTCTCGAGCATTAGATATATATTTTCCATGCCAATTGATGCTGTTGTCTTACATGCAATTGAACCAAAGGACTTACATGTGCTTCCCTTTCTGCCAAAAGATTGCACCCAAAGATAGTGATGCTATGATCATGAATATAAAGCGAGTCAAGTTGTATTCAGGACTTCTCCAGTATGATAAGTGTTGTTTCCATAGGCATGCCATATACTGCACCTTGCCACTTTGTGGAAAACGAGTGGGGAAGTGCAAATCTTTTGAACCTTGCGGTGGTTCACTCAATTGTTTCACCAATTCAACGGTGTCCCTACAAGCGAAAGAACAATATAAAGATCAGGATTCATTCATCACCAGGAATGAAATTCCTAATGGAAATTGTTTAACCTCTAACAGGACTTATTCATCCATGACATATGAAAATCTTTAGGGTAAGCCTTATTACTTACTGATAGAGAGATGACTCTTTATAGATGTCAGCAAAATCTAATCCAAGTTCTGCTTCCATTGACGCGGAAGTGACTTCTAGCATCCATGTAGCTGGATTGTAATTATCTTTGATTTTTGGCATACCTGAAATACCCTGTTTGATAGTGAAAATAAGGTAAATCAGAAGGTTCATGCATACGCATATAAGCACAATCTAGAAATCTTGAGATTGAATGATAACAGAAATTTTAAGTATCGACTTTAGGATGCAGGATTACATACTACATTTGACTAACTGAAATCATGATTTTCCTTTAAAATTTTGCTCAATGATAGGTCTGATTTTGTGATCATACCTCATAGTATTCAATAAGCTTGCTTGAATGACGACCTAGCATTCCCGAGTAAATAATCCGTCCTCCCGTTTTCATCAGAATCAACTGCATTAAGAGAATGTCATATAATGTTATATTGCTAGGTTAATCAAGAAATTTGCATGTTAAATTTAAAGCTAAAAGGACTTCTGTTCAAGTTCAGAACCTCATCAAAAGCCTCAAAGACATCGATGCTTGGTTGGTGGATGGTGCACACAGTTGTCCTTCCTGTGGAAACTACATTCTTGACAGCACGCATGACAATTGCAGCTGCCCTAGCATCTAAACCTGATGTGGGTTCATCCATAAATATTATTGATGGATTGGAAACAAGCTCCACTGCAATTGTTAGCCTCTTTCGCTGTTCAGTGGACAGGCCACTTTGGCCTGGTAAGCCAACTAATGAATCTTTTATATCATCAAGTTCAATTGTTTCAATGACTTCTTCCACAAATCTCTGCACGTTGATAAGCAATTGAGTTTAAGTTCCTTTTCTTGACAGTGGAAATTTTAGATGATAGAAGTAATAAAATTCATGGTAACAACATCATGTTCATACCGCTTTTGTGACTGGATCGATCTCAGAGGGTAACCGCAACCAAGCTGAGTATGTTACTGATTCTTCAACAGTAATTTGTGGAGAATGAATATCATTCTGCTCACAGTAACCTGATATTCTTGCAAATGTCTTCTGGACTTTAGGATACCCTCCTATTCTTATGTCTCCTTCAATAATGCCACCAGTTTTTCTTCCAGAAAGAACATCCATGAGAGTTGTTTTGCCAGCCCCACTTACGCCCATCAGCGCCGTAAGAATCCCAGGCCTAAATGCTCCAGTAATATCATGAAGCAGCTGAAGTTTCTTCTGATTGAAGCCATGCTTCCTCATTTCCTGTGCAGGAGAAAGAAGTAAACAGGCAATCAAATTCTCCCATTATGCACAAACTCATAATAATTGTCTATGACTCCTAAAGGTTGCACTTACTTACCGGAGGGGTATCAACAAAGTACTGTACATCCTTAAATGAAATTGTCAGAGGCTCAAATGGCAGGACCATCCTCCCTGTTTAACAAAGCATGTTTCTTTGCATCATTTGATAACAAAAAGTCCTTCAGTAGAAAGTTGCGTATTAAATCAATCTTTTCTCACCACTTTCTCTTGTTTCTGCCTTAGTTTGGGGAAAAGCAGCTGGAGTTGATCCATTATCCAATTTTGCATTACTGCTCTCTCTTTCTTGTAGTTGAGAGAACCTCTTTTTCGATATGATAGCTCGAGACATCTTTGGAGCTGTATTCATGAATCTTACAGGTTAAATAATACTAAACTTTCATTCATTCATGTGCTTTAATTGAACAAGATAAACTTACATCTTAAGTAAGTCAATGCTAAGATAAACCCGAAATCAAAAAGTATTGTGAATCCAAACAATGCCCCTACTGAAATCCAGTAGAAGTAGCCATCAAAATTCAAACCATGACTTGTTAGAATGCTCATCCCCACTGTTGTGTTTCCCACAGAAGCCTAAAAAGAGAATGAACTCTAGCTATTAACATTAACATATTCATGTCAATAAAAAAAGATAAACAAATTTTTTCAACATAAGTTCACCTTTTGCCAGCGGGGTGCGAGGAATTCATTCAGTGTCATGCCTATTTCTCCATATGTCATGGGGGATAACCAGAATGCCCATCTCAACCATGGTGGAAAAGCAACTGAGAAGTATGACATTCTGTTAAGTAGCCAAATTATTGCTTTCTATAATGAGGTAGAAAGGTAATTATGAATCGACTTACATCTTGGAATAAGGAAGCCTCCAAGCAGGAACATTAGCATGAAATTCAAACAACCAATGGTCGTTGCAAAAACAATATTTTGGAAAATTGATGCTAAGAAACAACACAAGGATGTTGAGGTTAGATGCAGAGCAAATAGTAGAAGGAAGTGGCAGAAAAACCTGAAACTCATCGATAGAATATAAATCAGTAGCGTATTGCAAACAAGAGAAATGTTGTCTATCTTGCACGACAAGTATCAACAATGCACACCTGCTTATTTCAGGGCTAAAACCAACAACATAGTAAGTTAAAGATGTCCAAATAAGAGCATCAGCCAGTGAAAGTGGGATCTTTAGAATCGAAGCTGGAATAGAGTAAGCCCATGCTGGGTACAAATAGAATGATCTTTGCTTGTGAACCACTGGAAGCCTAATAATGGTCAAGGACAATTCTGCTACTCCATTAGTCAAGAGTCTGACGATAGCATAATACATACAACCCATCAAAAAGTTTGCATGTAGCAAGTCCACTTTCATCTCAGTCCTTATAAATACTGTCATTGTCATAAACGCAGTGACGACAAGCTAGGGAATAAGAAAATTCAAAAATGTTAAGATTGAAATGGTTGAGATTAAGCTGTAAAAACTTCACAATAAGTAGTCATGCTAATAATTGATTACCTGTGCTGTTTTGAACACATAGACAAACATGTTTCGTTTCATCAGAAGCACCTCTCTAGCCAGGCAAGCTTTGAACAACTCTAATTTGCTCAAGGTGTACTTGCTAAATGACAAGGCATTGTTTGGACACTCTGATTTATCATAAGGTTTTAAGAGCTCGTCATCTAACTTCTTTCCTAGATAACTTGATTTGAACATTTGAGAGAATTGATCCACTGAAACATAATTGTAAGGAGTATCAGTTTGACACCAGTATTGTGCTTGGTCCTTCTTAGAAGTTATCTGCAAATAGTTGAAACCGAAATATGATAAATGATCATAGTTGAATGAAGGAAGAGGGAAAAAGTAAAAAGTAGTTTATGCACCTGCTGCAGGAAGTCTGCAACGCCCTTTCTTTCCGGACACTTGAAACCACAATCCCCAAAATGTTGAAGTACTTGACTGCAAGGACCATGGTACACAATCTTCCCTTCTGCCATCAATATTACATCATCAAAAAGATTGAATGTTTCAGGTACTGGCTGAAGAAGTGAAACCAATGCAGTTGCATCCGTGATATGCACCAAATGCTGAAGATAGGTAACTATCTGAAAGGTTGTGGAAGTGTCCAAACCAGTTGATATCTCATCCATAAACAAGGCATTTGTTGGACCAACAATCATCTCTCCTGCCATGTGAAATAGCCAAGTAAATCATATTTCAAACCCTCCTGAATTTATTTCTCTGTTATGTTATGTTGGATTACAGGTTCTCTCTTGTAAGCACAATTGTTTTAACTCCTGAAGAGTTGGAAAACAGGCTAAAAATGCATAAGTAAAACTAATTTCACAGCGAATAACTTCCTTGTCTACAGTACCTGTTGTTAATATTTTCTTCTGGCCACCTGAAATGCCTATTATCAATGCACTACCAGCTATAATGTCCGCACAGATATCCAGTCCAAGAATCTAAGAGGCCAAAAGGTTGTAATTTGCAAGTCAAATTAGATAGAAAGATTTTTATTTGAAACCTCTATGAATCCAGCTCAGGAAGAGTGCAGTATTTAATTTACCTTTAAAACATAGTCAGTTTGGAGACTTCTTTTCTGTCCTTCAACTGAAGTTGCCTGCAAGAATTATGCCACCCTCTTCACACCCCAATAAGTTCTACAAAGTATCAGAACTAAAATCTGAACATAACTATGTGTACCTTCATGTAGGTGTCAACATCTGGATCAGGCACAATCCCTTCGTCTTTTTCTCTTCTGCTAACTTCCACCATTATATCTTTAGAGGCAGAAACAGAAATTCAAATTCAAATCTTAATATTTTTTCTACCACAACTATTCTGATTCTAAAACAAAGAACCTCACCTGCTCTGGTTCCAACACCCTGGCAGCGCGCCGAAAAGTCTATTGTTTCCCTTACAGTCATCTCTGGTATGTGCAGATCATATTGGCTTATGTATGCAGAAGTCTTTTGAGGAACAAACTCATCTAGCCTGTACCCATTATAAGTGATTTCCCCCGTCGCCTGTAAAACCAGAAAGGATCAGAAGAAATTGTTTAATTACAGTTGCAATGAACAAAAGTGAGTTTCAAATATGCATCAATCTCATTGTTATGTAGCTTGCTTCATGTCTTGAAAGCCTAACCTTGAGAGAGTGATCCAGTTTTCCTGCCAGGGCCAATAACAGTGTGGTCTTTCCACAGCCTGGTGGCCCAAGAAGAAGAGTGAGCCTGCATCCAAAGCCTTAAAATAAGTAAAAAGCTTTTATCCCCTCTACAGAAAACAGTCAAAATCCATAAATTTGGAATTACCTTGAAGGTCTGATGATGCCATTGACATCTTCTAGAATGCTTAACTTGGCTTCGTGAGACTTGCCTGACATTACCCTCTTGAAAACCTGTTAAGGTAATTTTTTTCATTGAATTTGTTGAAGCAACAAGAAATCTCTGCAAGTGCACAATTCATTTTTTTTTTTCTTTCTTTCTTTCATTGTTATAAAGAAGAACATCTGGGCACTTACTGAAAATGAGCTCGTGAAAGAATTCCATAAAGAGGGAAGAGGCTTCCCTTCTACAATCTCGCACTCTGTTTCAACAAATAGATTCTTGTACCTCACTTTTACAGTTGGTAACTTCACATTCACTCTGAAACACAAAATCACTTATTGAAGAAGCACTTCTTTTATACATATAAGCCACCAAATTATTCAACTTTCTCAAGATAGATACCTGTCTATCCTGTCTTTCAGTCTCTGAAGCAACCGAAGATTATCATTTTCATTGTGCTTGATAAGTTTCTCAATGAAGAGACGCCTTTCGACGCGTCCAAGCTTGGTAACATCAGTAACCCTCTTCCCTTCAAACTGATCATTATTTTCTCCTCCATTGTCATGATTAACTTCAAACAATGAAGTTCTAATCCGTTTAAACGTTGGTAGTCTTTCAACAGCAGCCCACTGTAACCGAAGCTCCTCATCAACCTGTGAATCTTCACCCACATCAAGGCTTGAGCCGAGCTTTGAATACGTGGAATCCATTAGTGAGAAAAGAGAAAGAAGAGTGAGAGAAGAGAAAGGAGTACCCAGAGAGAGACGCAAGAATATTAAGCTTGTATATTGGATGATGATGTTCATATTACAAACCAATTGATTTATACACATTTACATAACTAATTCAGGAAGCTTCCTGATCAATTTACAAAACGTGGTGGGCAACCACAGTAGTGAGAGAGTGACTGTTGAACATTGATACTTGGCTGGAAATGAAGCAGTTTACTAAGTGTTTTTGAATATGTGTTAGCGGCAAAACTGAAAGGCAATCTGCCGGGGGTCCATTTGATATATTGCAAAGTTTAACTTATTTTGTAATGGTAGATATATATTCCAGATTATAAGGGATGTGCTGCAATAGTTGTTGTTAGTTGGTATTAAGTGTGTGGCTTTAGATTAATTCAGGTTATTATATGACTGCAAAGTTGGTGCAAACGGTGTAATATTTTGCTTTATTAGTTGTAACGTAAACTCATTTGGTAATGCAATAGAAAGATAACTTTCTTCATTCCAATTCAGCTCTCTTTCTTTTCTTTGTTATCTCCGGTGTAAAAACATTAACATGGTATCAGAGCTGAGTTAATTCCAGCAAAAACTCTGAACCTTTCTTCTCCAGAATAATTCATCTACCTCTCCGAAAAACAGCCTTTCATTAGACCTGTTTTTTCTTGAACAAATGACCACTCCAACAGCTTCCATTCTACCTCCTGTGTTCAATGGTGAACACTACCATATATAGTCCGTTAAAATGAAAGCTTACCTGAGGGGCCAAGGACTCTGGCAATATGTAGAAGAAGAGAAACAACCCCTCAGCTGGGACCAAATCCCACTCTCGACCAAATTCGAATGCACGAAAAGGAAGCTTCAAAGGCTCCTAGAGCCTTCTCTCACATTCACTCAGCTGTCACAGACCTTGTTTTCACAAGGATTATGGCATGTGAAACAGCCAAAGAGTCGTGGGACAAGTTGAGGGAGGAGTTCATGGGAAGTGATACTACAAGAAACATGCAGGTTCTAAATTTGAGAAGGGAGTTTGAAACATTAAGGATGCAGGAGGTTGAGAAAGTGAAGGAATATGTTGATACTTGATAGGCTGATGAACATGGTCAATAAAATCAGGTTACTTGGAGTGGAGATATTAGATAGCAGAATAGTGGAGAAGGTGGTGGTGAGCTTGCCGGAAAGGTTTGAGGCTAAGATCTCATCCTTGGAGGACCCAAAGGACTTGACTCAAATCACATTGACTGAGCTGGTCCATGCTCTACAAGCACAAGAGCAGAGAAGGCTCCTAAGGCTAGAGGATGCAAATGAAGGGGCAATGTTAGTAACTCATAAGGGCAAGTCTGTACAAGGGAACTGCAGAAAGTTTGCTGGAGAAAAGAGAGGAAAAGAAAGGTCCAATAACCACTAGAACAAAGCTGGTGGAATGAAGAATTTTTCGGCTTGTTCTCATTGCAAAAGAAAGGGACATGCAGAGCACAAATGCTGGTTCAGACCTCGTATACAATGTAGGGCTTGCAAACAGTTTGGCCATGTTGAAAGAGTGTGCAAAAACAAGGGAGAGCAGTCCCAACAACAAGCTCAAACAGCTGATGAACAATAACCAGGGCAGGAGACTGAGCAGCTGTTTGTGGCCTTATCCAACTTGATCCAAGCTTGTGATGATACCTAGTTGATTGACAATGATGCACACATCACATGACACTAGATTTGAGTGGCTTTGTGAACATAGATCATTCTCATCGGTCAAAGATTAAAGTTGGAAATGGAGAATGTGTGGAAGCAAGAGGTAAATGAGATGTTGTAATTCAAACTCCAAAAGGTACAAAACTAATCTCAAATGTACTTTATGCACCTAATATAAGTCAAAGTCTTTTGAGTGTGGGACAAAT
Organism: Pistacia vera; assembly: GCF_008641045.1. Classification (NCBI taxonomy): domain Eukaryota; kingdom Viridiplantae; phylum Streptophyta; class Magnoliopsida; order Sapindales; family Anacardiaceae; genus Pistacia; species Pistacia vera. The sequence continues at coordinate 513,500 of NW_022196568.1, read as the reverse complement.
GTTGGAAAAGAATTATGCACTACACTTTCAAAAACAATCCTGCATTATTCAAGATAGTGAGGGAAATGAGATTATGAGAGTGAAATTGGTAGGTAAAAGCTTTCCAATTATGTGGAGAGTTACATCACACAAAGCATGCAATGTTAGAGAGGATGAATCTAAAATATGGCATAAGAGATTAGGCCATGTACATTATAGAAATCTAAGGGAAATGTAGTCAAAAAATTTAGTCCAAAATCTGCCTATTGTAGAACAACCGAGAGGTGTCTATAAAGTGTGTCAATTAGGTAAGATGAGTAGGAAACCCTTTCCAGTGAATCAAACCTGGACAGCTTTTGAAAAACTCCAACTTGTTCACTCGGATGTATGTGGCCCCATGCAAACCTTATCACTTAATGGGAGCAAGTACTTTGTATTGTTCATAGATGATTGGTCTAGGATGGGCTGGATTTACTTTCTAAGGCAGAAAAGTGAGGTGGCTGGAGTATTCAGCAAATTCAAACTAGAAGTAGAAAACCTGATAGGAAAATCCATTAAAACCTTGAGAAGTGATAATGGCATTGAACACACTTCTCAAGAGTTTGAAAAATCTGCATAGAAGCTGGAATTAGACATCAATTTAGCAGGCCTTATACTCCACAACAGAATGGAGTTTGTGAGAGAAGAAACAGGATAGTTATGGAAATGGCAAGATGCTTGATGGCTAAGAAAAATCTTTCCAAATTCTTTTGGGGAGAGGCTGCAAAAACAAGTGTCTACTTACTCAACAGACTTCCCACTAAAGCCTTGAGTAATCAAACACCTTTTGAAGCTTGGACTGGAGTCAGACCAGCAGTGGAAGAGTTGAAGATTTTTGGTAGCATATGCTATGTCCTGTGCCACCTTCAAACAGGACAAAGTTGGAGGATAAGGCAGTGATAGGAATACTTATTGGTTACAGCAACCAATCCAAAGCCTACAGAATTTACAATCCTGACTCAAGGAAAGTGGTGGTGTCCCGGGATGTTACAATAGATGAGAGTGGAGTTTGGAATTGGGAAAAGTGTAGAGCTGATGTAGAAACAAAACCTCAACTGAGTGAGGTTCAAGCTAATCAGATTGAAGAAGACTCAGGGGAGGAATCAGATGAAGAGGTTGCTATTAGGGGAACTAGAACTCTAGCTGATGTGTATGATAGATGCAACTTAGCGCAAATGGAACCTTCAAATTATTCATAGGCTGCACAATCAGAATCTTGGAGGATTGCCATGAAGGAGGAGCTTGCAATGATTGAGAAAAATCAGACTTGGAAGCTGGTGGACAGACCAGAAAACAGAAAGGTGATTCAGGTGAAATGGATTTTCAGAAAAAAAACTGAATCCGAATGGCTCAATTATGAAGCATAAGACCAGGCTTGTGGTTAAGGGATTTGCTCAATAATATGGAGTGGATTTCGTGGAAACATTTGCTCTTGTTGCTCGGCATGACACTATTAGACTGCTACTTGTAGTGGTAGCTCAATTCTCCTGGAAAGTTTACCAAATGGATGTAAAATCTGCTTTCTTGAATGGCTGGTTAAATAAGGAAATCTATATTGAACAACTTGAAGGGTATGTGATCCAAGGAGAAGAGGGAAATGTGTATTTGCTGAAAAAGGCCTTGTATGGCCTAAAACAGGCACTAAGGGCCTGGTACAGCAGGATTAATGACCACCTGCTCAACTTGGACTTTGTGAAGAGTCCAAATGAACATACTCTATACATTAGAGAAGCTGAGGATGATGTGATGATCATTTCTCTGTATGTGGATGATCTTCTAGTTATTGGAAGCAATCAAACTCAAGTGGATGAGTTCAAGAAATCCATGCAAAATGGGTTTGAAATGACTGACTTGGGTGGAATGTCTTACTTTCTTAGAATGGAAATTGATCAAGATGTGGATGGCATCTTTGTGAATCAAAGAAAGTATGCAAATGAAGTTCTAAAAAAATTCTACATGGAGAATTGCAAATCAGTGAATCTTCCATTGGTTGCAAATTTGAAACTTTCAAAGGATGATGATGGTGAGAAAGTTGATGAAGGATTGTACAGAAGTTTGATAGGGTGTCTATTGTACTTGAAAAAAATTGGACCAGATTTTGCCTTTTCCAGATTAGATAATCTGGATTTGGTAAGTTGACAGTTTCTGTTGTCCCTGGACTTGGTGTGAGGAAGGAAGCTGGTTTTGGTTTAGTTCCATCAATCAGGCCCTCAAGATCATTGGCTCTGATCGAAGGTGTTACCTGAGTCTTCCATAAAAGATAGTTTTTGAGATCAAGCGTAGTGGGTACAGTGAAGTTGAAATTGGAAGGTTGGAACGTGTTTGAAGGTATGGTGTTGGTGATATTTATAGTTTGTGGAGTAGAGGTGTTGGAATCACTGGGAGTGGAGTCTGCCATCTTCTCCTTACCTGCTTTGGTATTACACAGTTGCACACTACCAAGCTGAAAGGTCTTATCTTTGCTGAGAAATCATCTGATGCTGCAATCAAGCCCATTTATTTTGTATATTGTGACTCATAAAATAATCAGAAAATTTAGTAAAATATCTTATCTACTCAAATCATTTCGTCTCTTTAGACTTTTATTTATACCTATCATGGGCGATGAGACCAACTCAATCAATGAATGGTTATGGCCTAAAATTGTTTAGTTTCCTTAAAGTTTTCATGTTTCATTACTGGGATTATGGTGATCTATATTATTTTATTGTTTAACAGTCAATGTTGGTTTTGCATGGAAACGAAGGAGAAAAACAGATGAACAAAAGAGAAACGTGAGACTGCAATAATGCTCTGTTTTTAATTCAAAAAACAAGGGTAAAGATATACAACGTACATGCTACTGTTCCAACTAATGAAATTTCAAAATTCAAATTTAAACTTACTACACCTACTAATACACGTACAAGCATGAGTGAAATTACACTTAACCAAACCTAATACACCTAAACATGTTAGTGAACCAATCCAACATAGTGACTCAAAAATTGCTTCTGCATGAATTAAGGGAGATCAATCGGCGGTAAAACTGCAGTTCAAAAATTCTACCAACTTTCTTCATTTCCAGCATGATATCACCTTTCAACACTCCTCCTTGATATCATTACTGGAAACACCAAGTCTGAACTAAAGATATTCAAACTTGGCTTTGGACAATGGCTTAGTCATAATATCAGCAACCTGTTCTTCTCCCCAGTAGTTGGTGGGTGTCGAATCCAACAAATAATAAAATTCTCACTCTCAAAAAAATACAAATTGTAATGGTGATGAGCAAGGTCGTATCCACAGAGATTGGGTAGATTTATTTTAATGAAAATTAAAGCAAAGAAAAAGGGGTTTTGAAATTTCGAAGTGAAATAAAAGAAAACAATTATAATCAACTAAAAATTAAGGAAAAATCAATATCAGGCAAATATCTAACCAAAGGTATAATTTCAGAATTGGTTCAGAGAATTGATCACAGATACAAGGATAAAATCTTTTATTCTTCACTAAATTGGTTATGGTTATTAACAAGCTCTAACAACCCATCTCTCCTTACTTTCTCGATAACCAAAACAAGCTCTTTGATTACTTCCCTTGTCAATAAACAACCCTAAACAAGCTCTTAGGATTTAATCTATCGACAGCATTAATAATTAAAGAGACTACCAATTCTAGCCAACAAATACACAAGCTTGATTCATTTAGACTAGATTATACATCTTCATAACATAAATCGAAAATCCCTTTATAATCAACTATTTTATTTTACCACTAATATTAGAACACTTAAACAATTACGGATTTAAAGTTCTAAATGGCAATTTATCAACCTAATAATTGAACAACGAGCCCTTTGCATTAATCAATCAAGACAATAATTGTTAATAAACATAGAAGATATATAAATAGTAAAGAATTAAAAGAACACTAAAAATTATTTAGATCTCACAATCCTTGTAGAACCAAAACTTCAATTATCCTTTAGTTGGAAGAAAAGTATTTAGCCACACATAATTAAAAGAAAGCCTAAAGAAAAGAGAAGAAAAAGAGGTAGAGATCGATGTCCCTTTTCTTATGAATAATCTCCCTATTTTTAACCCATCTAATAACAGTTATCCTATCTAGATCAAGAAACTAATTAAAAGCAAATCCCACCAAAATAGGGAGTCTTGGCAAATCCTAGAGATTAAGAAAGAGTAAATAAATCTTTCCAGCTGTCATACATATCTTTTTCTCCAACAAATTTGTAACCCTACGTCAAAAATCTCGGATCCAGTAAGGCGCGCCCACTCTTTATCTGCTAACTGCTTTTGTGAACATTCTGGGAAAACAGGACGTGCCCACGCTTGAAGCAAAATCTGCTTCTGGAATGTATCTCTTTTTGAGCTCCGATTTTTTTCTCTCCAAATCTCTAGATTTTGAATTCAATTTGATTTAACTCCTTAATCTACTCCACAAAATACGAAACATAATCAAAATCCAAGATTTAATCATTTATAACCATTAAAACATGAGGAAATATAACAAATATATAGATATTATGAATGCTTATCAATAGTGTATCAACTTAACCTCATGATCTTGCATAGCTTCGCTTACTGAATGGTATTTTATCTTAATATGTTTTATACGACCATGATTAACTGGATTTTTGGCCATAGAAATTGTAGACAGATTGTCACAGAAAATTACAGTAGGATGTCTCTGAGTTTGGTTAAGATCATTCAAAATCTTCCTGAGCCAAATGGCTTGGTTCATGGTAGTAGCAACAGAAATGTATTCTGCTTCTGCTATTGACTGAGCTACCGTTTCCTGCCTTTTGGACAACCAACACACAACACCTGAATTTAAGAAAAATACATAGCCGGATGTACTCTTCATGTCATCTATTGATCCAACCCAGTCACTATCCGAATATCCCACAAGCTGGAAACTTTTAGATTTCCTAAACCATACACCAAGTCCAGGATTACCTTTAATATATTTGAGCACCCTCTTGGCTGCCCTGAAATGATTTTCACTTGGATTACTCATAAATTAACCTGGAGATGAGACTTGTAACATACATTAAGTCAAGCCTGGTTGTTGTTAGATACAACAAACAACCTATTAAGCTTCTGTATAAACTTTCATCCACCCTGATAGCCCCGTCCTCTTTGCTCAATTTCTGAGTAGCAACCAGAGGTGTATTGACTGGCTTGCATTTATCCATGCCAAACCGTTTAAGAACCTCCACAGTATACCTCCTATGATTGAAAAATATCCCACATGAAGTTTGATTAATTTCCATACCTAGGAAGTAAGACATTATCCTGAGATTTGTCATTTCAAATTCATGATTCATGGCTTCCTTAAACTCATCCAACTTACTTGGACTACTGTCGGTGATGAGAAGATCATCAACATATAGTGAAACAATAATCAATTCACCCTCCACGTTTCTTACATATAATGTATGTTCATTGGGACTTCTCAAATAACCCAAGCTACTCAAATATTCATTGATCCTGCTATACCAGGCTTTAGGAGCCTGTTTTAGGCCATACAAGGCATTCCTCAAAAGATACACTTTATTCTTTTAGCCTTGAACCTCGTACACATCCGGTTGCTCAACATAAATCTCTTCATTGAGCCATCCATTCAAAAACACAGACTTGACATCCAATTGAAATATTTCCATCCGAATTGTGTAGCAAGAGCAAGTAACAGCCTGATTGTGTCAAGCCTTATTATCGGTGCAAATGTATTTTCACATGAAAATCAATTCCATATTGTTGAGCAAATCCCTTAACAACCAACCTTGCTTTGTGCTTATGTACTGAACCATCAGGATTATATTTCTTCTTGAAAATCCACTTGACTTGAATCACATTTCTATCCCTTGGTCTGCCCACAAGCTTTCAGGTCTGATTTTTTTTCTATCATTGCTAACTCCTCCTGCATAGCAACCCTCCAAGCTTCAGATTTTGCTGCTTCAGTGAAGTCAGTTGGTTCAAGTGTGGCCAAATTACACCTCTCATATACCTCAGCCAATGATCGAGTACCTCTAAACGGGAGCTCTTCTTCAGTTTCACTTCTATCTTCTTCAGCAACTTCATCACCAACCACATCAATCTGCCGTGGACTTTCTCCTTCATCAACTTTGTTCTCTTCCCAATTCCAAACACCTTTCTTATCAACCTTATATCTCTAGTGACATGAATGCTTTTGGTTTCTGGATTATACACTCTATAAGCCTTGGAATTATTACTATATCCAATAAAAATGCCTATAGTTGCTTTGTCATCCAACTTCTTCCTCTTGATTGTCGGAACCAAAACATAACAGGTACTGCCAAAGATCCTTAAATGATCCGCAACAGGTTTGATCCCATACCAAGCTTCATAAAGAGTTTGGTTGATCAAGGCTTTTGTGGGAAGCCTATTTAGTAAATAAACTGCAGTGTTTACAGCTTCTGCCCAAAAATTTTTATGCAATTTCTTCTCAGCCAACATACATCTCCCCAACGCCATAATGGTTCTATTCCTTCTCCCACTTACTCTATTTTGCTGTGGAGTATAAAAACTGCTGAATTGGTGCTTGATTCCTGCCTCTATGCAGATTATTTCAAACTCTTTTGATGTATACTCACTCCCATTGTCACTTCTGACCATTTTGATAGTCAAACTAGTTTGGTTTTCAACCAGTTGCTTAAACCTTCCAAAAACTCCATCCACTTCATTTTTTTGCTTCAAAAAATACACCAAACACATTCTAGTTTTATCATCAATGAACAAGACAAAATAATTACTCCCATTCAAGGAAGGTGTTTGCATAGGGCCATATACATCTGTGTGGAAGAGTTGGAGTTTTTTTGAAGCTCTCCAAGCTTGGTTCATAGGAAAGGGTGGTCTGCTCAGCTTGCCAAGTTGACATGCATGGCACATGGTCTTTACTTCATCAATTTCAAGCAGGTTTAGGACCAGCTGTTTAGTCTGAACTTGCTTGAGGCCGTGGTAGTGATAATGGACAAAACGCTTGTGCCATATTTCAGATTCATCTAGCTTAGCACTATGAGCTCTCATAAGCTCACAACCCTCACTGTCTAGTATTTTATAGGATTGATCCTGAAAATGTAGGACATATTTCCTCTCTAACATTTGTCCTACACTAAGTAAACTTTGATTCAATTTAGGGACATAAAGCACATCAGAAATCAGTTTAATACTTGATTGAGTTTGCACAGCCACATCACCTCTCCCTTTGACATCCACAAATTCTCCATTCCCTATCTTGACTTTGGATCAAAATGAAGCTGATGAAGCTTTGCAAATTTGGAGTCATATGGCTTGTGTATCCACTATTAATCAACCAGGTTTCATTGCATGATGAGGAAGACTCACAGGATACCATAAATAATGGCTCAGCTTCCTGCCCTTGCTGCAAATCTTCAACCATATGAGCTTGCTGCTGAGAGGATTCCCCTTTATTTTTACAAACTCTCTCTATATGGCCAAATTGTTTGCATGCTCTACACTAAATTCCTGGTTTGAACCAACATAGTTTTTCTGAGTGTCCCTTCTTCTTGTAGTGGGAACACGGTGGATTGTAACACCTACTGAAAACTAGTACAATGCATGCAATTAACAATGGAAAATTGGGCCCAAAATGTTTCTTTTCATTATAGTTCACATGTCTTTTATACACAAAGGTTACTGTTTACAAAAGTGCATTTTAAAAGACAAAATAGGGGAACAGTGTAGCTATTGCTCCTCGCGCGCCGACGCCCCTCCAACCGCATCAACACCTAGAACCTGCATCCACAAAGGAAAATAACCATTATGAAAAAGAGAAAGAAGAGTGAGAGAAAGAAAGGAGTACCCGAGAGAGACCAAGAATATTAGCTTGTATTATTGGATTGATGTTCATATTACAAACCAATTGATTTATACACATTTACATAACTAATTCAGGAAGCTTCCTGATCAATTTACAAACGTGGTGCAACCACAGTAGTGAGAGAGTGACTGTTGAACATTGATACTTGGGCTGAAATGAAGCAGTTTACTAAGTGTTTTTGAATATGTGTTAGCGGCAAACTGAAAGCAATCTGCCGGGGGTCCATTTGATATTGCAAAGTTTAACTTATTTTGTAATGGTAGATATATATTCCAGATTATAAGGGATGTGCTGCAATAGTTTTTGTTAGTTGTATTAAGTGGTGGCTTTAGATTAATTCAGGTTATTATATGACTGCAAAGTTGGTGCAAACGGTGTAATATTTGCTTTATTAGTTGTAACGTAACTCATTTGTATGCAATAGAAAGATAACTTTCTTCTTCCAATTCAGCTCTCTTTCTTTTCTTTGTTATCTCCGGTGTAAAAACATTAACATGGTATCAAAGCTGAGTTAATTCCAGCAAAAACTCTGAACCTTTCTTCTCCAAATAATTCACTACCTCTCCGAAAACAGCCTTTCATTAGACCTGTTTTTTCTTGAACAAATGACCACTCCAACAGCTTCCATTCTACCTCCTGTGTTCAATGGTGAACACTACCATATATAGTCCGTTAAAATGAAAGCTTACCTGAGGGGCCAAGGACTCTGGCAATATGTAGAAGAAGAAACAACCCTCAGCTGGGACCAAATCCCACTCTCGACCAAATTCGAATGCACGAAAAGGAAGCTTCAAAGGCTCCTAAGCCTTCTCTCACATTCACTCAGCGGTCACAGACCTTGTTTTCACAAGGATTATGGCATGTGAAACAGCCAAGAGTCGTGGGAAAGTTGAGGGAGGAGTTCATGGGAAGTGATACTACAGAAACATGCAGGTTCTAAATTTGAGAAGGGAGTTTGAAACATTAAGGATGCAGGAGGTTGAGAAGTGAAGGAATATGTTGATACTTGATAGGCTGATGAACATGGTCAATAAAATCAGGTTACTTGGAGTGAGATATTAATGCAGAATAGTGGAGAAGGTGTGGTGAGCTTGCCGGAAAGGTTTGAGGCTAAGATCTCATCCTTGGAGGACCCAAAACTTGACTCAACACATTGACTGAGCTGGTCCATGCTCTACAGCACAGAGCAGAGAAGGCTCCTAGGCTAGATGCAAATGAAGGGGCAATGTTAGTAACTCATAAGGGCAAGTCTGTACAAGGAAACTGCAAAAGTTTGCTGGAGAAAAGAGAGAAGAAAGGTCCAATACCACTAGAACAAAGCTGGTGGAATAGAATTTTTCGGCTTGTTCTCATTGCAAAAGAAAGGGACATGCGAGCACAAATGCTGGTTCAGACCTCGTATACAATGTAGGGCTTGCAAACAGTTTGGCCATGTTGAAAGATTGTGCAAAAACAAGGGAGAGCAGTCCCACAACAAGCTCAAACAGCTGATGAACAATAACCAGGCAGGAGACTGACAGCTGTTTGTGGCCTTATCCACTTGATCCAAGCTTGTGATGATACCTAGTTGATTGACAATGATGCACACATACACATGACACTAGATTTGAGTGGCTTTGTGACATAGATCATTCTCTCGGTCAAAGATTAAAGTTGGAAATGGAGAATGTGTGGAAGCAAGAGGTAAATGAGATGTTGTAATTCAAACTCCAAAAGGTACAAAACTAATCTCAAATGTACTTTATGCACCTATATAAGTCAAAGTCTTTGATTGTGGGACAATGTTGGAAAAGAATATGCACTACACTTTCAAAAACAATCCTGCATTATTCAGATATTGAGGAAATGAGATTATGAGAGTGAAATTGGTAGGTAAAAGCTTCCAATTATGTGGAGAGTTACATCACACAAAGCATGCAATTTTAGAGAGGATGAATCTAAAATATGGCATAAGAGATTAGGCCATGTACATATAGAAATCTAAGGGAAATGTAGTCAAATTTTAGTCCAAAATCTGCCTATTGTAAACAACCGAGAGGTGTCTATAAAGTGTCAATTAGGTAAATGAGTAGAAACCCTTTCCAGTGAATCAAACCTGGACAGCTTTTGAAAAACTCCAACTTGTTCACTCGGATATTGTGGCCCCATGCAAACCTTATCACTTAATGGGAGCAAGTACTTTGTATTGTTCATGATGATTGTGCTAGGATGGGCTGGATTTACTTTCTACGCAGAAAAGTGAGTGGCTGGAGTATCAGCAAATTCAAACTAGAAGTAGAAAACCTGATAGGAAAATCCATTAAACCTGGAAGTGAAATGCATTGAACACACTTCTCAAGATTTTGAAAAATCTGCAGAAGCTGGAATTAGACATCAATTTAGCAGGCCTTATACTCCACAACGAGGAGTTTGTAGAGAAGAAACAGGATAGTATTGAAATGCAAGATGCTTGATGGCTAAGAAAAATCTTTCCAAATTCTTTTGGGAAGGCTGCAAAAACAAGGTATTGTCACTTACAACAGACTTCCCACTAAAGCCTTGAGTAATCAAACACCTTTTGAAGCTTGGACTGGAGTCCCAGCAGTGAGAGTTGAAGATTTTTGGTAGCATATGCTATGTCCTGTGGCCACCTTCAAACAACAATTTGGGGATAAGCAGTGAAGGAATACTATTGGTTACAGCAACCAATCCAAAGCCTACAGAATTTACAATCCTGACTCAAGGAAAGTGTGGTGTCCCGGGATGTTACAATAGATGAGTGGAGTTTGGAATTGGGAAAAGTGTAGAGCTGATGTAGAAACAAACCTCAACTGAGTGAGGTTCAAGCTAATCAGATTGAAAAGACTCAGGGAGGAATCAGATGAAGAGGTTGCTATTAGGGGAACTAGAACTCTCCTGTTGTGTATGATGATGCAACTTAGCGCAAATGGAACCTTCAATTATTCATAGGCTGCACAATCAGAATCTTGGAGATTGCCATGAAGGAGGAGCTTGCAATGTTGAAAAAATCAGACTTGGAAGCTGGTGGACAGACCAAAACAGAAAGTATTCAGGTGAAATGGATTTTCAGAAAAAAAACTGAATCCGAATGGCTCATTATGAAGCATAAACCAGGCTTGTGGTTAAGGGATTTGCTCAATAATATGGAGTGGATTTCGTGGAAACATTTGCTCTTGTTGCTCGGCATGACACTATTAGACTGCTACTTGTAGTGGTATCAATTCTCCTGGAAAGTTTACCAAATGGATGTAAAATCTGCTTTCTTGAATGGCTGGTTAAATAAGGAAATCTATATTGAACAACTTGAGGTATGTGATCCAAGGAGAAGAGGAAATGTGTATTTGCTGAAAAGGCCTTGTATGGCCTAAAACAGCACTAAGGCCTGGTACAGCAGATTAATGACCACCTGCTCAACTTGGACTTTGTGAAGAGTCAAATGAACAACTCTATACATTAGAGAAGCTGAGGATGATGTGAGATCATTTCTCTGTATGTGGATGATCTTCTAGTTATTGGAAGCAATCAAACTCAAGTGATGAGTTCAGAAATCCATGCAAAAGGGTTTGAAATGACGACTTGGTGGAATGTCTTACTTTCTTAGAATGGAAATGTGATCAAGATGTGGATGGCATCTTTGTGAATCAAAGAAGTATGCAAATGAAGTTCTAAAAATTCTACATGAGAAATTGCAAATCAGTGAATCTTCCATTGGTTGCAAATTTGAAACTTTCAAAGGATGATGATGGTGAGAAAGTTGATGAAGATTGTACAGAATTTTGATATGTGGTCTATTGTACTTGAAAAAAATGGACCAGATTTTGCCTTTTCCAGATTAGATAATCTGGATTTGGTAAGTTGACAGTTTCTGTTGTCCCTGGACTTGGGTGTGGAAGGAAGCTGTTTTGGTTTAGTTCCACAATCAGGCCCTCAAGATCATTGGCTCTGATCGAGGTGTTACCTGAGTCTTCCATAAAAGATAGTTTTTGAGATCAAGCGTAGTGGTACAGTGAAGTTGAAATTGAAAGTTGGAACGTGTTTGAAGGTATGTTGTTGGTGATATTTATAGTTTGTGGAGTAGAGGTGTTGGAATCACTGGGAGTGGATCTGCCATCTTCTCCTTACCTGCTTTGGTATTACACAGTTGCACACTACCAAGCTGAAAGGTCTTATCTTTGCTGAGAAATCATCTGTGCTGCAATCAAGCCCATTTATTTTGTATATTGTGACTCATAAAATAATCAGAAAATTTAGTAAATATCTTATCTACTCAATCATTTCGTCTCTTTAGACTTTTTTTTATACCTATATGGGCGATGAGACCAACTCAATCAATGAATGGTTATGGCCTAAAATTGTTTAGTTTCCTTAAAGTTTCATGTTTCATTACTGGGATTATGGTGATCTATATTATTTTATTGTTTAACATCAATGTTGGTTTTGCATGGAACGAAGGAGAAAACAGATGAACAAAAGAAAACTGAGACTGCATAAGCCTGTTTTTGATTCAAAAACAAGGTAAAGATATACAACGTACTGCTACTGTTCCAACTAATGAAATTTCAAAATTCAAATTTAAACTTACTACACCTACTAATACACGTACAGCATGAGTGAAATTACACTTAACCAAACCAATACACCTAAACATGTTAGTGAACCAATCCAACTAGTGACTCAAAAATTGCTTCTGCATGAATTAAGGGAGATCATCGCGGTAAAACTGCAGTTCAAAAATTCTACCAACTTTCTTCATTTCCAGCATGATATCACCTTTCAACACTCCTCCTTGATATCATTACTGGAAACACCAAGTCTGAACTAAAGATATCCAAACTTGGCTTTGGACAATGGCTTAGTCATAATATCAGCAACCTGTTCTTCTCCCCAGTAGTTGGTGGGTGTCGAATCCAACAAATAATAAAATTCTCACTCTCAAAAAAATACAAATTGTATGTGGATGAGCAAGGTCGTATCCACAGAGATTGGGTAGATTATTTAATGAAAATTAAAGCAAAGAAAAAGGGGTTTTGAAATTTCGAAGTGAAATAAAAGAAAACAATTATAATCACATAAAATTAAGGAAAAATCAATATCAGGCAAATACTAACCAAAGGTATAATTTCAGAATTGGTTCAGAGAATTGATCACAGATACAAGGATAAAATCTTTTATTCTTCACTAAATTGGTGGTTATTAACAAGCTCTAACAACCCATCTCTCCTTACTTTCTCGATAACCAAAACAGCTCTTGTTACTTCCCTTGTCAAAACAACCCTAAACAAGCTCTTAGGATTTAATCTATCGACAGCATTAATAATTAAGAGACTACCAATTCTAGCCAACAAATACACAGCTTGATTCATTTAGACTAGATTATACATCTTCATAACATAAATCGAAAATCCCTTTATAATCAACTTTTATTTACCACTAATATTAGAACACTTAAACAATTACGGATTTAAAGTTCTAAATGGCAATTTATCAACCTGATAATTGAACAACGAGCCCTTTGCATTAATCAATCAGACAATAATTGTTTAAACATAGAAGATATATAAATAGTAAAGAATTAAAACACTAAAAATTATTTAGATCTCCCAATCCTTGTAGAACCAAAACTTCAATTATCCTTTAGTTGGAAGAAATATTTAGCCACACATAATTAAAAGAAAGCCTAAAGAAAAGAGAAGAAAAGAGGTAGATCGATGTCCCTTTTCTTATGATAATCTCCCTATTTTTAACCCATCTAATAACTTATCCTTCGATCAAGAAACTAATTAAAGCAAATCCCACCAAAATAGGGAGTCTTGGCAAATCCAGAGTTAGAAAGAGTAAATAAATCTTTCCAGCTGTCATACTATCTTTTTCTCCACACAATTTGTAACCCTACGTCAAAAATCTCGGATCCAGTAAGGCGCGCCCACTCTTTTCTGCTAACTGCTTTTGTGAACATTCTGGGAAAAACGGACTGTCCCACGCTTGAAGCAAAATCTGCTTCTGGAATGTATCTCTTTTGAGCTCCGATTTTTTTCTCTCCAAATCTCTAGATTTTGAATTCAATTTGATTTAACTCCTAATCTACTCCACAAAAAACGAAACATAACAAATCCAAGATTTAATCATTATAACCATTAAAACTGAGGAAATAACAAATATATAGATATTTGAATGCTTATCATAGTGTATCAACTTAACCTCATTCTTGCATAGCTTCGCTTACTGAGGGTATTTATCTTAATAGTTTTATACGACCATGATTAACTGGATTTTTGGCCATAAAAATTGTAGACAGTTGTCACAGAAAATTACAGTAGGATGTCTCTGAGTTTGGTTAAGATCATTCAAAATCTTCCTGACCAAATGGCTTGGTTCATGTTAGTAGCAACAGAAATGTATTCTCGCTTCTGCTATTGACTGAGCTACCGTTTCCTGCCTTTTGGACAACCACAACACACACACTGAATTTAGAAAAATACATAGCCGGATGTACTCTTCATGTCATCTATTGATCCAACCCAGTCACTATCCGAATATCCCACAAGCTGGAAACTTTTAGATTTCCTAACCATACACCAAGTCCAGGATTACCTTTAATATTTTGAGCACCCTCTTGGCTGCCCTGAAATGATTTTCACTTGGATTACTCATAATTACACCTGGAATGAGACTTGTAACATACATTAAGTCAAGCCTGGTTGTTGTTAGATACAACAAACAACCTATTAAGCTTCTGTATAAACTTTCATCCACCCTGATAGCCCCGTCCTCTTTGCTCAATTTCTGAGTAGCAACCAAGGTGTATTGACTGGCTTGCATTATCCATGCCAAACCGTTTAAGAACCTCCACAGTAATACCTCCTATGATTGAAATATCCCACATGAAGTTTGATTAATTTCCATACCTAGGAAGTAAGACATTATCCTGCGTACCTGTCTATCCTCTCTTTCAGTCTCTGAAGCAACCGAAGATTATCATTTTCATTGTGCTTGATAAGTTTCTCAATGAAGAGACGCCTTTCGACGCCTCCAAGCTTGGTAACATCAGTAACCCTCTTCCCTTCAAACTGATCATTATTTTCTCCTCCATTGTCATGATTAACTTCAAACAATGAAGTTCTAATCCGTTTAAACGTTGGTAGTCTTTCAACAGCAGCCCACTGTAACTGAAGCTCCTCATCGACCAGTGAATCTTCACCCACATCACGGCGTGAGCCGAGCTTTGAATACATGGAATCCATTTTGTTTCCAATTGTAGTTAGCTCCATTTTTTAAGTTGATATGCCTGCTGAAGGCTAGAGCTTATAAACAAACTTGTTGCAAAGTATGAAAAAATGATTTTACATTGACTGGTAAGCGCATCACAGTTGTTGAAATGAAATTGACTGCTTATTTGTCAGTGTTTGGTAAGCCCAAAATATGCACTAATCGTCAGCCACTTCTTCAAAGTTCACACGCAAACACACGATGTTGATTTGTCGCCTAATGGAGTATAACTGTGCAGTGACTGCTTATGTTCTTTGCTCTAGTATTAACACTGTTTAAGATACTTTCATAAAAAACAGGAATGTATCAACATCATTAACATAAATTTTGTAAACTACGTAAAACTTGTAAATAAAAAACGTAAAACTTATACATTCATTTATATATAAAAACTTAAATTATACTAACCTGCAACTTAAAATCCATCCAAAAGCTTCATCCCCTGAAGATATAAATAAATTGAACCCTTTGGGTGAAACTAACTTTGTGAAAATAAAGAAGATAAAAGAATGAACAAATGAGATTCATTAAATATTTTTTCAAAGCAAGGAGGGAGATTATTAGGGTGGTTACTAAAGTCATTAAATAAATTTATTGAGAAAATTGAAATTCATAAACAAAATGTTTAACCGTTTTATCAAATTTTTTTAAGGTCATTAAAGACCGGAAATAGAGAAAACTCAATAAATATTAGTATTATAGCAATAGCAAAATGTAAATATTTGCAGTCGAACGGTTAGGATAATTGGCCTTCGGAGTAATAGATTAGGTTCGACTTTTGGCAAATACAACTTATAATTACTTTTGCTTTCAATTTAAGTGTATTTGTATTTGGCTTTGCATCATAGGGGCAAACCTTATATTTAAGGCTCAAAATTCATGCTTACAATTAGGGGTGTTCAAAAGAACCGATTGGAACGGGAACTGACGGGTATCTAGGGTTTGGTTCCGGTTCTTACCTGGAACTGGAACCGATTATCAACGGGTAGGTTTCGATTCCAAATTTTTGGAACCGTTACTGTGCGGTTCCGATTTTTGTTCCTATAGTTAGGAATGGGAACCAGAACCGGGAACTAAGACTAATATAAAATAAAATTAAAGAGTAGGGGGATTAATAAAAACTTTTGTAGAAAAAATAATGTGAATACATTTATATTTATATTTTATAACATTTAAAGTAAGCTGGTTTGACTTTTGATAATCTATCTTTATAAAGTAATAGAGTTTGTAATTTTATTTTTGTTAACAAGTGTCAGGTGGAGGGGTATTTGTAAGTTTTTAAAGTTTTTTTTGTCATTTTAAAAACTTTTGGGGGTAATTAAAATTTTACAGGGTACCCAGAACCGAAACAGTTATTACAGGTTCCGATTCTGGGTACCTAAGAATCGGAACTGTCGGTTTTGGTTCTGATTCCAAATTTCAAGGAACCGTCGGTTCCGGTTTCGGTTCCTTCAAAAAATGCAGGGTACTTGAAACCGAACACCCCTACTTACAATGATGTTAATGGAGCAATGAGTTTATGGTTGTGTGTATCATTGTGGTGTGGCTCCACCCTTATGAACTCTTGCTTTTGCCTCTTTTGCAAAATGTGGAGGCCAATAGAGAAACATTTAAAAGCTGAAAACACTAAAGTCCCAATAATTGTTTTTGCTTGTTTCCTTCAAAACAAAAGATAGACCATGTGTGTGTGTGTGTGTGTCACAATGAGCCAAAACCCACTAAGCCAATTCCTCTTTTGCTTCTTGTGTGTGTGCATCATGTGGAATCCCTTTTTTTTATTAAAGCTTTATAATATGAATGCAAAACCCAGAAAAAGAAAAAGAGCTTCAATCAATGGGAAATCTACAAGTTCACTACTTAATTATACTTTACTTGTAGTATTGAAAATTTGAAACTCTATTAAAGGGTATTTTATTTGTCTCCACTGCTTTATTCATGCATATCAAAAAAGGAAAAGTAAAAGATCTTCTTGACACATATTACTTAACCCTATCCTTTTCTTTATCATCAAATCAATTCCCTTTCTTTAATATTCAAGTCATAAACATTTGGGCCCAAAGACTTAGACATTTCTTTAGAATATCTCCACTTTTTTATTATTATTATTTTTCTTAATGGAATGTGTACCAAATGCCAACTAAATTTCAGCTTACGACTTTTGTGATGTAATTGGGTTGGTTTAATGGGACTAATAAAAGAGTGAGATGAGGTCATAGCCCTACCATAAGCCTATTGCCATTACCAATTTTTCCACAACTTAGAAGATATTTTTTTTTTTTTTTCTCTGCGTTAGGAAATTCTTAATATAACTACTCCACTTTCACTCTTCAAACCAATTGAATTGACTTATTATTATTATTATTTGGAATGTAATATTATAATGTTATTCTTATAAAGTTTCAATCTTAAATTTTATATATTTTTTTTTATAATTCAAGTGGGATTCTTAATCTAATATCACATCTTTAAAAGTATAAGTAGTTAAAATGTATATTTTATTAATATAATGGAGTTAGGTTATATCGACTTAAATTCTTGACTTGAAGTTGTGATATTAATTTCTAATCATCTATATATAGTAATCCAATAGTTTAGAAGTTAACTTCTCCATCACAACCAATAAATAAAAGTTCAAAAAATTAAGTTGACATAGAGGGTATTTGTTTGAGTTTATGAAAATTAGCTTATAAGCATTTGAAATTTTAAGTAATTACGTAATTGATTAAAGTATTTATAAGTGACTGATAAGTAGTTGACGTATTTAGTAAAATGTGGCTTATAAGTACATTTTATTATAAAATGACTAAAAAGGGTATTATATTAAACAAGAATATACTATGGAATTTTAAAATTAAATAAGGATAATATGGTAATATATTTGGTCAATCTAACTTATAAGCAAAAAAAAAAAAAAAAATGCCTCTCCCTCCCCCCGAACTTATTTTTTTTTTACTTATAAGCTCAATTTATAAGTTCAAAAAAGTTATAAACAAATAGGTCAACTTAATTTTAAAGCTTACAAACACCCCATAATCGTATCATATTTTCCCGTGTCTTACAAATATTCCAACTTCGTAGATATTAATTGGGCTTTGATTATATTATCTAAATGTCAAAGTCCAAATAAAGCCCAATGAGTTGAATCTGGGCTAAACTCAATCTCTATTTCAGCCCTTTTTGATATCTTCTCTAAAGGAGTATAAAAAATAATCATGATAATAATGGTCACTTCTTTGTGTCTAAAATATATAATTAAAATATTTTTTATTTTATTTTATTAGAAATGTATATGAGATTAATAACGGATAAAAAATTTATTTTTAAAGAAGATTAAAGTCTTAGTGTCTTCTTTGATGTATTGGAGAATACGCAACTCATAAGATTACTGATTTTATTGTTGGTGAGGTGGGTATACGTAATGTTCTCGAATAGAAGATAGATTTCAGTTATCAGTCCAATTCAAACATACCACAGCCAGATAATTGAGACATAAATAGAGCTTTAGTGGGTTCAGTTGCAGCCTCATTCAAATAGCAGTATATGACACACTCATTCTTCAAGTCTTTCATATATCTTCAACTTTGTTCTTTCATGTCAATGGCAAACCAGCTCTCAGCTTTCAACCTTTTGCTAATTCTCATTTCTCTCCTCATCTTCACTATGAACTCAGGTTTCTAACATGTTTATAATGTCTACTGTCTAGGATTCTACTTTCAATTCATATACACTGTCTTAGTTATGCAATCAATATGGTCTAATTAATGTCTTATTTCAATAACGTGCAGAGGCAATGGCTGTAGCAAATAAAGGTGAACAGGTACTGGTTTTTAGCCCCTTTGTTGAAGTCATTATAAGAAATATGACTTAAAAAACAATGGGCAATGCATATTATTAAACAGCAAACCATGTTCAACAATGCACCATATGCGTTATTAAAGGTTTCTGATTGTTTGTTATTTTCTATTATGATAACTCACAAGTTAATATTGTTCCTGGTATATGTATTAGAATATTAACAATCTGGGGTCTCTAAAACAGGTGGAGCAATTCAAGTTTGCAGTGAACAGTGAGCCTGTAAGGCCACCAATAATCCATATACACGGGCATAATAAGGATGGCAATGCTTTATCAGTCCCTCCAGCTGCCCAGAATCCAGCAATTGGGCTAGAGAAGGTGCAAGGTCGCGAAGGGGAAAACACATGGTGCATTTCTAAGCCTTCAACTGCACCTCGGCAACTTATTGACAACATAAATTTCTGCTGCGACCAACCAGTGATTAACTGCAGTAATATTGAACTTGGTGATTGCCCAAACAACATCTACTTACAGGCTTCAATTGTGATGAATCTCTACTACAAGGCCATGAATAAGCAACCCCAAACCTGTGATTTCCAGCAGACTGGTCTTATTGTCTCTCAGGATCCATGTAAGTAATAATATTATAGAGTAATAATCATATCTATAAAACTTTGGCCAAAATAATAGTGACGGATAAATCAATATTATAGAGAGTAATAAATATATCTATAAATGCTCCATAGTTTAAACAATAACAAAAACTACCCTTATCAGGTATAATGAATCCACCCCTGAAATTTTGCACTTTCAGGGTGTAATGGGGAACAATAATCTATGCAATTAACTTGAAGAAGACATCTGATGTATTTGATTTTCACGTCTTGCTTGCAGCTTTAGGAGAATGCAAATTTGAAGAATGATGATGAGGAGGGAATGCAAATATGAGTAACAGATATCTCATACTAAATGAAGTAAATGACTTGATGTTAAAAATGTTGTGGCTTGTATTGTAATATCTATGGAGTTGCTTAATAAAAAATAAACAAAACGATTGAGTAGCATACTTTTAGCCCTTTGTTTATTTATTTGTTTCCCAATCCTCTTCTCAGTTCTTGATGAGTTATTCTATGATAATCTTACATATGCAAACTCTTCTAGTAAAAAGCTTTAAATCTCTCTAATTGACATTGATAAAAGGCTTGGCATTGAGCTACAAATTAGATAAAGGCTTCAAATGTATCGATACAGGTTTGTAATGAACTTGTGACAATATCTAAGATTTCTCATCAGGCATTAATTCAACTTGTATTTGTAAAATAAAAAAAAGCTAGAAGCCTTAAGTAGCGAATTTTTTTCAGTTTTTGCAGATCTTCTTATGTTGTTCTCTCATTTTCTGCCCTCACTAATTACATCAGTCGATCAGCCTAATATCAAGTCCCAATTTCAGTACTATTATGAATCCAACTACATATATAACATGGGCAAACAATTAAAGCACAATCCCTTTGTCCACAGGTTTCTATATGCTTAGGATATAAGAAACCAAAAACACAAGTTACTATTGGTGTTGGGGCAGCCTTTTTATCCTTCTCTGACGCCAGCAAGGCGTCGCAGGCTACGCTCAGTACATATTGTATAACAATGCACCATTCATGTTGTAATAGATCTATGAATCGGCGCAAGTTTGATCGGGACTTGTTAAATGGTCAACAATGCTAGACTGTGTCAATGTATATGGCATATTCCGATGACAATTTTTCATGTTGGAACAGATGTTGATACACAGCAGATTTGTTGTGTTGTAATATCACTAATCTAAGTTGTCAAAACTCAACAACTTTTTCACTAAATCAAACAAGTTAAAACAGTCAATAATCTCATACAGCTCAAATCAAATACCAGATCTGGAAATTACAATGAGGAGGTTATATAAAGATTAGTAGGTGAAAACTGCATACTATATATAAACTCTATCATGGTAATATCATGCAAGATTATCGAATACAACACGAAATGAGTAAATTTAGCAAGTTAATTTCACTACCAATCTATTATTTGTCTCTAATGAAAGGCATTAATGTCAAAACAGGCTCTGATTTTCAGTTGTAATGAATCAAGTCTATGAACTCGAACCCAATAAAGCCAAAGCATATTATAAATATAGAAACAAGAATATATGCATATCTTACTGATCATTTTTGTTTCCTATATTCCGTCCTTGTATGGGTTTGTACAATCAACATATTGCATGAACTGGAACAGTGTAATACATTTAGCACTAAGCGATGTTATGTTCATTAATGGTGCAGTGTAACTTGTACATTCTCCCTCTATATAAGCAGCATTAACATTGCAAACCGAAGCTGCATTGCAATAATATCTCTTAATTCTTTCTCGTTCTTGTTGCTTTCTCAGTATTAAGAAAATGTCTGTGGCAAAAAAATCTTCAGCTTCTGTAATTTTCGCTTTGGCTTGTCTCCTGTGTTATGCTATGAGCACAGGTACATGAGTTTAGCCGTGTACTAATAAAATCCATTAATTGATTAAATTTCGTATGTTTTCCTTTATAAATGACGTCTTTGTAACACCTCTAATCTAATTCTATGGTCACTTTTTGCAGAAGCAATGCCTCTTGCAGTGAAGGATAAGCAGGTACAATTAAACTCACCTTCTTGGTTTTTTGAACATTTGATGCATTCCTTTTGCAACTCTGAAGTATATTATTTTGATCGGTAGGACAACCAGTTTCAGAGAAACTGGTGCATTGTGAAACCTTCGATGTCTGATGATCAGCTTCAACGTAACATAGACTTCTGTTGCACAGAGGTTCCTGCCTCCTGCAAAGATATTGAAGATGGGGGATCCTGTTACAACCCTACAAACAAAGTTTCCAATGCATCAGTTGTAATGAACATCTACTACCAGATAATGGGAAAGCATCTCCACAATTGCAATTTCAATAACAGTGGCATTCTTGTTTATGATGATCCATGTAAGTTAACATCCATATGCCTTCTAGTTCTAGGCCTATAACTAAGTACTGTAATTTAATTGTTAATTGAAGAGATTTGATGAGTTTCTGGTTTCCTTTTTTGCAGCTGTTGGAAGTTGCGTATATCCACAGTTATGAAAGGATTTAGCTCATTTAGCACGACTCCAATGAGAAGGAAATAGTAAATAATGGGGTCTGGACTGTCTTCTTGTGGTTCTGAATTCTGATCCTATGTTATGTAATTGATTTTTTTTTTTTTTTTTTTTTTTTAAAATAAAAGTGGACATGGTTTTGATTTGATTATTCAACAAGTGTTCAGAGAATATGTTTACTTGTCTCATATTCCACATTTGCTCTGCGTGCATTACTTTTTTCGCCAATTCAACTGTTATTATCAACTTAGTAACATTATAAATGGATGTCTTGTGGTGTGTGCATCATGTGGAATCCCTTTTTTTTATTAAGCTTTATAATATGAATGCAAACCCAGAAAAAGAAAAAGAGCTTCAATCAATGGGAAATCTACAAGTTCACTACTTAATTATACTTTACTTGTAGTATTGAAAATTTGAAACTCTATTAAGGGTATTTTATTTGTCTCCACTGCTTTATCTTCATGCATATCAAAAAGGAAAAGTAAAAGATCTTCTTGACACATTACTTAACCCTATCCTTTCTTTATCATCAAATCAATTCCCTTTCTTTAATATTCAAGTCATAACATTTGGGCCCAAGACTTAGACATTTCTTTAGAATATCTCCACTTTTTATTATATTATTTTTCTTATGGAATGTGTACCAAATGCCAACTAAATTTCAGCTTACGACTTTGTGATGTAATTGGGTTGGTTTAATGGGACTAATAAAGAGTGAGATAGTCATAGCCCTACCATAAGCCATTGCCATTACCAATTTTCCAAACTTAGAAGATATTTTTTTTTCTCTGCGTTAGGAAATTCTAATATAACTACTCCACTTTCACTCTTCAAACCAATTGAATTGACTTATTATTATATTATTTGGAAGTAATATTATAATCTTATTCTTATAAAGTTTCAATCTTAAATTTTTATTTTTTTTTTATAATTCAAGTGGGATTCTTAATCTAATATCACATCTTTAAAAGTATAAGTAGTTAAAATGTATTTTTTATTAATTAATGGAGTAGGTTATATCGTCTTAAATTCTTGACTTGAAGTTGTGATATTAATTTCTAATCATCTATATATAGAATCCAATAGTTTGAGTTAACTTCTCCATCACACCAATAATAAAAGTTCAAAAAATTAAGTTGACATAGAGGGTATTTGTTTGAGTTTATGAAAATTAGCTTATAAGCATTGAAATTTTAAGTAATTACGTATTGATTAAAGTATTTAAAGTGAGATAAGTAGTTGACGTTTAGTAAAATGTGGCTTATAGTACATTTTTTTAAATGATAAAAATGGTATTATATAAACAAGAATATACTATGGAATTTTAAAATTATAAGGATAATATGTATATTTGGTCAATCTAGCTTATAAGCAAAAAAAAAAAAAAAAAATGCCTCTCCCTCCCCCCGAACTTATTTTTTTTTACTTATAGCTCAATTTATAAGTTCAAAAAAGTTATAAACAAATAGGTCAACTTAATTTTAAAGCTTACAAACACCCCATAATCGTATCATATTTTCCCGTGTCTTACAAATTTCCAACTTGTAGATATTAATTGGGCTTTGATTATATTATCTAAATGTCAAAGTCCAAATAAAGCCCAATGATGTTGAATCTGGGCTAAACTCAATCTCTATTTCAGCCCTTTTTGATATCTTCTCTAAAGGAGTATAAAAATAATCATGATATAATGGTCCTCTTTGTGTCTAAAATATATAATTAAAATTTTTTATTTTATTTTATTAGAAATGTTATGAGATAATAACGGAAAAAATTTATTTTAAAGAAGATTAAAGTCTTAGTGTCTTCTTTGATGTATTGGAGAATACGCAACTCATAAGATTACTGATTTTATTGTTGGTGAGGTGGTATAGTAATGTTCTCGAATAGAAGATAATTTCAGTTATCATTCCAATTCAAACATACACAGCAGATAATTGAGACATAATAGAGCTTTAGTGGGTTCAGTTGCAGCCTCATTCAAATAGCAGTTATGACACACCTCATTCTTCAAGTCTTTCATATATCTTCAACTTTGTTCTTTCATGCAATGGCAAACCAGCTCTCAGCTTTCAACCTTTTGCTAATTCTCATTTCTCTCCTCATCTTCACTATGAACTCAGGTTTCTAACATGTTTATAATGTCTCTGTCTAGGATCTACTTTCAATTCATATACACTGTTTAGTTATGCAATAATATGGTCTAATTAATGTCTTATTTCAATAGTGCAGAGGCAATGGCTGTAGCAAATAAAGGTGAACAGGTATTGGTTTTTAGCTCCTTTGTTAAGTCATTATAAGAAATATGACTTAAAAAACAATGGCAATGCATATTATTAAACAGCAAACCATGTTCAACAATGCACCATATGCGTTATTAAAGGTTTCTGATTGTTTGTTATTTCTATTATGATAACTCCAAGTTAATATGTTCCTGGTATATGTTTAGAATATTAACAATCTGGGGTCTCTAAAACAGGTGGAGCAATTCAAGTTTGCAGTGAACAGTGAGCCTGTTAAGGCCACCATAATCCATATACACGGGCATAAAAGGATGGCAATGCTTTATCAGTCCCTCCAGCTGCCCAGAATCCAGCAATTGGGCTAGAGAAGGTGCAAGGTCGCGAAGGGAAAACACATGGTCATTTCTAAGCCTTCAACTGCACCTCGGCAACTTGACAACATAAATTTCTGCTGCGACCAACCAGTGATTAACTGCAGTAATATTGAACTTGGTGATTGCCCAAACAACATCTACTTACAGGCTTCAATTGTGATGAATCTCTACTACCAAGGCCATGATAAGCAACCCCAAACCTGTATTTCCAGCAGACTGGTCTTATTGTCTCTCAGGATCCATGTAAGTAATAAATTATAGAGTAATATCATATCTATAAAACTTTGGCCAAAATAATAGTTGACGGATAAATCATATTATAGAGTAATAAATATATCTAAAATGCTCCATAGTTTAAACAATAACAAAACTACCCTTATCAGTTATATGAATCCACCCTGAATTTTGCACTTTCAGGTTGTAATGGGGAACAATAATCTATGCTTAACTTGAAGAAGACATCTGATGTATTTGATTTTCACGTTCTTGCTTGCAGCTTTAGGAGAATGCAAATTTGAAGATGATGATGATCATTAACATGAATTTTGTAAACTACGTAAAACTAGTAAATAAAAAACGTAAAACTTATACATCCATTTATATATAAAAACTTAAAGAAGATAAAAGAATGAACAAATGAGATTCATTAAATATTTTTTCAAAGCAAGGAGGGAGATTATTAGGGTGGTTACTAAAGTCATTAAATAAATTTATTGAGAAAATTGAAATTCATAAACAAAATGTTTAACCGTTTTATCAAATTTTTTTAAGGTCATTAAAGACCGGAAATAGAGAAAACTCAATAAATATTAGTATTATAGCAATAGCAAAATGTAAATATTTGCAGTCGAACGGTTAGGATAATTGGCCTTCGGAGTAATAGATTAGGTTCGACTTTTGGCAAATGCAATTTATAATTACTTTTGCTTTCAATTTAAGTGTATTTGTATTTGGCTTTGCATCATAGGGGCAAACCTTATATTTAAGGCTCAAAATTCATGCTTACAATTAGGGGTGTTCAAAAGAACCGATTGGAACCGAAACTGAAGGGTAAATAGGGTTTGGTTCCAGTTCCTACCTGGAACTGGAACCGATTGTCAACGGGTAGGTTTCGATTCCAAATTTTTGGAACCGTTACTGTGCGGTTCTAATTCTTGTTCCTATAGTTAGGAACGGGAACCAGAACCGGGAACCGAGACTAATATAAAATAAAATTAAAGAGTAGGAGGGGTTAATAAAAACTTTTATAGAAAAAGTAATGTGAATACATTTATATTTATATTTCATAACATTTAAAGTAAGTTAGTTTGACTTTTAATAATCTACCTTTTCAAAGTAATTGAATTTGTAATTTTATGTTTGTTAACAAGTGCCAGGTGGAGGGGTATTTGTAAGTTTTTAAAGGTTTTTTTTGCCATTTTAAAAACTTTTGGGGGTAACTAAAATTTTACAGGATACCCAGAACCGAAACCTAGGAATCGGAACTGTCGGTTCTGGTTCCAATTTCAAATTTCAAGGAACCGTCAGTTCCGATTCTGGTTCTTTCAAAAAATGCAGGGTACCTAAAACCGAACACCCCTACTTACAATGATGTTAATGGAGCAATGAGTTTATGGTTGTCTGCATCATTGTCGTGTGGCCACCTTTATGAACTCTTGCTTTTGCCTCTTTTGCAAAATGTGGAGGCCAATAGAGAAACATTTAAAAGCTGAAAACACTAAAATCCCAATAATTGATTTTGCTTGTTTCCTTCAAAACAAAAGATAGACCATGTGTGTGTGTGTGTGTGTCACAATGAGCCAAAACCCACTAAGCCAATTCCTCTTTTGCTTCTTGNAGGTCAACTTAATTTTAAAGCTTACAAACACCCCATAATCGTATCATATTTTCCCGTGTCTTACAAATATTCCAACTTCGTAGATATTAATTGGGCTTTGATTATATTATCTAAATGTCAAAGTCCAAATAAAGCCCAATGAGTTGAATCTGGGCTAAACTCAATCTCTATTTCAGCCCTTTTTGATATCTTCTCTAAAGGAGTATAAAAAATAATCATGATAATAATGGTCACTTCTTTGTGTCTAAAATATATAATTAAAATATTTTTTATTTTATTTTATTAGAAATGTATATGAGATTAATAACGGATAAAAAATTTATTTTTAAAGAAGATTAAAGTCTTAGTGTCTTCTTTGATGTATTGGAGAATACGCAACTCATAAGATTACTGATTTTATTGTTGGTGAGGTGGGTATACGTAATGTTCTCGAATAGAAGATAGATTTCAGTTATCAGTCCAATTCAAACATACCACAGCCAGATAATTGAGACATAAATAGAGCTTTAGTGGGTTCAGTTGCAGCCTCATTCAAATAGCAGTATATGACACACTCATTCTTCAAGTCTTTCATATATCTTCAACTTTGTTCTTTCATGTCAATGGCAAACCAGCTCTCAGCTTTCAACCTTTTGCTAATTCTCATTTCTCTCCTCATCTTCACTATGAACTCAGGTTTCTAACATGTTTATAATGTCTACTGTCTAGGATTCTACTTTCAATTCATATACACTGTCTTAGTTATGCAATCAATATGGTCTAATTAATGTCTTATTTCAATAACGTGCAGAGGCAATGGCTGTAGCAAATAAAGGTGAACAGGTACTGGTTTTTAGCCCCTTTGTTGAAGTCATTATAAGAAATATGACTTAAAAAACAATGGGCAATGCATATTATTAAACAGCAAACCATGTTCAACAATGCACCATATGCGTTATTAAAGGTTTCTGATTGTTTGTTATTTTCTATTATGATAACTCACAAGTTAATATTGTTCCTGGTATATGTATTAGAATATTAACAATCTGGGGTCTCTAAAACAGGTGGAGCAATTCAAGTTTGCAGTGAACAGTGAGCCTGTAAGGCCACCAATAATCCATATACACGGGCATAATAAGGATGGCAATGCTTTATCAGTCCCTCCAGCTGCCCAGAATCCAGCAATTGGGCTAGAGAAGGTGCAAGGTCGCGAAGGGGAAAACACATGGTGCATTTCTAAGCCTTCAACTGCACCTCGGCAACTTATTGACAACATAAATTTCTGCTGCGACCAACCAGTGATTAACTGCAGTAATATTGAACTTGGTGATTGCCCAAACAACATCTACTTACAGGCTTCAATTGTGATGAATCTCTACTACAAGGCCATGAATAAGCAACCCCAAACCTGTGATTTCCAGCAGACTGGTCTTATTGTCTCTCAGGATCCATGTAAGTAATAATATTATAGAGTAATAATCATATCTATAAAACTTTGGCCAAAATAATAGTGACGGATAAATCAATATTATAGAGAGTAATAAATATATCTATAAATGCTCCATAGTTTAAACAATAACAAAAACTACCCTTATCAGTTATAATGAATCTACCCCTGAAATTTTGCACTTTCATTTCAGGGTGTAATGGGGAACAATAATCTATGCAATTAACTTGAAGAAGACATCTGATGTATTTGATTTTCACGTCTTGCTTGCAGCTTTAGGAGAATGCAAATTTGAAGAATGATGATGAGGAGGGAATGCAAATATGAGTAACAGATATCTCATACTAAATGAAGTAAATGACTTGATGTTAAAAATGTTGTGGCTTGTATTGTAATATCTATGGAGTTGCTTAATAAAAAATAAACAAAACGATTGAGTAGCATACTTTTAGCCCTTTGTTTATTTATTTGTTTCCCAATCCTCTTCTCAGTTCTTGATGAGTTATTCTATGATAATCTTACATATGCAAACTCTTCTAGTAAAAAGCTTTAAATCTCTCTAATTGACATTGATAAAAGGCTTGGCATTGAGCTACAAATTAGATAAAGGCTTCAAATGTATCGATACAGGTTTGTAATGAACTTGTGACAATATCTAAGATTTCTCATCAGGCATTAATTCAACTTGTATTTGTAAAATAAAAAAAAGCTAGAAGCCTTAAGTAGCGAATTTTTTTCAGTTTTTGCAGATCTTCTTATGTTGTTCTCTCATTTTCTGCCCTCACTAATTACATCAGTCGATCAGCCTAATATCAAGTCCCAATTTCAGTACTATTATGAATCCAACTACATATATAACATGGGCAAACAATTAAAGCACAATCCCTTTGTCCACAGGTTTCTATATGCTTAGGATATAAGAAACCAAAAACACAAGTTACTATTGGTGTCGGGGCAGCCTTTTTATCCTTCTCTGACGCCAGCAAGGCGTCGCAGGCTACGCTCAGTACATATTGTATAACAATGCACCATTCATGTTGTAATAGATCTATGAATCGGCGCAAGTTTGATCGGGACTTGTTAAATGGTCAACAACGCTAGACTGTGTCAATATATATGGCATATTCCGATGACAATTTGTCATGTTGGAACAGATACTGATACACTGCAGATTTGTTGTGTTGTAATATCACTAATCTAAGTTGTCAAAACTCAACAACTTTTTCACTAAATTAAACAAGTTAAAACAGTCAATAATCTCATACAGCTCAAATCAAATACCAGATCTGGAAATTACAATAAGGAGGTTATATAAAGATTAGTAGGTGAAAACTGCATACTATATATAAACTCTATCATGGTAATATCATGCAAGATTATCGAATACAACACGAAATGAGTAAATTTAGCAAGTTAATTTCACTACCAATCTATTATTTGTCTCTAATGAAAGGCATTAATGTCAAAACAGGCTCTGATTTTCAGTTGTAATGAATCAAGTCTATGAACTCGAACCCAATAAAGCCAAAGCATATTATAAATATAGAAACAAGAATATATGCATATCTTACTGATCATTTTTGTTTCCTATATTCCGTCCTTGTATGGGTTTGTACAATCAACATATTGCATGAACTGGAACAGTGTAATACATTTAGCACTAAGCGATGTTATGTTCATTAATGGTGCAGTGTAACTTGTACATTCTCCCTCTATATAAGCAGCATTAACATTGCAAACCGAAGCTGCATTGCAATAATATCTCTTAATTCTTTCTCGTTCTTGTTGCTTTCTCAGTATTAAGAAAATGTCTGTGGCAAAAAAATCTTCAGCTTCTGTAATTTTCGCTTTGGCTTGTCTCCTGTGTTATGCTATGAGCACAGGTACATGAGTTTAGCCGTGTACTAATAAAATCCATTAATTGATTAAATTTCGTATGTTTTCCTTTATAAATGACGTCTTTGTAACACCTCTAATCTAATTCTATGGTCACTTTTTGCAGAAGCAATGCCTCTTGCAGTGAAGGATAAGCAGGTACAATTAAACTCACCTTCTTGGTTTTTTGAACATTTGATGCATTCCTTTTGCAACTCTGAAGTATATTATTTTGATCGGTAGGACAACCAGTTTCAGAGAAACTGGTGCATTGTGAAACCTTCGATGTCTGATGATCAGCTTCAACGTAACATAGACTTCTGTTGCACAGAGGTTCCTGCCTCCTGCAAAGATATTGAAGATGGGGGATCCTGTTACAACCCTACAAACAAAGTTTCCAATGCATCAGTTGTAATGAACATCTACTACCAGATAATGGGAAAGCATCTCCACAATTGCAATTTCAATAACAGTGGCATTCTTGTTTATGATGATCCATGTAAGTTAACATCCATATGCCTTCTAGTTCTAGGCCTATAACTAAGTACTGTAATTTAATTGTTAATTGAAGAGATTTGATGAGTTTCTGGTTTCCTTTTTTGCAGCTGTTGGAAGTTGCGTATATCCACAGTTATGAAAGGATTTAGCTCATTTAGCACGACTCCAATGAGAAGGAAATAGTAAATAATGGGGTCTGGACTGTCTTCTTGTGGTTCTGAATTCTGATCCTATGTTATGTAATTGATTTTTTTTTTTTTTTTTAAAATAAAAGTGGACATGGTTTTGATTTGATTATTCAACAAGTGTTCAGAGAATATGTTTACTTGTCTCATATTCCACATTTGCTCTGCGTGCATTACTTTTTTCCCCAATTCAACTGTTATTATCAACTTAGTAACATTATAAATGAATCAGCTCTTTCTAATCAGAGTGTATTGACCAAAATAAGTCACTAACCATAACACTCTGTAATATAGCTCAATATTAGACAGAACAAAATCTTAGACAAAATAAGATTCTGTCATGGACAAGGAACACATTTTATCAAGAGAAAGAAATAAATTTCACATTTTAGCAACCCAACAAAATGGCATTCAATACAATCTGTATTCACTTCTCTTTATGCCTCAAATATAGGCATCATTCAAACAGATAGAAAATATAAAACAAAACAAAAACATATGAAAACACAAAACAGCCAGAAGGCAATTTCCCTCAGTGGTAGAGTATAGTATACCCAAAACAGAGAAAACTGAATCCCAGTCGATTAAGCTTGAACTTTGTCCCACTTGAGAGGCTTCACAACTTCCCAAGTGAAGTCTGCATCATCTCTACCAAAATGTCCATAAGCTGCAGTCTTCAAAAACCTGCCATTGCCACCCCTCTTAAGGTCAAGGTTTATAGAAATCATTCCAGGCCTGAAATCAAAATTCTCCTTCACAATCTTCAGTATCTCTTTGTCAGGAATCTTGCCAGTACCATAAGTATCCACAAAGACTGACAAAGGCTCAGGCACACCAATAGCATAAGAAACCTGAACAATGCACCTCCTGGCAAGCCCATTTGCCACAATACTTTTAGCAGCTTGCCTAACAATATAGGCCCCACTTCTGTCCACCTTGGTTGGGTCCTTTCCTGAGAAGGCTCCACCGCCGTGAGCTCCCCATCCACCGTAAGTATCAATGATGATCTTACGGCCAGTAAGCCCAGCATCACCATGAGGCCCACCAATGACAAAACGCCCAGACGGGTTCAGATGAAAAATTGTTTTTTCATCAAAGTATTTCTCAGGAATCACAGGCTTGATCACATGTTGCTTAAGATCAGCTGCAATTTCATCGTTTGTAACTGTCTCATCATGCTGTGTTGAAATGAGAACGGTGTGAACACGAACAGGAACCATGGCGCCATCGTCATTGTAATACTCAACTGTGACTTGGGTTTTTCCATCAGGTCTCAGCCATGGACAGGTTCCATTTTTCCTAACTTCTGTTAAACGAGCACCAAG
This sequence comes from Pistacia vera, assembly GCF_008641045.1. NCBI lineage: Eukaryota > Viridiplantae > Streptophyta > Magnoliopsida > Sapindales > Anacardiaceae > Pistacia > Pistacia vera. The sequence continues at coordinate 481,645 of NW_022196568.1, read as the reverse complement.
CCTTGTTGCCAGAACGTGACTGAGTGGCATCAATTCAGGAGTTTCATCAGTGGCATAACCAAACATGTGACCCTGATCACCAGCTCCAATCTCTTCAGGCTTTTTAGTCAAATGACCATGAACACCTTGAGCAATATCGGGACTTTGTTGTTCAATATTAACAAGAACTTTACAGCTGTCAGCATCAAGTCCAACATCATCAGAAGTGAACCCAATTGCTCTGCAAGTGTCACGCACGATTTTCTCATAGTCCACATTGGCCTTAGTGGTGACCTCTCCGAACACCATCACCATGTTGGTCTTGGTGCATGTTTCACATGCCACTTTGCTGTCGGGATCCTGAGCCAAACAAGCATCAAGAACTGCATCAGAAACCTGGTCACAGAGCTTGTCTGGGTGTCCCTCGTTCACAGATTCGGAAGTAAATAGAAAAGTCTCCATTTCTCTCAAGCTTAGCTGCATAAAACACAATGAATTAATATTATTTCACTAAAGATAACAAACAATCCACATAAGTTTTACAATATTTCTGATAAATAGGTACCTCGATTCAAACTCTTATCTTTGGAGCTGGTGTGCGAGTCAGTTGAACCAGAAAAGGGCAATTTATAGGGCAGTGTCGAAGGCCCCCAGATACATGATATGGGCTAGGTTCATTTCACCGAAGATCTGCCGGGTGACCTCTAGATTTTAGTAGAGAAAGATCTCAGCCGTTGATATTCCTGGGGTTCGGTGAATGATTATGACCAATGCCAGCTACCAACCCCCGAGCCCAGGCTGTTGTTGGTTGTAACATTTTGATGAGTCCAAAACACACCACTCGGTTGAGAGTTTTTTTGACTTGTAATAGTCCAACAGTTCAAGTCTTTCAAGATAAGCCAACACGTGGTGATTTCCCACGGCTTGTTTGTGCCGGTGGTAAGTTTTCAGATTTTAATTTAAATAATATTATACTCATAATTTTTTTTCTTCAAATTTTTGTTAACATAGTATTTTGTAATTGATGAATTCATAATTAATTTTTAAATTTTTTTCTAGTTTATAATTGATTAATTCATAATTAATTAATAAAACCTATATGAAACAACTGATTAATTATAAATTATTTCGTATAAAAGAAAATTATCGATGTAGTAATATTGTTTTAATTTTGGTTGGTGGGTCAGAAACTTCCTTTTGATAGTTATATTGTAGCAAACTAACAATTAGCTAAATCTACGGCTGGAAACTCTCCTGATGATCACGTGGGCAACGGCTACATGTGAGTACTACTATACAAAGTTCAATGAAATTAAATGCTCATACAAAGGGAATTAAATGTGAGAAAATGAGGTTCATTTGTTTCACTCTTCCTAATATTATTCAAACAATAATGCAACGAACACGATAAAAAACTGACCAAAATCGTGTAATGATCTACGTGTAACATGGCTCTCATTTTTTTATAATTTTTTTTAGTGAACGATCATTCATCAAATTTGGACGATCATGCATTCACATGGACACCTGTTCATATTATATACACAGATGTCCATATATAAGGGACGGGAGTCCCCATTTAAAGGACGCTCGTCCATAAATAAATTATGAAAATAAAAAAAAAAAAAACTTTGGAGACGGTCATCCATAACCTTATGTTTGGACGGGTGTCCATTCTAATGGACGTCCGTCCATACTTTAAAAAAAAAAAATTGTTCGGACGGGCGTCCATTCTCCGTTATTTTGGTTTCTACAAATTAAAGAAAAACTTTGGATGGAACGGGTTACTTACGTATAGCAATCTCATGCATTATCTCCTGCACATCATCAGCCAACTTTTTGACGTCTTCCAGCCAGTATAGTACGTTTGCATCCTGGTTGAAGTTCTGTAGCTTATCCTTATTCTCTTCATCGCTATTGACTTCCCCGAAAATCTTAAACTCTTGCCTTCCCGAAAAAAACACAGTGAATGAAGACGAATAGTGTATTCGTCTTCATTCACTGTGTTTAAAATTACCTGAAAATTTTCGGTGCAAAACTCTTGAACCAACAGGCCTTGGAAGTGAAAGAGAGATGCTAAAGAGTTGATCAAGAATCTACCAAAATAAAAATTGAGGGACAGTAAATTTCTGAGTAAAATATTTGGAGAGCTACTAAACTTTATGTAAAAGACTTGCAAGTATTCAACCATAGGAGAAACTACCAACTGCCTATAAAATTCATACCTGAGCAGAAAGTTTTCTAACTTCAGAATTAGTGTCTGCACAACGTGGAAGATACATTATGACCCTATCTCCTAAACATAGGGCTTCACGACTGGGCAATACATATGCCGCTGAAAGATGAGCAGAAAAACATGTTGTACTGTAAGCAAAAGAACTAGAGATAAAAGGCATACTTGGTGGAAAGCACAGAAGAGTTAATTTGTTTCAGGAAACACAATTACATGGTAAGTTTGAAAAATTCCCATGCACAGTACGGTCAATCTGCTTGTTGTGCGTGCAACTCCCATGGCAGCCCAGTGCACAATAGCCACTAGCACAAAGTGTCCGAAACTTCAGAAGGATGCAATAAAGTTTCCATGGAGGCAAGTGAAGAAGGTGCAGAACTTCGCCCGTCTACTTCTTCGTCTTCATTCACTGTGTTTTTTTTGGGGAGGCAAGAGTTTAAGATTTTCGGGGAAGTCAGTAGCGATGAAGAGAATAAGGATAAGCTACAAAACTTCAACCAGATGCAAACGTACTATACCGGCTGGAGGACGTCAAAAAGTTGGCTGATAATGTGCAGGAGATATTGCATGAGATTGCTATCACTGAAAGAGTTCACAAAAACGTAAGTAATGGATGGGCGTCCGCCCGTCCCATCCAAAGTTTTTCTTTAATTTGTAGAAACTAAAATAATGGATGTCCGTCCAAACATTTCTTTTTTCTTTTTAAAAGTATGGACCGTCCAAACGTAAGGAATTATGGACGGCTGTCCCCAAAGTTTTTTTTTTTTTTTTAATTTTCATAATTTATTTATGGATGGATATCCTTTAAATAGGGACATCCGTCCCTTATATATGGATGTCCGTCCATATAATATGGACGGACATTCATGTGAGTAAATGACCGTCTAAATTTGATGGACGGCCGTTCACTAAAAAAAATGAGAGGAGTGTTACACATAGGCCGGTACACGATTTCGGTGCAGTTTTTTCGGTGTCTATAGCATTATTGTTATTCAAAATTTTCCAACTGATGTTAAACAGTAAAATTTGTTTATTCTCACAATATTATTTTATATTATTCAATTTCTTTTAAACTTTTTAAATTTATTAATTTAATTAAACACTGTCAACTTTTTTTAGAAATTATAAAAACGCTATAGCCACCCTCCGATAGTGGTAGCTAACTGTTCATATTTAATGAGTGGATTGAGAGTGTTTTTGATAATTTTTAATATTTTATTATATAAGTATTTAATAAATAAACAAATATAAAGGATATTTTTACTAATTTTTAAATTTTATATCGTAATATTTAATTTTTTTAAAATATTAATCTAAAAACTATTAGAATAATGAAAATGACCTTAAATATATGTTGACATCACGTGCAATTTAATTATTTGGTGATGACACTGACGGTGGCTTTGCGATTTTATTTTATAATACCTCCTTTAACTGGGAAAAGAATGAATTTCTTGACTCTTGAAGGTTACAGAGCCAGGATAGAGAGAAATTCTTGACTGCAGCCGATGCATAGACATCTCATCAATAAAAAAAGCCTTCTATGCGAGTTCCTCTCATTTAAGGCCTAGGCAATGAACATGTTCGACCTTGTTTTATGGAAATGTAGCCCACAAAGGTGCAGCGGCTGGGAAATGTTGCAGCTGGAGCTGGGTTGTCTAGGTGATGCCCAAGTATGCGAGCGGTGGGCTGAGATTGCCAGAAATTTTCAGTCTTGTTAAATCAATTTGGATTTGGGTCCATTGTTGAAAATGTTGGGGACAATGATGGTACCCACAATTTGTAATGGTCTTATTTTGGTTACAAATAACGATATTTCCATTTGTAACCAAAATAAGACTATCAAAGGGTTTGCAGAACTAGGCCCAAATTGAAGCCCATGAAAAAGGCCCATTGGAAACACTAAATCGTCAAAGCTGCAGAAATTGCTATTAGTTGCCGCTTGAATAGTTGGATTTGAGTTGTCAATTGTAACCGACACGCCACTTCTGCCTCGTTGCTGTCAACCAAACTCGTCTTATTTACGTTCTTTGTCTCGTCTGATTTTGACCCACCAAAAAAAGAATACCCAACACCAAGAAATCCCATTTTTCTCTTATCATTTGTTTGTGTTTCAAATTTGATGGGGAAAGTCAAGAGCTTCAAAGAGCAATATTCATTCGGTTTGTTATATTATCTTAAGTTTAATCTTTTGTTTTATGTTATCATGTTTTTGTTTTCTATTTTCCCCATTGCAGCTTCAAGATAATTTAATTTTTGTTTTTTTTAATTACTTTGATCTTTTGGTTATGTGTAGATGAGAGGCTTGAAGAGGCAAAGTCCATCATTGCAAAATACCCAGATAGAGTTCCTGTAAGTTTATGCTTAGTTTCATTTCTTTAGAATTGTTGGTATTGTTTCTAAGAAAGCATCATTGAAAATGGAGCATTAATTTATATCTTTAATTTTGCACGAATCCAATTTAGATTTAATTTCGTTAATTATCTTTAGACATTTATCACAAAATTTCATTGTTTTGTTCTGGTTATTCCACAAAGTAATTCAGGGTTTGATGTAGCTGTTTTCTGGGGAAAGCTTGATTATTTTGTGTGTGAATATTGTATGCCTAAATTTCTAACCGAAATGATAACTCAGAAAGCTTGAGAGAGATTTATGTTTTAACTTGAAGAATAAGTCAACATAGGTGGCAACATTTGATTGGAATCCGTTGAATTTATTGTTTGTTTACTGATTGGTTACTCTTTCCTTGTCGCACCCAATAGAACTTTACTTTATTTTTTTATTTTTTTTTTGCTTTTCAACAGGTGATTATTGAAAGATATACAAGAACAGATCTGCCTGATATGGAAAAGACAAAGTAAGCTCTAGCTGTATAGTTCAATTCTTATTATATCAGGAAAAATTCTTTATGTTTAATTGTTGTTCGGTTCTTGGAGCTATAAAGATTTCTATGCTTTAATATATCTCCTAAATTTGATGAAACCGAATTATTGAACAGGAATAACATGTGTTGCTTCATAGCATTCTACTTTTTCGTTTATAATTCTCACGTAAGCCTATATAACCTCTTGTTTGTTCCAGATTCTTGGTTCCTCGAGACATGTCTATTGGGCAATTTATACACATCTTAAGCACCAGGCTAAACCTGACTCCTGGAAAAGCTCTATTTGTCTTTGTAAAGAATACATTGCCTCAAACAGGTTAAAATTCAGTGTCATTTTGAATCTCAATGACATTTCCTTAATTTAGCTTCTGTTGCATACCGAGAATCTTCTAACGCTTCTAATTGTCATTTTTTATTTACAGCAAGTCGCATGGATACCATCTATGAATCTTTTAAGGAAAATGATGGGTTCCTGTATATGTGCTATAGCAGCGAGAAAACATTCGGCTGAGAAACATCATGTTTCCTGGTAAATATGTAAATATGTGTTCCTGCAATTGTGTGTAATTCACTTCCAATGGTTTGGCACTGGCTTCTCAAATGTAAAAGACAGCTTTTAATTGTTGGTACCTTCTGTAAATTTACAATCTTTAAGAAATAAAATAGCGCCACATTTATTATACTTTCTCTTACAATTCATTTGGGAAATTTGAGAACTTAGACAACTTATTACAAAGTACTAGCAATACCCCGGATGGTCACCTTTGCTTCAAAGAAGCAAACATCCTTCACCAGACAACCATTTGCAGGCTGAAGAAAGAAACTTAAGGGAAGAAATTTTGCCCAACCACTTTCCCGGCTTGAGGCACTGAACCAGTGATTCTCTGCACTGAACCAGTGATTCTCTGCAAGAGGAAGAAAATTATGAGCTCTCCTAATTTTCACAGAACAGTTGCACAAATCTCAACTTTTTCGTCTCATAATGTTAAGATCGATTTATAGACATAGTAAGATCATGTAGTAAATAAAATTGATCGATATAATCAAAGTTCTATTGTAATAAAGTCGCTGTTGTTAAGACTCGTTTTCCTTTTCAGCAGATAGTCCTGGCCTCACTTGATCGTGGATGCGCAGAGTATAGTCTACTATATTTTAGAAGCCGAGATAAGAAGTTATCTTTTCCTCAAACCAAGTACAGAGAAAGATGATTTCCATTTCCAGAGTCCTCTTCTTTATTAAGGAGTAGAACTACACTTCCTGCAACCAACCAATACAGAAGTAACATTTACTATTTACTCTATTCACCTTGAAGTCCAATGAAAAGTTGAGAGTGTATACCCATTTGGATCCTCAGCAGCAGTGAATTCTTTGGGAGTCATACTTTCCAGCTAACTAGAAAAGTTTTCAATCTTCCAACATTATTAAACTCGAGATCTTCGATCATATTAGACATTCTCCTTTGCCTGTGCTCTTTCTTTACTCACAAACACTTCTGCTCCCAGCGCACACGGTATCACCACCGGTATCCATTAGCATCATCGGTAAATACTTTAATGGATAATTGATCAAAACCCCATTCAGGTTTCAATCTATGGAATCGTCTTGTCTTTCCCTGCGAATCTAGCATAACATTGTACCAATATTAGTAAGAGTCACATGCTTAATTGGGTGCGGAAGATAAAAAATGAAGACAAAAATCTTGGATTAGAGTGCATGGATCACTTATCTACACGTCCGTCAATAATAGTTATATACACAACTACGGTAAATATACAAGAAAAAGTGAGGTGGCTAAATTATCCTACCACCTGAACTATCAAGTATTTGTCCTGGGTCTGTCAGCAAACAACGATAAAAACCTGCAGGACACCTCCCAACCGGAGGAGTGACCTTGCATCCGCCATGGCTAAGTAGAGAGATATGTGGTCTGACACATTCTCGTTTTTATTTTCCATTTGAGTGGAGTACCAGTTTTTCCTGCAATCATTATCATGCAAACAAAATAACTAAAATAATGGTGGTCTAAAAGATAAGAACCAGTGTTGATGTGATTTGGTTTAGGAAAGAAATACCATTTTAGCCTCGCCGCTCAAATTTCGGCCAGATTCATATTTCTCAGCGTTCTTGGAAGTATGAAATATACTGTAATTGTGGACGGGCCTAATGAGGTTGGTGGTGTGTTATGCTGATACAATTTCTTGTGATCCCTGCATATAAAACCATTACGTATAAGAGACACTAATAATGTAAGCTGATGATCATGTCCAAATGCACGTATATAAAGAGCACAAAGAGAATAACATCTTATACCATCCCTTTCAACAATGAACTACCCGCACCCAAAAACTAGTTTTTAGACAGGTGAGAGAGATACATTGCACAACAATCAGCTTTGAGACTCTATTTATATTAACAAAATAATCATAGAAGCTAACTTTCCGAACTGTATAAGTTCATTTAGTGTCCGTAAGGGAAGTAAAACTGTTCTTGTCGTACTGAAGGATCTGGAATTGTGTAACATGTAGCAATCACCATTCTATTCTGGACGTGTGAACCCAAGGTTAAATATTAACCCATATACCTTTCCCTCCATCATTCCAATCATAACTTAATAATTATCGTTTGTTACAAGCAATGGGTTTAGTATTCCATGTAGACTAGGTTAACTTAAATTCCGCATCACTCCTCTAGAGGATAGGTTGAGTGTTAAAGACTAATAAACCTAGATGGAATAGCCGGGTTTATGTTACAACAAGAGTATCAACACACAAGTAGTTAAGCTTTATGGAGGAAAAGGGCAACGTGTGACGTGGTTTCTGCTGATTTAAAAGTAAGCCTGTTCATCTTGTGGGTCTGTGCAGATACAGTCCTGGTGCTGTCTGTGTCAAATCACGATAGGTGAAGTCGCGATAGTCAGGGCCGTGAACGGGGGAAAAAAACCGTGGCGCAGCCCGCAATCGCTGAGTGGCTAGGTGGTGCGCCAGTGGGTTTTGATCAAATCTGGCACTAGACGAATTACTCCTAGCTTGATATTAGAGTATTTTTGTGGTTTCTCATGGATTGGAAAGGGCGCAAGCAACGCGAGGTGATCGAGTCTCCAAGAGCCTAAGAAAAGTGCGATACAATTACCACATGTCCACGGCACTTCCACAGTGTGAACGATTCGCAAATGTAAATACTGTGGTTGATAACTGTGGATAAACAAGCCTCACAGAGCAATAGAGCCACATTTGTTTGAGGGAGGAAATTGGAACTGAGTCAACGGACAGTGCATCAGAAATCCAGGACAGCCACCGCTCGCCCCCAGCAAACACCGCGAGACAACCAGGCTGGCAGAAAGTAAGTGGAATGACGACGGCCAACCATCCGCGGTGAGGCACTGAACAGTATTAGCTGTCAGAGAATGGGAAATAGATGAGCTTACTAGATATGTGTAGCTAGTGGCTGGAATTAACTTCCTGCCGGCGGTGTGAAGGAACGAGTATGGGACAACTCCACCTTACCAACTATGTGCTTGGCCTGCACTTGATCCAGGATTCGCAACGGAATTCAGCAATATTTTAGAACCAGGACAACAGTAGTTAATCTGCCGGAGCCAAGTACAGAGAAAGATGAGTGCCAGTTCCAAGGCGTCTTCCCTTTGATAGAGCGTATCTTCCTGCAACACAACAAAGACAAACAAATTACTAAAAACTTATCTCTAGTCTTGAAACACGGAGAGATAGTACACTTTTACTAAAATCTGATGAAGATACCCAAGCAGGGCACAAGAAGTCGGATGAATTTCAGAGTCTACTAAAAATAAGGAATTACAATAGAGTACAGGCCGAAAGGCGCGGCGCATATAAGCGGCAAAATTTAGCAGAGTTACAAGCAATCAAGCATATACTGTTTTGTTCAACAAAAAATAAGTAATTATTACTTTACGGTTTGCATATTACAGTTATGTATAGAAGTATAGTAGAACTAAAACTTGATTAGGAAAACGAATTATTGGAAATGGAGAGGACACACGACGAGGTGGAGAAGCACGTGATTATCCCTACGAGCAACGCTAACCTGACTCCTGAAAAGCTCTATTGTCTTTGTAATAATACATTGCCTCAAACAGGTTAAAATTCAGTGTCATTTGAATCCAATGACGTTCGAAATCAGCTTCTGTGGTACGAGAATCTTCTACATTCTAATTGTCATTTTTTTATTTCAGCAAGCTGGATACCTATGAGATTTTCAAGCAAATGATGGTTCCTGTATATGTCATAGCAGCGAGAAACATTCGCGAGAGAACATCATGTTTCCTGGTAAATATGTAAATTGTTTCCTGCAATTTGTGTTATCACCTCCAATGGTTTGGCACTGGCTTCTCAAATGTAAAAGACAGCTTTTAATTGTTGGTACCTTCTGTAAATTTACAATCTTAGAATAAAATAGCCACATTTATTATAACTTCTCTCAACATTCATTGGGAAATTTGAGAACTTAGACAACTTATTAACAAGTACTAGCAATACCCCGGATGGTCACCTCTGCTTCAAAGAAGCAAACATCCTTCACCAGACACCATTTGCAGGCAGAAGAAGAAACTAAGGAAGAAATTTTGCCCAACCACTTCCCGGCTTACGCACTGAACCAGTGATTCTCTGCAAGAGAAAGAAATTATGAGCTTCCTAATTTTCACATACAGAACAGTTCCACAAATCTTGACTTTTTCGCCTTATAATGTTTAAGATCGTTTTATAAACATAGTAATCATGTATTAATAAATTGATCGATATATCAAAGTTTCATTGTATAAAGTCACTGTGTAAGAATAAGTTTTACTTTTAGCAGATAGGTCCCTGGCCTTCTCTTGATCCTGGATGCGCAAGTAGTCCACATATATTTTAGAACGGAGTAAGAAATGTTAAGTCTGCCAAAAACCAGTACAGAAAAGATGATTTCCGTTCCAGAGTCATCCTTTAGGATAAGCTGCATCTTCCTGCAACAACCAATACAGAATAACATTTACTAATTAATCTATTCCCATTGAAGTCCAATGGAAAGTGTTATGAGTTATACCATTTGTCCTGCAGCAGTGAATTCTTTGGAGTCATAATATGAGGCTAACTTAGAAAGTGTCAATCTTCAAACATGCTTAAACAGCGAGGATCTTCGATCATGTAGACACTCTCCTTTGCCTTGCTCTTTCTTTCTAACAAACACTTCTGCTCCAAGCTCACACGTGTCATCCACCAGGTATCCATTAGAAGCATCGGTAAATCTTTAATTGGGATGAATTGATCAAAACCCCATTCAGGTTTCAATCTATGGAACCGTCTTTGCTTTCCCTGCGAATCTAGCGACAATTACCAAATAATTAGTTCACATGCTTATGAAGGAGTTGAAGATAAATGAAATTAGAGACCAAAATTTGGATTAGATGCATGGATCTCGTTATCTACACATATCAAAGGTAAAATTTTCCTACACACCTTGAACTACCAGTAGTTGTCCTGTTCTGATCAACAAAACAATCGAAAAACTGCAGAGACCTCCCAACCAGGACGGATGAACTTGCCTCGCCATGGCTAAGTAGAGAGATTTTGATCGACACATTTTGTTTTTATTTCCATTTGGGTGGAGAACAAGTTTCCTGCAATATTACATGCACATAATTAACTAAAATAATGGAGTCTAATATTAAAGAACATGTCATGTGATGTGATTTGGTTTAGGGAAAAAATATACATTTGTAGCCTCCAACTTCAAATTCTGCAGATTCTATTTCTCAGCGTTCTTGGAAAGTAATGAAAATAACTGTATTGTGACACATAATGATTTGGTGGTATATCTGATACGATCTTGTGATCCCTGCAATAATAACATCAACATGATAGAGACACTAATAATCTGAATGCTTATGATCATTCAAAGGCACATATATAAATACAGAAGAGAAAGAACATTTATCCCACCTTTCACCACAAGAGACTACCCATCACAACAAAACTTTTTTAGACATTGAAGAGATACATTTCACAAAATAGCTTTGAACTCATTTATATTTAACAAAATAAAGAAGCTAATATTCCAAACTTTAAGTTTCACTTAAAAGGTATTGCTTTTTTCATATTGAGCAAGCTCCATTCTATTCTTGGTAACGTGAACCCAAGTTTAGAATATTAACCATACCTTTCCCTCCAAAACATTCAATATAAATTATATATTATTTTTGTTACCAAGAATGTTTATTATCATCTTAGACTGTGTGTAACTGAAATCCCACATCACTCTTGTGAGGATAGTTAGTTGTTTGATACTAATAACCATATTCATAGACGTCATTCATAACATATTATCAACACGACAATATTTAATGCTTCATGAGTAGAGGCAACATGCCATAGAGGTAAAAGGCAACATGATGTTTTTTTTTTCTTGAAAAGTGTAAGCCCTTTTCATCATGTTTTTTTCAACTACAGGAACAATACAAGATTCCATAATCGTTATTGATTAACTTGCATATGAATTTTTATTTTTATTTTTTTTTATTTTTTGGTGTTTTTTCTACATGATAATTGAAAGGGTCTCCAGAAAAGACGTACAAATGGAATAATCCCACCCTACGCATATAACATGTCAACACGGGCAATTTATCCACATTTGAAACAGTATTCTCAATGTAAAATACATGGTTTTTATTGATAACTTGAGTAAATTACAGCCTTCACAAGTTCAATAGAGTGCCACTTTTAGTTTTTAAGGGAAATTGTGAACTGAGCCGACTTGTTACAGTGCTTCAAAGATTCCTAGGACAGTCACCTCTGCTTTCACCAAGAACACACCTTCGCTAGACAACCAGTCTTGGCAGATTAGTAAGTGAATGACATGATCTTGGCCAACCATATTCCTGCTGTGAGGCACTGAACCTTATTAGCTGTCAGAGATGGGAAAAATGAGCTTATCTAGATATGATTAAGCAATGGCTGAAATTGACTTCCTGCTGGTACAGCCTTACAAAGAGACATTGGTTGTCGTGTTGAAGGAACGAGTGTGACAACTTCTACCTTTACCAACTATGTGCTTGGCCTGCACTTGATCCAGGATTCGCAACGTGAATTCAGCGTATTTTTCGAACCAGGGGCAAGAGTAGTTAATTCATCGCCAAGTACAGAGAAAGCTGAGTGCCAGTTCCAAGGCGTCTCCCTTTGGATAGAGCTGTGATTTCCTGCAACACAACAAACACAAAAAATTACTAAAAATCTTTACATAGTCCTTGAAACCCAGAGAGATGGTACATCTTTTACTAAAAATCTGATGAAGATTCCAAGCAGTTGTCACAATCTACTAATAAATAAGATGAATAATATAACTAAACTTCAGGCCAGTAGGCGCGGCTGCATATAAACGGCAAAATTTAGCAGAGTTACAAGCAATCCAGCATATATCGTTTTTCAACAAAAATCGAAGTAATTATTACTATCTACGGTTATGCTATTACAGTTATGTTGGAAGTAGTAGTTGAACTAAAACTTGATGGAAAACGATTATCTGGAAATGGAGAGTGACATCATCGACGAGTGGGAGAAGCACGTGATTTATCCACTCTAAGCAGAAGGCTAAACCTGACTCCTAGAAAAGCTCTATTTGTCTTTGGAAAGAATACATTGCCTCAACAGGTTAAAATTCAGTGTCATTTTGAACCTTAATGACGTTTCGTGAAATCACTTCTGCTGAGTACCGAGAATCTTCTAACGTTTCTAATTGTCATTTTTTATTTACAGCAAGTCGCATGGATACCTTTATGAGTCTTTCAAGGAAATGATGGGTTCCTGTTATGTGCTATAGCAGAGAAAACATTCGGCTCAAACATCATGTTTCCTGGTAAATATGTAATATGTGTTCCTGCAATGGTGTTTATCACCTCCAATGGTTTGGCACTGGCTTCTCAAATGTAAAAGACAGCTTTTAATTAGTGGCACCTTCTGTAAATTTACAACTTTAAGAAATAAAATAGTGCTACATTATTATACTTTCTCCCACAATTCACGGGAAATTTGAGAACTTAGAACAACTTTTACAAAGTACAGCAATACCCCGGATGGTGACCTCTGCTTCAAAGAAGCAAACATCCTCACCAGACAACCATTTGCAGGCAGAAGAAAGAAACTTAAGGAAAGAAATTTTGCCGACCCACTTTCCCGGCTTGAGGCACTGAACCAGTGATTCTGCACGAGAAAGGAACAATGAGCTTTCCTATTTTCACATATAGAACAGCAGCACATCTCGATTTTTCGTCTTATGCATTTAAGATCGTCTTAGGACATAGTCAGATCATGTAATAAATAAAATGATCGATATATCAAAGTTTTGTGTAATAAAGTTGCTGGTAAGAATAAGTTTTACTTTTACAGATAGTCCCTGGCCCGGACTTGATCCTGGATGCGAAAGTATAGTCGTATATTCTAGAAGTAGGAGTAAGAGATGTTAAATCTGCCAAACCAAGTACAGAGAAATATGACTTCCAGTTCCAGAGTCTCTTCCATTGAGATAGAGCTGATCTTCCTGCAACAACCAATACGATATAACATTTGGTAATTTTAATCTATTCACATGAAGTCCGATGGATAATGTTATAGTAATCCAGTTGAAACCAGCAACAGTGAATTCTTTGGAGTCATAGATTCACAGTCTAACTTAGAAAAGTTTTCGATCTTCCAAACATACGTGAACTGCGAGGATCTTTGATCATTTTTAGACACTCTCCTCGCCTGTGCTGCTTTCTTACTAACAAACACTTGTACTCAACCTATACACGTGTCATCCCCGAATCCTTAGACATCATCGGTAAATACTTAATTGGGATGAATTGATCAAAGCCCCATTCAGGTTTCAATCTACGGAACCGTCTTTGCTTTCCTGCAATCTACGCATACAATTTACAAAAATTAGTAAGAGTCGCATGCTTAATCTTGTATTAGTGCATGATAACATATAGAAGGTAAAATCACAAACAGAAAAGGTGAGACGTGGCTGAATTGTCCTATACACCTTAGCTATCGTGGGTTGTTCAGGTTCTGTCTCAAGCAAAAAAATCGAAAAAACTGGACAGAGACCTCCCAACGCGGGGAGTAAACTTGCATCTGCGATGGCTAAGTAGAGAGATATTTTAGTCTGCCACATTCTTGTCTTTATTTCCATTGTGGTAGAGAACAATTCCTGGAATCATTATCATGCACAATTAGCATAAAATATGGATAAAAGTAAGAACAGTGATGTGATTTGTGTTTAGGGAAAGACATATACCTTTGTAGCCTCCAGCTCAAATTCTGCAGATTCATATTCTCTGCATCTTAGAAAGTAAGAAAATAACTGTTGTGACTGTATAATGATTTTGTTGGTATCTCTGATACAAGTCTTGTGATCCCTGCAATAATAACATAAATATGAGAGAAGACTACTAATAATGTCGAATGCTTATGATCATTCAAAGGCTCATACATAATACACAAAGGAAGGACATTTATACCATCCTTGTCACCAATGAGCTGCCATCACAACAACATTATTTGCAGAAATTGAGAGAATACATCTCACAACAACAGCTTTGAATCTATTTATTTAAACAAAAAAAGAATGCTAATTTCCTAACTTAAAAGTTCTGCTGAGGGTAAAATGTAAAAATAGCTGTTGTGCTTTACTTAAAGGATTGTTCTTTTCACATTGAGCTAGCATCCATTATACTTGGTAATGTGAGCCTAAGTTAATAATTAGACATCTTTTTAGGTTTAATAAATTGCTGGTCATATTTGTTTATTATTAATAACATCTATATGAATGAGAAACCAAACTAGTAATCGATATAGTCCATCATAATAGCACATCAATACATGATATCAAATAATATTAATCTGATATAGAAGGATAACATTAACTAACAGTGTATAATGTGTGTTTATATCATGCTTTTCTGTGGTGTTGAGTATCTTTGGGAAGACACGTGCTTCTCTGATTGAACTACAAGAACAATACAAGATTTTATTAAGGGTTAATTGATTAGCCGCATATGAAAATAGTGCCACATTTTTATGCTTTCTCCCACAATTCATTTGGGAAATTTAGAACTTAGACAACTATTAAAAGTACAGACATACCTGACGGCACCCTGCTTCCAAGAAGCAGACATCGTTCACTACCCACTTGGCCGAAGAAAGAAACTCAAGGGAAAAAATCTCTGCCCAACCACTTTCCCGGCTTGAGGCACTGAACCAGTGATCTCTGCAAGAGAAGGAACATTATTAGCTTTCCTAGTTTCACATATAGAATAGCTGCGCAAATCTTGACTTTTTCGTCTTATAGACATGTTAAGATCATCTTATAGACATAGTAAGATCATATACTAAATAAAATTGATCGATATATCAAAGTTTTTGTTGTATAAGTTGCTGTGTAAGAATAAGTTTACTTTTAAAAGATATGTGCCTGTTTCCCTTGATCCTGGATGCGCAGAGTACAGTCTACATATACTTTAGAACAGGAGTAAGAGATTTAAATCTGCCAAAACCAAGTACAGAGAAATACATCCAGCTCCTCTGTCTCTCCTTTAGGATAGAGCTGCATCTTCCTGCAGCAACCAAACAGAATAACATTAACTAACTTTAATCTATTCACATTGAAGTCCAACGGAAAAGTGTTATGAGTGATACCATTTGAAACCAGCAGCAGTGAATTTTGGAGTCATAATATTCAGATGCTAACAGAAAAGGTTTCAATCTCCAAACATGCTTAAAACTGCCGATCTTGATCATTTCTAGACACTCCTCTTGCCTCTGCTTCTTTCCTTACTAACAAAAACTTCGCTCCAAGCTCACACGTGTCATCCACCAGGTATCCATAAGGCATCGCTAATACTTAGTTGTGAATGATCAAAACCCCGTTCAGGTTTCAATCTATGGAACCGCTTTGCTTTCCCTGGGGCTCTAGGCATACAATTTACCAAATATTAGTAAGAGTCACAGGCTTATTGAAGGTGTTGAAGATATAATGAAATTAGAGACCAAAATTTGGATTAGATGCATGGATCACTTTATCTAGACGTCCGTTCCATAATAGAATATACACATATCATAAGGTAAAATTAACAAGAAAAAAGGGAGGTAGCTAAATTGTCTACACACCTTGAGCTACCAAGTAGTTATCCTTGTCTGATCAAGCAAAAACAACCGATAAACTGCAGAGACCTCCCAATCAGGAGGGAGTGAACTTGCATCTGCACGGCTAAGTAGAGAGAAATGTGGTTTGCCACATTCTTGTTTTTATTTCCATTGTGGTGGAACAAGTTTCCTGCAATCATTATCATGAAATAATTAACTAAAATAATGGAGTCTAAAATTAAAGAACATGTGATGTGTTTGGTTTCGGGAAAGAAATATACCATTGTTACCCCAGCTTCAAATTCTCAGATTCATATTTCTAGCGTTCTGGAAAGTATGAAAAATGTATTGTGACTGTATAATGAGTTGTGGTGGTGTCTCTGATAAGATCTTGTGACTCTGCAATAATAACATCAACATGATGAGACTACTAGTAATGTTGAATGTTATGATCATTCAAGGCACATATATAAATACACAGAGAAAAACATTTATACCAGCTTGTGGCCTTAACCAATGCGACTGGCCATCACACAAATTATTTGCAGAAATTGAAGAGATACATGTCACAACAATCAGATTTGAACTCTATTTATATTTAACCAAAGAAAGCAAGCTGAATACCTAAATTAAAACAAAATTAAAACTTATCCTTTGCTTAAAAGGATTACCTTTTGAACATTTAATAAGTATAAATTCTATCTTGGAGTGTCAACAAAATTACGAATATTAATGTTCAGTGAGTATACCATGTGCAAATACTCAAAAATTTTACTATAAAAAGAGAAGTATAAAAACTATGCCAATGATTGCAGGATAATGCAGTCCAACCAAGGCAAACCATAAGAAAGTTTGGATGATGTTTGGGTTCCTGATCGCCGTTTCAGTCAAAAAGTTGGCATTATGTTTTGGATTACTGAAGAACCAGATTCAGACCTGAAATTGGGCCATTATAATTATCAATTTGTCTCAGATCCAAGGGCAGCCTTGCCTATCAGTTCCACAAGAGGTGTTACACAGTAAATTAATATGTCCCAACAGAAATCACATCATCAAACAGGAAAAAGCAGAAAGATCAATGCACATAAAATTCATAGGAACAATTCTTTACAAAACGCACAAGCGAAACTTAAAATTTTTTTCATAACAGTAACCTTTCTTGCAAAACAAGACAGGCTCCTAATAAAGGAAAAGCTAGAGCTAAGAAGATTCGTTATAACACCTCCAAATCACTGAATATCAACACCAGGAAAACAAAACAAATACTGTCTGTAACTGTATATGGGATGAAACCCCTTAATAACCTTGGTTTCAACAGGAGCCTACATCATAATGGCACTTTCACCCACCAAAAAAAAAAAAGCGGCCCCCTTCGCTATGAAGATTGGGCCTTGTGTACCCCAAACTTATCAGCTTCTCAGCCAACTTCTTCCCGCAGTACCATATAATATATATTAATATATAATAAATATAATATCAGCAACAAGCTCTAAACACACAACAACAAAAAGAAGTGATGTTAACCAAAACACAAACACTGAGAGAGAGCCAAACCTCAAGCATAGGACTATTCTGGTATACTGCAAGCTAAGATCACATTGAGACCGGTTTTATCACTGCCACAACATTTATATCAGCTAACACAAAAACCTTACATCTATAAAACATGTAATCCAACTCTCATACAAATATATACCGTGAGCTAAAATCTACAGTTACTGGAAGAAGGTCTGATCCTTGTAGTGAGGCCACTGAAAATCTATGTACCTGCATACAAGAAACAAGTGTAAGCTTACGTAAACACCGGCGTGGTGTCTGTCGCGTAGGCATTCTAACGCCAGGCAATAAGGCGGATGAGAAATTGTGAGGGCTAAGGGAAGGAAGGGTTCCGAAAGTTAGTCGAAGACGAAACCACAACTTAGGGTGTAAACTCTGAGGGATAAGACTGTGTCTTGAAGTATGTGGATTTAGATTGAATGCCAAATATAGGTGGGGCCACGTATAAGTAGTCTAGGATCTCATATCCTAGTAGGACTTGAATCCATAATGGTAGAGGTTTTGCAATACAGTGGATGTGCCTGCGGTTCCAAATCGAAGCTGTCAAAGATGAAAATGTAGAAAGTGTTGATAAGGGTCATTACAAAGCTTGGTTGGCTGTTGTTATATCTTACAGCAACTAGGCAGACATCCATGTTTGCAACTACCTACTGTCCAGTGTATGAATCGCCCAAGCAAAAACACAATAGAGCTGCAAAAAGAGTGCTCAGGTATTGGAAGGGGACACCAGCTTGGAGTATGGTACAGGAGGTCAGAAGACTTTGGTTTAATCGTTTTTCAGATAGTGCTGGGTGTTCAGTGGAGGACATGAAAAGCACTTCAGGGTACTCTCTCCGAATCATGGGCAATCTGCGGAGTCGAAGAAACAAGAAACGGTTGCACAATCCACAACAAGCAAGGTACATTTCAGCTGCAGCTACTATGAATCAGGATGTCTGGCTGAGAAAAATCCTGAAGATGTTGAAGCTGAAACAGAAGCATCCTACTGTGATAATGTGTGATAATCAATCAGCTGTGGCTATGGCTAAGAATCCAGCCATCATGGGAGAACTAAACACATAAAGATCAAGTTCCATGCAGTGAGAGAAGCTAGCAGAAGGAGAAGTAAAACGGTCCACTGCAATGGTGATGATCAAGTGGCTGACATCCTAACTAAGGGATTACCAAACCAAGTTTGAAAGCTTCAGATCAGACTTGGTGTTTCCAGCAAATTATCAAGAGAGGATTGAAGCATTGATAATTTGCTGGAAAATTCAGTTAAGTAGTTGTTTTGGATGAGTTTTTGGTACAAGTGAGCAGGCATCCCTTTTTTCTGCCTAAATTGAAGCTGCTGGAGTTGTTAATTTTGTGACATGTTTAAGTGTAACAGCGTAAGATAAGCTGGTATTAAGTTGCCACTTTATTTTTTTTTTTAATTTAAAGTCTGAATAGGTGTTGTGTTGGTAAAACGTAACCGTTGTTTATATTTCAAGTTTCAGTATAATGAAAAAGTCAGTTCACTTTCAGCATTTTTCTCCTCTTTCTTTTTTAGAATCTCCGGCCAAATACCAACACATATATCTGTTTTGTTCCAAAAATCGAAGTAAATATTACTATCTGTTATGCAACGGAAACATAAACTCTAACGCTAGCTTATTGAATAAATAAACAAGTAGTAAAGCATAAATATTGCCAAAATTAAATGCAAAAATAAAGAATACCAGGAATTCGAGGTTCGGTATTAAAACCTACGTCCTCGGGCCTGCAAAAAAGCTCCCTATCTCCAAATGTATTACAAAATTTGGGCAATACAACAAATACCCGAAACAAATGGGGTACAACAACTTGCAAACTAAAGGTTCCTTAAGAAAGAACCCTAAACAAAAAGATATAATGGAATTACAACTTGGGATACAATTAACATTGATTTAGGTCCTTATATATAAGCCCCAAAAGTTTCCCACTTTTCAATCCTAATCATGTGGGACAAACACCTTTTCTTGGCCTATTACATATAAGTCCCTAAACCTTTCTCATTATCATTTCTATCCATGTGATTTTGCTAAAAGCCATTTTTCAACAATTCTCCACCTTGGCGAATTAGCAAACCTTCAAGTTTTGTATTCTTCTGTCAATTTTGCAACACCTCCAATGTGCCAAAAGCACAATCAACTCGCAGGATGTTGATCAAGTTCAAACAGTGATTGAACTTGATCATTGTCACTACTTTTGTTAAGACATCTGTAGGATTCTCAGTAGTCCCAATCTTCTCTAATAAGATTCTCCTCAAAAAATTTCCCGCACAAAGTGGTAACGAACATCTATGTCTTGTGCGAAAGTGGAATACTGGATTCTTTGCTAAGTGAATAGCACTCTGACTGTCAGAATAGATAGTGATCTTCTTCTGACTAATTTTCAATTCATCAATAGCCCTTGTAACCAAATAGCTTCTTTCACAGCCTCCGTACTGCCATGTATTCTGCCTCTGTAGTAGACAAAGCAATTGTAGACTGCAAAGAAGATTTCCAATACTGGAGCTCTAGCAGAGTAAATACATATCCAGTAGTGTGACCGACGCTTGTCCAAATCACCAGCATAATCAGAATCAACATAGCCAACAGCAAATTGACTAAGATTTCATCTCGCTCAAAAACCAAACCAATGTTTACAGTACCTATAATATACCGTAAAATCCACTTCACAGCTTGCCAATGTCCTTACCAGGATCAGCATAACCTGCTCACAATTCCAACTGCATGTGAAATGTCGGGCCTAGTACACACCATTGAATACTCAAGCTACCAACCGCATTGAATACGGAACTTTTGACATATACTCTCGTTCTTCATGCGTACTTGGAGATAATGACGCACTAAGCTTTATATGAGGAGCAAGTGGAGTACTTACAGGTTTTGTACCTTTAGTTATGCCAAACGTTGTAAGACCTTCCTTAGATCTGCTTTTGTGTCAACAAACCTGCCATTTCCTATCTCTATTATCTCCATACCGAGAATCTTTTGGGCTTCCCCTAAATCCTTCATCTCAAATTCTTGATTTAGTTGAGCCTATTATCCCTTTCTCTACATTCTTTGAAGCAATACACTATCATCAACATATAGAGTAGATAAATGATAATGCACTGGCCTCCGCATAAAGTATCACCTTCGTGATCCATTTCGCGCTTGTTCAAACTCACAAGTTATCCTTGTGTCAATCTTTTATCCAACGCCTGACATCCACTAACCAGTCAATACCTTCTTACACTGCGTCTAGGAGTTCAACATCAGGAATTGTCGTTCAACTCCTCGTTTCTTCATCCCAATGACTCCGGGTGGCGGTGGATATAATTCCTCGTTCCAATCACAAGTGAGAAACGCTTTTCACACACGTTGCGTCGTTTGAGCAATCCACGCCAACATAAATTTTCTATTTGTGGAGAATGAATCCTTTTACAACTTGTCTTGACCACACTTACACGTCTTATGAAGTCTTCTAGTGCCTTGCGGAGCTCCTGGGGAGCGAGGCGGCACCTAGCCAACTCTTTCGCCTATATCGGAGTGTCTTCAACATGCGGAAAGTCTCTGCCGCCCCCCCCTCTGGGGCAAGATACCCTTGCAATCCATGCCGTCTATGCTGGTATTGAACAACCGCTCCAAGGTGCATTCGTATGGAGAGACTGCAGCTTTTCTGTTCAGCTTTTTCCTCCCCTTATGAGGTTTCGAACTGTAGCTACTTCAGTAAGTGGAAGGCTGCACCATCGGTCATGGGGAAGTGCCAGTAGGCCACCGTATCAGCAAAATGAGCACGGCGCGAAGTTCTCGCGCGTGGCTATTAACATCCTAAGGGATCGTTGTGAGGTTCTTGGGAAAATCCCGTCTTTCATCTCCCAAGGAATCCCTCTATCAGAGGAGTCGCATTTTCCAGCTGGGCCTAACTGATGTTGTTTTCAAACTCCACCTGCTGCTGATGTATGCTCCACCTGTTGCGAGTACGAAACCTTAACTCTGGCTCCTATCTTTGCGTTTAACATGAAGACTCACAATGTCACATCCTACTAACAGTTTTCTTCGACTTGGACACCAAAGACGGTATCCTTGCACCCTGAGGGAATCCCCAGAAAAGCTGCTTTCTGTGCTCTAATGATCAACAGACGCTTTCAACCATGAATAATCTCAGTGGAACCAAAACAGTAAAGAGTCATAGAAGTTTTAGACCTCAGGTTCTCTCCACAGACATCGAGCTCTCCATGCTGCTCCGTGCTCGGAGTGCTCTTAATCTCTCTGCGCAAGGCAGTGCATTAGGTAGTACGAATTGAGAATGACACCATGATTAACGGCCAACTCACCCAAACGCTTGC
The DNA here is from genome assembly GCF_008641045.1 of Pistacia vera. Lineage (NCBI taxonomy): Eukaryota > Viridiplantae > Streptophyta > Magnoliopsida > Sapindales > Anacardiaceae > Pistacia > Pistacia vera. The sequence goes on along the minus strand of NW_022196568.1, from coordinate 459,527 downwards.
CAACCCAGAATGTGGACAACATACCTCGAACTTCGTCCAGTAGTGTCAAGCAATGGTCTCGCACACCAACCCACTTCGGTTGTGGTGATTTCTTACTGAAAATTGACGTACTATTCCTTCGCTTGGCAAACTTTAAAAAGAAGTCACGATACGATACTCCCACATATCTGTCGACTGCTTGATCTTTCTGCCAGTCCCTATTTCAATCATCTTTTCCATGTAAGGGAAAACACCAAGTACGTTTTTTATACTTTAGTTTTTTACTCACATACCCCAAACCTCTTATTCCTTTAGTGTTTTAACACATACCACCCAAACTCTTCTGGAAACATCTACAAAATGACAAAATAGTGCCATAACCTCCCAAAGATGTTTGTTTGTTGGTAGGTCCCACACTCAGAATGAACATAATCCAAAATACCTTAGTATTATGGTGTGCGTGCCGAATTTCACTCTTGTCTGTTTTCCCCCCACGAAACACAATGCTCACTTAAGCCCAAATTGACTATGGTCCCTTGTCGCCTCATTTTTCCAACATAGAGCCCCTCTCGCCTGCGGATTCAACCAACGAGCTAAGGGTTCTCGCGTTCCCCCCCCCGTGGTTCTCTAGCGACCTTTCATGCCCCCCAAATGCATACGCCCCGCCACGGCTGCATCATCCTCTTTATCTCGCCATCCTGTGGGCGCCTGCGGACTCGGACAATGCGCCTCACTACAAGACGCCGTGAAAAACGGGACTGGTCATGAACTGCCACTCCTGCCCCGTGCTGTTCTCCTCTAATGTCTGAGATAGAGGCAGGGGCAACGGGGGCGACAGACGGGAACAGCGGCCAGTGCGAGTGGACCATCAGGTGCTGCAACCGCATGGAACCGAGCCCAAGGGGGGAACAAGCGCACATGCCCATAGAAACAACGCCAACCGCAAGGTCGTCAAAGGAAAGGGAACCCGCCGTAGGGGGGACCATATGGAACGGAACTACAACCTGAATCCATAAGCAACGCACGGGGTGCCAAGGGAGGGTAACTCGAAGGAGCCACCACGAAAGCAGATCTCAGCCGCTGTGCACCAGCGTCAACCACCGGACATATCTACACAGAAGACGGTGCCTCTTGCCGGTGGCACCGGCGCACTCAAGCCGTCTGCCAAGGCCCGTCGCTCACTGAACCCAAAAAGCACGGGACCCGAGGGAGGGCCCTTGGGAACGAGAAGCGCCCCTGCGCGCCGGCGGAGGGACCGCGGAGGGGTATCGCGTGCGCGGCCGCCCGCGGGCGACAGTCAAGCGGCGCGCCAGCTCTTGGCCCTCGCTCGATTCGGCAGCGCTAGGCCCGCCGTCGGACCGTCGCCGAAGCGCTTGCCCTGATGGGGACAGAGCTATAACAAACTTCGGCAAAGGACAAGGGGGCATGTCCTCACCCTAAGATGGACGAACGAAATAGGGTCCAACGCATCCGGGAGAGAGCCCGGAACACACGAGGTCCCGGATCTCATCGGGAATGGGTCAGCAAAGGGTACAACTCCCATTAAATCGTGAACTCATGACATCAGATGGCTACGTTGATGGTGGACCTTTTCCGCCGGGCTCAACGGAAGACGAACCAGTCGTGGCATCAAAGAGGACCCTCCGAGGCGCATGGCACGGGGCTGCAGTAGCGCGTCGGGCCAGCCCGGCCCGAACGGAGGGGCAGACGGGCGCGGGCCCACTTGTCAGGGCGAGAGGTCTGCGCCGCGGACAGAAGGACAGACGCGAAGCAACCCACAGGCTGGGTAACCGGCCACCGCCCACCGAATCGGGCGCTAGAGACCTCGTTGGTTCGTTGGGCCCGCCCCCAGCAGCGAGAGCGAGAAGCCGGCGGACTCATCAATCTGCGCCATTACCCGCACGCTGCAGAAGCCGCAGCAAATTTATGGTGGCATCAAAGGTGCAACACCTAAGGGGGCATGTGAAGCGGGGAGCAGCGGGACTTACCGCCGGATTGTGTGCGGCCGCCTTCGGCCAAACGGGCTGACCCCTCCGAACGATGAATCCTGGACCCGGTGAAGGCCCATTTTATGCCTTACCAGTGGCTTGGCGTAACAAAATTCCCAAGAACCACGCTCCACACAAGGAGGATATCCATAGCGACCAACAAAGTGTAACAAGACCCTAGGTCAGGAGGAAGGGCGAAAGTGGAGTAATCTCCGCACCAGAAAATTGCCCAAATACACTGGAGGGGGCCCCAAGGGTGCCCACTTAAAATCCCCGGCTCCTGAAACGTTTTAATCACATACTTTGGGGGACTAGAAGGTTTCCCGAGACGGGCATAACCAACAAATGCTACTCACCTGTCCTAAAACCGAGGCTCTGATACCATCTGGCTAGCAACGAACTAAACTCTAAACGCAAGCTATTTGATGATTATAAATATCCAATTTAAGCATAAAAAGGGGGCCAAAAGTAAATGCAAAATAAAGAAACCAGGAATAACCGAGTTTCGGTATAAAACCTACTCCTCCGCGGTGCCGCTGCAAAGAACTCCATCGATCTCCCAAATGATATTACAAATAGTGGGCAATACAACAAATACCCAAAACAAAGGGGAGATACAACAAAACTTGCAAACTAAAGGGTCCTTAAAGAAAGAACCCTAAACAAAAGAAGTATAATGGAATTACAACTTGGGATACAATTAACATTGATTTAGGTCCTTATATATAAGCCCAAAAAGTTTCCCACTTTTCAATCCTAATCAATGTGGGACAAACAACATTTTCTTGGCCTATTACATATAAGTCCCTAAACCTTTCTCCATTATCATTTCTATCCCATGTGATTTTGCTAAAAGCCATTTTTCAACACTATCTACGGTTATGCATATTACAGTTATGTATGTAGAAGTAGTAGTTGAACTAAAACTTGATTAGGAAAACGGATTATCTGGAAATGGACAGTGACATCATCGACGAGGTCGGAGAAGCATGTGATTTATCTGCATCTTAAGCAGAAGGCTAAACCTGACTCTTGGAAAAGCTCTATTTGTCTTTGGAAAGAATACATTGCCTCAAACAGGTTAAAATTCAGTGTCATTTTGAACCTCAATGACGTTTCGTGAAATTCAGCTTCTGTTGAGGACCGAGAATCTTCTAACGTTTCTAATTGTCATTTTTTATTTACAGCAAGTCGCATGGATACCATCTATGAATCTTTCAAGGAAAATGATGGGTTCCTGTATATATGCTATAGCAACGAGAAAACATTCGGCTGACAAACATCATGTTTCCTAGTAAATATGTAGATATGTGGTCATGCAATTGTGTGTAATTCACTTCCAATGGTTTGGCACTGGCTTCTCAAGTGTAAAAGACAGCTTTTAATTGTTGGTATCTTCTGTAAATTTACGATCTTTAAGAAATAAAATAGTGCCTCATTTATTATACTCTCTCTCACAATTCATTTGGGAAATTTGAGAACTTAGACAACTTATTACAAAGTACTAGCAATACCCCGGATGGTCACCTCTGCTTCAAAGAAGCAAACATCCTTCACCAGACAACCATTTGTAGGCTCAAGAAAGAAACTTAAGGGAAGACATTTTGCCCATCCACTTTCCCGGCTTGAGGCACTGAACCAGTGATTCTCTGCAAGAGAAAGAAAAATATGAGCTTTCCTAATTTTCACATACCGAACAGTTGCACAAATCTCGACTTTTTCGTCTTATAATGATAAGATCATCTTATAGATCTTATAGACATAGTAAGATCATGTAGTAAATAAAATTGACCGATATAATCAAAGTTTTTGTTGTAATAAAGTCGCTGTATAAGAATAAGTTTTACTTTTAGCAATTAGGTCCCTGGCCTGCATTTGATCCTGGATGCGCAGAGTATAGTCTACATATATTTTAGAAGGAGGAGTAAGAGATATTAAATCTGCCAAAACCAAGTGCAGAGAAAGATGACTTCCAGTTCCAGAGTCTCTTCCTTTAGGATAGAGCTGCATCTTCCTACAACAACCATTACAGAAATAACATTTACTAATTTTAATCTATTCACATTGAAGTCCAATGGAATAGTGTTATGAGTTATACCATTTGTAACCAGCAGCAGTGAATTCTTTGGAGTAATAATATTCAGAGGCTAACTTAGAAAAGTGTTCAATCTTCCAAACATGCTTAAAACTGCTAGGATCTTTGATCATTTCTAGACACTCTCCCTTGCCTGTGCTTCTTTCTTTACTAACAAACACTTCTGCTCCCAACGCAGAAGTATCATCCACCAGGTATCCATTAGAAGCATCGGTAAATACTTTAATTGGGATGAATTGATCAAAACCCCATTCAGGTTTCAATCCATGGAACCGTCTTTGCTTTCCCTGCGAATCTAGGCATTACAATTTACCAAAATCGTATTTATATTTAACAAAATAAAAGAAGCTAATATTCCAAACTTTAAAGTTTCATTTTTAAGGGTAAAATTAAAACTGTCTGTTGTCTTTTACTTAAAAGGATTGTTTTTCCGACATTGAGCAAGCATCCATTCTATTCTTGGTAATGTGAACCCAAGTTAAGAATACTAAACCATATACCTTTCCCTCCAAATCATTCAATATAAATTATATAATTATCTTTTGTTACCAATAATGTTTATTATTATCATTAGATTATGTTGTAACTTAAAATTCCGCATCAAACCCATAAGAGGATAGTTGAGTGTTTAAATACTAATAAACCTATATTCAATAGACGTTTATTTATAAAAAATTATCAACACGACAATATTTAATGCTTTTATGGAGGTAAGAAGGCAACGTGACGTGTTTCTTCTGATTTAAAAAGTGTAAGCCCTTTTCATCTTGATTTTTTCAACTACAAGAACAATACAAGATTCCATAATGGGTTAACTGATCAACTTGCATATGAGATTTTGTTTGTTTGTGCTTTTCTACATGATAATTGAAAGGGTCTCCAAGAAAAGACGTAGAAAATTGGAATAATCCCACCCTAAGCATATAACATGTCAAACGGAGCAATTTATCCACATTTGAAACAGTATTCTCGAATGTAAAATACATGGTTTCTATTGATAACTTGAGAGTAAATTTACAGCCTTTCACAAGTTCAATAGAGTGCCACATTTTAGTTTTCAAGGAGGGAAATTGTGAACTGAGCCGACTTGTTACAGTGCATCAGAAATTCCAAGGACAGTCACCTCTGCTTTCACCAAGCAAACACCTTTTGCTAGACAACCAGTGCTTGGCAGATTTAAGTAAGTGAATGACATGAATCTTGGCCAACCATATTCCTCCTGTGAGGCACTGAACCAGTATTTAGCTGTCAGAGAATGGGAAATAATGAGCTTATCTAGATATGGTTCTGGCATAGTGGCTGAAATTAACTTCCTACCGGTCGTGTTGAAGGAACGAGTATGTGACAACTTCTACCTGTACCAACTATGTGCTTGGCCTGCACTTGATTCAAGATTCGCAACGTGAATTCTACTAGAGTTGTCGACTACTTCAACATTATTGGGTTACGCAGACGCATTCGGAGGTCCCGTTGCCCAGTCAGCGAGCGAGGGCCCAGTAGTAACCTTTCTTGTGTAACAAGACAGGGCTCCTAATAGTGAGCGGCCGGGGGTCGTGGGGGCAGCGCCCTTGCGCCTATAGGCGGTTTGGGCATTTTCCTTGTATAACCGCTATAGAATTTCTTTAAGTTATTAATTTCTTATTGGGTTGGACATAGGAATAGAAATCCTTGTAAACTAGGTTTTGTTACTTAAACCTAGTATATAAACATACTTTTATCTTGTTATGAGTGTGATAGCAAATTATAGAACAATTCATTCATTGTAAATGATGGGTTCCTGTATATGTGCTATAGCAGCGAGAAAACATTCGGCTGAGAAACATCATGTTTCCTGGTAAATATGTGTTCCTGCAATTGTGTGTAATTCACCTCCAATGGTTTGGCACTGGCTTCTCAAATGTAAAAGACAGCTTTTAATTATTGGTACCTTCTGTAAATTTACAATCTTTAAGAAATAAAATAGTGCTACATTTATTATACTTTCTCCCACAATTCACTTGGGACATTTGAGAACTTAGACAACTTATAACAAAGTACTAGCAATACCCCGAACGGTCACCTCTGCTTCCAAGAAGCAAACATCGTTCACTACCCAATCATTAGGCCGAAGAAAGAAACTCAAGGGAAAAAATCTTGCCCAACCACTTTCCCGGCTTGAGGCACTGAACCAGTGACTCTCTGCAAGAGAAAGGAACATTATTAGCTTTCCTAGTTTCCACATATAGAATAGCTGCGCAAATCTCGGCTTTTTCGTCTTATAGACATGTTAAGATCGTCTTATAGACATTGTAAGATCATATACTAAATAAAATTGATAGATATAATCAAAGCTTTTGTTGTAATAAAGTTGCTGTGTAAGAATAAGTTTTTACTTTTAAAAGATATGTGCCTGTTTTCCACTTGATCCTGGATGCGCAGAGTACAGTCTACATATACTTTAGAAGCAGGAGTAAGAGATGTTAAATCTGCCAAAACCAAGTACAGAGAAATACATCCAGCTCCTGTGTCTCTTCCTTTAGGATAGAGCTGCATCTTCCTGCAGCAACCAATACAGAAATAACATTAACTAACTTTAATCTATTCACATTGAAGTCCAATGGAAAAGTGTTATGAGTGATACCATTTGAAACCAGCAGCAGTGAATTCTTTGGAGTCATAATATTCAGATGCTAACATAGAAAAGTTTTCAATCTTCCAAACATGCTTAAAACTGCCAGGATCTTTGATCATTTCTAGACACTCTGCTTTGCCTCTGCTTCTTTCCTTACTAACAAAAACTTCTGCTCCAAGCTCACACGTGTCATCCACCAGGTATCCATAAGAAGCATCGCTAAATACTTTAGTTGGGATGAATCGATCAAAACCCCGTTCAGGTTTCAATCTATGGAACCGTCTTTGCTTTCCCTGGGGCTCTAGGCATTACAATTTACCAAATAATTAGTAAGAGTCACAGGCTTAATTGAAGGTGTTGAAGATATAATGAAATTAGAGACCAAAAATCTTGGATTAGATGCATGGATCACTTTATCTAGACGTCCGTTCCATAATAGAAATATACACATATCATAAGGTAAAATTAACAAGAAAAAAGGTGGGAGGTAGCTAAATTGTCCTACACACCTTGAGCTACCAAGTAGTTATCCTTGTTCTGATCAAGCAAAAACAACCGATAAACTGCAGAGACCTCCCAATCAGGAGGGAGTGAACTTGCATCTGCCACGGCTAAGTAGAGAGAAATGTGGTTCGCCACATTCTTGTTTTTATTTCCATTTGGGTGGAGAACAAGTTTCCTGCAATCATTATCATGAATATAATTAACTAAAATAATGGAGTCTAAAATTAAAGAACATGAGATGTGATTTGGTTTCGGGAAAGAAATATACCATTTGTTACCACCAGCTTCAAATTCTGCAGATTCATATTTCTTATCGTTCTTGGAAAGCAATGAAAATGACTGTATTGTGACTGTATAATGAGTTGGTGGTGTCTCTGATACAGATCTTGTGATCTCTGCAATAATAACATCAACATGATAATAGACTACTAATAATGTTGAATGTTTACGATCATTCAAAGGCACATATATAAATACACAAAGAGAAAGAACATTTATACCAGTCTTGTGGACCTTTAAACCAATGCGACTGGCCATCGCAACAAAATTATTTTCAGAAATTGAAGATATACATGTCACAACAATCAGATTTGAACTCTATTTATATTTAACCAAAGAAAGCAAGCTGATATTCCTAAATTAAAACAAAATTAAAACTTTATCCTTTGCTTAAAAGGATTACCTTTTGAACATTTAATAAGTATAAATTCTATTCTTGGAGTGTCAACAAAATTACAAATATTAATGTTCAGTGAGTATACCATGTGCAAATCACTCAAAAATTATTAACTTATAAAAGAGAAGTATAAAAACTATGCCAATGATTGCAGTGATAAATGTAGTCCAACCAAAGGCAAACCATAAGAAAGTTTGGATGATGTTTTGGGTTCCTGATCGCCGTATCAGTCAAAAAGTTGGCATTATGTGTTGGATTACTGAAGAACACAGATTCAGACCTGAAATTGGGCCATTATAATCATCAATTTGTCTCATTGATCCAAAGGGCAGCCTTGCACTATCAGTTCCACAAGAGGTGTTACACAGTAAATTACATATGTCCCAACAGAAATCACGAGTCATAAACACGAAAAAGCAGCAAGATCAATGCACATAAAATTCATAGGAACAATTCTTTACAAACAGCACAAGCGAAACTTAAATTTTTTTTCATAACAGTAACCTTTCTTGCATAACAAGACAGGGCTCCTAATAAAGGGAAAAGCTAGAGCTAACGAAGAATCAGTTATAACACCTCCAAATCACTGAATATCAACTACCGAGGAAAACAAAACAAATTACTGTCTGTAAATCTGTATATGGGTATTGAACCCCCTTTAATAATTCCTTGGTTTCAACAGGAGCCTACATCATAATGGCACTTTCACCCACCCAAAAAAAAAAAAAAAAAAAGCGGCCCCTCTTCGCTATGAAGATTTTGGCCTTGTGTACCCCGAACTTATCAGCTTCTCAACCAACTTCTTCTCCGCATTTACCTAAAAACCCATATATATATCAGCAACAAGCTCTAAACACACAACAACAAAAAGAAGTGATGTTAACCAAAACACAAACACTTGAGAGAGAGCCAAACCTCAAGCATAGGACTATTCTTAGGTATACTGCAAGCTAAGATCACATTGAGACCGGTTTTTATCACTGCCACAAAGATTTATATCAGCCAACACAAAAACCTTTACAGCTATAAAACATGTAATCCAACTCTCAAACGAAATATATACCTGTAGATGCTAAAATCTACAGTTACTGGAAGAAGGTCTGATCCTGTGAAGTTGAGGTCACTGACAATCTGTTGTACCTGCATACAAATTAAACAAGTATGAAGCTTTCGTAAACACCGGTGTGGTGTCTGCCATAGGCACTCTGACGCTCAAGTCAGCAAGGCTGAATGAGACAATTTAGTGAGGGCTAAGGGAAGGAAGGGTTATCGAAAGTTTAGTCGAAGACTAGAACCACAACTTAGGTGTATAACTCTTAGGAGTAAGAGCTTCGGTGGAAGTAGGTGGTATTGAGATTGAATGCCCAAACAGAGGTGTGACCACTATTTATATAGTAGTAGTTGTAGGATCTTCATATCCTAGTAGGACTTTGAATCCATAATGGTAGAGGTTTAGTGAATAGGAAAAGATCCTAATTTACTTGCCTTAGTAGGATTAAGAGTCCTAATTCACCTATGATATGGAATCTTAGGTGAATTAGGATAGAACCCAAATAGGAAGGTCCTAATTATCTTGGACCAATGGGCCTATCCCTAGGCAGGCCAATGGTGATGCCTAATCTGGAGAGAGGTTGGGTTTGGGCTATGCATTTTGGCCTATGACATATATTCTGATGTTTGCCTAAGTAGAATTAGGCCACAGCTTTGGGCCTACATAGTAGAAAATATCTCAGGCCCAAGACGATTTTTGGCCCATACAGTTAGCCCCCCCACTCTCTAAGCTAAGAAGTAGTTAGCTAGGTGAGTAATCAGTTTAAGTGGAGGTTAACTAGGCCGGACGACGGTATCCCAGGCCAAGCGAGCGTTCCCTCAGCCGAATGAAGGTGTTCTGTCTTGACGAATGATGCAAAGTTCCTTTACCGTAGATGTACCCACTCGGTTGACCGAACTGAGTGATAGGATGCAAATTGCACCCTTTTGTGGATTTGCCCTATTTGCTAACAGAGCTGAGTGATAGGATGCAAGGTGCAACCTTTTGTAGCTGAGCCCACTCGACTGACCAAGCTGGGTATAGGATGCGAGGTGCAACCTACTGTAGTTGTGCCCACTCTATTGACCGAGTCGAGTGATAAGACACGAAGTACACCTATTTGGTGTTTCATTTGGCTGATCGAGTTGAGCGAGATGATGCAAGGCACATCTTTTGTAGATGTCCTGACTCGACGACCAAGCTAAGTGCGAATGTAGTCTGCCCACAAACTTTGAGAGGAAGATTTCATCACTTTGAGGATGGAGCTCGAGCGACTTGTCCAGGTGAGGCGAGTTCTGTCTGAGTCTGATTTGCTGTGCTGGGAGAACGAGACAGTGTAATGTAAGGTTTCATGGACTTTGAGCAAGAAATGGATTGCAACTCCTAAGGTAGCTTATCACATGTGTACGATAGGGATTTCTTCTCATTTTAAGTATGAATTTGAATGTTCATGCCCAATCTAGCTGTCGCGTGCCACCTCTGATAGGCTGGATGAGTAGTAGAAAAGGATAAACTTCTTTAGGGTGATTGTACATCTTCCTATATTTTCATTCTTAGCTTTTGGTCTTTCCTCAAAAACTCCCTCTAGTTGTAGCGGCGGTTTGCAGACACATCATGTTTATTCATGGGAAAACTTCATTCTCTTACAAAACTCAACTTCTTTTTCTTGTTTTCGTGCCTCGAATTTTTAGAGTAGTTTCAGTGCGTTTGGCTAGTTTTTGAAGAGGTTGGGGGGAGTGAATCTTTGGTGTTTTCACTGGTTTCTCGTTCTTTCCTTGAGAAACTAAGTTTGAATTGGGTTCGAAAGGGATTGTATTGAGAAAATAGAGAATATAACATTTTTTGAGTTTCCCTGGGAAACTAGAGTTTTGGTGAACAGTGGGATTTTTTTGGGGGATTTTGGGTGATTTTGCCAAAATTCTGGGTTTTTTTTGTGTTTGTTGGTTGAGAGAAGATAAGTTTAACTTACTTAGGTTACCACCTGCTCGTCTCGGGTCTTTATGGGAGTAGTGAAGTGAGTTTGGTTTTGCGTTAAGGGGCTAGTTGAAATTAGGGTTGCCTTGGTCATCCAGTTGGTCTACCGACCGGTAGAGTGAGGTGAGAAGTGTACTAAGGTTTATTCAATGTTACACTTGAGTTGAGTGAGGAGAGTCAAATGGAGATAGACATAGGAGGTGAGTACGAACGTGCTCCCACTATAGTGGTACTGCCAGAAGAAGGTAATGTGTTAGTGGGAATTCCCAAGGGGTTAAACGTGGCTATCTTCGAGCCAGGTGATGGTGTTGATTTGAGTAGCGACAATTATGAGAGTACAGGACGAGTAGGGAAGAAACGGATGACAGGTTCGATAGTTCTAAAAGTGATGTTTCAACAGTGGTAGATTAGCAGAGAAGTCAAACCAACCAGGTGGATTTTGGGCATCGACTATCTACCTCTACTCAAGAAGAATGATGGTGGCAGATTCGGACCCAGTACCGCATACTCAGCTCTATGGAAATCAGAATATTCAAGAGTTACAAACGAGTTGACTAGGAGGCAAAAAGATAGGTTAGTGGGTATGAGTGTGGTTTATGATGGTTACACCTTCCCAACCCAAACTATCTGGGAGGTGTTGAACCACTTTATAGTCCAGACACAAATCATGCCGAACGGGTGGAGACTATTGCTTGCTTGGAGGTGATGAGGTCCAGAACCAAGTGATGTTTGGTCTGCGAGTTTCCATATTCTTATTATCTGAAGGAGCAACAACTAGAGAACGGTAGATACGCCATCACCTTAAGGCATGACCGCATCTACTTGGTGACCAACCTTAGGTAGAGTGACAAGAACTGGAAGAGTGTTTCTTCTTCTTGAAGGGTGAAGCCATATTTGGCGAGAGAGGCCGAGGCGAGATACCGTACACATGGAGAGCCATGGGGAAGCGATTGATTTTAGTCTATACTTGTGATTAATAAGCTTTGTTTCCCTTTCTCTTGCAGATCCCACTACAACTGAGCTAAACAAAGCGAAGCGATTGGACGTGACAACTAGAGAAGTTTTCGCCATTCCAAAGGAGCAGAGAGATGGTAAGTGGTATTAAAAAAGTCCAACCTGAGAACGAGTTACCTGTTGGCGGAGTTGAGGCTGTTCAAAGAGGTACTATTCCCCTCATTGAAGCAAGTGTGGCACGTGCGTTGATTCGCTACTGTAACCCTATACTCTTCCGACATTTGTTTCTTCATCCACTAACACTTGAAGAGTTGCCATTGTAGAGAGACTGGAGGAATTTGAATTGGATATACCAAGTGCAAGTAAGGTGGCCGCGCAACATCAGCCAAGAGAAAGAGGGAGTCGATCCCAAAAAAGTCCAAGTCCAGCAAACCGAGATGACTCCTTAGCTAGATAGTCGTTAGCCGGAGCTGGTTCATCAAAGGAGGTCCGTTTGATGAGGACGAGAAGGTATGATCACCCTCCCTACCGGCCGCGTCCGGTCTGGTCTACTCCGACGTAGATGGGATGGGGAATCTGCCGATTCCTTTTCTCCTCGTTGATGAACCGACTAAATTAGAGGGGATGACTATTATGGCCAGGGTAATGACTCAACAACTCCAAGTATATCTTGATTTGAACTCTTTTGTTAAGTTACAAAGCTTAATTGCATGCTTTGTGTAGGCTTTGAGCAAGAGCTTCTACTTGAAGAAGGTCGCGGTTGCTCAGGATGCGAGAATCCAAGAGTCGACTAAGTCTAATACTGGTCTAAAAAATTGGGAGGCCGGGCATGAAGAATGTGAAGGAGAGCTCCGCTAAGCAAGGTAGGCCAGTTGGAATCAACCGAATTGAAGAAGGTGTTGCTAGACGAAGAAGTGTTTCGAGTAGAAAGGGAATTGGTCGAGAAAGAGGAGGAGTTGGTTTCCTTATGGAGTAGTGCAAGTCCATTTTGAAGACGCCACAAAACCCGTGCCAAACTGATGAGAGAATACAAGGTGAAAACCACACATTGGGACCCTATGGAGATATTGAGCTTTGGGCAGAGATTACGGCTAAGATAGGGGGGGAGACAACCTAGCAGAGGAGGATCGAATCGAGTCTGATGCCAAAGATCAAATGGAGGAATTTGCTAAGGATTTAGAAGGCGCTCTGGCAAAGTAACTAAAGCTAATTGGATGCGACAAGTGGTGGAGCGTCAGCAAACAAGAGAAAGAGGTTAGGGCAACTATAGAACAATCAGTTGGGGATGATCAGTCGGATCATGTGGACTCAAATTTATTTGTTTTTACTATAAAAAATTTTAGGTACATAGTGCCCTTTGCTTGTGATTTTCAACTCTCAACCGTTTAGGATTACATGGACTTTTAATATTTTATTCGACTCATTATCAAGTGTTGCTTTTCTTCTGTCGTTGTATGAATTGTGGTACTTAGAATGTTTGATTTCTAAAGAAGTGGTCCTGAGGTCGAGTCAACATGACTGACTGAGTGCGTAGATTATTTAGTGCCTAAGGTTGAGTCATGTAACCGGCTGAGTGTGTAAACATGCATAATAAAAGCCAAGTACCTTGAGGCTGAGTTAGTGTGACCGACTGGCTTGACTCGTTAGAAATACTCACATTGATGCGTAAGGCGTGTGGTATGACCGATTGTCGCTGAATCATTTACCTAGAAAATTCAATTATTTGTAAATAATAAAGCAAATGCCGAGTAGGCCGAGTCAGTATGATGACTGAATGCGAACATAAAGGCATTGAGCCTTTTGAGCAGAGTCAGGTGACCGATGATTGTGAAAGAAAGGCATAAGCCTTAAGGTCGAGTCAGCGTGACCCACAGAGGTGTGGTATAGGTATTAGTCCCAGGCCGATGTGGCATTATACCTTGTAGTTAAAATTTAAGGTATTACCCTTGCTCCAAGTCGGTGTGTGACTGACTGTAGTTGAAAATTAAGGCATTAGGCCTTGTGGGATGAGTCAGTGATGACGATTTGTAGTTGAAAGTTTTAAGACGAGTCCTTATGTGTCGAGCGATGTGAATTGATGAAGATGAACATGTTTTTTGCTGATTATACTTCTATTGATTCGAGGCTAGAGGCCAAATGGCGGTGGAGGAGGTGGACAGGCCCTTATCTTTTTATCAACAAAAACAAAACAAGATGAGATGTGGTCTATCATAAGTGATAGAGCTTAAAGTGGATGGCGTTCCAGTTGTAACTGATGTATTTGTTAGGAGACTGGAGTTTGTAGGCGCCCTTGCCGACTGACTTGTGATCTTGTATGGTCTCCTAGGTACGACAAGTTTGCCAACATTGATCTGTTGGTGTTTAGGATCTTTACAGAGACCCAATCGCCTTCTTTGAATGTTCTCACTTGGACGTTGCAGTTGTAGTGCCGAGTCTTGTACTGCTGGTAGATGGCATTTCTGATCTGGGCTTGTTCTTAGAGCTCATCGACGGTGTCAAGTTAGGCTTCTGAGTATTTGACTCTTCACCCTCCATTGGAGTCTAGGTGATGAGACTACACCTCGCTATGATGACTGCTTCCAGGTCATATGCAAGGGAGAAGGGTGTCTCACCTATGGATTAGTGGGCAGTGTTTTGTAGGACCATAAGACTTCTGGTAGTTTGTCGCACAGCCCTTGCTTTTTAAGGTGATTCTTCATTGTATGCATTCAATCTTATTAGATGATTCAGCTTGGCCGTTTGACTGAGGGTTTTGAGTGCGTCAAAAGTTGAGCTGATTCCCCATATTTCACAGAAGTCCTTAAAGCCAAAGCTGATGAACTGGGACCGTTATGGTAACTATCTCTTTCAAAATCTTGAACTGATAGATAACATTCTTCCAGATAAAACCTTTACCTCCCAGTCTTAGATTTGGTGAATGCCTCTACCTCAATCCACTTTGTGAAGTAGTTTGTGATTGCCAGCATATACACTCGTTGCTCGAGTGCAGTTGGAAGTTTGCTAACAATGTTAATTCTACTTCATAAATGACCAAGGGGGAGGATGGAATTGAGTCGTTTAGGGGGGAGGTGCGAGACTGAGCAAATCGTGGCAACTATCATACTTCTTCACATATAGGCTGAGTCCGAGCGCATAGTGGGCCATGTAACACCCACATCAAGGTACATGCTTATTTATGCCTAATACCTTTAGTTAATTTTGTTTAAAATTATCTTAAACAAGTATAAAGGAAATTTAAAGTGTTATTAGGGGTAAAGTAAATGGTTATTACACTCATAATAGATGAAAAGTGGCAAATGAAAAGAAGTAGAATACTGGAGAAGTTAATAAAAATAAGGCATTCTTGAATTGACTAGGGACATAGATGAATTTTTAGAAAGTGCAAGGATAAAATGGGAAACTATATATATATTATTATGTAGATAAGAGTTCAAGGATTGAAACCCTAGCCACTCCACCCATTATTCTTATATTCTGTATGGTGTTGGATGATGAATTATGGATTGAAATTGAGGTTGTTTGATTTGGAATCTTATGGCCATGAGAAGTGATGTATTTGTATGTGTTGGGTTGATGGATTTTGGATGAATATGAAGATAGATGTGGAATGGGGAGGATAAATTCGGCTAGGGTGGTTGTTGGCCTTAGGGAGTTTTTGCTCCAATTTTGGTGGCTGAGAAATAGTGGAGTTAACCATTTAGGGTTTGTATGTGCCTGTAAGGTGTTTGAGAATGCAAAGAAGAGAGAATATATATGAGTATGTTAGATTATTACTTGTTATGAATGTTGTTGGTAGAGAATACTAGTTCCATAATGATATCTTTATTTATATCATATGCATCTTACATTTGAGCATTTGCATTTAGAAGAGATAGCAAAGAATGAGCATATTTACTTGACATCTAACATGTATGAGAATTTAAAGAATAAGAGAGAAGAAAGAAAATTCATTTACCTGCTTTAGTGATGTGTTAAGAATAAGAAAGAAGATTTGTCAATCCATAGAAGTGATTGTATGAGGACTGTACTAAGAAAGAATTAGAATACACCACCAGGCCAGGTTCCAAATCCATGCTCACACTCGGAGTCCGATCGCAAAGAAAAGAAGTAGAAAAGAAAGACAAAAAGAAAAAGATATAAGAAAATAAAGAAAAAGGGTGGAAAAACGAAACAATTAACAGAAAGAAAACAACAAAAGAAGAACGAGTAAACGAATAAAAAAATAAGAAAAAGAACTCAAAAAAATCAAGAAAAAAAAAAAACTAAGAATAGAAAAGAAAAGAAGAAGAAAAAGAACATAATAGAAAAAGAAAGAACAGGAAGGAAAGAAAGAATATAAAAGAAAGAAAAAGAAACAGAAAAGAAGAGAAGAAGAAAAAGAGAGAAATGCAAAAAAAGAAAGAAAAGGCAAAGAAAGAAGAAACAAAAAAAAACAAGAGAAATAAAAAATATGAATAAGAAACAGAAAAAGAAAAATTCATTATATAGAAAAAGTTTATGCATTTGCGCATTGCATCATGCCATTTCATATCTCGATTTAGTTTCCCTTTTGTGCTTACATATCAGTAAGTGAGAAACTAGAATCTTAGAAAGAGCAGAGAAGAATGAGAAGTTGGTGTAAGGAAAGAAAATCTAGGATCTGAGTAAGGAGTGTAAAACCCCCCTCTAGTCAGGTATCCTGAATATCCCTTAATGAGATTCCGGGGATACATGTCTGGAGAAAGAGTTGTATTAGAAAAAAAAACTGTGTAAGGATAATAATAATAATATCCAAAACTGAATATAAAATGTCAAGGATCCAAACTTAAATTCAGGAACTTTAAGAATTTATCCGAAAATTACACAATCAAAACATATTTATAGGGTGGAAGCTTCCAAAGGTGTTTCACAAACATTTATCATTTACATTGTTTACATCAAAATAAAAACATCAAGATGAAAAAATCATCTCCCCTCAATGTAGCCCGATGTCTCTAGCATTCTTCGCTTTGGTCTACCTGCAAAGCAATCAACAATAAAAGAGTGAGCGCTAATCGCTCAGCAAGGAATGATCCATTGCATTCTAAATATCCTATTGACACCTCATTTAAACATATTGTTAACACACCACTTATCTTTTACATATAAGGATACTTCCCCTTTTTTCCTTTCTATTTCATTGTCTTTCATCATTTTATCCCAGGCTATATAAACATCAATGCATACCATACAAATAAGTATGTAGACACAGTAACACACAATACATGTCATGATATAAGATCTAAATATCATCTAACATGAGTATAAATCATCTCATGATGTAATAACATCATAACTCATTTAGTGCAACTAAATGCATAGAAGAATGTAATGTGTAGCCGATCGGACTTTTCTTAGCATCTTAAGCACTTTATATCATCTAGCCTCAAATTCATTTGGAGCTATACATCGGGAGGTGTGCTTACACCTTATTAACATGAAAATTTATTCATCTATTCAACCGGTATACGAGCATAATGCTTATGCGTTTCCCATCAAGTCTATATGCATCTCTATCATGTCTAATGCATCTCTAACATCTTATGGCATGTAAATATATATTTTGGTGAGCTTAATACTTTTAATTCATCTATGGATTATCAATCCATTTACATTACCTCTTGCTCACATACATCATTTTAAAATATCAGTATTACATGCATCTTCATGCCATTGTAACATTATCATGCATTGAATCATGACCATGTATATCTTTCAAAAATCATCTAACTAATGGGTAAACTTAATACATGGCTAATTAATAATACATTACTAATCAATCATAATCATAAGAATTGATCATGTTAAATCTTAACTTTAATAACCAAAAGTTTATAATCAGGCCATTTTCATCCATTTCTCAAACAAATTGGCTTTAGCATATACATAAAATTATAGGTCTATGTCTTAACTTCTAATGCTTCAAGAATTATCTCATTTGATTTTTATAACTCAAGTTATAGTCAAAATACTGAAGCATGTTAAATACAAACCCCTAAGCTTACCAAATCCGAATTTTTCTATTAACTATGCCACATCATCATATTGACAATTAACCAATAGGTCAACTTATGATCAAAAACCTCCCTAAAATTATCATAAATTAAAAGAAGTGTAAAATCTATCCCAAATCATCCATTATGTTATAAATTGTAAGCTAATGCAAACAACACCTCAAAACATAAATAGCAATAACTTCATGTATAATGAATTCAAGGCAATAAGTAGAATAAATGAGTTCAACTACATTTTCCATAACTATTCTATGTCTTAAAGTCATAATTAAGTTCATAAAAATCTACAAACCCTATTATAATCCCTAAAGTCATGGGAGGGGTTCTTTCTTACCTTTTTAAAGAATTCCTCCAACAAATCCTTTGCCTTTGTCTTCTTTACACTAATCCTATATATATAAAATTACACTCAACTCTACTTCAAATCACATCAAAATACTGGGTTTTAATCCTACCTTAAACCCTTCAAATTGAAGATCCAAGGCTATCTTGTTCTCTTGATAAATATGTAAAACTCCTTTAAAACTTAGAGAAAGAAATTTGTTTCATGGAAGATTGAGAGAAAATGGAAGAGAAACGTTGAAGAAATGATCTCTCACTTGGCTTGAACGAATTTCATCTCATTTATAGGAAAATATTTCATTAATTTTCCAAAATTATGCTATTGGCCCAATTATTTAATTGTTATACTCAAAGTCCTTAATTCTTCATATAAGGGCATTTTGGTCATTTTGTACTAAACATAATTATTACTTAATAATGCCATTAAATGCAATGAAGCTACTCTATCTTGACTTTTTCAATGCTTATCCTAGGCAAAATGACTATTTTCCCTAATGCTTTCTATGGATAATTGATTCATACCATTCTCTAAATGAATCGACTATTTACCCTTAGTTAGATTTTATGATTTTTAACATAAAATTAACATCTAAAGGACTATTTGAGTTAGGAACATACCTTTGATATCTTGGGTATTACACGGAGAAAGAATAGAAGTATTATGGGTTTACTTATTGAGCAATTAGTGCTCACTCCGTTGATTTCATTGTTTTTGGGTGAGTTGTCCCGAGCTCAGGTTTATCCAGGATCTTCTGAAAGGGTAAGTGGTGAGAACAATAAAGGAGTGACACTAGAAATAGGGCCACAACTTTCTCGGAGCGTGAATGAGTGCAAGGGCCAACTTTCCAACTGACTATTAAAGGTGGAAAAATAACCTGCTAGCCTAGTCTACAGCGGGTTAAGGGATTGGTGGGTCGGGTTAGGCCCGCCTCTGGCCAAAAAGGCTAGCCCAACCCAGCTGCCAACCCTAACCTGGCAGGTTTTGATGCGGGCTAAGGCAGGCTAGCCCATAATTTTTTTTTTTTTGTTTTTTAATTTTTTTCTTTGGTGTAATTGTTTTAGTGTAACTTTTCAAATATCAATAATTCAATTAAATTAATTTTTTTTGTTAAGATTTCAAATATTAATTCAATTGATACAATAAAATTGAATATAAGAAAAATTAGATTTATTCATTTATCAGAAAATAAAATAAGAAATTACAACAATAATTGTCTCGTTAAAAACCTCACCAAGAAAAACCCAATGGACAAAAACTAGTAAGGAAAAAAGAGTGCAATAATTGACAATTAATTTAAAGTCATAATTTACAAAACAACTAATTTGGGGGGTTGACTAGGACCTTTCTCATCTGTATCATCTATATTACAAAATTGAAATGATTCTATTAAATATCGTCAATAACTTGTATTGATCCTTATGGCGGTGACGTTCCTAATCTCAAAGACATGTGAGGACTTCAATCATTTTTGGAGAAAGTTTAGTCCTCCTTTCATTTAAAATTCTTCCACTTGCACTAAATGTTTGTTGGATGAGATGGTTGAGACAGGAACAAGAGAAAACATCCAAGGCAAGTCTTGATAATATTGGAAAAATACATTTTTTGGGTTTCCAATATTCTAAGACATCAAAGTTGGCTCTTGTGTGTGGATTTGCTGGAACACTTCGGGGGTTCTCAAATATTGGTGAAGCTCATTACTCTATAATGCATGGAGGATAGTACATTCGTTGTTGCTGCTTAAGAGGAGGTTGTGCTTCAGTCGTGTCCTCTTCGGCCCACTACGTGCACTCTAGGAGTCAAGTTCATTTGTTCTTTTGATGCAACTTCCCCGGGTATTTGCCTCTTTTGGTTCTCAACTTGTTTTATATTGCAAATATACCTCTGCAAGACACTCTTTACCTTTCCTGTTGATTGGCATATGCTTCGTTATATAATTTTCATTAATGTGTTTAAAACATTTTCTAAACCTGCTACTTTAATTCTAGGATCAAATATAGCACCTAAACAATAAAGAAAAGGAATGGGTTCCAATATTTTTAAAATATATTTTCCATGCCTTATTGGTTTACTAAAATTTCATTGTTTTGTTTTTTCTAAATAAATCTGAAATTTTTATAATTGTATGATTATCAATGGATTAGTAGGATAATACACACCAAAAGTTGTAAGTTGATTGGTAAAAATTTTAAAAAAGAATGAATTTTTAGCTATATGCCAATCATTTTTTACAAATAATGAGGACCTCTATTATTTGCTACAAAATAACCAATATATTTGCATAAGGTAAACATGAATCAAGCATTAATAAGTGATCCATTAACAGGCATGTCTAATGCAAAAGTTTTGGAGACATATTTGATTTTATATAGCATCTTATTTACTACTAGTAATCAGAGTAAAAATCTAATTCTATCAATATTATTTCTAATTTTTTTCATACCATTTTTCACAAGTAAATTAAAATGTAACATGCATAACGTTGTGTGAAAAAACTTCAAATTGCATAAAAAGGATAATTAATTTTAAAAAAATATATAGTTGTACTATTAGCACTGCATTATCAAAGTTAAATTATACTTATTAACAATATCATAATCTTCTAAAACATCAACAATATATCATAAATTTGTTGACCACTATGATCACATCCATTAATCTAAATCTCAATAAAGATTTATTTAATTTACATCGTTATCAAAATAATTACTAGCACACAAATATAATCTTGTTTAGCTTTACCAGTCCCAATATCGACAGTTAGAGCCATCCTAACTGACAACTATGTATTTTATTTTTAATTCAATTTCATTTTCCCAAACAATTTTATTAAATCATTTCTAGTTGCAGTTTTAGAATAACTTTTAAATCTGGAAAAAATGAATTTTAATAAATCTTTCAAAATATTATCTTCAGCCAATATAATAGGTTGATCAATTGCAGCAATATATAAAACTAATATTCCTTTATACATCGAATTATAATGCCAGTAGTACCATATTAGTTATTTAGTTGATTGGTTTCTCTATTTCCATGTTGAGTAATATCTTTATTAGCATGCTTTTTTGTCTCGTAAAACTTATCGAAATGCACCCAAACGTCTGATGTGTGCCTGTCGTCAGTTTCAACAGCAGTTAATGAATCGCTTCTGCTTGAGATGAAGTTGGAGAGGACGACGATTACAAGGACAACTTCTAGAACCACCGGGAGCTGTAGAGCATGGGGAGGAATCGGGGGAATATTATGAGGGGTTATCGGATTCAGACTGGGGAAAGCGGGACTATTGAATCTATGCATTATGTTAGTAATTCAGGGGGACTAGGATAGTTTCCTTCATCATCGAAATCGATGGGAAGGAATATCTATCCATTGTAGTTAAAAAAAAAAAAATTGATATAAAAGAAATAAAAAAATAAGGAGAATTGGAATTTGGAAATATGAATTGAAAATTGCAAAAAACTAATAAAAATTAAAATGAGAAACAAATTGACAACAAAAAGAATAATTAAGAGATTCAATAGAGATTAGAGAAAATGAGAGAATGAGGAATTGAGAATGTGAGGGAAAAATATGAGAGTTTAGGCCCTATTTATAGAAAAAAAAAAAGGGGGGAAAGAAAATGAGAAAAAAGACCCATCCAACTGCTATAAAGGCTATATTTCAAGGGTAAAATGGGTATTTGCCACAAAAAAAATATTATATTATTTTTTATCCAACCGTGGGTCACAACCAAGGGTTGATCGTTGGCTCGCAAAGCCAACCCGCCGGTTGAAAACTCCAACCTAACGGTTGTGAGGGTTTTAAAAATAAAAAATAAAAAAATTTACCTACGGGATTGACATATTAAAACCTGGCCTACCCAGCATCCAGATTAAACCAGTTAATGTGGGAGAGGTTAGGGTTAACCCGCCTAACCGGCCCTTGTTCCACCTCTACTGACTGTACCGGGTCTCAACATCGGGGAGCAACTGCTTACATAGTAGACCAACAATTGTTTCCCATTGTCTTCTCTAATCATAATGGTTGAAATTGCTGATTCCAAACTGCAAGTATGTATAAATTTTTTTCCAGTTAGTGGCTTAAAAAGTAGAAGGGGAGAAGTCAAGTACCTTTTTAGCTACTGCAAAGCTCTTTGCAAGCTAGGACCCATTCAAATACTTTGATTTGCAAAGGGATGCGAAAAGTTGTGGCATTTATCGGTGACCAAGAGATGAATGGCTAGGGCTGCCACTCTTTAGAGTGAGCTGGTGTCTTTGATGCATGTGGGTGAGGGAATGTTTAGGATGACTCGAATCTGATTAGAGTTAGTCTTACCCTACGCTGAGCACCATGTATCCCGAAAAACTACTAAAGGATACCTCGTAATGAGCATTAGCGGGTTAAGGTACTTCATTGTAATTCCTTAGACATGTGAAAGCCCGACTGAGGTGGTCCATGTGCTCTCGGCTATAAGGGATTGACAAGTATGTCATCAATGTATACTTCCATAATGTCCTATAAGTGTTTCTGCAAACTCTGTTGACAAGGAAGTGCTGATAGGGAGACTCGACATTAAGCCAAATGGCACCACTTTGTAACAATAATGTTCCTCTCTGTGATGATACAATCTTCTTGCTCACCTGGGGTGCATGAGTATTTGATTGTAAACAGAGAAGACATCCATGAAGCTAAGTAACTCATGATTGGTTGTGAGCATCGACCAACATGTCGATGTGCAAGAGTGGGAAGGAGCCTTTGGAACATGCCTTGTGGCAAGTTCATGAAATCTATGCAAAATCGCCACTTCCCATTTCTTTTCAAACCACCACCCATTAGCAGCCAGTCGGGATAGTGAACTCCCCGACGAGCCCATTACTTAGAGTTTTTCACCTCTTCATTGAGACTCAATTTCGTTGGAGCAAACTTTCTTCTCTTTGTTTGATCGGGTGGTAGTTACGGTCAACTAGGAGGTGGTACACAATTGTGTCAAGGCTGATTCATGTCAATTTGCGTGGGACCACCAAAGTAGTCATGATTCTGCTTCAAGAAGTTAGTTGTTCTCTATTTCAGGACTCCTTTGGGATCCAAACAAAGTATTACAGTTGTGATAGGATAGTCTGTGGATTTATACCTCATCCAATCTTCCATAGAGGTGTGTATTTAACTCGACTGGATGAGTCAGGTTTGTTCTATATTGCTATAAAGTATGGGATTTGCCATTGAAAGCATCTGTAATAGTCTTTGAGAGCTTTAAGGTGCCCTGATTTGCTCTCACTCCCCATCTGGTCAGAGAACTTGAGTTCTGATGAAAGGTTGAAAGGATGACTCTCATGTAATGGATCCAAGGTTGAACTAAGAGACATTGTATGGTGAAGGACAGTCTAGCACAAGGAGGTGGTATGTCGATTCTGCCAGTATAGACAGGAAGGGCTATCTCCTTGAGTGATGTATTTTTACTCAAAGTTGAAACTGATAGAATTGTGGGACACCTGCGATGGCCGAATCTCTCTGAGGCCCATGTTTGACAGCTTCTGGAAGACGATATTGGTTTAAAGAGCCCTCCATCCCTGACTATCCCAATTGACCTAGGATGTATTCGCCTCTGTAAGTGATCACTAAAGCATCATAGTGTAGGGCAGTCAGGGTTGATTTGGCTCAGACATTGAAGTGAGTTCATGGCCGTGCTTAGTCTGTATGCGATATTCCAGCGTGGTGGATCGGGGCAGCAAGAGCAGGCTCTTCTGAGGTGAGTGCGCTAGCTCGGGCTGCGTGCCTTTTAGTGAGAAGTACTCATCCACTGATTTCTAAACCGCCAAATATCAAGGTAGAACAGAAGCCTTTATGCTTCGGATCGAGGGAGGGGAGGATGTTTTCTCATCTTTGTAAGGATGCCCTTGCCTTGTATGTCAGCAGGTCCAAAGGTTGCTCCAAGTTCTGGATGTTTAAAGCCTACGCAACCTCTAACCTCAAAATGATGCAATTAGTCATGGTGTGTCCATGGTCATGGTGGAACTCGCACCACTTGGTCGTGTCCCTTTTAACATCGGGTCTAAGCTTGGGTAGCCATTTGACTTTCTAGCCCATCCCCTTCATTATTGTTACCACGAAGGGTGAGTCGACATAACTACAGGGAAGGCTTTTCTTGGCTATGGTGAGAACTCAGGGTATGCGTCTTATCATAGCTTCCATGTCGGCTAGCTTCTTTGCTAATACTTGTTCAAGGGGAGTGGCGGTAGATAGCAGGTTTGGATTGACGGTTTGGTGATGGGTGTTTTTCTCACTCGATCTAGTAGGGCGAGCCAAGTCATTAGGTACAGCTTGATGGTTGGTTGTATGGGTGTTGGGGACTCCATTCATTTCTTCCGGATGAGTCATCCCAAATGTGATGTTTCGGGTGCTTTTGCTAGTATGGATGGTTAAAGGTGTGATCTCAAGGCCGCTCAAGGGTGAGTCGAACCGAACGGTGTTCGGTAGGGGTGACTACTCAACCCATAAGGAAGAGTAGAGCTGGAAGGGTCTTAGGTGTAATATGGGTCATTCATACTGATGGAGTGATCGATGTTGGTGATATTTTGTTGCTGCTGGCTGAGGATGGCTTGATTGAGTGGGTCACGGGTGATTGAAGGGTCAGCTAATAGGGGTCGTGCTTGCATGGCTAGGTTTGTTGTGTCGCTCGACCCATAAGGGTGAGTCTAACCGAGCGGTGTTCAGTAGGGGTGACTACTCGATCCATGAGGAAGAGCAAGCTAGAAGGGTCTGGGTGTAATGTGGGTCATTCATACTGATGGGATGATCGATGTTGGTGATATTTTGTTGCTGTTGGCTGGGGATGGCTTGACTAAGCTGGTCACGGGTGATTGAAGGGTCAACTGATAGGGATCGTGTTTGCATGGCTAGGTTTGTTGTGTCTGTAATGATGGGTGTCAGGCCATCCATTATAGATGATTGGAGCTAGGAAGACTATGGGTCTAAGGCCAAGGATCTGGTGTTTAGAGTCATGAGCAGTTGCATGGACTTTACTAGGATGCTGAAGCAATTCTCCAATATCTGGTTGAATGGGAATTCAAGAGAATAAAATTGAGTTACCTTTTCCCATAAGCTCTGATTCTCAGCTCGAAAGTTGTTGTTTTCGGCTTCCAATGTCGTGACCTTGTTAGCCTGTTGCTGCATTAATGTCGAGAGAGCCTCGACCTTAGCCGTGAGGTCTACTGGGGTAGTGTCTGTGATTTTAGCCATGATGTGATTCTTTGTAGGGCAGGATGTTGAACGGGAGTTGATTGCCAAAGGCCCCATGGTGGGTGTCAAATAGTAGATGCTAAATTCTACTATTATGGAAAGAAGGTTTGATCTTGTGAGGTTGAGGCCACTAACAATCCAATGTACCTGCAGACAAAGTAAACAAGCATGAAGCTTATGTAAACACCAGTGTGATGTCTACTACAGGCACTCCAATGCTCAAGTCAGCAAGGCTGAATGAGGCAATTTAGTGAGGGCTAAGGGAAGGAAGGGTTACCAGAAGTTTAGTTGGAGACTAGAACCACTTATGCGTGTTTCCTACAACATGCAATATGTAGCAAGTATACTAATCGCTCAAGTAATAAAGTGATGAGTGAGTATCGCTCCCACCAGGACTGCTAGCTAAGCACTAAGTTTCCTAATGTTCTCAAGTTGGAGCAGCCGAATTCTTTGGATAATTGGGAGCAATTTTTAATTAAAGTAAACAAAAACTGAAACTACCAACTTAAGGTTTTAACTATGAATGCAAAATGAAAACACGGATAAATTCAATTCAATTAAAACGGGTAGGGTTTTGACTTCATCCGTATTTTATGGGTTAAACCTAAAAATTAAGGTGCATGTGGCGTTGTTATACCAGAGGTTGCCAAATACTGCTAGGCAGTTTTTATGGCGAGTTCTGGTTTCTAGCCAATATACCCT
Source organism: Pistacia vera (assembly GCF_008641045.1). Taxonomy (NCBI): domain Eukaryota; kingdom Viridiplantae; phylum Streptophyta; class Magnoliopsida; order Sapindales; family Anacardiaceae; genus Pistacia; species Pistacia vera. The sequence goes on along the minus strand of NW_022196568.1, from coordinate 433,427 downwards.
TAAACTAAATTCACATTCATATGCATTGGTAGTAAATCGGATTCACTAAGGTGTTAAACATACCTTCTTAGGCTATGTTTTCCTATTCTTCCTTATTAACTTTCCGCACCTAACAAATTGAAAGTTAACAATTCCCAACTCATTAAGCAAAAGAATCCTACAATGATTACATTGATTTTTGAATCTATCTCTAGCATCCAATACTACAATGGTGATTACCCAAGAAGCTTAACATGATTCATTTCTCAATCTCATCATGTTCATCAAATATAAGCATTAAAACTCAGAGCAAACACACAATCAAAGCATAATCATATGAAAATAAAACAAACCAACAATTAACCCAATAAAATCCGAATTTCCATCAAAACCCTAACCCAAAATGAGTTAGCTCATAGCTAAATCAACACTACAAATAAGAAAAACGATAATATTTAAGTTTAACATAATGAAAAGTAAGAGAAAGGACAAGAAATCTCCCCGAATGATGAATCCTTTGGTTCAAAATCGAATCTTCAACCTTCTAATCTCTAAAAATGCTCCAAACTTAATCAAAGAAAAAGTCAAAAACTACTAAACCTAGTTTCTGGATGACCCCCTAACCAAAAGGCTAAGTGTTTCTTTTACACCTCGCCCAAAGTCCTCAGAAAAACACGCACAAAGTAAAGCTGTGTGTTTTACAAAACTGAAAATTACAACCGTCACCGCAGCGAAGAAGAAACTTCGCCGCGGCGAAGAACTAAACATATCTGGTGCGTGTCTGGCACACTTCGCCGCGGCGAAGAGTATTTCTTCGCCGCGGTGAAACTTCTTGAAAAGTTCTGAATTTACAGAAATGCCACTCCGCTTGCATCTTCGCTTGATTCTTCGATCCTCGATGCTCTCCCTCTGTAACAAGCCTCATAGTGCTTTATCCTGCTTCAGAACTCTCCCAACTCCTAAGATCCACTTACTTCTGAGTCCAAAATTTCCAATTTTGTCCTTATTTGCTCAAAATGTCCATTTTAACCTGAAACACGAAATGTGAAGAATAAAGTAACAATTCAGGTCAAAATGAACTAAAAAGTACCTGAAATCCGACTTAATAGTCTAATGAAAACTGTATAATCCACGGATTATCAAATACCCCCAAACTAAAGATATGCTCGTCCCCGAGCATACGGTACAAAACTAATGGAAACAAAGATAACAAACAACTAACAAAAACAGAAAACACACACAACAAAACTAGAAAATGAACAAAAACCAAGACTCAAACTCTACAAATGAACTGCCTAGAAATTACACAAGTCTCAAAAGTTGTTGAAAAATTATTATTAGGAAATGTTCAACCCTCCAAGAAGTTATAAGCATTATCGACTGTCTTCCTCAATCGGTCTACTGAGTAGGTGATCCCCACTTAAATCCACATTCCAACTTCCCGGATTATTTTATACAAAAATGTAAAGTTTATCAAATGGTGGCAGACTCCATAAGCCTAAATATCAAACTACTCTCCACTAATGAGGACTAGACAAAGATAAGAATCAAAAGGTCTTTAAAAGCTTGTAACGTTAGGCTCGGGTAGTGGGTTCCAAGAAAAAGGATAGGAATAACAAAGTAAGAAAACTCGGTTTTCCTAATGCAAGACTAACATCAAATCGAACTCCACTTCTTTTCAACCACCAATCGAAATGTCCACTAATTCACAAACCTCAAACGTGTATCTTTCTTATTTGGATACCAAATTGTGGGGGAATCTCGTTTATGGTGTACGTGGCATTGTTATACCAGAGGTTGTCAATTGCTGCTAGGCAGTTTTTAAGGCGGGTTCTGGTTTCCAGTTGGTATACCCTTAAATAGCAGAGTTCGTTTCTTTTTTTTTTTTTTTTTTTTTTTTGACAACAATTCAATTGAATTGAGGGATAGTGAGCTACCTCTTTGTTTTTATTTCTCTTCTCCCAACCCCCAACCCTATTCATTTGGCCTATTCGTCATTTTTCTTCTCCCAACCCCCAAACTATTCTTTTGGCTTATTCGTACACTCTTCCCGTTCTTTGTTTTGCATTAGGACCGAATTCTCCTAAGGGTACGACAAAATGTTTAGGGTAAAAGGATCGGAAAATTTTGTTGTTTGACAAGGAAAATACAGCACTAAAAATCATACGGCTCAAATGGGTGACTACGGAAAATTTAATTCATGGGTCGGCTAGAAAGGCTCAAACGTTCCGAAAAATGCCTAAATCATCTTCTCAACCATGTCTAATCCTAAAATTTTGCCTCAAGCACTTCTCTACTAGGTTCTAGAGTCCAGCAACATTATCAAACTTCACCTAACCACATAAAATGAATCTAAGCATGCCGAAATAAATGAAAATTTTGGCTGAACCACTCAACAAACCTCAATAAAAATCTAGTCAATACACAAAAACTTAAAGCAATGCTTCACATTTCTCAACAATAAAATTTCAACAACCCAATTCTCATCATTGATTTATACAGTTCATCATCGGCAAAAACAATCAACTAAAGAAAAACAATTTTTTTTTTTCGTTTAAGGTGTACGTGGCGTTGTTAATCCGTGAAGTGTCGCTCCACCCTGAACACCCGGTCTCGGACTTTTCATCACCTAGAATCTGTCAAAACAATTGAAACTGTGGTGTCCCTTGGGTTAGCACAAATACACAAACTAACTTGAAAAAATTACAACCTAGTCCCGTCCTTTTAACAACTACAAATCAAAAGAATTAACTAAAACAACTAAACAAATCCAAAACAGAAATAAAATTGAGTTTAATGTTTAAAATGAACAGCCAAAACAAATAAAAACAAATAAACATAAAGATAAACAAAAGGTGCTCTGGCTCATTCTTCTGCTTCCTCTTCTTCCTCTTCATCCTCATCTTATTCAGACTCGGAGCCCCTATACTCATCCAAATCCCAGTCAGCCCATTGGAATGCAGAAGTGTCAACCTTGAGCTCGCTGAAACTATTCTTCTGCATTTCAAAAAAAAAAAAAGATTAAAAAAACAAACAAAACTAAAAGATTAAAAAACAATTAAAAAAAAACAAAAAAAAAAAAAAAAAAAAATTAAAAAATAAAGAAGAAAAAGAAAAAATGGCAGGGCCTTGTATGGTTCTCTGTCATTTTGCCCCGACTCTTGGTTGTGCAGCTTTCGGACGGTCAAGGTACTTCCTATAATACTCAAAGTCTAGAACTAGGGTAGCATGAATACGGTGCTCATCATCCTGAACCCAAACTCCAACTCTAAGGCACAAGACTGTGATGAAATGTGAGAAACCGTAACTTGTTCGCCCTAGGTTGGAGGCCTGCTTAATGCTTTCCCAGATCACGTCTCCCACATCGATACTCTTCCCCGTGGCAATAGCATAAAGCAGTATTGCTTTCTCGTGAGTAACTGTGCTATAGTGTGATTCCGACATCAATTTCGCACTAACAAAATATTGCCACAGTCGAGCCATCGGGGTCAACTGAGTTCCCTTGATGGTTTTCTTCTCTTTCTTCGACACTGCCTATTCTGCATCCGGTTTTGCAAGGGCCTGAAGGATGACACTGTCCTCAATCCGTGATCTCTAAAACCGGACGTATTCATCATGACCAAGGTTAGGCAAGTTGTAGAACTGATTGATCTCCCTATCCCTAAAAAGCATATCAACCCCTCTCACAAAAAATGTTCCTTCCTGACTCTCCGGGAAATTGGCATAGAACTCCCTTACTAGAGGCTCGACAGCCGCTCGTGTAGAAGCACTCATAAACATCTCCCACTTTCTCCCTCTACTCCAATCCAAGGCGTGACTAGAAGTCAATCCGCGCTCAGGAATAATACCCTTATCCTTCCTTTGGATGGCCTTCTCATACCTTTCACGGGCTTGTTCACTTACAAAACGGTTGTCAACTTTCTTCCCTTTGCCCTTACCAGTGTATGGGTGCTTAATCTTGGCAGGCATTGTTCACAATTAAAATTCACTCAAAAATCTCCCTAACAATTCAAACCTAGTTGTTCTACACAATCAGTTCAATCCTACAAAAACACACCACACTTCCAAAAATTTGTACTTTACCCCCAAACTTCAAATTTTCAATTCTACACAAACACTCCAATAATTCAACACCCACACTCCTAACAATCACCCTATGCACGAACTACCCTTCTTCAAACACAATCAATGCTCAAAATCAACTAAATCCCACAACTCAATCGCAACAAAAATTTTCAGATCTACAATCAAAAACTTGAAATTGTGCAATAAAAAGGTTAGGGAACTTGAGATCTTACCGCTATGAAGGAGTATTCGCCACCAATTGAACCAAGAACAGCCCAGATTGAAAAGCCCCCAATTTTTTATCCAAAAATTTTCGTGAAATTTTCGCGAAAATTGTTGATGAAATGGGTTTTTTTGGTGTTTAGGAATGTTATAGAGTAAGAAATTTGGTTGGAAAAGCACTAGGGAAGCAAAAGATTGAATTTTGAAAATTTTACTCTCAAGTGAATGTGAAGAGTCGCATGAAGAATGAGAAAGAAGAGTGGGTATTTATAAAAAAGTACCGTCGCCGCAGCGAAGAGCAAGCTTCGCCGCGGCGATGTTCATCATTCACAAACCCTAAAAACCATACCCAGGTCTCGCCGTGGCGAAGAAGAATTCTTTGCCGTGGTGAAGACAGACAGAGGCAACTCGCCTCGGCGAAGAAATTTCTTCGCCGCGGCGAGAATGCCTTAGAAAATTTTTCAAAATTTCTATCCCATTTCCTTCACCGGGGCGAAACTCTCCAGGAGCTCCCATAATTATTTTGCTACTTCGCCCCGGCAAAGTCTGGATCATTTTTATTCCTTTCTTTTGCTGAAAATGTCACCTGAAACACCCAAAAACACAAAGATTAACAATCATACAAACTCATACTGAATGCAAACAACTTCAAACAACCAAAATGAAAAATAAACAATTAAAAACACTTGGGTTGCCTCCCAAGGAGCGCTTGTTTATAGTCGAAAGCTTGACTCTCTCCATCCTTCAAGTCGGGATGTCCAGCCGAATTAGGATGGATTTGTGCCTCAGCATCCTATCTATGTAGGGCTTCAGTCTCTGTCCATTTACCGTGAAAGTGCCCTTTTCTTCATGTGACACTTCTATCGCTCCGTATGGGTGAACTCTTGTCACTGTGAATGGTCTGGACCATCTAGACTTAAGTTTTTCGGGAAAAAGCCTAAGTCTAGAGTTGAACAATAACACCTTCTACCCTACTTCAAAATCCTTCTTCCGGATATGCTTGTCATGCCACCTTTTCGTCTTTTCCTTATAAATCTGGGCATTTTCATATGCTTCAAGACGAAACTCATCAAGCTCGTTCAAAGTCAACATCCTTTCTTCTCCAGCAGCTTTCAAGTCCATGTTTAGCTGCTTGATAGCCCAGTATGCCTTATGCTCGAGTTCAATCGGCAAGTGGCAAGATTTCCCATAAACCATCCTAAATGGAGACATACCAATAGGAGTTTTAAAGGCAATTCGGTAAGCCCATAATGCATCATCCAACTTTCGTTACCAATCTTTCCTAGATGCATTGACTGTCTTTTCTAAAATCCCCTTGAGTTCTTTATTCGACAGTTCCACTTGCCCGCTCATATATGGATGGTAAGGTGTTGCAACTCTATGTGTCACTCCATACTTACTCAACAGTGCATCCATTTGCCTATTGCAAAAGTGAGATCCTCCATCACTAATGATTGCCCGTGGTACCCCAAACCTGGAGAAAATATTCTTTCTCGCGAACTTCATTACTATCCTAAAATAATTAGTCGGTAATGCAACTGCTTCTACCCACTTTGACACGTAGTCCACCGCTACCAAAATATATGTGTTCCCAAAAGAACTTGGGAAAGGACCCATGAAATCAATCCCCTACATATCAAAAAGCTCAACCACCAGGATGTTGTTCAACGGCATCTCATTTCTTTTTGAAATATTACCTACCCGTTAACATAAATCGCACTCCTGAATCATCCGAAAAGAATCTTTAAAGAGGGTTGGCTAATAAAAACCCGATTGTAAAACCTTGGCTGCTGTTCTAGCCCCTCCAAAATGGCCACCAACTTCCCTTTCATGACAATGCCATAGGATGCTTTCCATCTCCTCCTCCGGGACACATCTCTGTATCATTTGATCTGTACAGCGTCTGTAAAGAAACGGCTCTTCCCAAAAGTAAAACTTCAAATCTGAGAAAAATTTTCTCTTTTGTTGATACGTCATACCACTTGGGAGCACCCTTGATGACAAATAGTTCGCGAAATTCGCACACCATGATGCTTCTTCCACTCTCATCAACTTTTCATCCGAAAATGTTTCTCTAATTGGCAATTCCTCCTCACTTCCCTTGAGTGGTCTCTCAATTCTTGACAAGTGATCAGCCACCACATTTTTCGACCCCTTCTTATCTCGGATTTCCAACTCGAACTTCTGAAGTAGTAAAATCCATCTTATCAACCGAGGTTTTGCTTCTTGCTTTGCCAATAGGTGCCTGAGTGCTGAATGGTCAATGTATACGATCACCTTTGCAACTAACAAATAAGAACGAAACTTATCAAAAGCAAAAACTATGGCTAACAATTCTTTTTCAGTGATGGTGTAATTCAATTGTGCATCAACCAGTATTTTACTAGCATACTGAATTACATGCAACACTTTGTTTTTCTGTTGTCCTAAAACTACTCCTAAAGCAAAATCACTAGCATCACACATCAATTCGAAGGGTAGTCTCCAATTGGGAACTGCAATTATAGGTGCAGATACTAATAATTTTTTCAGAGTTAGAAAGGCATGCATGCAATCATCATTAAAGTCAAAAACAACATCTTTATTCAACAAATTGCAAAGGGGTTTAGAAATCTTAGAAAAATCCTTGATGAAGCGTCTGTAAAACCCCGGATGCCCCAAGAAACTTTGGACTGCTTTGACATTTGATGGTGGTGGTAGCTTCTCAATCACTTCCGTCTTTGCTCGATCAACTTCAATCCCATCATTGGAAATCCTATGCCCGAGCATTATTCCCTCTTGGACCATGAAGTGACATTTCTCCCAATTCAGCACCAAGTTCGTCTCTTTACATCGCTGCAAAACAAGAGAAAGATTAGTTAGACAGTTGTCAAAAGATGAACCGAAAACTGAGAAGTCATCCATGAAAACTTCTATAAACCGTTCCACCATGTCTCCAAAGATCGACATCATGCATCTTTGACATATTGCTGGTGCATTGCATAACCCAAAAGGCATCCTTAGGTAAGCAAAGGTGCCATAGGGACAAGTGAAGGTCGTCTTCTCTTGATCCTCATGAGCGATGGCAATCTGGTTATATCCTGAATACCCATCAAGGAAACAATAATAGGCATGTCCTGCCAACCTCTCCAACATCTGATCAATGAAAGGTAATAGGAAATGATCATTCCTTGTTGCCTCATTAAGTTTCCGGTAATCAATGCACACTCTCCAGCCCGTCACCGTCCTCGTTGGTATCAACTCGTTACTCTCATTCTTTACCATCGTGATACCTCCCTTCTTTGGAACCACTTATACTAGGCTCACCCATGGGCTGTCAGAAATAGGATAAATAATCCCCGCATCTAAGAGTTTCACCACCTCCTTTCTCACCACTTCCTTCATCGAAGGATTCAATCTACGCTGTGGTTGCACTCTAGGCTTAATATCATTCTCCATGAGTATCTTATGCATGAAAAATGATGGCGATATACCTCTAATGTCTGATATGGTCCATCCAATTGCTAGTTTATGTTCCCTCAATACTCTAATCAACCGCTCTTCCTCTAATGTACTCAGACCTGAACTAATGATCACTGGGAAGGTTTCTGAGTCTCCAAGATAAACGTATTTGAGATGGCAAGGTAAAGGTTTCAATTCTAGCTTTGGAGGTTCTTCATTTTTTTTCCTTCTCCTTCTCTTTGTCAAAATCAAACTCCTCAATTTCCCTATCTTGACTCTCATCAATCGGTTGAAGTGCTTCTAACATCCTAGCACATTCATTGTGGGGTGTTCTCTTCAATAGTGTCCACAACCAATCTGTCCACCACATCGACACTGAAACATGAATCCGATTCAGCCAGAAACTTCATCGCCTCAAAGACATTGAAAGTTACTGTTTCATCTTGGACTCTCAACAATAACTTTCCTTCCTGTACATCAATAAGTGCTCTCCCCGTGGTCAAGAATGGTCGGCCCAAAATCAGAGGAATTTCCTTATCCTTTTCCATGTCTAACACCACAAAATCAGCAGGAAAAATAATCTTGCCCACCTTCACCAAAACATCCTCAACTATCCCCCCCGGGTGTTTTATTGACCTATCCGCTAGTTGCAACGACATGGTCGTTGGCTTCACTTCACCAATTCCCAATCTCCAGAAAATAAAAAAGGGCATCAAATTAATACTAGCTCCTAAATCATATAAAACATGATCAAAAGTAATATCTCCTATAAAACAAGGAATAGTAAAACTCTCTGGATCTTTAAGCTTCAGGGGTAGCTTTTACTGAAGGATGGCACTGCACTCCTCCGTGAGCATCACTGTTTCCTCATCTTCTAACCTCCTTTTGTTTGAAAGGATTTCCTTCAGGAACTTCGCATAACTCGGCATCTGCTGCAATGCATCTACAAAAGGAATGTTAATATGCAATTTTTTAAAAATTTCAATAAAATTTGAAAATTGCTTATCCTGATTCTTTTTCTTCAATCTCTGAAGAAAAGGCACGGGTGGGGTGTGATGTGCCAACTCTGATGGTATTTCGGGGAATGGCAATTTCTCCTTCTTCTTTTGCCTTTCTTCCTTTTTCTTTTTCTCTTCCTCCAAACCACTTGGTTTCTTTTCAACAACAATCTCTTCATCTACTTCCTCATCAGAATTTTCTTTTCCGGGTTGCTCAACCTCCTTGGTAGCTTGCTCTACCTCTTCCAAAACTGTCCCACTTCTCAAAATTATGGCATTTGCTTGCTCACGTGGGTTAGTCACCATGTTACTCGGTAAAGAACCCTGAGGTCTCTCATTTAGCTTCTCGGCTAATTGGCCCATTTGTACCCCAAGATTTCGAATGGACCCCCTTGATTCCTAAAATTTGTCCTCGTCTCATTCATGAAACCCGTGGTCTCTTGCATGAATTTTCCAAACATGTCTTCCAACTTTGTCACTTTTCCATCTCCCGGTTGATTATTCACCCTTGGTTGGTTGTTTGGCAATGTTCTTTGATTCCATTGATTACCTTGCTGGTTCTGATTGCCCCAAGCCAGATTTGGATGATTTCTCCACCCCGGATTGTATGTGTTGGAGTACGGGTTGTTTGGTTGTCTCTGATTTCTTGCCAAGTAATTCACTTGCTCCGTTGATGAAGATGACGAAGCAAATGTGTTCCCAACTTGACACTCGCTGCTCACATGATTACCTGCACAAAAATCACAAGTTAGTTGAGGTGCTTGAATAAAGTTTACATGCATATCTTCCCAACTGTTTCTGAAGTGCCATGAGTTGGGCTAAGATGGCTGTAAAGGCATCAACTTCATGAAGACCCGAAGATTTCCTTGGTGTTGCTCTCTCATTTGGTCTTTGATAGTTGTTGCTTGCCAAAACCTCAAGCAGCTCATAGGCCTCTTCTGGTGTCTTATTCTGCAAGGCCCCTCCTCAAGCTACATGAACCATGGTTTGCACGTTACCCATCAATCCCTTGTAAAATGTTTGGACTTGAAGCCAAACTGGCAAGCCATGGTATGGGCATTTCCTCATTAACTCCTTGTATCTCTCCAAAGCCTCATACAATGACTCGGACTCATCTTGTAGAAATGATGTGATATCATTTCTCAATTTTGCTGATTTAGCTGGAGGAAAGAACTTGGTAAGGAATTTATGTGCTAGATCATGCCAAGTTGTTATAGTTCCCAGTGGTAGTGCCATTAACCACCCCTTAGCTTTATCCCCCAATGAGAATGGGAACAACCTCAGCCTAATGGCATCATCCGACACTCCGTTTGACTTGAAGGTGTCACAAATTTCCAAGAAATTTGCAATATGTTGATTCAGATCTTCCTTCAAATCTCCATTAAATCTAACCGATTGTTGGATCATCTGGATGATTGCTGGTTTAATCTCAAAGTTGTTGGCTAGTACCGTAGGCCTAGTAATACTTGACCCACTACCATTCACCGTGGGAACTGAAAATTCCCTTAGTGTCTTGTTTTCTTGTTCTGCCATTTCAACAAATATTTCTTCTACTTCAACAACTAAATCCTCTCTTTCTCTTCTCTCTCTATTACATCGTCTAACTGTTCTCTCAATCTTAGGATCGACAGGAACCACTGGTTGACGTCTCGCTCTTCGCATAAACTGCAAAAACAGAAAGGAAGGAAAGTGAGATCACAAATAAACTGAGAATAAAACAAAAATAAATCAAAAAATAAAAACTCCAATCTAGCTAACTATAGAAAAACTCAATGTTAACTTAAAACTATTCCCCGGCAACGGAGCCAAAAACTTGATGCGTGTTTCCTACAACATGCAATATGTAGCAAGTATACTAATCGCTCAAGTAATAAAGTGATGAGTGAGTATTGTTCCCACGAGGGCTGCTAGCTAAGCAATAAGTTTCCTAATGTTCTCAAGTTAGAGCAACCGAATTCTTTGGATAATTGGGAGCAATTTTTAATTAAAGTAAACAAAAACTGAAACTACCAACTTAAGGTTTTAACTAAGAATGCAAAATGAAAACACGGATAAATTCAATTCAATTAAAACGGGTAGGGTTTTGACTTCATCCGGATTTTATGAGTTAAACCTAAAAATTAAGGTGCACGTGGCATTGTTATACCAGAGGTTGCCAAATACTGCTAGGCAGTTTTTATGACGGGTTCGGGTTTCTAGCCAATATACCCTTAAACTAAATTCATATTCATATGCATTGGTAGTAAATCGGATTCACTAAGGTGTTAAACATACCTTCTCAGGCTATGTTTTCCTATTCTTCCTTATTAACTTTCCGCACCCAACAAATTGAAAGTTAACAATTCCAAACTCATTAAGCAAAAGAATCCTACAATGATTTCATTGATTTTTGAATCTATCTCTACAATGATTTCATTGATTTTTGAATCTATCTCTAGCATCCAATACTACAATGGTGATTACCCAAGAAGCTTAACATGATTCATTTCTCAATCTCATCATGTTCATCAAATATAAGCATTAAAACTCAGAGCAAACACACAACCAAAGCATAATCATATGAAAATAAATCAAACAAACGCTTAACCCAATAAAATCCGAATTTCCATCAAAACCCTAACCCAAAATGAGTTAGTTCATGGCTAAATCAACACTACAAATAAGAAAAACGATAATATTTAAGTTTAACATAATGAAAAGTAAGAGAAAGGACAAGAAATCTCCCCGAATGATGAATCCTTTGGTTCAAAATCGAATCTTCAACCTTCTAATCTCTAAAAATGCTCCAAACTTAATCAAAGAAAAATGTAAAAACTGCTAAACCTATTTTCTGGACGACCCCCTGACCAAAAGGCTAAGTGTTTCTTTTATACCTCGCCCAAAGTCCTTAGAAAAACACGCACAAAGTAAAGCTGTGCGTTTTACAAAACTGAAAATTACAATCGTCGCTGCGGTGAAAAAGAAACTTCGCCGCGGCGAAGAACTAAACAGATCTGTTGTCTGGCTCACTTCATTGCGGTGAAGAGTATTTCTTCGCCGCGGCGAAACTTCTTGAAAAGTTCTGAATTTACAGAACTGCCACTCCGCTTGCATCTTTACTTGATTCTTCGATCCTCGGTGCTCTCCCTCTGTAACAAGCCTCATAGTGCTTTATCCTGCTTCAGAACTCTCCCAACTCCTGAGATCCGCTTACTTTTGAGTCCAGAATTTCCAGTTTTGTCCTTATTTGCTCAAAATATCCATTTTAACCTGAAACACAAAATGTGAAGAATTAAGTAACAATTCAGGTCAAAATGAACTAAAAAGTACCTGAAATCCGACTAAAAATTCTAATGAAAACTGTATAATCCATAGATTATCAACCACGGTGTAGGTGTATAACTTTTAGAAGTAAGAGCTTCAGTGCAAGTAGGTGGTATTGAGATTGAATGCCCAAACAGAAGTGTGACCCCTGTTTATATAGTAGTCGTAGGATCTTCGTATCCTAGTAGGACTTTGAATCCATAATGGTAAAGGTTTAGTGAATAAGAAAAGATCCTAATTTACTTGCCTCAATAGGATTAAGAGTCCTAATTCACCTAAAATACGGAATCTTGGGTGAATTAGGATAGAACCCAAATAAGAGAGGTCTTAATTATCTTGGACCAATGGGCTTAGCCCCAGGTGGGCCAATGGTGATGCCCAATCTGGAGAGATGCTGGGTTTAGGCCGTGCGTTATGGCCCATGGCATGAATTAATGATGTTGGCCCAACAGGAATTAGGCCACGACCTTGGGCCTACATAGTAGAAAATATTTGCTTGGGCCTGATAAGACCCAAGACGATTTTTGGCCCATACAATACCTAATCTTCGCGCAATGCCATATCTAGTAATGTCAGAAACTCCTCCAAGTATTGAACTAACAATCACTGTATTGTTCTACGCATCATCATAAAAATTACAGTAAGAAAAATCTCAATTACTTTTTCTCTTTCCTTCTAGGTTCGTACCTCATTACCGGCATCCTAACACCAAACATATATTTTGGTTACAAATGACAATTTTTTGGTTTCATTTAAATATATTGTTAGCTGAAAATTCATTTAATCATTCTATAGTAACGATGATTTTCATAATTTCAAATTAAGTTCATGATGAATTTCAAATTTTACTAATAAATATTGAATTAAAATAAACTTACTGGCTGAGTAGGCGCAGCTGCATATCAGCGGCCAAATTTTGTAGAGTTACAACCAATCTAAGCATATATTTGTTTTGTGCAACAAAAATCGAAGTAAATTATTACTATCTACCGTTATGCATATCACAGTTATGTATGTAGTAGAAGTAGAACTAGAACTAGAACCTAATTAGGAAAACGGATGATATGAAAACTGAGAGTGACATCATCTACGAGGTCGGAGAAGCACGTGATTTGCAAGTTGCTGTCACTTTCGTTAGTATCAGCATTGTCCTGCTTCGATTGTTCATCAACTTTAATGGATTCAACGGAGTGAAGGACTTGATCCAAACCTGAAGCTTTATCTGCTATCAAAGAGAAACTAAAGCAAAGTGCTTGGCAAAACAAATCTAAACAAACTGGGTTTTTAAGGGGTTTTGCAAGCGTTGCGTTTTTTTGCTTTTTTTTTCTTCAAGGCAATGGAACTTATCAAGTTCGTAAGCAATTTTTTTTTTTTTAATTTGTTTAATTTTAAAGGTAATTATCACGTAAGCCTATATAACTTCTTGTTTCTTCCAGATTCCTAGTTCTTCGAGACATGTCAGATGAGGCAATTTATCCACATCTTAAATAGTAGGCTAAACCTGACTCCTGGAAAAACTCTGTCTGTCTTTACAAAGAATATATTGCCTTAAACAGGTTAAAATTTAGTGTCATTTTGAATCTCAATGATGTTTCTTGTACTCAACTTCTGTTGCATACCGAGAATCTTCTAACGCTTCAAATTGTCATTTTTTATTTACAACCAGTCGCATGGATACCATCTCTGTTATGACATGTGATACCTTTCTGTAAACATAAAAATTTGATCTAAAGGCTTTGTGATCTAAAGTTAGCGACCAGATGTGCTAGATAAGAAGGATGCAAGCTAAAGTAGATGTGTTCATAATCATGTGTCTCAATGAGCATGTGATCTGGAAGAAGCGACCAGAAGGTAATGCGATCTAGAAGCAATATAGGAAAGTGTCCAAGCGATCAAATGAGCTTGCCATCAGAAGCATTATGTGTGCTGCTTGAAAGAGGTCATTGATTTAGAGTCATAATCAATGTTTTCAGAGACAGTTAACTACCCGGAAGGATTCAACTGTTTCTTAGGGGGCGTTTGGTTGGGGGTAATATCACATTACTCAGGTTATGTCATCTTATATTACTTTGATTACCACATTTGGTTGTCAAGCAATATAAGATTCTCGTAATCTTCCAATACCAATAGTAGTTACTATTGGTAATATTGGAGGTAATCTGATTACCTCTATTTTCTTAGGTATTGTAAGATTACCGAGGTAATCTTATTTTTATTACAATTATATCCCTTATTAATAAAAATTTTGGACAATAATGCCCTTATATTTAAAACAAATTTAAGACCACCATGCCACTTAACCACCACTACTGACAGCGGGCCAACCATTGCGGACTGCCACCAGAAAGTCACCAAAAATGATTGAGAGTCGCTGGGAGGCTCCGATATGGTCATTTCCGACCATATTGATAGCCAAAAACGGCTAGATCCCTAGTCATTATCAGGTAGATCTTACCCAGATCTGGTCGATAATGGCCAAGGAACGGCCAGATCCATCCAGCCAGATCTAGTCTAATATGGCTATTTTCGACCACCAATATGGCCGAAAACGGCCATATCGAAGCCTCTTAGTCACTGTGGGCTACTCACAGCGACTTCCGGCAATGGTTTGTGAAGGCAGTAGGGTGGTGGGGGTGATTTTGTTATTAAAGTTTTATATAAGCGGGAGTGTTTTAGCTAAATCTGAAATATTGGGGGTTAAAATAGATTATTCAAAAATTAATAATAAAAATAACAATCTATTTATATTTAAAAAAAAGGATCGCTTAGTAATTTAAATAATATATCCCCTAATATATTCTTCTTAACCAAACATATTAATATAACATGTTTACTCATTTATTCCAACGAATAAAATATATATTTTTTTAAATTCTTAATAATCTTTAAAATAATATAAGATTTCGATAATTTAAACATTCGATGTAATGATTTTGTGTAATATGATAACTTTGTAAATGGTAAAAATGTCATAAGCCTAAGACAGCATTTAATGCTCCTCATAATAGGTCTACCCATGACGTATGTAGTGATGTAATTAGCATGTAAATAACCGTTGTTTGAGATAATGAAATAGAGATAAGTTGCATAAGAAAAAGTCAGTCAAATTTAGACAAAACAAGAAAAATTCATCTCCCAAAACCAATTGTGCGTTCTTTCCTTTGCATTCTCCAATTTCCTATGTATCTGCTACAGCAGCTGGAAAACATTTGGCTGAGAAACATCAATTTTCCTGGTACATATGTAAATACGTGTTCCTGCAATTGTGTGTAATTGACTTCCAATGGTTCGGCACTGACTTTTCAAATGTAAAAGAACTTAGACAAACTTATGTAAATTTACAATCTTTAACCAATAAAATAATGCCACATTTATTATACTTTCTCCCACAATTCATCTGGGAAATTTGAGAACTTAGACAAACTTATTACAAAGTACTAGCAATACCCCGGATGGTCCCTCTGCTTCAAAGAGGAAACAATCCTTCACTAGATATTTATATGCAGGCTCAAAACAGAATCTTAAGGGAATAAAGTTTGCAGAACCACTTTCCCGACTTGAGGCATTGAACCAGTGATTCTCTGCAAGAGAAAGGAACATTATGAGCTTTCCTAGTTTTCACATACAGAACAGCTATGCAAATCTCGACTGTTTCGTCTTCTAGACATAGTAAGATCATATGGTAAATAAAATTGAATGATATAATCAAAGTTTTTGTTGTAACAAAGTCGCTGTGTAAGAATCAGTTTTACCTTTATAAGATACGCCGTTGGTCCCCACTTCATTCGAGAGGACCAGAGAATAGTCTGCATATATTTTAGGAGGAGGAGTAAGAGATGCTAAATCTGCCAAAACCAAGTACAGAGAAAGATGACTTCCAGTTCCAGAATCTATTCCTTTAGGATAGAGCTAAATCTTCCTGCAGCAACCAATACAGAAATAACATTTAGTAATTTCAATCTATTCACATTGAAGTCCAATGGAAAAGTGTTATGAGTTATACCCTTTGTAACCAGCAGCAATGAATTCTCTGGAGTCATAAGAGTCTAACTTTTCTAAGTTTTCAATCTTCCAAAGATGATTAAAACCGCCAGGATCTTTGATCATTTTTAGACACTCTCCTTTGCCTGTGCTTCTTTCTTTCCTAACAAACACTTCTGCTCCAAGCTCACACATGTCATCCACCAGGTATCCATTAGAAGAATCGCGAAATACTGTAATTGGGATGAATTGATCAAAACCCCATTCAGGTGTCAATCTACGGAACCGTCTTTGCTTTCTCTGGGAATCTAGGCATTACAATTTACCAAATAATTAGTAAGAGTAACAGGCTTAATAATAGTTGTTCAAGATCAAATGGAATTAGGGACTAAAAATCTTGGATTAGATGCATGGATCACGTTATCTACATGTCCGTTCAATAAGAGTTATCTACACGTCATAAGATAAAATTAACAAGAAAAAAGGTGGGAGGTGGCTAAATTGTCCTATACACCTTGAACTATCAAGTAGTTGTCCTGGTTCTGATCAAGCAAAAACAATCGAAAAACTGCAGAGACCTCCCAACCAGGAGGGAGAGAAGTTGCATCTGCCATGGCTAAGTAGAGAGATATGTGGTCTTCCACATTCTTGCTTTTATTTCCATTTGGGTGGAGAACAAGTTTCCTGCAATCATTATCATGGACACAATTAACCAAAATAATGGAGTCTAAAATTAAAGAACGTGCGATGTTATGTGATTTGGTTTATGGAAAGAAATATACCATTTGTAGCCTCCAGCTTCAAATTCTGCAGATTCATATTTCTCTGCGTTCTCGAAAAGTAATGAAAATGACTGTATTATGACTTGATAATGAGTTGGTGGTGTATCTGATACAGATCTTATGATCCCTGCAATAATAACATAAACATGATAGGAGACTACTAATAGTGTTGAATGCTTATGATCATTCAAAGGCACATATATAAATACACAAAGAGAAAGAACATTTATACCATCCTTTTCACCAACGAGACTGCCCATCACAACAAAATTATTTGCATAAATTGAAGAGATACATGTCACAGCAATCACCTTTGAACTCTATTTATATTTAACCAAAGAAAGAAAGCTAATATTCCTAACTTAAGGGTAAAAGTAAAAATGTATGTTGTCTTTTACTTCAAAGGATTGATTTTTCAACATTGAGGAACCATCCATTCTATTCTTTGTAATGTGAACCAAGTTAAAAATATTAAACCATATACCTTTCCCTACACATTATTCGACTTGAGGAATCTTTTTGGGTTTAATAACAGTTGCTTTATTATCACTAGACAAGAAAAAAAAATATATAGTATATGACACAGAAGACCAAACTAGTTATCATAGTATAGTCCATTATAATGGCACACCAATGTATAACATCAAATAATATAATCTTATATAGAAGGATAACATTAATCTAACATGTGTGTTAAATTTTATTGACGGAAGAACATGTGATATAATGACAATTGTATATGTTTACACAAAAATAAAAATGAAAAAGTTATATATGAAAAAGTGGGCATCATTACAACCCATCAACTTTTCTAAAACCCTAACACCCTATTCCATGTTCGGCATAGCTCTGATACCATGATAAATGGGTTTGGGTAGAACTTACCCTCAAAAGCTAGCTCAAGGGAAGGAGAAAGGAGCTCAATCAATTCCATACACCATAATACCCTACCAACTTGACATTATTGGACAAATGCAACTTCTAATAATATACAGACTTCAACTAATAGTTTTTAAGGGAAAGGTAACCTGTCTCTTCTTATTTGAAAAGTGTAAGCCCTTTTTATCTTTGTTTTTATCGACCACAAGAACAATACAAGGTATTAAAATGGGGTAATTGATTAGCTTGCATATGAGATTTTGTGCTTTTGTGCTTTTTCTACATCATAATTGAAAGGGTCTCCAAGAAAAGATGAACAAGATGGAATAATCCCACCCACCCTGAGCCAGTCGGGGTAGTGAACCTCCTCGACGAGCCCATTACTTAAGAGTTTTTCTACCTCTTCATTTATGACTCAATTTTGCTTTGGAGCGAACTTTCTTCTCTTCGATTTGATCAGGTGATAGTTAGGGTCAACCAAGAGGTGGTACACAATTGCGTCAAGGCTGATCCATGTCATATCTGCATGGGACCACACAAAGTAATCATGATTCTGCTTCAAGAAGTTTATTAGCTGTTCTCTTATTTCAGGACTCATTTGGGATCCAATCTGAGTATTCCAGTTAGGATACTCTGGGTGGACTTGGACCTCATCCAACTCTTCCATAGAGGGCTGATCTAACTCAACTTGACGAGTTAGGTTTGTCTGTAGTTGCTATAAAGTGTGGGATTTGCCTTTGAAAGCATTCTTGTAACAGTCTCTTGAGGCTTTAAGGTTGCCCTTAATTTCTCTCACTCCCCATCTGGCAGGGAACCTGATTGTCTGATGAAAAGTTGAAGGGACGACTCTCATGTCATGGATCCAATGTTGAACCAACATGACGTTGTACGGTGAAGGACAATCTAGCACAAGGAAGGTGGTATGTCAACTCACTCCGCGAGTATAGACAGGAAGGGCTATCTCCCCGATGATGTATTTCTACTCAAAGCTGAAACCGACTAGAATGGTGGGGCACCTGCTGATGGCCAACTCATCCAAGCCCATTATTTTGACAACTTCTAGGAAGAGGATGTTGGCTTAAGAGCCTCTATCCACAAATATCCTCTTGACTATGATATTCACTATCTACAGAGTGATCACTAAAGCATCATGGTGTAGGGCAGTTAAGGTGACTGGCTCATCATCTTTGAACTGAATGACCTACTTAGTTGGCTTCTACGTTGGTGGATGGGAAGAGTGGGCTTCGAGGTGATGGTTGGCTCGGGCGTGCCTTTTAGTTGAAGAGTAACTCACTTCACTGATTTCTAAACCACCAAATATCATGTGGTAGAAGCCTTCTGGATTCGGATCTAGAGGAGGGGAGGATCAATTTTTCTCATCTTTGTAATGGTGCCCTTGCCCTTGTCTGTCAGCAGGTCCCAAAGGTGTCCTCTTTTGAGTAAAGTCGCAACCTCTAACCTCAAAATGATGCAATTAGTCATGGTGTGTCCATGGTCATGGTGGAACTCGCACCACTTGGTCGTGTCCCTTTTAACATCGGGTCTAAGCTTGGGTGGCCATTTGACTGTCTAACCCATCCCCTTTATTATTGTTACCACGAAGGGTGAGTCGACATAACTACAGGGAAGGCTTTTCTTGGCTGTGGTGGGAACTCAAGGTATGCATCTTATCATAGGTTCCATGTCGGCTAGCTTCTTTGCTAATACTTGTTGAAGGGGAGTGGCGGTAGATAGCAGGTCTAGATTGACGGTTTGGTGATGGGTGTTTTTCTCACTCGATCTAGTATGGCAAGCCAAGTCATTAGGTGCAGCTTGATGGTTGGTTGTATGGGTGTTGGGGACTCTATTCACCTCTTCAGGATGAGTCATCCCAAATGTGATGTTTCGGGTGCTTTTGCCAGTATGGATGGTTAAAGGTGTGATCTGAGGACGGCTCGAGGGTGAGTCGAAACGAATGGTGTTCGGTAGGGGTGACTACTCAACCCATAAGGAAGTGTAGAGCTGGAAGGGTCTTGGGTGTAATGTGGGTCATTCATACTGATAGAGTGATCGATGTTGGTGATATTTTGTTGTTGTTGGCTGAGGATGGCTTGATTGAGTTAGTCACGGGTGATTGAAGGGTCAGCTGATAGGGGTCGTGCTTGCATGGCTAGGTTTGTTGTGCCGCTTGACCCATAGGGTGAGTCGAACCGAGCAGTGTTCAGTGGGGGTGACTACTCGATCCATGAGGAAGAGCAAGCTAGAAGGGTCTGGGTGTAATGTGGGTCATTCATACTGATGGGATGATCGATGTTGGTAATATTTTGTTGCTGTTGGCTGGGGATGGCTTGACTAAGCTGGTCACGGGTGATTAAAGGGTCAACTGATAAGGATCATGTTTGCATGGCTAGGTTTGTTGTGTCTATAATGATGGGTGTCAGGCCATCCATTATAGATGATTAGAGTTGGGAAGACTATGGGTCTAAGGCCAAGGATCTGGTGTTTAGAGTCATGAGCCGTTGCATTGACTTTACTAGGACGCGGAAGCAATTCTCCGGTATCTGGTTGAATGGGAATTCAAGAGAATAAAATTGAGTTACCTTTTCCCATGAGCTCTGATTCTCGGCTCGGAAGCTGTTGTTTTCGGCTTCCAATGTCGTGACCTTGTTAGCCTGTTGCTGCATTAATGCCGAGAGAGCCTCGACCTTAACCGTGAGGTCTATTGGGGCAGTGTCTGTGATTTTAGCCATGATGTGATTCTTTGTAGAGCAGGATGTTGAACGGGAGTTGATTGCCAAAAGCCCCATGGTGGGTGTCAAACTGTAGATGCTAAACTCTACTGTTATGGAAAGAAGGTTTGATCTTGTGAGGTTGAGGCCACTAACAATCCAATGTACCTGCACACAAAGTAAACAAGCGTGAAGCTTATGTAAACACTCGTGTGATGTCTACTATAGGCACTCCGATGCTCAAGTCAATAAGGCTGAATGAGGCAATTTAGTGAGGGCTAAGGGAAGGAAGGGTTACCAGAAGTTTAGTTGGAGACTAGAACCACTGATGCGTGTTTCCTACAACATGCAATATGTAGCAAGTATACTAATCGCTCAAGTAATAAAGTGATGAGTGAGTATCGTTCCCACGAGGACTGCTAGCTAAGCACTAAGTTTCCTAATGTTCTCAAGTTGGAGCAACCGAATTCTTTGGATAATTGGGAGCAATTTTTAATTAAAGTAAACAAAAACTGAAACTACCAACTTACGGTTTTAACTAAGATGCAAAATGAAAACACGGATATTCAATTCAATTAAAACGGTAGGGTTTTGACTTCATCCGGATTTTATGGGTTAAACCTAAAAATTAAGGTGCACGTGGCGTTGTTATACCAGAGGTTGCCAAATACTGCTAGGCAGTTTTTATGGCGGGTTCTGGTTTGTAGCCAATATACCCTTACACTAAATTCACATTCATATGCATTGGTAGTAAATCGGATTCACTAAGGTGTTAAACTACCTTCTCAGGCTATGTTTTCCTATCTTTCCTTATTAACTTTCTGCACCAACAATTAAAAGTTAACAATTCCAAACTCATTAAGCAAAGAATCCTACAATGATTTCATTGATTTTTGATCTATCTCTACATCCAATACTACAATGGGGATTACCCAAAAAGCTTAACGTGATTCATTTCTCAATCTCATCTGTTAACAAATATAAGCATTAAAACTCAGAGCAAACACACAACCAAAGCATAATCATTTGTAATAGCCACTTTCTATTCAAATACTCATATGAAATACATATAAATTAATATAAGAAATTGGGCCCAAATTTTTGTTTTTTATTAAATATACATATACATTCTTTACAAACATATACATTTTTACACAAAATTATACTATGTACAAAAGTCATCAAAATGGTAGACAGTGTAACCGCTTCCCCTCGAGCGCTGACGTCCATCCGACCGTGTCCTCACCTAGATCCTGCAAACACATAGGAAAAACAACGGGGTGAGCACTAAAATAATGCTCAGTAAGTAAATCCTCTACTCATTTATCCCGTAGCTCTCTTTGTCTAATTCTTTCCTTGCAACTCCTCATCAATTTCTCTCTTTGGTACTTCTCTCTTTATTTCTCTTTCTTAGAACTCTTTGCTATTACTCTCTTTAAGTAGTCACGACCCCATCTTACTGGGGCATAGCCGGACTCGTTCTCACTCTACTTGACCTCTACTCATTCTAGCCGATCAGACTCGGTTATGCATGGATTCGGAACCCTTGGCCATGTGAGTGTATAATCCTCTCTCGGTACTCTCGGTATAGCCCTCACCGCATGTACTCTCACGGGCTACACCACTTTTCTCTCTCATACTCATGCCGCTCTCTCAATGCGGCGTACAGTGCGGAAACTCTACCCATTACTCACGGGTTCCCCATCGCATAACCTACTCTATTCTCTCTTCTCTTCGTTCTCTAGTGCTTATTCTCTCTTTCTCTCTTTTACTCTAAGTACCTTATACTTACATTCTCTATCATGTCTCAAGCTACTTATTAAGTGCATAAAAAAATGTGTATGGACAACCATGCTCACTAATGCACTTATGAAATGTCAAATGCAAGATTGCCTCAAAACGGCCATTCTGCGCAGGTCACACTAAGAAGACCATAACTTGCGTTATAACCCTCGGATTGCTACAGGTTTGGTCTCGTTTTAAAGCTTAGATACGGGCTACAACTTTGATGTTTTTGTCTCAGCCCATTTCAGTCTGTAAGATGCCCAAAATTTACCTAGAAAGTCCACGACTGTGACAGGGCAGTTCACTTAGGCATTTCCTCAAACAACCATGTGCATACCAAAGCTCTACTTATCTATAACTCTACTCTCTCTTTACCATCCAAAATGGGAGGAAAACTCCCTCATACAATCAATTCCTGCCAAAGAAAACACTCCCAAAAATATCATCCACAACTCCCAACTTCAACTCAACTCAACTCATCATGCAATCACAACACTTCTCATAACTCAATTAAATTCATATCAACATAACAAATACTCATAACATCTCAAATTCTCAGAAAGCATAATACACACTATACATACACAATCTCTACTCAAAAGCTTATTCAAAACTCAACTTGGTTGGATTTACTTACCTGTGAAAAAGTGGCTTCCTACACTTTTCCTTTCCTTTGTTGTCTTGTCTTCTCTCTACAACTCAAACAACACACAGAACAATAACAACCAAATAAGACTTCACTATAACTAAGAAAACTCACATCTAAAGCATGAATCCTTACCTTAGATGCTTTAGATGAATCTCTACCAAAAATTACTCAAAAGCTCTCTAAACCCCTTGGAAAACTTGGAAGATTGTGAAGAAATTGGAGAAAAATGGCAATGGAAGGGCGGTGGAATGGATGGACTAAAGGGTTTCTCTACACTTAACCCTTTTTAGCTCATATTAAAGCATCATTTCCCATTTTGCCCTTGTCCTTCCTTGAAAATTCCATCTTATCCTTTATTCTTTACATACACCCCATCTAAACACAATCTCTACTAAATTTCCTTACATCTTACTCCCCACTTTTCCTACTAATTAAGGGTAAAATGGTCATTGTGCCCCAAAAGAAGAATTCTCTAGAACTCAAGAAACCTTTTATTAGGTCTCGTCGCGCGCGAAGAACTTTCCGTCGCCCCGACGAAAAAGGGCAGAACCTACCCTGAGTGCAGCTCCTCCTCGCCGCGGCGAAGCTTCCTCATCGCCCCGCGAAGATTGGATTTCCAAACTTCAACAAAACTCAACCAAAACCTAGGCAAACATACCAATTCATTAAAGGCTAACCACCAACATACAAACTCAATTGAAGCTGAACAGTGAATCCTTTAAGTATACGACAATCTTAGTACGTACCTCAAGTGGGGTGTTCACATATAAAATAAAACAAACAAACACTTAACCCAATAAATCCGAATTTCCATCAAAACCTAACCCAAAAGAGTTGTTCATAACTAAATCAACACTACAAATAAGAAAAACGATAATATTTAAGTTTAACATAATGAAAAGTAAGAAAAGGACAAATCTCCCCGAATGATGAATCCTTTGGTTCAAAATCGAATCTTCAACCTTCTAATCTCTAAAAATGCTCCAAACCTAATCAAAGAAAAATGTAAAAACTATTCAACCTATTTTCTGGACGACCCCCTGACCAAAAGGCTAAGTGTTTCTTTATACCTCGCCAAAGTCTCAGAAAACACCACAAAGTAAAGCTGTGCGTTTTACAAAACTGAAAATTACAACCATCGCCGCGCGAAGAACTAAACAGATATGGTGCGTGTTTGGCTCACTTCGCCGCGCGAAGTATTTCTTCCGCCGCGTGAAACTTCTTGAAAAGTTCTGAATTTACAGAACTACCACTCCGCTTGGCATCTTCGCTTGATTCTTCATCCTTTTTGCTCTCCCTCTGTAGCAAGCCTCATAGTGCTTTATCCTGCTTCAGAACTCTCCCAACTCCTGAGATCCGCTTACTTTTGAGTCCAAAATTTTCAGTTTTGTCCTTATTTGCTCAAATGTCCATTTTAACCTGAAACACGAAATGCGAAGAATTAAGTAACAATTCAAGTCAAAATGAACATAAAAGTACTGAATCCGACTTAATAGTCTAATGAAAACTGTATAATCCCGGATTATCAAATACCCCCAAACTAAAGATATGCTCTCCCCGAGCATACGGTACAAAACTAATGGAAACAAAATAACAAACAACTAACAAAAACAAAAACACCACACACAAACTGGAAAATGAACAAACCAAGACTCAAACTCTACAAATGAACTCCTAGAATTACCCAAGTCTCAAAAGTTGTTGAAAAATTATTATTAGGAAATGTTCACCCCTCCAAGAAGTTATAAGCATTATCGACTGTCTTCCTCAATCGGTCTACTGGTAGGTGATCCCCACTTAAATCCACATTCCAACTTCCTGGTTATTTTATACAAAAATGTAAAGTTTATCAAATGGTGGCAGACTCCATAAGCCTAAATACAACACTACTCTCCACTAATGAGGACTAGACAAAGATAAGAATCAAAAGGTCTTTAAAAGCTTGTAACGTTAGGCTCGGTAGTGGGTTCCAAGAAAAAGGATAGGAATAACAAATAAGAAAACTCGGTTTCCTAATGCAAGACTAAACATCAAATCGAACTCCACTTTTTTCAACCACCAATCGAAATGTCCACTAATTCACAAACCTCAAACGTGTATCTTTCTTATTTGGGATACCAAATTGTGGGGAGTCTCGTTTAAGGTGTACGTGGCATTGTTATACCAGAGGTTGTCATGGCTGCTAGGCAGTTTTTTAAGGCGGGTTCTGGTTTCCAGTTGGTACCCTTAAACTAGCAGAGTTCGTTTCTTTTTTTTTTTTTTTTTTTTTTTGACAACAGTTCAATTGAATTGAGGTGAGCTACCTCTTCTGTTTTTATTTCTCTTCTCCCAACCCCCAACTATTCATGTAACCCCCACTTGAGGTACGTATTTGTTGTTTCTTCTTTCCTCTTATTTGAGTTGGTTTTGGTAATATTGTTTGGTTGAGTGTTGTTGTTGAATGTTTGCCCTGAATTGGTGGAAAATAGAAGAAATTTAGTGTTTCAGTCTTCACCGGGCAAGAAGAATCTTCGCCACAGCGAAGAGGTGTCGAAGCCACGGGGAAGCTGCTGGACAGTTTCGCCGCGGCGACAGAAGTTTCTTCACGCGCGCGACAGGCCGTTAAAATGTTGATTAAGTTTTGATATTTTCTTCCCTAAGGCAATTTACCTTCTACCCTAATTACAGGAAAAGTGGGAGTTTAATTGTAAGGATTTTTCATGGAGAATAGTTGTTATGGGGGTGAGTTTGTAATGAATCAAAGGATAGATGGAATTCCCAAAGAAGATAAGGGCAAAATGGGAATGCTTGGTATAAATTTCATTAAAAGGATAAGAGTAAGCAAACCCTCATCTCTTTCTCAAAAACGCAACTCTCCATCCTTGCTCCTCTCAACTTTTCTTTCTTTTGATCAAAGAGTTCTAAGGGGTTTTTGAAGTGATTTGGGTAGAAAATCACCTAGCTTCCTAAGAGTAGAGAAAAAGTCAAGCAAAACAATGAAGGAAAGTTGGTGAAGTCTCTCCATAACAAGGTAAGTAACACCCCAACCCAAGTTGAGATTTAAGAATTCTCTTGATTAGGGTTTTGATAGAATGATGTATGTATGGGTTATGCATGTGATATGCCATGTTGGAGGTTTAAATAGAGATTTCTATGCTTTGTGAGTGTTAATACCTTGCAAATATGAGAAATGAGTTTGTTGGGTTGGAAAGGTAGTTTGAGGTGGAATTGAAGGGGTGTCATGGATCCCTTTTTGGAAGTGCTTTCTTTGACAGGTTTTATGGTTATGTGAAGGGTTTTCCCATTTTGGATGATAAGGAAAATTTTTAGAATCATGCTATAGTAGAGTTTATAGTGCACTTGAGTTGTTTGATGAAATGCCTAATAGAGGTTTGAGTGTGAGTAGTGAACCTTAATTCTTGCAACATTGAATGTTGGCATTTCATAGTGCATTGGTAGAGTGAACCATCCATATGCATTATTATATGCATGAAAAGTGACCTAAGAAAGAGTAGGAAACTTTGTGTATACAATCACCCCATGAGTAGAGAGCTTGGTGGGTACAACTACTCTAAGGGTAGAGAGAATTGAAGATGTATAATAGATGAATTAGAGAGTAGTATAGTTGGATTGATGCTTTGTGATCATCACCCAACGGTTGTGGAATCGGGTTGATGCTTTGTGATCATCACTCGAATAGCCATTAGAGATGGGTTGATGCTTTGTGATTGTCACCCGATAAGTAATAAACGGATGGTGCTTTGTGACCACCACCCGGTTAGTTATTAGATAATAGGTTGATGCTTTGTGATCATCATCCGACATTTAGTGGAATGGGTCGATGCTTTGTGACCATCACCCGATAGTGACTAGAGACGGGTAAATGCTGGTGATCGTTACCCAAATTCTGAGGAACGGTAGGTGCTAAGTGATCTCCACCCTAGTTAGGAAGAACCGAGTTGGTGCTTTGTGATCCCACTCAGTAGTCCACTAAGAACGGGTTGGTACTTGTGAATTCCACCCGATAGCCATAGAGAGTGAGATGGTGCTGTGTGAACCCATCCGGCCGTACCTCCGTAAGATGAGGCCATGATGTTTAGTAGAAACAGAGATAGAATCGAATAGGTAAGGAAGATTAAAGTTACACATACGGGGACAGACAGATAGAGGGTTTTACTTACTGAGCATTATTTGTGCTCACCCCGTTTTTTCCTTTGTGATGCGATCTAGTGATGATGCAGTCGGAGGGGCGTCGGCAAGCGAAGAAATAGCTACACTGTTTCCCTGTTTTGTCTTTTAAAACGAATTTTTGTAAACAGTCCTCTTGGGTATAAAAGACATATGAATTATAATGAAAGAAAATTTTGGGGCCCAATTTTATATTGTTATTATGCATGCATTGTACTAGTTTTCAGTAGTTGTTACAATTCATTTGGCCTATTCGTCATTTTTCTTCTCCCAACCCCAAAACTATTCTTTTGGCTTATTCGTACACTCTTCCCGTTCTTTGTTTTGCATTAGACCGATTCTCCTAAGGGTACACAAATGTTTAGGTAAAAGGATCGGAAAATTTTGTTGTTGACAAGGAAAATACAGCACTAAAAATCTACGGCTCAAATGGGTGACTACGGAAAATTTATTCATGGGTCGGCTAAAGGCTCAAACGTTCCGAAAAATGCCTAATCATCTTCTCAACCAGGTCTAACCAAAATTTCGCCTCAAGCACTTCTCTACTAGGTTCTAGAGTCCACCAACATTATCAAACTTCACCTAACACATAAAATGAATCTAAGCATGCCGAAATAATGAAATTTTGGCTGAACCACTCAACAAATTTCAATAAAAATCTAGTCAATACAACAAAACTTAAAGCAATGCTTCACATTTCTCACAAATAAATTTCAACAATCAATTCTCATCATTGATTTATACAGTTCATCATCGGCAAAAACAATCAACTAAAGAAAAACAATTTTTTTTTTCGTTTAAGGTGTACGTGGCGTTGTTAATCCGTGAAGTGTCGCTCCACCCTGAACACCCGGTCTCGGACTTTTCATCACCTGAATCTGTCAAAACATTGAAACTGTGGTGTCCCTTGGGTTGCACAATTCACAAACTAACTTAAAAATTCAACCTAGTCCCGTCCTTTTAACAACTACAAATCAAAGAATTAACTAAAACACTAAACAAATCCAAAACAGAAAAAAAACTGAGTTTAATGTTTAAATGAACGCCAAACACAATAAAAACAAATAAACATAAAGATAAACAAAATGTGCTCCAGCTCATTCTTCTGCTTCCTCTTCTTCCTCTTCATCCTCATCTTCTTCTGACTCGGAGCCCCTATATCATCCGAATCCTAGTCAGCCCATTGGAATGCGAAGTGTCAATCTGTCTCGCTGAAACGTTCTTCTTCTGCATTTCAAAACATCATCTAGGTTTGCTCAACCAACCAATCTTGTCGGTTTTCTCATCTGTTTCATCATATCTATCATCTACTGCATCATCTCTTTTCTGTGTTGCGGTGGAGCTGGATGATTGGCAGGGCCTTGTATGGTTCTCTGTCATTTTGCCCCGACTCTTGGTTGCGCAGCTTTCGGACGGTCAAGGTGCTTCCTATATCTCAGAGTCTAGAACTAGGGCAGCTTGAATACGGTGCTCATCATCCTGAACCTGACTCCAGCTCTAAGGCACAAGACTGTGATGAAATGTGAAAACCGTAACTTGTTCGCCTAGGTTGGAGGCCTGCTTAATGCTTTCCCTCACGTCTCCCACATCGATACTCTCCCCGTGGCAATAGCATAAAGCAGTATTGCTTTCTCGTGAGTACTGTGCTATAGTGTGATTCCGACATCAATTTCGCACTACAAAATATTGCCACAGTCGAGCCATCGGGGTCAACTGAGTTCCCTTGATGGTTTTCTTCTCTTTCTTCGACACTGCCTATTCTGCATCCGGTTTGTGCAAGGGCCTGAAGGATGACACTGTCCTCAATCCGTGATCTCTAAAACCGGACGTATTCATCATGACCCAAGGTTAGGCAAGTTGTAGAACTGATTGGTCCCCCTGTCCCTAAAAGCACATCAACCCCTCTCACAAAATTGTTCCTTCTACTCTCCGGGAAATTGGCATAGAACTCCCTTACTAGTGGCTCGACAGCCGCTCGTGTAGAAGCACTCATAACATCTCCCACTTTCTCCCTCTACTCCAACCAAGGCGTGACTCGTAGTCAATCCGCGCTCAGGAATAATACCCTTATCCTTCCTTTGGATGGCCTTCTCATACCTTTCACGGGCTTGTTCACTTACAAAACGGTTGTCAACTTTCTTCCCTTTGCCCTTACCAGGTGTATGGGTGCTTATCTTGGCAGCATTGTTCACAATTAAATTCACTCAAAAATCTCCCTAACAATTCAAACCTAGTTGTTCACACAATCATTTCAATCCTACAAAAACCCACCACACTTCCAAAAATTTGTACTTTACCCCCAAACTTCAAATTTTCAATTCTACACAAACACTCCATAATTCAACACCCACACTCCTAACAATCACCCTATGCACGAACTACCCTTCTTCAAACACAATCAATGCTCAAAATCACTAAATCCCACAACTCAATCGCAACAAAAATTTTCAGATCTACAATCAAAAACTTGAAATTGTGCAATAAAAGGTTAGGGAACTTGAGATCTTACCGCTATGAAGGAGTATTCGCCACCAATTGAACCAAACAGCCCAATTGAAAAGCCCCCATTTTTTATCCAAAAATTTTCGTGAATTTTCGCGAAAATTGTTGATGAAATGGGTTTTTTTTGGTGTTTAGAATGTTTATGAGTAAGAAATTTGGTTGGAAAAGCACTAGGAAGCAAAGATTGAATTTTGAAAATTTTACTCTCAGTGAATGTGAAGATTCGCATGAAGAATGAGAAAGAATAGTGGGTATTTATAAAAAATACCTCCCGCCGAAGAGCAAGCTTCGCGGCGATGTTCATCATTCCACACCCCTAAAAACCATACCCAGGTCTCGCCGTGGCGAAGAAGATCTTTGCCGTGGTGAAGACAGACAAGGCAACTCGCCTCGGCGAAGAAATTCTTCGCCGCGGCGAGAATGCCTTAGAAAATTTTTCAAAATTTCTATCCCATTTCCTTCGCCGAGGCGAAACTCTCCACAGAGCTCCATAATTATTTTGCTACTTCGCCCCGGCAAAGTCTGGATCATTTTATTCCTTTCTTTTGCTGAAAATGTCACCTAAACACCCAAAAACACAAAGATTACAATCATACAACTCATACTGAAGCAAACAACTTCAAACAACCAAAATGAAAATAAACAATAAAAACACTTGGGTTGCCTCCCAAGGAGCGCTTGTTTATGTCGAAGCTTACTCTCTCCATCCTTCAAGTCGATGTCTCCGATTAGGATGGATTTGTGCCTCACATCCCATCTATGTAGCTCCAGTCTCTGTCCATTTACCGTGAAGTGCCCTTTTCTTCATGTACACTTCCTTGCTCCGTATGGGTGAACTCTTGTCACTGTGAACGGTCTGGACCATCTAGACTTAGTTTTTCGGGAAAAAGCCTAAGTCTAGAGTTGAACAATAACACCTTCTACCCTACTTCAAATCCTTCTTCCGGATATGCTTGTCATGCCACCTTTTCGTCTTTTCCTTATAAATCGGCATTTTCATATGCTTGAGACGAAACTATCAAGCTCGTGCAAAGTCAACATCCTTTCTTCTCCACAGCTTTCAAGTCCATGTTTAGCTGTTGAAGCCCGTATGCCTTATGCTTGAGTTCAACCGGCAAGTGGCACTTTTCCATAAACCATCCTAAATGGAGACATACCAATAGGAGTTTAAAGGCATTTGGTAAGCCCATAATGCATCATCCACTTTCGTGACTAATCTTTCCTAGATGCATTGACTGTCTTTTCTAAAATCCCCTTGAGTCTCTTTTCGACCAGTTCCACTTGCCCGTCGTCTGTGGATGGTACGGTGTTGCAACTCTATGTGTCACTCCACTTACTCATAGTGCATCCATTTGCCTATTGCAAAAGTGAGTCCTCCATCACTATGATTGCCCGTGGTACCCCAAACCTGGAGAAATATTCTTTCTCATGAACTTCATTACTACCCTAGCATCATTAGTCGGTAATGCACCTGCTTCTACCCACTTCGACACGTAGTCCACCGCTACCAAAATATATGTGTTCCCAAAAGAACTTGGGAAAGGACCCATGAAATCAATCCCCACACATCAACAAGCTCAACCACCAGGATGTTGTTCAATGGCATCTCATTTCTTTTTGAAATATTACCTACCCGTTACATAATCGCACTCCTGAATCATCCGAAAAGAATCTTTAAAAGGGTTGGCTATAAAAACCCATTGTAAACCTTGGCTGCGTTCTACCCCTCCAAATGGCCACCAACTTCCCTTCATGACAATGTCGTAGGATGCTTTCCATCTCCTCCTCCGGGACACATCTCGTATCATTTGATCTGCACAGCGTCTGTAAGAAACGGCTCTTCCAAAAGTAAAACTTAAATCTGAGAAAAATTTTTCTTTTGTTGATACGTCTACCACTTGGGAGCACCCTTGATGACAAATAGTTCGCAAATCTCCACCATGGGCTTTTTCCACTCTCATCAACTTTCATCCAAAAATGTTTCTCTAATTGGCAATTCCTCCTCACTTCCCTTGATGGTCTCTCAATTCTTGACAAGTGATCAGCCCCACCATTTTCCGACCCCTTCTTATCTCGGATTTCCAACTCGAACTCCTGAAGTAGTAAAATCCATCTTATCAAACCAGGTTTTGCTTCTTGCTTTGCAATAGATGCCTGAGTGCTGAATGGTCGTGTATACGATCACCTTGCACAACAAATAAGAACAACTTTCAAAGCAAAACTAGGCTAACATTCTTTTTCAATGGTGGTGTAATTCAATTGTGCATCAACCAGTTTTTACTAGCATACTGAATTACATGCAACACTTTGTTTTTCGTTGTCCTAAAAATACTCCTAAAGCAAAATCACTAGCATCATACATCAATTCGAAGGGTAGTCCCCAATCGGAATTGCAATTATAGGTGCAGTACTAATAATTTTTTCAAAGTTAGAAAGCGCATGCACATCATCATTAAGTCAAAAACAACATCTTTATTAACAAATTGCAAAGGGGTTTAGAAATCTTAGAAAAATCCTTGATGAAGGTCTGTAAAACCCCGATGCCCCAAGAAACTTGGACTGCTTTGACATTTGATGGTGGTGGTAGCTTCTCAATCACTTCCGTCTTTGCTCGATCAACTTCAATCGCCATCATTGGAAATCCTATGCCCGAGCACTATTCCCTCTTGGACCATGAAGTGACATTTCTCCCAATTCAGCACCAAGTTCGTCTCTTTACATTGCTCAAACAAGAAAAAGATTAGTTAGACAGTTGTCAAAAGATGAACAAAAACTGAGAAGTCTCCATGAAGACTTCTATAAACCGTTCCACCATGTCTCCAAAGATGACATCTGCATCTTTGAAATGTTGCTGGTGCATTGCATAACCCAAAAGTATCTTTCTTAAGCATGTCCATAGGGCAGTGAAGGTCGCTTCTCTTGATCCTCATGAGATGGCAATCTGGTTATATCCTGAATACCCATCCAGGAAACAATAATAGGCGTTCCTCCAACCTCTCCAACATCTGATCATAAAAGGTAATGGAAAATGATCCTTCCTTGTGCCTCATTAAGTTTCCGTAATCAATGCACACCTCTCCAGCCCGCCACCATCCTGTTGGTATAAACTCGTTACTCTCATTCTTTACCACCGTGATACCTCCCTTCTTTGGAACCACTTTACTGGGCTCACCCATGGGCTGTCAGAAATAGGATAAATAATCCCCGCTCTAAGAGTTTCACCACCTCTTTTCTCACCACTTCCTTCATGAAGGATTCATCTACCTGTGGTTGCACTCTAGGCTTAATATCATCCTCCATGAGTATCTTATGCATGCAATGATGGTGATATACCTCTAATGTCTGATATGGTCCATCCAATGCTGTTTATGTTCCCTCACACTCTAATCAACCGCTCTTCTCTAATGTACTCGACCTGAACTAATGATCATTGGGAAGGTTTCTGAGTCTCAAGATAAATGTATTTGAGTGGGAAGGAAAGGTTTCAATTCTAGCTTTGGAGGTTTTCATTTTTTTTTCCTTCTCCTTCTCTTTGTCAAAATCAAACTCCTCAATTCTCTATCTTGACTCTCATCATCTTGAATGCTCTAACATCCTAGCACATTCTACTAGCCGACTCATTACTCATAGATTGGCTTTGCTTCTAGAGTATTGTGGGTGTTCTCTTCAATAGTGTCCAAACCAATCTGTCCACCACATCAACACTGAAACATGAATCATTCACCGAAACTTCATCGCCCAAAGCCATTGAAAGTTATTGTTTCATCTTGGACCTCTCAACATAACTTTTCCTTCCACATCAATAAGTGCTCTCCCCGTGGCCAAGAATGGTCGCCCAAAATCGGGAATTTCCTTATCCTTTCCTGTCTAACACCACAAAATCAACTGGAAAAATAATCTTGCCCACCTTCACCAAAACATCCTCAACTATCCCCCCGGGTGTTTTATTGACCTATCCGCTAGTTGCAACGATATGGTCGTTGGCTTCACTTAACCAATTCCCAATCTCCTGAAAAAAAAAAGGTATCAAATTAATACTAGCTCCTAAATCACATAAACACGATCAAAAGTAATATCTCCTATACCAAGGAATAGTAAAACTCCCTGGATCTTAGCTTCGGGGTAGCTTTTACTGAAGGATGGCACTGCACTCCTCCGTGAGCATCACTGTTTCCTCATCTTCTAACTTCCTTGTTTGAAAGGATTTCCTTCAGGACACTCGCATAACTCGGCATCTGCTGCAATGCATCTCAAAGGATTTTAATATGCAATTTTCAAGTTTTAAAAAATTTCAATAAACTTTGAAAATTGCTTATCCGGATTCTTTTTCTTAATCCCTGAAGAAAAGGCACAGGTGGGGTGTGATGTGCCAACTCTGATGTATTTCGGGGAATGGCATTTCTCCTTCTTCTTTTCCTTTCTTCCTTTTTCTTTTTCTCTTCCTCCAAACCACTTGGTTTCTCTTCACAACAATCTCTTCATCTACTTCCTCATCAGAATTTTCTTTTCCGGGTTGCTACCCTCCTTGGTAGCTTGTTCTAACCTCTTCCAAACTGTCCCACTTCTCAAAATTAGGGCATTTGCTTGCTCACGTGGGTTAATCACCGTGTTGCTCGGTAAAGAACCCTGAGCTCTCTCATTTAGCTTCTCGCCATTGGCCCATTTGTACCCCAATTTTTCAATGGACGCCCCTTGATTCCTAAAATTTGTCCTCGTCTCATCATGAACCCGTGGTCTCTTGCATGAATTTTCCAAACATGTCTTCCAACTTTGTCACTCTTACTCTCCCGTTGATTATTCACCCCTGGTTGTTGTTTGGCAATGTTCTTTGATTCCACTATTACCTTGCTGGTTCTGATTGCCCTAAGCCAGATTTGGATGATTCTCCACCCCGGATTGTATTGTTGGAGTACGGGTTGTTTGGTTGTCTCTGATTTCTCTGCCAAGTAATTTACTTGCTCCGTTGATGAAGATGACAAGCAATGTGTTCCCAACTTGACACTCGCTGCTCACATGATTACCTGCAAAAAATCACAAGTTAGTTGAGGTGTTTGAATAAGTTTACATGCATACTTCCCACTATTTCTGAAGTGCCGTGAGTTGGGCTGAGATGGCTGTAAAGGCATCAACTTCATGAGACCCGAAGATTTCGTTGGTGTTGCTCTCTCATTTGGTCTTTGAAGTTGTTGCTTGCCAAAACCTCAAGCAGCTCATAGGCCTCTTCTGGTGTCTTATTCTATAAGGCCCCTCCTGAAGTACTCACCATGGTTTGCACGTTACCCATCAATCCCTTGTAAAATGTTTGGACTTGAAGCCAAACTGGCAAGCC
This sequence comes from Pistacia vera, assembly GCF_008641045.1. NCBI lineage: Eukaryota > Viridiplantae > Streptophyta > Magnoliopsida > Sapindales > Anacardiaceae > Pistacia > Pistacia vera. The sequence continues at coordinate 398,637 of NW_022196568.1, read as the reverse complement.
ATGGTATGGGCATTTCCTCATTAACTCCTTGTATCTCTCCTACGCCTCATACAATGACTCGGACTCATCTTGTAGAAATGATGTGATATCATTTCTCAATTTTGCTGATTTAGCTGGAGGAAAGAACTTGGTAAGGAATTTATGTGCTAGATCATGCCAAGTTGTTATAGTTCCCAGTGGTAGTGCCATTAACCACCCCTTAGCTTTATCCCCCAATGAGAATGGGAACAACCTCAGCCTAATGGCATCATCCGACACTCCGTTTGACTTGAAGGTGTCACAAATTTCCAAGAAATTTGCAATATGTTGATTCAGATCTTCCTTCAAATCTCCATTAAATCTAACCGATTGTTGGATCATCTGGATGATTGCTGGTTTAATCTCAAAGTTGTTGGCTAGTACCGTAGGCCTAGTAATACTTGACCCACTACCATTCACCGTGGGAACTGAAAATTCCCTTAGTGTCTTGTTTTCTTGTTCTGCCATTTCAACAAATATTTCTTCTACTTCAACAACTAAATCCTCTCTTTCTCTTCTCTCTCTATTACATCGTCTAACTGTTCTCTCAATCTTAGGATCGACAGGAACCACTGGTTGACGTCTCGCTCTTCGCATAAACTGCAAAAACAGAAAGGAAGGAAAGTGAGATCACAAATAAACTGAGAATAAAACAAAAATAAATCAAAAAATAAAAACTCCAATCTAGCTAACTATAGAAAAACTCAATGTTAACTTAAAACTATTCCCCGGCAACGGAGCCAAAAACTTGATGCGTGTTTCCTACAACATGCAATATGTAGCAAGTATACTAATCGCTCAAGTAATAAAGTGATGAGTGAGTATTGTTCCCACGAGGGCTGCTAGCTAAGCAATAAGTTTCCTAATGTTCTCAAGTTAGAGCAACCGAATTCTTTGGATAATTGGGAGCAATTTTTAATTAAAGTAAACAAAAACTGAAACTACCAACTTAAGGTTTTAACTAAGAATGCAAAATGAAAACACGGATAAATTCAATTCAATTAAAACGGGTAGGGTTTTGACTTCATCCGGATTTTATGAGTTAAACCTAAAAATTAAGGTGCACGTGGCATTGTTATACCAGAGGTTGCCAAATACTGCTAGGCAGTTTTTATGACGGGTTCGGGTTTCTAGCCAATATACCCTTAAACTAAATTCATATTCATATGCATTGGTAGTAAATCGGATTCACTAAGGTGTTAAACATACCTTCTCAGGCTATGTTTTCCTATTCTTCCTTATTAACTTTCTGCACCCAACAAATTAAAAGTTAACAATTCCAAACTCATTAAGCAAAAGAATCCTACAATGATTTCATTGATTTTTGAATCTATCTCTAGCATCCAATACTACAATGGTGATTACCCAAAAAGCTTAACGTGATTCATTTCTCAATCTCATCATGTTAATCAAATATAAGCATTAAAACTCAGAGCAAACACACAACCAAAGCATAATCATATTGTAATAGCCACTTTCTATTCAAATACTCATATGAAATACATATAAAGTAATATAAGAAATTGGGCCCAAATTTTTGTTTTTTATTAAATATACATATACATTCTTTACAAACATATACATTTTTACACAAAATTATACTATGTACAAAAGTCATCAAAAATATGGTAGACAGTGTAACCGCTTCCCCTCGAGCGCTGACGTCCATCCGACCGTGTCCTCACCTAGATCCTGCAAAACATAGGAAAAACAACGGGGTGAGCACTAAAATAATGCTCAGTAAGTAAATCCTCTACTCATTTATCCCCGTAGCTCTCTTTGTCTAATTCTTTCCTTGCAACTCCTCATTCAATTTCTCTCTTTGGTACTTCTCTCTTTATTTCTCTTTCTTAGAACTCTTTGCTATTAACTCTCTTTAGTAAGTCACGACCCCATCTTACTGGGGGCATAGCCGGGACTCGTTCTCACTCTACGTGACCTCTACTCATTCTAGCCGATCAGACTCGGTTATGCATGGATTCGGAACCCTTGGCCATGTGAGTGTATAATCTCTCTCTCGGGTACTCTCGGGTATAGCCCTCATCCGCATGCACTCTCACGGGCTACACCACTTTTCTCTCTCTCATACTCATGCCGCTCTCTCAATGCGGCGTACATGCGGGAAACTCTACCCATTACTCACGGGTTCCCCATCGCATAACCTACTCTATTCTCTCTTCTCTTCGTTCTCTAGTGCTTATTCTCTCTTTCTCTCTTTTTACTCTTAAAGTACCTTATACTTACATTCTCTATCATGTCTCAAGCTACTTATTAAGTGCATAAGAAAAATGTGTATGGACAACTCATGCTCACTAATGCACTTATGAAATGTCAAATGCAAGATTGCCTCAAAACGGCCATTCTGCGCAGGTCACACTAAGAAGACCATAACTTGCGTTATACACCTCGGATTGCTACAGGTTTGGTCTCGTTTTAAAGCTTAGATACAGGGCTACAACTTTGATGTTTTTGTCTCAGCCCAGTTCAGTCTGTAAGATGCCCAAAATTTACCTAGAAAGTCACGACTGTGACAGGGCAGATTTCACTTAGGCATTTCCTCAAACAACTCATGTGCATACCAAAGCTCTACTTATCTATAACTCTACTCTTCTCTTTAATCATCAAAAATGGGAGGAAAACACACTCATAAAAACAAAATTCCTGCCAAAGAAAACACTCCCAAAAATATTCATACACAACTCCTCCAACTTCAACTCAAACTCAACTCATCATCATGCAATCACAACACTTCTCATAACTCAATTAAATTCATATCAACATAGACAAATACTCATAACATCTCAAATTCTCAGAAAGCATAATACACACATATACATACACAATCTCTACTCAAAAGCTTATTCAAAACTCAACTTGGTTGGATTTACTTACCTTGTGAAAAAGTGGCTTCTCTAGCACTTTTCCTTTCCTTTGTTGTCTTGTCTTCTCTCTACAACTCAAAACAACAACAAGAACAATAACAACCAAATAAGACTTCACTATAACTATAAGAAAACTCACANCAAGTGTTTTAGGACTTGTAAACGTATCATGCGTGCTGCTTGAAAGAGGTCGTTGATTTAGAGTCACCATCAATGTTTTCAGAGACAGTTAACTAGCCGAAGGGATTCAACTGTTTCTTAGGGGGCGTTTGGTTGGGGGTAATATCACATTACTGGAGTTATGTCATCTTATATTACTTTGATTACCACATTTGGTTGTCAAGCAATATAAGATTCCGATAATCTTCCAATACCAACAGTAGTTACTGTTGGTAATATTGGAGGTACTCTGATTACATCTATTTTCTTAGGTATTGTAAGATTGGCAAGGTAATCTTATTTTTATTACAATTCTATCCCTATTAATAAAAATTTTGGACAATATTGCCCTTATATTTAAAACAAATTACAGACCACCATGCCGCTTAACCACCACTGCCGACAGCGGGCCAACCACCGCGGACCACCACCAGAAAGTCACCAAAAATGATTGAGAGTCGCTGGGAGGCTTCGATATGGTTGTTTCTGACCATATTGATAGCCAAAAACGTCCAAATCCCTAGCTATTATTGGGTAGATCTCGCCCAGATCTGGTCAATAATGGCTAGGGAACAACCAGACCCATCCAGCCAGATCTAGTCTAATATGGCTATTTTTGGCCATTAATATAGCCGAAAACTGCCATATCAGAGACTCTCAGTCACGGTGGGCTACTCACAGTGACTCCAGGCAACTCTAGGCGACTTCCGGTAATGGTTTGCGATGGCAGCAGGGTGGTGGGGGTGATTTTGTTATTAAAGTTTTATATAAGCGGGAGTATTTTAGCTAAATCTGAAATATTGGGGGTTAAAAGAAATTATTCAAAAATTAATAATTAATTCTGTTTGAAATATTACCTACCCGTTTTACATAGATCGCACTCCTGAATCATCGAAAAGAATCTTTAAGAGGGTTGGCTAATAAAAACCCGATTGTTAAACCTTGGCTGCCGTTCTCGCCCTCCAAAAGGCCACCAACTTCCCTCTCATGACAATGTCGTAGGATGCTTTCCATCTCCTCTCCGGGACACATCTCGTATCATTTGATCTGCACAGTCTGTAAAGAAATGGCTCTTCCCAAAAGAAAACTTTAAACTGAGAAAAATTTTTCTTTTGTTGATACGTCATACCACTTGGGAGCACCCTTGATGACAAATAGTTCGCAAAATCTGCCTACCATGGTGCTTTTTCCACTCTCATCAACTTTCATCCAAAAAGTTTCTCTAATTGGCAATTCCTCCTCTTCCCTTGAGTGGTCTCTCAATTCTTGACAAGTGATCAGCCACCATATTTCGACCCCTTCTTATCTCGGATTTCCAACTCGAAACTGAAGTAGTAAAATCCATCTTATCAACCGAGGTTTTGCTTCTTGCTTTGCCAATAGATGCCTGAGTGCTGATGGTCGGTGATACGATCACATTTGCACCTAACAAATAAGAACGAAAACTCAAAAGCAAAAACTAAGGCTAACAATTCTTTCAATGGTGGTGTAATTCAATTGTGCATCAACCAGTGTTTTACTAGCATAGAATTACATGCAACACTTTGTTTTTTCCGCTGTCCTAAAAATACTCCTAAAGCAAAATCACTAGCATCATACATCAATTCGAAGGGTAGTCCCCAATCGGGAATTGCAATTATAGGTGCAGGTACTAATAATTTTTTCAAAGTTAGAAAGGCATGCATGCAATCATCTAAAGTCAAAAACAACATCTTTATTTAACAAATTGCAAAGGGGTTTGAATCTTAGAAAAATCCTTGATGAAGCGTCTGTAAAACCCCGCATGCCCAAGAAACTTCGGACTGCTTTGACATTTGATGGTGGTGGTAGCTTTCAATCACTTCCGTCTTTGCTCGATCAACTCAATCGCATCATTGGAAATCCTATGCCCGAGCACTATTCCCTCTTGGACCATGAAGTGAATTTCTCAATTCAGCACCAAGTTCGTCTCTTTACATTGCTGCAAAACAGAGAAAGATTAGTTAGACAGTTGTCAAAAGATGAATCAAAAACTGAGAAGTCAATCATGAAGACTTCTATAAACGTTCCACCATGTCCAAAGATTGACATCATGCATCTTTGAAATGTTGCTGGTGCATTGCATAACCCAAAGTACTTTCGGTAAGCAAAGGTGCCATAGGGGCAAGTGAGGTCTGTCTCTTGATCCTCATGAGCGATGGGATCTGGTATATCCTGAATACCCATCCAGGAAACAATAATAGGCATGTCCTGCCAACTCTCCAACAACTGATCAATAAAAGGTAATGGAAAATGATCCTTCCTTGTCGCCTATTAAGTTTCCGGTAATCAATGCACACTCTCCAGCCCGCCACCATCCTTGTTGGTATAAACTCGTTATCTCATTCTTTACCACCGTGATACCTCCCTTCTTTGGAACCACTTGTAGGGCTCACCCATGGGCTGTCAGAAATAGGATAAATAATCCCCGCATCTAAGAGTTCACCACCTCTTTTCTCACCACTCCTTCATGAAGGATTCAATCTACGCTGTGGTTGCACTCTAGGCTATATCATCCTCATGAGTATCTTAGCATGCAAAATGATGGTGATATACTCTAATGTCTGATATGGTCCATCCAATTGCAGTTTATGTTCCTAACAATCTAACAACCGCTCTTCCTCTAATGTACTCAGACCTGAACTAATGATCATTGGGAAGGTTTCGAGTCTCTAAGATAAAGTATTTGAGTGGGAAGGGAAAGGTTTCAATTCTAGCTTTGGAGGTTATTCATTTTTTTTTTCCTTCTCCTTCTCTTTGTCAAAATCAAACTCCTCAAATTCTCTATCTTGACTCTATCAATCGGTTGAAGTGCTTCTAACATCCTAGCACATCATTACTAGCCGACTCATCTACCCACTAGTTTTGATTTGGCTATACATGCTTCTAGAGGTAATGTGGGGTGTTCTCTTCAATAGTGTCCAAACCAATCTGTTCACCACATCAACACTGAAACATGAATTGATTCAGCCGGAAACTTCATCGCCTCAAGACATTGAAAGTTATTGTTTCATCTTGGACTCTCAACAGTAACTTTCCTTCTGTACATCAATAAGTGCTTCCCCGTGGCCAAGAATGGTCGGCCCAAAATCGAGGAATTTCCTTATCCTCTTCCATGTCTAACACCACAAAATCAACTGGAAAAATAATCTTGCCCACCTTCACCAAAACATCCTCAACTATCCCCCTCGGGTGTTTTATTGACCATCCGCTAGTTGCAACGATATGGTCGTTGGCTTCACTAACCAATTCCCAATCCTGAAAAAAAGAAAAAGGTATCAAATTAATACTAGCTCTAAATCACATAAAACACGATCAAAAGTAATATCTCCTATAACACAAGGAATAGTAAAACTCCCTGGATCTTTAAGCTTCGGGGGTAGCTTTTTCTGAAGGATGGCACTGCACTCCTCCGTGAGCATCACTGTTTCTCTATCTTCTAACTTCCTTTGTTTGAAAGGATTTCCTTCAGGAACTTCGCATAACTCGGCATCTGCTGCAATGCATCTGCAAAAGGATTGTTAATATGCAATTTTCAAAGTTTTAAAAAATTCACATAAACTTTGAAAATTGCTTATCCTGATTCTTTTTCTTTAATCTCTGAAGAAAAGGCACAGGTGGGTGTGATGTGCCAACTCTGATGGTATTCGGGGAATGGCAATTTCTCTTCTTTCTTTTCCTTTTTCTTTTTCTCTTCCTCCAAACCACTTGATTTTCTTCAGCAACAACTCTTCATCTACTTCCTCATCAGAATTTTCTTTTCCGGGTTGCTCAACCTCCTTGGTAGCTTGTTCTACCTCTTCCAAAACTGTCCCACTTCTCAAAATTATGGCATTTGCTGCTCACGTGGGTAATCAACGTGTTGCTCGGTAAAGAACCCTGAGCTCTCTCATTTAGTTCTCGGCCAATTGGCCCATTTGTACCCCAAGATTTCGAAGGACGCCCCTTGATTCCTAAAATTGTCCTCGTCTCATTCATGAAACCCGTGGTCTCTTGATGAATTTTCCAAACATGTCTTCAACTTGTCACTCTTCCATCTCCAGTTGATTATTCACCCTGGTTGGTTGTTTGGCAATGTTCTTTGATTCCACTGATTACCTTGCTGGTTCTGATTGCCCAAGCCAGATTTGGATGATTCTCCACCCGGATTGTATGTGGAGTAAGGGTTGTTTGGTTGTCTCTGATTTCCTGCCAAGTAATTTACTTGCCGTTGATGAAGATGACGAAGCAAATGTGTTCCCAACTTGACACTCGCTGCTCACATGATTACCTGCAAAAAAATCACAAGTTAGTTGAGGTGTTTGAATAGAGTTTACATGCATACTTCCCAACTATTTCTGAAGTGCCGTGAGTTGGCTGAGATGGTGTAAAGGCATCAACTTCATGAAGACCCGAAGATTTCGTTGGTGTTGCTCTCTCATTGGTCTTTGATAGTTGTGCTTGCCAAAACCTCAAGCAGCTCATAGGCCTCTTCTGGTGTCTTATTCTATAAGGCCCCTCCTGAAGTACATCAACCATGGTTTGCATGGTACCCATCAATCCATTGTAAAATGTTTGGACTAGAAGCCAAACTAGCAAGCCATGGTATGGGCATTTCCTCATTAACTCCTTGTAGCTCTCCCATGCCTCATACAAGACTCGGACTCATCTTGTAGAAATGATGTGATATCATTTCTCAATTTGCTGATTTAGCTGGAGGAAAGAACTTGGTAAGGAATTTCTGTGCTAGGTATGCCAAGTGTTATAGTTCCCAGTGGTAGTGCCATTAACCATCCCTTAGTTATCCCCCAATGTGAATGGGAACAACCTCACGCTAATGGCGTCATCCGACACTCCGTTTGACTTGAAGGTGTCACAAATTTCCAAGAATTTGTAATATACTGATTCGGATCTTCCTTCAAATCTCCATTAAATCTAAGACTGTTGGATCATGGTGATGTCGGTTTAATCCAAAGTTGTTGGCTTGCACCGTAGCCTAGTAATACTTGACCCACTACCATTCACCGTGGGAACTAAAAATTCCCTTAGTGTCCTGTTTTCTGGTTCTGCCATTTCAACAACTATTTCTTCTACTTAACAACTAAATCCTCTCTTTCTCTTCTCTCTCTATTACGTCGTTAATGGTTCTCTCAATTCAGGATCAACAGGAACCACTGGGTGATGTCCGCTCTTCGCATAAACTGCAAAAACAGAAAGGAGGAAAGTGAGATCACAAAAAACTGAGAATAAACAAAAATAAAACAAAAAATAAAAAATCCAATCTAGCTAACTATAGAAAAACTCAATGTTAACTTAAAACTATTCCCCGGCAACGGCGCCAAAAACTTGATGCGTGTTTCCTACAACATGCAAATGTAGCAAGTATACTAATCGCTCAAGTAATAAAGTGATGGTGAGTATTGTTTCCACGAGGACTACTAGCTAAGCACTTATAAGTTTCCTAATGTTCTCAAGTTGGAGCAACCGAATTCTTTGGATAATTGGAGCAATTTTTAATTAAAGTAAACAAAAACTGGAACTACCAACTTAAGGTTTTAACTACGAAGCAAAATGAAAACACGGAAAATTCAATTCAATTAAAATGGGAAGGGTTTTGACTTCATCCGGATTTTATGGGTTAAACCTAAAAATTAAGGTGCACGTGGCGTTGTTATACCAGAGGTTGCCAAATACTGCTAGGCAGTTTTTAAGGCGGGTTTAGTTTCCAGCCAATTAACCCTTAAACTAAATTCACATTCATATGCACTGGTTATAAATCGGATTCACTAAGGTGTTAAACATACCTTCTAAGCTATGTTTTCCTATTCTTCCTTATTAACTTTCCACACCTAACAAATTGAAAGTTAACAATTCCAAACTCATTAAGCAAAAGAATCCTACAATGATTCATTGATTTTTGAATCTATCCTAGCATCCAATACTACAATGGTGATACCCAAGAAGCTTAACATGATTCATTTCTCAATCTCATCATGTTCATCAAATATAAGCATAAAACTCAAAGCAAAACACAACCAAAGCATAATCATATGAAAATAAAACAAACAAACACTTAACCAAATAAAATCCGAATTTCCATCAAAACCTAACCCAAAATGAGTTACATAGCTCTAATCAACACTACAACTAAGAAAAACGATAATATTTAAGTTTAACATAATGAAAAGTAGAGAGAAGGACAAGAAATCTCCCGAATGATGAATCATTGGTGTCAAAATCGAATCTTCAACCTTCTAATCTCTAAAAATGCTCAACCCTAATCAAAGAAAAATGTAAAAAACTGTTAAACCTATTTTCTGGACGACCCCTGACCAAAAGGCTAGTGTTTCTTTATACCTCGCCCAAAGTCCTCAGAAAAACATGCACAAAGTAAAGTGTGTGTTTTACAAAACTGAAAATTACAACCGTCGCCGCGGCGTAGAAGAAACTTCACCGCGGCGAAGAACTAAACAGATCTGTGTGTGTTTGGCTCACTTCAACGCGGCGAAGAGTATTTCTTCGCCGCGGCGAAACTTCTTGAAAAGTTCTGAATTTACAAAACTACCACTCTGCTGCATCTTCACTTGATTCTTCGATCCTCGGTGCTCTCCCTCTGTAACAAGCCTCATAGTGCTTTATCCTGCTCAGAACTCTCCCAACTCCTGAGATCCGTACTTTTGAGTCCAGAATTTCCAGTTTTGTCCTTATTTGCTCAAATATCCATTTAACCTGAAACACAAAATGTGAAGAATTAAGTAACAATTCAGGTCAAAATGAAACTAAAAAGTACCTGAAATCCGACTAAAAATTCTAATGAAAACTGTATAATCCATAGATTATCAACACGGTGTAGGTGTATAACTTTTAGAAGTAAGAGTTCGATGCGAGTAGGTGGTAGAGATTGAATGCCCAAACAGAAGTGTGACCCCTGTTATATAGTAGTCGTAGGATCTTGTATCTAGTAGGACTTTGAATCCTAATGGTAAAGGTTAGTGATACGAAAAGATCCGGATTTACTTGCCTCAATAGGATTAAGAGTCCTAATTCACCTAAAATACGGAATCTTGGGTGAATTAGGATAGGACCCAATAAGAGAGGTCCTAATTCTTGGACCAATGGGCTTGGCCCTAGGTGGGCCAATGGTGATGCCCAATCTAGAAAGATGCTGGGTTTAGGCCGTGCGTTATGGCCATGGCATGAATTATGATGTTGGCCCAATCGGAATTAGGCCACGGCCTTGGGCCTACATCGTAAAAAATTTGCTTGGGCCTGATAAGACCCAAGAATTTTGGCCCATACAATACCTAATCTTCACGTAATGCCATATCTAGTATTGTCAGAAACTCCTCAAGTATTGAACTAACACTCACTGTATTGTTCTAAACTCATCATAAAAATTACAGTAAGAAAAATTCAATCACTTTTTCTCTTTCCTTCTAGGTTCGTACCTCATTACCGGGTCCTAACACCAAAATATATTTGGTTACAATGACAATTTTTGGTTTCATTAAAATATATGTTAGCTGAAAATTCATTTAATAATTATAGTAACGATGATTTTCATAATTTCAAATGAAGTTCATGATGAATTTAAATTTACTAAAAAATATTGAATTAAAATAACTTAGGCTGAGTAGGCACAGCTGCATATCAGCGGCCAATTTTGTAGAGTTACAACCAACATTAAGCATATACTTGTTTTGTGCAACAAAAATCAAAGTAAATTATTACTATCTAGTTATGCATATCACGTTATGTATGTAGTAGAAGTAGAACTAGAACTAGAACCTAATTAGGAAACAGATGATATGAAAACTGAGAGTGACATCATCTACGAGGGTCGGAGAAGCACGTGATTTGCAAGTTACTATCGCTTTCGTTAGTATCAGCATTGTCCTGCTTCGATTGTTCATCAACTTCATGGATTAACGGAGGAAGGACTTGATCCAAACCTGAGCTTTATCTGCTATCGAAGAGAAACAAAGCAAAGTGCTTGTCAAAACAAATCTAAACAAACTGGGTTTTAAGGGTTTGCAAGCGTTGCGTTTTTTTGTTTTTTTTTCTTCAAGGCAATGCAACTTATCAAGTTCGTAAGCAATTTTTTTTATAATTGTTTAATTTTAAAGGTAATTATCACGTAAGCCTATATAACTCTTGTTTCTTCCAGATTCCAGTTCTTTGAGACAGTCAGATGAGGCAATTTATCCACATCTTAAATAGTAGGCTAAACTGACTCCTGGAAAAACTCTGTCTGTCTTGACAAAGAATATATTGCCTCAAACAGGTTAAATTAGTGTCATTTTGAATCTCAATTGTTTCTTGTACTCAACTTCTGTTGCATATCGAGAATCTTCTAACGCTTCAAATTGTCATTTTTTATTTAACCAGTCGCGGATACCATCTCGTTATGACATGTGATACCTTTCTGTAAACATAAAAATGATCTAAAGGCTTTGTGATCTAAAGTTAGCGACCAGATGTGCTAGATAAGAAGGATGCAAGCTAAAGTAGATGTGTTATAATCATGTGTCTCAAGAGCATGTGATCTGGAAGAAGCGAACAGAAGGTAATCGCGATTAGAAGCAATATGGAAAGTGTCCAAGCGATCAAAGAGCTTGATCAGAAGCATTATGCATGCAGCTTCCAGTCGAGCCATCGGGGTCAACTGAGTTCCCTTGATGGTTTTCTTCTCTTTCTTCAACACTGCCCGTTCTGCATCCGGTTTTGCAAGGGCCTGAAGGATGACACTGTCCTCAATCCGTGATCTCTAAAACCGGACGTATTCATCATGACCAAGGTTAGGAAAGTTGTAGAACTGATTGATCTCCCTATCCCTAAAAAGCATATCAACCCCTCTCACAAAAACTGTTCCTTCCTGACTCTCCGGGAAATTGGCATAGAACTCCCTTACTAGCGGCTCGACAGCCGCTAGTGTAGAAGCACTCATAAAAATCTCCCACTTTCTCCATCTACTCCAATCCAAGGCGTGACTAGAAGTCAATCCGCGCTCAGGAATAATACCCTTATCCTTCCTTTGGATGGCCTTCTCATACCTTTCACGGGCTTGTTCACTTACAAAACGGTTGTCAACTTTCTTCCCTTTGCCCTTACCAGTGTATGGGTGCTTAATCTTGGCAGGCATTGTTCACAATTAAAATTCACTCAAAAATCTCCCTAACAATTCAAACCTAGTTGTTCTACACAATCAGTTCAATCCTACAAAAACACACCACACTTCCAAAAATTTGTACTTTACCCCCAAACTTCAAATTTTCAATTCTACACAAACACTCCAATAATTCAACACCCACACTCCTAACAATCACCCTATGCACGAACTACCCTTCTTCAAACACAATCAATGCTCAAAATCAACTAAATCCCACAACTCAATCGCAACAAAAATTTTCAGATCTACAATCAAAAACTTGAAATTGTGCAATAAAAAGGTTAGGGAACTTGAGATCTTACCGCTATGAAGGAGTATTCGCCACCAATTGAACCAAGAACAGCCCAGATTGAAAAGCCCCCAATTTTTTATCCAAAAATTTTCGTGAAATTTTCGCGAAAATTGTTGATGAAATGGGTTTTTTTGGTGTTTAGGAATGTTATAGAGTAAGAAATTTGGTTGGAAAAGCACTAGGGAAGCAAAAGATTGAATTTTGAAAATTTTACTCTCAAGTGAATGTGAAGAGTCGCATGAAGAATGAGAAAGAAGAGTGGGTATTTATAAAAAAGTACCGTCGCCGCAGCGAAGAGCAAGCTTCGCCGCGGCGATGTTCATCATTCACAAACCCTAAAAACCATACCCAGGTCTCGCCGTGGCGAAGAAGAATTCTTTGCCGTGGTGAAGACAGACAGAGGCAACTCGCCTCGGCGAAGAAATTTCTTCGCCGCGGCGAGAATGCCTTAGAAAATTTTTCAAAATTTCTATCCCATTTCCTTCGCCGAGGCGAAACTCTCCAGGAGCTCCCATAATTATTTTGCTACTTCGCCCCGGCAAAGTCTGGATCATTTTTATTCCTTTCTTTTGCTGAAAATGTCACCTGAAACACCCAAAAACACAAAGATTAACAATCATACAAACTCATACTGAATGCAAACAACTTCAAACAACCAAAATGAAAAATAAACAATTAAAAACACTTGGGTTGCCTCCCAAGGAGCGCTTGTTTATAGTCGAAAGCTTGACTCTCTCCATCCTTCAAGTCGGGATGTCTAGCCGGATTAGGATGGATTTGTGCCTCAACATCCCATCTATGTAGGGCTCCAGTCTCTGTCCATTTACCGTGAAAGTGCCCTTTTCTTCATGTGACACTTCCATTGCTCCGTATGGGTGAACTCTTGTCACTGTGAACGGTCTGGACCATCTAGACTTGAGTTTTTCGGGAAAAAGCCTAAGTCTAGAGTTGAACAATAACACCTTCTACCCTACTTCAAAATCCTTCTTCCGGATATGCTTGTCATGCCACCTTTTCGTCTTTTCCTTATAAATCCGAGCATTTTCATATGCTTTGAGACGAAACTTATCAAGCTCGTGCAAAGTCAACATCCTTTCTTCTCCAGCAGCTTTCAAGTCCATGTTTAGCTGTTTGACAGCCCAGTATGCCTTATGCTTGAGTTCAACCGGCAAGTGGCACGTTTTCCCATAAACCATCCTAAATGGAGACATACCAATAGGAGTCTTAAAGGCAGTTTGGTAAGCCCATAATGCATCATCCAACTTTCGTGACTAATCTTTCCTAGATGCATTGACTGTCTTTTCTAAAATCCCCTTGAGTTCTCTATTCGACAGTTCCACTTGCCCGCTCGTCTGTGGATGGTACGGTGTTGCAACTCTATGTGTCACTCCATACTTACTCAATAGTGCATCCATTTGCCTATTGCAAAAGTGAGATCCTCCATCACTAATGATTGCCCGTGGTACCCCAAACCTGGAGAAAATATTCTTTCTCATGAACTTCATTACTACCCTAGCATCATTAGTCGGTAATGCAACTGCTTCTACCCACTTCGACACGTAGTCCACCGCTACCAAAATATATGTGTTCCCAAAAGAACTTGGGAAAGGACCCATGAAATCAATCCCCCACACATCAACAAGCTCAACCACCAGGATGTTGTTCAATGGCATCTCATTTCTTTTTGAAATATTACCTACCCGTTAACATAGATCGCACTCCTGAATCATCCGAAAAGAATCTTTAAAGAGGGTTGGCTAATAAAAACCCGATTGTAAAACCTTGGCTGCCGTTCTAGCCCCTCCAAAATGGCCACCAACTTCCCTCTCATGACAATGTCGTAGGATGCTTTCCATCTCCTCCTCCGGGACACATCTCCGTATCATTTGATCTGCACAGTGTCTGTAAAGAAATGGCTCTTCCCAAAAGTAAAACTTTAAATCTGAGAAAAATTTTTCTTTTGTTGATACGTCATACCACTTGGGAGCACCCTTGATGACAAATAGTTCGCAAAATCTGCCTACCATGGTGCTTTTTCCACTCTCATCAACTTTTCATCCAAAAATGTTTCTCTAATTGGCAATTCCTCCTCACTTCCCTTGAGTGGTCTCTCAATTCTTGACAAGTGATCAGCCACCATATTTTCCGACCCCTTCTTATCTCGGATTTCCAACTCGAACTCCTGAAGTAGTAAAATCCATCTTATCAACCGAGGTTTTGCTTCTTGCTTTGCCAATAGATGCCTGAGTGCTGAATGGTCGGTGTATACGATCACATTTGCACCTAACAAATAAGAACGAAACTTATCAAAAGCAAAAACTACGGCTAACAATTCTTTTTCAATGGTGGTGTAATTCAATTGTGCATCAACCAGTGTTTTACTAGCATACTGAATTACATGCAACACTTTGTTTTTCCGCTGTCCTAAAAATACTCCTAAAGCAAAATCACTAGCATCATACATCAATTCGAAGGGTAGTCCCCAATCGGGAATTGCAATTATAGGTGCAGGTACTAATAATTTTTTCAAAGTTAGAAAGGCATGCATGCAATCATCATTAAAGTCAAAAACAACATCTTTATTTAACAAATTGCAAAGGGGTTTAGAAATCTTAGAAAAATCCTTGATGAAGCGTCTGTAAAACCCCGCATACCCCAAGAAACTTCGGACTGCTTTGACATTTGATGGTGGTGGTAGCTTCTCAATCACTTCCGTCTTTGCTCGATCAACTTCAATCGCATCATTGGAAATCCTATGCCCGAGCACTATTCCCTCTTGGACCATGAAGTGACATTTCTCCCAATTCAGCACCAAGTTCGTCTCTTTACATTGCTGCAAAACAAGAGAAAGATTAGTTAGACAGTTGTCAAAAGATGAATCAAAAACTGAGAAGTCATCCATGAAGACTTCTATAAACCGTTCCACCATGTCTCCAAAGATTGACATCATGCATCTTTGAAATGTTGCTGGTGCATTGCATAACCCAAAAGTTATCTTTCGGTAAGCAAAGGTGCCATAGGGGCAAGTGAAGGTCGTCTTCTCTTGATCCTCATGAGCGATGGCAATCTGGTTATATCCTGAATACCCATCCAGGAAACAATAATAGGCATGTCCTGCCAACCTCTCCAACATCTGATCAATAAAAGGTAATGGAAAATGATCCTTCCTTGTCGCCTCATTAAGTTTCCGGTAATCAATGCACACTCTCCAGCCCGCCACCATCCTTGTTGGTATAAACTCGTTACTCTCATTCTTTACCACCGTGATACCTCCCTTCTTTGGAACCACTTGTACTGGGCTCACCCATGGGCTGTCAGAAATAGGATAAATAATCCCCGCATCTAAGAGTTTCACCACCTCTTTTCTCACCACTTCCTTCATTGAAGGATTCAATCTACGCTGTGGTTGCACTCTAGGCTTAATATCATCCTCCATGAGTATCTTATGCATGCAAAATGATGGTGATATACCTCTAATGTCTGATATGGTCCATCCAATTGCTAGTTTATGTTCCCTCAACACTCTAATCAACCGCTCTTCCTCTAATGTACTCAGACCTGAACTAATGATCATTGGGAAGGTTTCTGAGTCTCTAAGATAAATGTATTTGAGGTGGGAAGGGAAAGGTTTCAATTCTAGCTTTGGAGGTTATTCATTTTTTTTTTCCTTCTCCTTCTCTTTGTCAAAATCAAACTCCTCAAATTCTCTATCTTGACTCTCATCAATCGGTTGAAGTGCTTCTAACATCCTAGCACATTCATTACTAGCCGACTCATCTACCTCCACTAGTTTTGATTTGGCTATACATGCTTCTAGAGGTAATTGTGGGGTGTTCTCTTCAATAGTGTCCAAACCAATCTGTCCACCACATCAACACTGAAACATGAATCTGATTCAGCCGGAAACTTCATCGCCTCAAAGACATTGAAAGTTATTGTTTCATCTTGGACTCTCAACAGTAACTTTCCTTCCTGTACATCAATAAGTGCTCTCCCCGTGGCCAAGAATGGTCGGCCCAAAATCAGAGGAATTTCCTTATCCTCTTCCATGTCTAACACCACAAAATCAACTGGAAAAATAATCTTGCCCACCTTCACCAAAACATCCTCAACTATCCCCCTCGGGTGTTTTATTGACCTATCCGCTAGTTGCAACGATATGGTCGTTGGCTTCACTTAACCAATTCCCAATCTCCTGAAAAAAGAAAAAGGTATCAAATTAATACTAGCTCCTAAATCACATAAAACACGATCAAAAGTAATATCTCCTATAACACAAGGAATAGTAAAACTCCCTGGATCTTTAAGCTTCGGGGGTAGCTTTTTCTGAAGGATGGCACTGCACTCCTCCGTGAGCATCACTGTTTCCTCATCTTCTAACTTCCTTTTGTTTGAAAGGATTTCCTTCAGGAACTTCGCATAACTCGGCATCTGCTGCAATGCATCTGCAAAAGGATTGTTAATATGCAATTTTCAAAGTTTTAAAAAATTTCAATAAACTTTGAAAATTGCTTATCCTGATTCTTTTTCTTTAATCTCTGAAGAAAAGGCACAGGTGGGGTGTGATGTGCCAACTCTGATGGTATTTCGGGGAATGGCAATTTCTCCTTCTTCTTTTACCTTTCTTCCTTTTTCTTTTTCTCTTCCTCCAAACCACTTGATTTCTCTTCAGCAACAATCTCTTCATCTACTTCCTCATCAGAATTTTCTTTTCCGGGTTGCTCAACCTCCTTGGTAGCTTGTTCTACCTCTTCCAAAACTGTCCCACTTCTCAAAATTATGGCATTTGCTTGCTCACGTGGGTTAATCACCGTGTTGCTCGGTAAAGAACCCTGAGCTCTCTCATTTAGCTTCTCGGCCAATTGGCCCATTTGTACCCCAAGATTTCGAATGGACGCCCCTTGATTCCTAAAATTTGTCCTCGTCTCATTCATGAAACCCGTGGTCTCTTGCATGAATTTTCCAAACATGTCTTCCAACTTTGTCACTCTTCCATCTCCCAGTTGATTATTCACCCCTGGTTGGTTGTTTGGCAATGTTCTTTGATTCCAATAAATAAATTGCTGGTTCTAATTGCCCAAAGCCAGATTTGGATGATTTCTCCACCCCGGATTGTATGTGTTGGAGTACGGGTTGTTTGGTTGTCTCTGATTTCCTGCCAAGTAATTTACTTGCTCCGTTGATGAAGATGACGAAGCAAATGTGTTCCCAACTTGACACTCGCTGCTCACATGATTACCTTGCAAAAAAATCACAAGTTAGTTGAGGTGTTTGAATAGAGTTTACATGCATACTTCCCAACTATTTCTGAAGTGCCGTGAGTTGGGCTGAGATGGCTGTAAAGGCATCAACTTCATGAAGACCCGAAGATTTCGTTGGTGTTGCTCTCTCATTTGGTCTTTGATAGTTGTTGCTTGCCAAAACCTCAAGCAGCTCATAGGCCTCTTCTGGTGTCTTATTCTATAAGGCCCCTCCTGAAGCTACATCAACCATGGTTTGCATGTTACCCATCAATCCATTGTAAAATGTTTGGACTAGAAGCCAAACTAGCAAGCCATGGTATGGGCATTTCCTCATTAACTCCTTGTAGCTCTCCCATGCCTCATACAATGACTCGGACTCATCTTGTAGAAATGATGTGATATCATTTCTCAATTTTGCTGATTTAGCTGGAGGAAAGAACTTGGTAAGGAATTTCTGTGCTAGGTCATGCCAAGTTGTTATAGTTCCCAGTGGTAGTGCCATTAACCATCCCTTAGCTTTATCCCCCAATGTGAATGGGAACAACCTCAGCCTAATGGCGTCATCCGACACTCCGTTTGACTTGAAGGTGTCACAAATTTCCAAGAAATTTGTAATATACTGATTCGGATCTTCCTTCAAATCTCCATTAAATCTAACCGACTGTTGGATCATCTGGATGATTGTCGGTTTAATCTCAAAGTTGTTGGCTTGCACCGTAGGCCTAGTAATACTTGACCCACTACCATTCACCGTGGGAACTAAAAATTCCCTTAGTGTCCTGTTTTCTGGTTCTGCCATTTCAACAACTATTTCTTCTACTTCAACAACTAAATCCTCTCTTTCTCTTCTCTCTCTATTACGTCGTCTAATGGTTCTCTCAATCTCAGGATCAACAGGAACCACTGGTTGATGTCTCGCTCTTCGCATAAACTGCAAAAACAGAAAGGAAGGAAAGTGAGATCACAAATAAACTGAGAATAAAACAAAAATAAAACAAAAAATAAAAACTCCAATCTAGCTAACTATAGAAAAACTCAATGTTAACTTAAAACTATTCCCCGGCAACGGCGCCAAAAACTTGATGCGTGTTTCCTACAACATGCAATATGTAGCAAGTATACTAATCGCTCAAGTAATAAAGTGATGAGTGAGTATTGTTTCCACGAGGACTACTAGCTAAGCACTTATAAGTTTCCTAATGTTCTCAAGTTGGAGCAACCGAATTCTTTGGATAATTGGGAGCAATTTTTAATTAAAGTAAACAAAAACTGAAACTACCAACTTAAGGTTTTAACTACGAATGCAAAATGAAAACACGGATAAATTCAATTCAATTAAAATGGGAAGGGTTTTGACTTCATCCGGATTTTATGGGTTAAACCTAAAAATTAAGGTGCACGTGGCGTTGTTATACCAGAGGTTGCCAAATACTGCTAGGCAGTTTTTAAGGCGGGTTCTAGTTTCCAGCCAATATACCCTTAAACTAAATTCACATTCATATGCACTGGTTATAAATCGGATTCACTAAGGTGTTAAACATACCTTCTCAAGCTATGTTTTCCTATTCTTCCTTATTAACTTTCCACACCTAACAAATTGAAAGTTAACAATTCCAAACTCATTAAGCAAAAGAATCCTACAATGATTTCATTGATTTTTGAATCTATCTCTAGCATCCAATACTACAATGGTGATTACCCAAGAAGCTTAACATGATTCATTTCTCAATCTCATCATGTTCATCAAATATAAGCATTAAAACTCAAAGCAAACACACAACCAAAGCATAATCATATGAAAATAAAACAAACAAACACTTAACCCAATAAAATCCGAATTTCCATCAAAACCCTAACCCAAAATGAGTTAGTTCATAGCTAAATCAACACTACAACTAAGAAAAACGATAATATTTAAGTTTAACATAATGAAAAGTAAGAGAAAGGACAAGAAATCTCCCCGAATGATGAATCATTTGGTTCAAAATCGAATCTTCAACCTTCTAATCTCTAAAAATGCTCCAACCTAATCAAAGAAAAATGTAAAAACTGTTAAACCTATTTTCTGGACGACCCCCTGACCAAAAGGCTAAGTGTTTCTTTTATACCTCGCCCAAAGTCCTCAGAAAAACATGCACAAAGTAAAGTTGTGTGTTTTACAAAACTGAAAATTACAACCGTCGCCGCGGCGTAGAAGAAACTTCACCGCGGCGAAGAACTAAACAGATCTGGTGTGTGTTTGGCTCACTTCACCGCGGCGAAGAGTATTTCTTCGCCGCGGCGAAACTTCTTGAAAAGTTCTGAATTTACAAAACTACCACTCTGCTTGCATCTTCACTTGATTCTTCGATCCTCGGTGCTCTCCCTCTGTAACAAGCCTCATAGTGCTTTATCCTGCTTCAGAACTCTCCCAACTCCTGAGATCCGCTTACTTTTGAGTCCAGAATTTCCAGTTTTGTCCTTATTTGCTCAAAATATCCATTTTAACCTGAAACACAAAATGTGAAGAATTAAGTAACAATTCAGGTCAAAATGAACTAAAAAGTACCTGAAATCCGACTAAAAATTCTAATGAAAACTGTATAATCCATAGATTATCAACCACGGTGTAGGTGTATAACTTTTAGAAGTAAGAGCTTCGATGCGAGTAGGTGGTATTGAGATTGAATGCCCAAACAGAAGTGTGACCCCTGTTTATATAGTAGTCGTAGGATCTTCGTATCCTAGTAGGACTTTGAATCCATAATGGTAAAGGTTTAGTGAATATGAAAAGATCCTGATTTACTTGCCTCAATAGGATTAAGAGTCCTAATTCACCTAAAATACGGAATCTTGGGTGAATTAGGATAGAACCCAAATAAGAGAGGTCCTAATTATCTTGGACCAATGGGCTTGGCCCTAGGTGGGCCAATGGTGATGCCCAATCTAGAAAGATGCTGGGTTTAGGCCGTGCGTTATGGCCCATGGCATGAATTATGATGTTGGCCCAATCGGAATTAGGCCACGGCCTTGGGCCTACATAGTAGAAAATATTTGCTTGGGCCTGATAAGACCCAAGACGATTTTTGGCCCATACAATACCTAATCTTCACGTAATGCCATATCTAGTATTGTCAGAAACTCCTCCAAGTATTGAACTAACACTCACTGTATTGTTCTACACATCATCATAAAAATTACAGTAAGAAAAATTTCAATCACTTTTTCTCTTTCCTTCTAGGTTCGTACCTCATTACCGGCGTCCTAACACCAAACATATATTTTGGTTACAAATGACAATTTTTTGGTTTCATTTAAATATATTGTTAGCTGAAAATTCATTTAATAATTTATAGTAACGATGATTTTCATAATTTCAAATGAAGTTCATGATGAATTTCAAATTTTACTAACAAATATTGAATTAAAATAAACTTACTGGCTGAGTAGGCACAGCTGCATATCAGCGGCCAAATTTTGTAGAGTTACAACCAATCTAAGCATATACTTGTTTTGTGCAACAAAAATCAAAGTAAATTATTACTATCTACCGTTATGCATATCACAGTTATGTATGTAGTAGAAGTAGAACTAGAACTAGAACCTAATTAGGAAAACAGATGATATGAAAACTGAGAGTGACATCATCTACGAGGTCGGAGAAGCACGTGATTTGCAAGTTACTATCGCTTTCGTTAGTATCAGCATTGTCCTGCTTCGATTGTTCATCAACTTTCATGGATTCAACGGAGCGAAGGACTTGATCCAAACCTGAAGCTTTATCTGCTATCGAAGAGAAACTAAAGCAAAGTGCTTGTCAAAACAAATCTAAACAAACTGGGTTTTTAAGGGGTTTTGCAAGCGTTGCGTTTTTTTGTTTTTTTTTTTCTTCAAGGCAATGCAACTTATCAAGTTCGTAAGCAATTTTTTTTTTTTTAATTTGTTTAATTTTAAAGGTAATTATCACGTAAGCCTATATAACTTCTTGTTTCTTCCAGATTCCTAGTTCTTCGAGACATGTCAGATGAGGCAATTTATCCACATCTTAAATAGTAGGCTAAACCTAACTCCTGGAAAAACTCTGTCTGTCTTTACAAAGAATATATTGCCTCAAACAGGTTAAAATTTAGTGTCATTTTGAATCTCAATGATGTTTCTTGTACTCAACTTCTGTTGCATACCAAGAATCTTCTAACGCTTCAAATTGTCATTTTTTATTTACAACCAGTCGCATGGATACCATCTCTGTTATGACATGTGATACCTTTCTGTAAACATAAAAATTTGATATAAAGGCTTTGTGATCTAAAGTTAGCGACCAGATGTGCTAGATAAGAAGGATGCAAGCTAAAGTAGATGTGTTCATAATCATGTGTCGCAATGAGCATGTGATCTAGAAGAAGCGACCAGAAGGTAATGCGATCTAGAAGCAATATAGGAAAGTGTCCAAGCGATCAAATGAGCTTGCCATCAGAAGCATTATGCATGCAGCTTGAAAGAGGTCGTTGATTTAGAGTCATCATCAATGTTTTCAGAGACAGTTAACTACCCGGAGGGATTCAACTGTTTCTTAGGGAGCGTTTGGTTGGGGGTAATATCACATTACTCGGGTTATGTCATCTTATATTACTTTGATTATCACATTTGGTTGTCAAGCAATATAAGATTCTCGTAATCTTCCAATACCAATAGTAGTTACTATTGGTAATATTAGAGGTAATCTGATTACCTCTATTTTCTTAGGTATTGTAAGATTACCGAGGTAATCTTATTTTTATTACAATTCTATCCCTTATTAATAAAAAATTTGGACAATAATGCCCTTATATTTAAAACAAATTACAGACCACCACGCCACTTAACCACCACTGCTGACAGGGGGCCAACCATTGCGGACTACCATTGGAAAGTCACCAAAAATGATTGAGAGTCGCTGGGAGGCTCCGATATGGTCGTTTCTGACCATATCGATAGCCAAAAACGGCCAGATCCCTAGCCATTATCGGGTAGATCTCACCCAGATCTGGTCGACAATGGCCAGGGAACGACCAGATCCATCCAGCCAGATCTAGTCTAACATGGCTATTTTCAGCCATCAATATGGCCGAAAACGGCCATATCGAAGCCTCTTAGTCACGATGGGCAGCGACTTCAGGCGACTTCCGGCAATGGTTTTTTGAAGGCAGCAGGGTGGTGGGGGTGATTTTGCTATTAAAGTTTTATATAAACGGGAATGTTTTAGCTAAATCTGAAATATTGGGAGTTAAAATACATTATTCAAAAATTAATAATAAAAATAATAATCTATTTATATTTAAAAAAAAGGATCGTTTAATAATTTAAATAATATATCCCCTAATATATTCTTTTTAACCAAACATATTAATATAACATGTTTACTCATTTATTTCAACTAATAAAATATATATTTTTTTAAATTCTTAATAATCTTTAAAATAATATAAGATTTCGATAATTTAAACATTCCATGTAATGATTTTGTGTAATATGATAACTTTGTAAATGGTAAAAATGTCAGGAGCCTAGGACAGCATTTAATGCTCCTCATAATAGGTCTGCCCATGACGTATGTAATGATGTAATTAGCATATAAATAACCGTTGTTTGAGATAATGAAATAGAGATAAGTTGTATAAGAAAAAGTGAGTTAAATTTAGACAAAACAAGAAAAATTCATCTCCCAAAACCAATTGTGCGTTCTTTCCTTTGCATTCTCCAATTTCCTGTGTATCTGCTACAGCAGCTGGAAAACATTTGGCTGAGAAACATCACGTTACCTGGTACATATGTAAATATGTGTTCCTGCAATTGTGTGTAATTGACTTCCAATGGTTCGGCACTGACTTTTCAAATGTAAAAGACAGCTTTCAATTATTGGTACCTTATGTAAATTTACAATCTTTGACCAGTAAAATAATGCCACATTTATTATACTTTCTCCCACAATTCATCTGGGAAATTTGAGAACTTAGACAAACTTATTACAAAGGACTAGCAATACCCCGGATGGTCACCTCTGCTTTAAAGAGGAAACAATCCTTCACTAGATATTTATATGCAGGCTCAAGACAGAATCTTACGGGAATAAAGTTTGCAGAACCACTTTCCCGACTTGAGGCACTGAACCAGTGATTCTCTGCAAGAGAAAGGAACATTATGAGCTTTCCTAGTTTTCACATATAGAACAGCAGCACAAATCTCGATTTTTTCGTCTTATAGACATGTTAAGATCGTCTTAGGGACATAGTCAGATCATGTAATAAATAAAATTGATCGATATAATCAAAGTTTTTGTTGTAATAAAGTTGCTGTGTAAGAATAAGTTTTACTTTTAACAGATAGGTCCCTGGCCCGGACTTGATCCTGGATGCGAAAAGTATAGTCGACATATATTCTAGAAGTAGGAGTAAGAGATGTTAAATCTGCCAAAACCAAGTACAGAGAAATATGACTTCCAGTTCCAGAGTCTCTTCCATTAGGATAGAGCTGCATCTTCCTGCAACAACCAATACAGATATAACATTTGGTAATTTTAATCTATTCACATTGAAGTCCAGTGGATAAGTGTTATGAGTAATACCAGTTGAAACCAGCAACAGTGAATTCTTTGGAGTCATAGTATTCACAGTCTAACTTAGAAAAGTTTTCGATCTTCCAAACATACGTGAAACTGCGAGGATCTTTGATCATTTTTAGACACTCTCCTCTGCCTGTGCTGCTTTCTTTACTAACAAACACTTGTACTCCAACCTTACACGTGTCATCCACCAGGAATCCTTTAGAATCATCGGTAAATACTTTAATTGGGATGAATTGATCAAAGCCCCATTCAGGTTTCAATCTACGGAACCGTCTTTGCTTTCCCTGCAAATCTACGCATTACAATTTACCAAATAATTAGTAAGAGTCGCATGCTTAATCTTGTATTAGATGCATGGATCACATATCAGAAGGTAAAATCAACAACAAAAAAGGTGAGACGTGGCTGAATTGTCCTATACACCTTGAACTATCGGGTGGTTGTTCAGGTTCTGATCAAGCAAAAAAAATCGAAAAACTGCAGAGACCTCCCAACCTGGAGGGAGTAAACTTGCATCTGCGATGGCTAAGTAGAGAGATATGTAGTCTGCCACATTCTTGCTTTTATTTCCATTTGGGTAGAGAACAAGTTTCCTGGAATCATTATCATGCACATAATTAACTAAAATAATGGAGTCTAAAAGTAAAGAACATGTGATGTGATTTGGTTTAGAGAAAGACATATACCATTTGTAGCCTCCAGCTTCAAATTCTGCAGATTCATATTTCTCTGCATTCTTAGAAAGTAATGAAAATAACTGTATTGTGACTGTATAATGATTTTGTTGTGTATCTGATACAGATCTTGTGATCCCTGCAATAATAACATAAATATGATAGAAGACTACTAATAATGTCGAATGCTTATGATCATTCAAAGGCTCATACATAAATACACAAAGAGGAAGGACATTTATACCATCCTTGTCACCAATGAGACTGCCCATCACAACAACATTATTTGCAGAAATTGAAGAGATACATCTCACAACAATCAGCTTTGAAATCTATTTATATTTAACAAAAGAAAGAATGCTAATATTCCAAACTTAAAAGTTTCTGCTTGAGGGTAAAATTAAAAATGTATGTTGTCTTTTACTTAAAAGGATTGCTTTTTCAACATTGAGCTAGCATCCATTATATTCTTGGTAATGTGAGCCTAAGTTAATAATATTAGACCATCTTTTTAGGTTTAATAAAAATTGCTGGTCATATTTGTTTATTATTAATAGACATCTATATGAATGAGAAAGCCAAACTAGTAATCATGATATAGTCCATCATAATAGCACATCAATACATGATATCAAATAATATAATCTGATATAGAAGGATAACATTAACCTAACATGTGTATTATATGTGTGTTTATATCAATGCTTTTCTGTGGTGTTTGAGTATCTTTGGGAAAGACAACGTGCTTCTTCTGATTTGAACTACAAGAACAATACAAGATTTTATTAAGGGTTAATTGATTAGCCTGCATATGAAAATAGTGCCACATTTTTTATGCTTTCTCCCACAATTCATTTGGGAAATTTTAGAACTTAGACAACTTATTAAAAAGTACAGACAATACCTTGGACGGCCACCTCTGCTTCCAAGAAGCAAACATCGTTCACTACCCAATCATTAGGCCGAAGAAAGAAACTCAAGGGAAAAAATCTTGCCCAACCACTTTCCCGGCTTGAGGCACTGAACCAGTGATTCTCTGCAAGAGAAAGGAACATTATTAGCTTTCCTAGTTTTCACATATAGAATAGCTGCGCAAATCTTGACTTTTTCGTCTTATAGACATGTTAAGATCATCTTATAGACATAGTAAGATCATATACTAAATAAAATTGATCGATATAATCAAAGTTTTTGTTGTAATAAGTTGCTGTGTAAGAATAAGTTCTACTTTTAAAAGATATGTGCCTGTTTTCCTCTTGATCCTGGATGCGCAGAGTATAGTCTACATATACTTTAGAAGCAGGAGTAAGAGATGTTAAATCTGCCAAAACCAAGTACAGAGAAATACATCCAGCTCCTCTGTCTCTTCCTTTAGGATAGAGCTGCATCTTCCTGCAACAACCAATACAGAGATAACATTAACTAACTTTAATCTATTCACATTGAAGTCCAACGGAAAAGTGTTATGAGTGATACCATTTGAAACCAGCAGCAGTGAATTCTTTGGAGTCATAATATTCAGATGCTAACATAGAAAAGTTTTCAATCTTCCAAACATGCTTAAAACTGCCAGGATCTTTGATCATTTCTAGACACTCTCCTTTGCCTCTGCTTCTTTCCTTACTAACAAAAACTTCTGCTCCAAGCTCACACGTGTCATCCACCAGGTATCCATAAGAAGCATCGCTAAATACTTTAGTTGGGATGAATCGATCAAAACCCCGTTCAGGTTTCAATCTATGGAACCGTCTTTGCTTTCCCTGGGGCTCTAGGCATTACAATTTACCAAATAATTAGTAAGAGTCACAGGCTTAATTGAAGGTGTTGAAGATATAATGAAATTAGAGACCAAAAATCTTGGATTAGATGCATGGATCACTTTATCTACATGTGCCCTCAATAAGAGTTTATCTACACGTCATAAAAATAACAAGAAAAAAGGGAGGTGGCTAAATTGCATACCCCTTGAACTATCAAGTAGTTGTCCTGGTTCTGATCACAAAAACAATCGAAAAACTGCGGACCTCCCAACCAGGAGGGAGAGAAGTTGCATCTGCCATGGCTAAGTAGAGAGAATGTGGTCTTCCACATTCTTGCTTTTATTTCCACTTGGGTGGAGAACAAGTTTCCGGCAATCATTATCATGGACACAATTAACCAAATAATGGATTCTAAAATAAAGAACGTGCGATGTTATGTGATTGGTTTATGGAAAGAACTATACCATTTGTAGCCTCCAGCTTCAAATTTTGCAGATTTATATTTCTCTGCGTTTTTGGAAGTAATGAAATACTGTATTATGACTTGATATGAGTTGGTGTGTATCGATACAAATCTTATAATCCTCGCAATAATACAAAAACATGATAGGAGACTACTAATAGTGTTGAATGCTTATGATCATTCAAAGGCACATATATACACAAAAGAAAACATTTATACATCCTTTTCACCAATGAGACTGCCCATCACAACAAATTATTTGCATAAATTGAAGAATACATGTCACAGCAATCACCTTTGAACTCTATTTATATTTAACCAAGAAAGAAAGCTATATTCCTAACTTAAGGTAAAATTAAAATGTATGTTGTCTTTTACTTCAAAGGATTGATTTTTCAACATTGAGAAAACATCCATTCTATTCTTTGTAATGTGAACCAAGTTAAAAATATTAACCATATACCTTTCCCTGCACATTATTCAACTTGACACCTTTGGGTTTAATAACAATTGCTTGTCATATTTTTTCATTATCACTACAGAAAAAAATTATATAGTATATGCACACAAGACCAAACTAGTTATCTAATATAGTCCATTATAATGGCACACTAATATAAACATCAAAATATAATCTTATATAGAAGATAACATTAATCTAACATGGTGTTTAAATTTTATGACGGAAGAACATGTGATTAATGACAATTGTATATGTTTACACAAAAGTAAAATAAAAAAAGTTATATTGATAAAGGGGGCATCAAACAACCCTCAACTTTTCTAAAACCCTAACCCTTGTTCAGCTCGTGTGACTCTGATATCATAAAAATGGTTTGGGTAGAACTTACCCCCGAAAGCTAGTTCAAGGAAAGAAAAAGGAGTTCAATCACATACATACGAACGAACTTAACACTATTGGACAAATCCAACTTCTAATAATATAAAGACTCAAATATATTTTTCTGAGGGAAAGGTAACTTGTTTCTTCTTTTGAAAAGTGTAGCCCTTTATCTTATTTTTATCGACTACAAGAACAATCACATATTACAATGTTAATTGACAGCTTGCATTGAGATTTGTTTGTTTTGCTTTTCTACATGATATGAAAGGGTCTCCAAAAAAGACGAACAAGATTGGAATAATCCCCACCACCCTAACTTATACATGTCAAACGTGGCAATTTATACACATTTGAACAAGTCAGTTACATTTTACGTAAATATGTGATATGTAAATATGTTTTGGTAATGAAGGTAATGCACTTCAAAATGTGTATGGCCCAGACACAGTATTCTCAAATGTAAAATACACGGTTTTTATTGATAACTCAGTAAATTTACAGCCTTCACAAGTTCAATATAGTGTCACATTTATTTTTAAGGGGAAATTGTGAACTGAGCCGACTTGTTACAGTGCACTGGAAATTCCGAGGACAGTCACCTCTGCTTCCACCAAGCAAGCATCTTTCACTAGACAACCAGCGCTTGGCAGATTTAAGTAAGTGAGTGCATGAATCTTGGCCAACCATATTGCTGCGTGAGGGCACTGAACCAGTATTTAGCTGTAAGAAACGGGAAATATGAGCTTATATGATTTGGTTATAGCATAATGGCTGAAATAACTTCCTGCCGTACAGCCTTTCGAGAAACCTTAGTTATCGGGTTGAAGGACAGAATATGATAACTTTACCTTTACCACCCATGTGCTTGGCCTGCACTTGATCCAGGATTCGCAACGGAATTCTGCGTATATTTTAGAACCGGAACAAGAGTAGTAAATCGGCCAGAGCCAAGTACAGAGAACATGGGTGCCAGTTCCAAGGCGTCTTCCCTTTGGATAGAGTTGTATCTTCCTGCAACACAACAAGACAAACAAATTACCAAAAATCTGATGAAGATTTACCAAAAGCTATTCACAAGAATGTATGTTCGAAATAATCATGAGTACGTCATTTCAAAAATGAAAACATGACACTTTTCAAGGTAATCCAACAGTCCTTGAATTTTGATACCATTTGTGATCTCCAGCAATGAAAACTTTTGATTCATAACATTCTTCATTTAACTTCGAAAAACCTTCGCTTCCCAGACATGCTTACAAGTAGGTGCATCTTTGATCATTGATAAGCACTCTCCTTTGCCTGTGATTGTTTCTTTACAAACAAAGACCTCTGCTCCAAACACACACGAGTCCTCCACAAGGTACCCATTAGAAGCATCATTAAATACTGTAAGCGGTATATATTGATCACAGCCCCATTCAAGCTTCAATCCATGAAAGCGTCTTTCCCTTCCCAGAGCATCTAGCCAAGAAAATTGACCAAATAATTAGTAAGAAGCACATGATTTGCTTGTGGAACGCTAAAAATTGACAATTCTTCTCACAAATTGTGTAAAACAACATACAAAAGTCATAAAATAAAATTAAGTGGAAAAAGGATGTAAGGTCTATTTGCTATGTCCCAATTTATAAAATAAACTAACCTTGAACTATCAAGTACTTGTCCTTTTTCTGATCAAGCAAAAACAATCGGACAACTGCATAGACCTCCCAACCACGACAGAGAGCACTTGCATCTGCTATCACTAAGCACAGAGAAATATGCTCTTTTACATTCTTGCTTTTATTACCGCTTGGGTAGAGAACCAGTTTCCTGCAAGTGTAGGCACAATAGGTTAATGGAGTTTGAAAATAAGGAGACAATATCAGTAATGCAAAGGCTATGTCCCCGCCGAAGATGGTTGTGGACATACTACACCAAAATCAATCAATATGTTCATACACAAGGTACATTTATTTTCAGGTATGAAATAAAAAATTATTTACAACATTAAAACAATTTTATTAAATTTTGTCAAACTGATGATCTGCTAAGACTTATATTTAGACATTAAAAGAAAATATCTTTAAAATTTATGCATTTAGACCTATTTAAATTTCAGTTAAATTCAGATATTTAAACTTCAAACAACATAACAAATGCCACCTCACTAAACATATGCTTTGGTTTATGGGAAAGAAAATATACCATTTGTAGCCTCCGGCTTCAAATTCCCCAGATTCATATTTCTCCACTGCATTCTTCAAAAGTAATGAAAATGATTGCATTTTGACAGTGTAATGAGTTGGTGGTGCATCTGATGAATATCTTATGATCCCTGCAATTATGATGTTAATGAAAATATATTCTTAACAAGAAGAAGAACCTGAGCTAAGAGCTGAAATTGTTTAATTCATATCATAGCAGCTAATTGCACAAAAACACACACATAAAGGGAGAGAAGAGCATACCATCCTTATCATCAAATATTCTGTCCATGGCAATTTGTTGAATTGTAGAGATACAGGTTACACCAATCAGCTTCATAGTCTTTTATAAGGAACATAATATTCCAAACTTAAAAGTGTTGTGAAGGTAAAACTTTATCCTTTGCTTAAGAGGATTACCTTTTCAACATTTAATAAGTATCAAATCTATTCTTGGAGGTGTCAACAAAATTACAAATATTAATGTTCAGTGAGTATAGCATGTGCTTTACCCTTGCAAAATTATTAACTTATAAAAGCAAAGTATAAAACCTACGCCAATGATTGCAGTGATAAATGCAGTCCAATCAAAGGCAAACCATAAGAAAGTTTGGATGATGTTTTGGGTTCCTGATCGCTGTATCAGACAAAAAGTTGGCATTATGTGTTGGGTTACTGAAGAATACAGATTCAGACCTGAAACTGGGCCCTTATAATCATCAACTTGTCTCATTGATTCAAAGAGCAGCTTTGCACTATCAGTTCCACAAGAGATGTTACATAATAGATTACATATGTCCCAACAGAAATCACATCAGTCATAAACAGGAAAAAGCAGTAAGATCAATGCACATAAAATTCATAGGACCAATTCTTTACAAACTGCACAAGGGAAACTTAAAATTTTCTTCGTAACAGTAACGTTTCTTGTGTCACAAGACAGGGCTCCTAATAGAGGAAAAAGCTAGAGCTAATGAAGATTCAATTATAACACCTCCAAATCACTGAATATCAACTATTGAGGAAAACAAAACAAATTACTATCAGTAAATCAGTATACAGGTATTGAACCCCCTTTAATAATTCCTTGGTTTCAAAAGAAGCCTACATTATAATGGCACTTTCAACCAACAAAAAAAAAGTGTTGCCCCTCTTTGCTATGAAGATTTTGGCCTTGTATACCCCAAACTTATCAGCTTCTCAACCAACTTCTTCTCCGCATTTACCTAAAAACCCAATAAATATATTTATATATAAACATATCAGCAACAAGCTCTAAACACACACAACAACAAAAAGAAGTGAATCGCACATAACATAGTCAATAGCCAAAACACAAACACGTGAGAGAGAACCAAACCTCAAGCATAGGACTATTCTTAGGTATATTGCAAGCCAAAATCACATTGAGACCGGTCTTAATCACTGCCACAAACATTTATATCAGCCAACACAGAAACCTTCACAGCTATAAAACATGTAATCCAACACATAAACACAATATATACCTAATCTTCGAGCAATGCCAGATCCAGTATTGTCAGAAACTCCTCCAAGTATTGAACTAACACTCACTGTATTGTTCTGTGTATCATCATAAACAATTACAATAAGAAAAAGCTCATTTACTTTTTCTCTTTCCTTCTAGGATCATACTACATTACCGGCGTCCTAACACCAAACGGATATTTTCGTTACACATGGCAATGTTTTGGTTTCATTTAAATAAATTGTTAGCTGAAAATTCATTCAATGATTCTATAATAATGATGATTTTCATAATTTCAAGTGAAGTTCATGATGAATTTCAAAATTTACTAATAAATATTGAATTACAATAAACTTACAGGCCGAGTAGGCGCGGCTGCATATAAGCGGCCAAATTTTGCAGAGTTACAACCAATCCAAGCATATATCTGTTTTGTTCAACAAAAATCAAAGTGAATTATTACTCTCTACGGTTATGCATATTACAGTTATGTATGTAGAAAAAGTAGTAGAACTAAAACCTGATTAGGAAAACGGATGATCTGGAAATGGAGAGTGACATCATCGACGAGGTCGGAGAAGCACGTGATTTGCAAGTTGCTGTCGCTACTATTAGTATCAGCGTTGTCCTGCTTCGATTGTTCATCAACTTTCATGGATTCGACGCTGCGAAGGACTTGATCCAAACCTGAAGCTTCATCCGCCATTGAAGAGAAACTCAAGCGAAGCTGCTTGTCAAAACAAGTATAAACAAACTGGGATATTAGAGTGTTTTGCAAAGCGGTGCGTTTTGTCTTTTTTCAAGGCAACACAACTTTATCGAGTTCGTAACTTGTGAGCAATTTTTTTTTTTTTAATTTGTTTTATTTTAAAGTGCCTCTCTTAATGTGGGATAATTTAGAAAGTAATGCATGACTTCGGATTTTTCCATGTTTTTATTTATATATTGGTTTAATTTTTATTTTTTTTAACTTAATTTAAATTAGGAGATTGAAAATATTGCCTTCTAGAGCTGAAGGGTTATTCCAAAAAAAAAAAAAAAAAAAAAGAACTAACTAATACAACCATAAGGGCTATTTGGCCTAGAAACAATGGCAGAAGCTTATATTTGTGCGAAATTATGATAATCAATTTATATGGAGATAATCAATCAATGTCGCAATGAGTTTATCTTGGTTAAAGCTCTTCTCTTATCCTACACACACCTTCTAACAACATCTAAAAAAGATTAGTGTCATTAATTTAGCAAAAAAGCCGCAAGTTTTCGTATTCTAAGGATCCACATATTGTGCAATAGAAGAACGTACTGATATGCAGCTTTTTAAAACAATAGGGGACTCTCGGATTTTTGGTGTTTTCAGAGAACTGTCGCAAATCAAATCGACCCTCAGATTTTTCAATTTTTTTTTTTAAATTACTGTTACAGATTCTCCATAATTTTTAAATGAAAGAAATTTCATTCCCTTTTGCACATTTGCACTATGCTTCGGCTATCAAAAAAGGTGAGTTGATATTACATTTTTTTCTCTTACAATCTTGTTGATGCGAGGAAGATGCATAAAATAATTTTGTCTAAGAATCATACACTGAGCCTATTTGTACATTCTTATTTACGTCCATTTCTCTCCACCTTTAACTAAACAATAGTATGTGCTCGAAATAAAATTTGATCCCTCTTGAGTCTTGTCCTCTCCATTTATCTTCCATGTTCCTGCTTAAAGTTTGACCAATCAAGGCATTTCTAACAACAGATTCTTAGATAACCATCTTCTGTTCCGACAAGAAACAATCGCGAGAAGGGTAGAATACTTATGCTCGACAACACAGACAAGTTTTTCGTTCCATGATCTGCCATATAGAGTTTGTGCGGTAAAATTCGATACTCCCTATCCTGATATAAAAGAGTTTTCACACAGTTACATATGAAAAGATCGAAGTATAGGAAACCCAAAAAGTAATAGAAATATATGTCAAGATTAGATAGTTTATTGCAAATACAACAAGATAAGGACATGAATATAACATTTTGATGCAGATTATGTGCTCAATGCAGGGATGGAAAGAACTCAATAATAATGCTGGATACGTACTTCATCGGCAGATTTAGATAAAGAGGAAAGTCCAATCTTATTTTTGGAAATTGAAATAACATCCTGGCCCCATGCAGAGAAACCAGATATTCCATCTGTATGTCCTTTAAAAACAATGGGTTGTGATGGCCAATTCCTGCAGGAAGTATAGAACAATTGAAGGAATCAGAAGGGAAACCATGTAATCTAAAACAAGAGTTCCACAAATCTCTTCCTGTGAGGAAAGTATTATTTGGGCATGAACCAGAAAATAGTTGAGAAAAATTTTCTGGTATAATAAACCTAAACCAAAGATAGGAAACGCCTAAGCCTAAAATGGCATATGAACATGAAAAAGAAAGCCCACAAAGTAAGATTCAGATATGAAAACATTGCACGATACAAGAGGGATTCCCTAGTCTATATACCAAAATCATTTAAGATGAATTCAGACAATAACACTTAATAATGTTTCTTTCATGTCCTCTCTCAATTTTACACCATCACAGTTACACAAAGATTGATATAAAGACAAATGAAAGAATTACTAGTGATGGCTAAGGGAACACCAAAAAAAAAAAAAAAAAAAAAAGGTTGACTTTAGAAGAAAAGGCATAAATAGCAAGAATTGTGACCATGATACAAAACTAGATGGAGCTAATTGACAAAAAATTGTGTATCTAATCCCTAACAATTGTCATTAAAAATCTGTTGAGTTGCATGTGCTTAAAATGTAAAACAAATCAATTTGTGAAGCAATTGGAACTGTGGAACGTCTCAAAGCTTAAATCATAGATACATGTCAATCATGAATAAGAATTCATAGAAGTTCAAATCTCCAGAAAAGAAGTTTGTATTACCTTCTCAAGTCCCAAATCCGCAAAGTCTTGTCGAGGGAGCTAGAAACAAGCAAATGGTCCTTGGGTGCAGCCAACTACACACACAAAAGGCTAATGAAGCCCCATTTTAAATTAAAAAAGGTTTTTCTTGCAAATTATACATACCTTTGTCACATATCCATCATGAGCCTTCCAAGAGGCAATAACATTTCCACTCCTAACATCAAATAACCTACATTGGCCAGAACTCAATCCTGCTGCAATCCACGATGATGAAGTAATGGCTCCACCAGCTTGCATTGTGCCAGACCCACATGAGCAAATTGCAGAGACGAGAGAAGGAAAACCTGATTCAGTAGATTCACCCCTCCATAAATGAAGCTTTTGGCCTTGGGCAATATCAATAAATCTGTTTCATAAGAAAAGGAAACAAAAAATGAATTCCATAAGAATCAAGACTTTCTTATATCCACATTGACTTCATGTAATATCTCAATCACAGGAAACTTTAACCTGAGAGAACCATTTCCAGTGCCAACTACAAGCCTTTCAACAGATTCTAAATGATGCAAACAAGTGTATAAGCTCCCATCGAATGTACTAGTCAATATTCCACTTGATAAAGTATTGGAATTCAGCATATTGGCCTGATCAGCATTAATCTTTGAAACAGGAGATAACGGACTTCCAAGATGAGCAGAATCCATGGATGGTTCAGCAAATACTGATAAAAGCTTCCCCGTTTGGCTATTCCAAACATGTACAGTTCCATCACAAGATGCTATCCTTCCACTGGATGATAAGACACAAATGTCGTTTACAACCTAAAAGTTACACAAGCAATTAGAGGAATACATACACCCCAAAGCCCAAAGACAATATCCAAAATTGTAGCAAAATTACGTCTTAGCAATACTATTCTGAAGAAAAATAGACATACCCACTACGCTTAGACATTTCATGAAAAACTATCTTTACATAATGTAAGGAATAGAATACTATGGAACTGAAACCATACAAACCATAACAATAAAGAGTAAATATATATATTGTACCATTTCAAGTATTCCTAAAAAAAATCACATTCAAGCCCTCTACTCACTTACACAGAAATAGATTTAGAAAGAAAAAAGCCAGCACTCGGTTTTGTCATGAGAAATTCAAAGGGAGCTGCAATACCCATAACTTAGCAACCTTCCCCTCGAGGCGTGAACCTCTCCCCACATACAACATGGTCAAATTCAACTTACACTGTTTCTCCTTTGAAATAGGACAAGTACAAAAAATTAAGCAACTTATAATCATGCCACAAAGCAAAATGCTAATTTTTTGCTTTTCCAAGGCACAATTTTACATAGACATCGTTAACAATATTATTCATCTTTTTCTTTTCTTTTCTGGACAAAATATTAACAATTTATGTGTGCACTTTATGTACGTACAATTGCCAAGACTAGCAAAGCGGAATTCAAACTGCACACGGAATAATAATAGGAAATACTGACCTCCTCATGACCATAATAGCCCAATACGCAATTAATTCTTGTCAGTTCCCACTTTTGAACAGTTCCTTTGAATCCTGGACCAATGCCTGCAGTGAAAACTGTACACTCATCTCGGCAAACAGCTAAAGATCTTAAGGCTCCATGATGTGCACGGACTGAGGATATAACAGATGCCCTGATCTTCCATGTAAATTCATCTTTCAAACTCCCTACACGCCCAACAAAGTCTGGCCCATCCCAACTAGCAACTGGATTAGGGAACCAAAACCAGGGTTCAAGTTTCATTAGGTTAGAGGTCACTTCATGCCTTTGAACTGATCTCTGATGAACATCATAAACCCATCTTTGAGGCATCAAGTTTTTGGCACTTCTACTTCCTTGGGATTGTGGGATTGACCACCCAACCCCATTAAGCAAAAGTTTGGCTGGATTATACTCAGAGCTTGAGCCACTACTCATTAAAGGCCTTTTAGAAGCTATAGTCTCTGAACCAATTCGAGATGATTCTCCTGCATTTTCCCACTAAATCATAACAAATTCAGAAATATGAGATGCAAAAACATAAAAGCATGCTAGTGTAAATGAAATGAATATTCAATGCAACAACCCAGACTAATCTTGCAAAAGGAGAAGTCCATGTACCTTCCAATTATGACACCGTAGAAGAAACTGCTCAAGAAGTAACCATGTGGCACAACACTGCCGAAGTTTTTCAATCCCAAGAAGAGATGCAAAAGAAGGATAAAGAAGCAACCTGCAAACTTACAAGCAAAATCAATATATACTAAAAGCTTACAATAATAAGTGATAACTTCCAGTCAAGAGATGGAGGTATTATTGCCAGGCCAAATTTGGATTCTAAGCAAATGGCATGAAATTTGTCCAGCACTCACACAAGATCCATCCGGCTTTCAATTTGAGACTCCCCATCAACTTTTGTTTTGGGAATCTTCAAGCTTCTTCCAAGAGAACCAGAACTATTGGCAGTTTCCTGTGAGAAAGCAAGCTCATCAAATAGTTCCTTTAGTCGTGGAAGAACATGCAATGCCGTCAGCTCTGGTCCAATCCGCTGACAAATTGTCATGAGACTAGTAGCAGCAACCTTGACAACAAAGGGTATAATACATTAGTTTGAACTTTACAATCGCTTTGTTCCCATGGGAAATGCACAAAATAACATTTTTATCACAGGACTGATATGGAAGTGGTTATAGAACACAATAAACAGAAAATTGAATCAGTTTTTACAGAAAGGTTCATAAGTCAATTATTTATGCCAATATTAGGGTAGTTGCATAAGCTGCATGGAAGCTGCACAAAAGATATATGATTCATGTGGTTTCATGTTGACAGCAGTGTGTTTGATGCATTGTTAGAGACAAATAAGCCC
This sequence comes from Pistacia vera, assembly GCF_008641045.1. Classification (NCBI taxonomy): domain Eukaryota; kingdom Viridiplantae; phylum Streptophyta; class Magnoliopsida; order Sapindales; family Anacardiaceae; genus Pistacia; species Pistacia vera. The sequence goes on along the minus strand of NW_022196568.1, from coordinate 361,079 downwards.
ACTTCCATCAGGTAAGTCTGAGATAAGTGACTGAAACACTTCATACTGCCATGCAATGTGAGATGCCTTTTCGTTCTTTTTGGTATAATGTAATTGTTCCAAAATAAAAAACTAAACTAAGGATTTTGTTCCAAGTAACAATCCATTAGTGATGTGTTTGCAGTGGCATTTCAATGCCATGAAGAGAAAAACCCCACATTATAGCAGAACAAGGAAATAAACAAAAACAGAAGTGTAGAAAACCTGAAGCACCGTAATTTCCAAACTTGTATGCAGAAGAACTGTAACATACAGGCAGCTTTGATCCTGCATAATAATACAGGATAAACTTTTTAATCTTAAACATCATCAACAGTTGTTAACTTAAAGTAAAATAAGATGGAACAAAAATTAAAAATTAAAAATACCTCAATAAGCTCCTTTACAACAACCTCTCTTGGCAAGAAGGCAACTAGACCATCTAGTGTCATCAGACAATCGATAAGGGATAAAGTTCCCCAGCTCTGTATTGGCTCAGACTTATTTGTGTATGAAACATTAATAAAGGAACGAGCAACATGTTTTAGCAGTGGTAGCATTTGTCTGACAATAAAAATCTCCCCCAAAAGGCCACCTGTAAAGTCAAAACATAGGAGTGGCTCAGAAGAAGAACAGGAAAATTCCACAAAAGACATCATTCACACATCAAATGAACTGAAAATACCAATTCTAACCAGCACATCAATTCCATCAGGACAGATTCCTCTCCCAAAGCATTGAATTAGAGGAAGGATTGTCTGCATTGAACCTCAAAAATCAGTACATTATAAACATAAAAAGAAATTCCATGTGTATACATATGCACAGCTGTGCGTTCTGTTTAACCTGATGAACTGTTATCGGTACACCGAGCTCTTCACTAGAGCCAATAAGCAGCACAGAAGCAGCAGAAGCCGAGATTTTATGAGGAGCAAAATACAAATTTGATATGACCAGAGGATGTATTGTTTCCAGATATGCTTGCTTACCAACCCTATTCCATATCTCTCGCACAAATGAGTCTTGAAGAAGAGAAACCTTCAAATGTGAATAACCTGTTGTCTGAAACCAGTGACTTGATGAGTAGGCATTCAGAACAAAAGTCCCATAAAGATGAGAATGTTAAAAAATAAAGTTCATGACTTGCCTGTAAAATTTTCTGGATAGCAGGTAAAATCATTGTCTCCACAGCTTTTAGTGTCAAGCATTTTATGAACTCTTTCAGCAGTATGTAAGCCCATTCAGCTTCAGTATCCGATAGAGGAGTCACTACAAGAGGTAAACAGTAGGGAACACACATTTCAGCTGCAAATGATCCCATTGCTTTCAAGGCTCCTTGTTTTGCAAAATTTGCAGCATAACAAAGCCGAGATCCATCTTTTGCTATGAGCTGAAGTGGGGCAATAAACAAGTAGGATGACTTGACTGTTGTGGGAAAATGTGGAGATTCCAGAAGACTTTTGGCAGATGGTCTCCTAATAAATTTGTGTAAAGAGAAATAATATAACATTCTGACATGTACTTTAATGATAAACTCATACCAGAAAAAGATAAACATGCAGATGAAGCAAAGAAGAAATAAAAGAAAAACCTTGAAGCCTAATTCTAAATATATAGTATCATGAAAATAAATAAACATGTACCTTGTCCAGTCTTTTTCAATACATGCTTCAACAAGTATTTTTGTTTGAGGAGGAAGTTCCTGCAACACACCAGGAAAGACACCACTTTCCAAGTATATTGTCAATGAAGTTGAATCAAAAAGTGGCCTTTGCAAATGAAGTTCTGCCAAGAGACAACCAATTGAAAATATATCCTTCGCAATATCTTCAGATAAAGTCCTTGAATGAGATGACTTCTCCCTCCAAAGAAGTAACTCCTGATATTCCATGGAAGCTGCGTCTTCAGCTTCAATATGCTCAAGAAGATAATCCAAATTGATATCAGATGGCACCACATGTTGATTGCCAACGCCAAATGAACTGGAAAAACTTCCTCTGACACTGTCACGTGAAAAACCTTTTTCTGGGGAGATGTGCATTGCAGAGTCATCTTGATGGTAATAATACAGAGGACTCAAATGTCGAGCATGTTCAGAAAAAGCAGATGCGTCTTCTAATTCTTGTAAATTGGCAACTTGAAAGAGAGCAGAATTTTCATTATCCACTTTATTAACTTGGCACCTGGATCTAGCTGTTTCACCGTTACTAGACAGTTTCTTCCAGGTTGTGGTTTGACGTACAGGGTGTGGTAGAGTGAAAAGCTGACGGCGTCCAACTGACTTTGGCTTTGTTGGCTCAGATGAAGGCAGCATAACGTTCTTGGCAGCAACAGCTGCCTGCCCTGACATTTTGTACCCAAAGGTGATATCTATCCAATTATGAATTTGGCTTGAGACCCGATGGCTTTCTAAAGCTTCTCGATGCAATTTTATAAATTCCTTAGGACTACCAACCCATGAAGGTACAGCCAAATCAGTCATACCAGAGTGTACAGAATAAAAAATTTGGGGATCACAGAAAAATTCTGGGATGCACTCATCAGGAGTCCACTGGTAAAGTCTTTGCATAGTAGAAGGATACTCATTCGGTTCATAAACAGAACGCACAGCTGTACGCAAAACACTCAAAGGTAGCCTCCTGGCTTTATAACTGCATACAGCCAGTTCCGAAAGGCACTCATCTGATACATGATGTGGAATTTCAGAAGTTGAATAGGTGAAGTCCAACTGCTCATCTCCTTTTGCTAACCTCCATTTGCTTTTGCTTAAATCCCGCCATCCTGAGTCAGAATTCTCCTCAGGTTTCATGCTAAAATCTATTACCCATGGCATTACGGTATGAAATGTGTAGTCCCCCCACCTTCTTCCAGCTAATTTATTTAAGAATAGTAGATACTCAAAATTACTCAACTCTCCTCTCCACCATCGGTCAAACTGAGTGTGCCAGTCCATAGGTGGCGAAAGCTTCAAATCAGCATAAAGTCCTTGAGAAGAACAACCCTCAATGCAGCAACCCATAATTGAGGAAGTGGAAGTTGTGCATCTGCCCTCTCTTGAACTTAAATTGAATCCAAACAAAGGCTTATTATAAACACACAGCCAAGACCAGCAGGATTCAGTCAACATTACATAGGATGGACATATATTGCCATGGGCAACACCTAAACCATGCAAATAAGCTATGGCAGACAGCAACTGATACATTAAAAACCTTATATGCCACTCAGATTTTAAAGCACTGGGGCTAAAATGAAGAATATTTTCCAAGGTATATGGAGTTTTTGGAAGCACTAAATTAATATGACCAGATGTTTTAATCAACCCAATCACCGGAGATATGTTTGGATGCCTCAGGCAACCAGGGATGCTACTCTCATCAAATGATGGTATACCAATTAGATTTAAGAAATTTACACTATCTCGCCCTGAAGCTTTCCCTTCAATGAGGAGACTGAGAGAGCACAACACATGATCCTCAAGATTCCCAGACAAGAAGTCAAAAGTAAACTCTTCCAAGGCAGAGTAAGAACAAATACCAACCTGAGCAACTGGAAACAATGCAGTGATTGTTCTTAAGCAAGAGAATCTCCTAGAATGGTTACAAATCAAAGTTCCATATCCTACCCCATCCATGGAAAAATTTCCACCCCCATCGGACAAATTATGAGTTCTACCCGATAACAAATTCTGTGAAGTGGTTAGGTCATCATCAACACCTCGATTTTCCAAAACATATTCATCACTACAAAAGCAAAGACAAAACTCTAATAGTCAGATATCATTTTTTATATAACATAACATCTGAGTCTTGCAGCAATTGTATACAATTCTAAAACTTAGTAACATGAATTATCAATGCTTTAGAAAAATCTTAATTTGTTTTTTCTAATCAAAACAATTAGTGAAGCTAATTATGAAGATTAAAATAATCTTACACGTATTTGGTGAGACAATCTCCTTGATGGCTGGGGATATACACCAGAATGAACTGAGAAGCGGAAGAAGGCTCACCACTAGAATTCGCCATCTGGAGGAATCATAAAGTAATAAAATTAAAAGCGATGAATTGTAGATTGAATAATAGAAAGAGAAGAAAGACATTTAAAACCTGAACAACGGCAGAGAAGGCGAAGGGGAGAGGAGAATGAGAGAAGCCATAAGAAAAAATCAGTTGATCAGAAAAATCCGATTTTATTCGACGATGAAGGCACTCCAAACAGAGTTGTTTTCTTTCTTCTTCTTCCATCTTCATTGATTCAATTTCCCTCCATTTTCAACTCTGTAAGTTAAGGGGAATTGAGATTGTTGTGGTAGGTGACAGCGGTACTACTATTGGTTCCGAGAAGGGTAGATTTGTAAAACTTTATCTTTTATTGTATTTTTTTTTTAATAATACTACAAATATAATATTTTTATACAACATTTCATATACAATATTACGTGGTATATAACATTTCTCATATAACATTATGTAATTAGATATAATTAAATAAAAATTTAATTTTAACTTTAAATTAGTCAATTATATATTATTATAAAAAATTAGATAAAAATTTAATTTTAATTTTAAATTAGTCAAACATATATCGTCAATTAATATGTTATAAAAAATATCACGTAAAAATGGGGTATCGTGTTATGCTACTTTTTTTTTTTTCTTTTTTTTTTAATAATTGTTATATCGCTAAATTTTACTTTACGTCATTATGTTATACCGCCTTATTAAGACTTTGCCCGGCCCGGTGTAAAAACCCGGGCCTTCCCATTGAAAAAAAAACAAATAAAAATAAATCTAAAATGTGGGTTTTGGTTTTAACGCAAGTTGACAGTGAAGAACTACAAACGATCAAGGGTTTTCTCAGGTTCCTGATTTCTATTTGAAGATCTTTAAGCTTCTCTGATCTGTCTTGTATGTATTCTTTTCTTTTTAAAATTGCATGTTCACAGCCTGATCCGATTTATTTAATTACGTTTTAATTTGTGTAGATTTTGATTGGGGTTATGGATGCGGAAGTGGCAGATATTAAGAAATGGGTTGTGATATATCCTGTTTACTTAAACTCGAAGAAAACAATAGCCGAAGGGCGGCGAATTAGCGTGAGCAAAGCATGTGAAAACCCTAATTGTGTTGAGATTGGTGATTGCTGTAACCATTTGAAAATCCCCTATGCAATTGAGGTTTGTTAATTAATTGATTCCCATTCAATTCCCTTTATTTGATTGGATCTTTTATTGATTTTAGTGTTTTTATTATTGAAGATTGATAAGGCGTATCCTCGGGATTTCATGCAAAGAGGGAGAGTGAGGGTGAAACTGAGGAGGGAAGATGGGACTTTCTACAATCCAGCTATTTCTTCTAGTAAGTATAGTTTTCTGTATTTTGGTTGCTATTTTTTCTGCTCGTCTTTTGGATCAATGATTTTCTCATATCCTATTTGAATAGAAATACTTATGAATGATTAGTGAAGGCGTGAATGTGTTTTTGGACTTAATTGGTTACTAGCATAAAATTGTAGTTTCAAAATATTTTGTTAAATTAGTTGCTAATAATGAGCTTATTTTTTCTCCCCTTCCAGTGTTTTGATTTTGTACTGTTTCTCTTTAGTGCCTTGCATCAGCAGGCTGTTAAATAATTGATTCCCCAAATCATAGATTTGATGAATCTTTTTCCTGTGGGTGTCAATGTTTTATTGAGGACCACTTTTAGCATACTGGCTGCATTTAATGGAATACCGGGTGCATTTTTATAAATCTATCAACTTTCCATCAACTCGAGTAAGCCAGTTGTTGGTAAATACGACTAAGGAGTTGTGAAGGTAATGGTAGTGTCTAAACTTAGAAGTTGGCTCAAGAAAGTGATTAATAACATCTAGATTGGGGGAGCTGATGGTGTTGAAAGTATGGAGGTCTCAGTAAAATGAAATAAAATAAAAGCATATTTGTATATATGTACATTGATGAATAGAGAGATGGAGATTGGACAGTCCATCATTTTTCGTTGTTTTACAGCTTCGCCTTCTAGGGAGGGAATCTGCATTAGTAATTTTGTTACGGCACAGTTATAAGCCTGCTCTTTCCCATTTCTGTCATTGAATTTCAATAAGCCATCATGTTGTGACATTCAGCAGCTGGGTTTCTGCAACTCTCAATTGTAGTTTCTCCTGGAAAAAGTTTTGCTGGAGTTCTTTAGCTCTTTTTACAAAAATTTAAACTGACATTGTGATAATTTTCCATCTGTCCCACATTTTAGATGTGGAAGTGCTTATTTATATGATTACTAGATCCAGAAACTTCATCACATAGGCCGGGTATTACCACTGGTTAAAATCTCAATATAATTACTCTCAAGAGCACTTTCGTTGCTTTCTTTTTATTGTTTCATTTGATGCAATCATTGCCTCTTTCCATAAATACTAAACAATGTAACTCTATAAAAGACCTGATTTTAGTAGTTATTTTAGGATTATATTCAGAATATAGAGATTTGAGTTTTATTTTTTACTTGTATAAGTTAGATTTTAGTTTTCTTAATTAGGTTCTTATTATCTCCCCTTTTTTCCTTCCTCTTTCTTATTTACATTTTTCTTGTCTTGCATCACCCGAACTCTTCTACTCTTTCTTTGTGCTCATAGATTATGAACTCACACTCCTTGAACAAATAATTTTAAGGCATTGTTAACTTTTAGCAGTGGAAGCTTTGAAAGAAGTTGCTTCTTGGCAGAATATTTAGATGCATAATCTTCAAAATTGTTTTTCTCAGTGCAACAAGTGATTTGGAAATTAATAGATTATTCTTGTTTTTCAGCAGAATAATGAGGAGGATATGTCTTAATCCTCATTGCCCTTGAATTCCCTTGCTTGCCATTATTTTTATCATTAAATTGAAAAATCACTCAATATTTCAACGAGATAACATGTTTGTTAATATAGTATTGCTGGACTAACCGGACAACATGAATTGTTTATATTAGGTTGTTGCTGTTGACTGCTGCTTAGGAGACCTTCCAATTCAGTTATATGATGATCCATTATTTTATCTTTAATTTGACGGAACTAGTTTTTAGCATTTACATCACTCTTTCTACCAGATAGAACTATACAGAACAGTCTTGTAGAACTACAAGCTGAGTCATAGGGATGCATCTGAATGACAATGCATTTCTTCCTTTATAAATAAAGAGAAAAATTCTTTGCTGAATTTGTTGGAGCGACTTATACATTTGGACTGAACTTATACATTTGGACTGAACGAAAGTTATCTTTATTCATGGATGTGTATCTTTTAGGCTGAACATCAACATATTACAAGAAAATAGCTCATGCTACTTGTCTTTTAGCCTCAGCAAACTCATTTGACTTTGATGTGACTATATTGCAGGAAAACAGCTGATGCTTCATGTTGCAGAGTTGGTACCTAGACATCCCGGTAGAACTAAGAAGCAGGAGCCAGCATCCACGTCGTCAACTGCTGGACCTTCCAAATCTGGAAAAGGTGGAAAAAAGAAGCGATAACTTCCAACATATTGAATATATCAAAATGTTTCCTTTTTGATATCCAGTTCTGGCCAGCATTGGCTTTCTTAAGATGTTACATGTTTGGTTGTGTTACCTTAGTCGTGTTTTTGAAATACAAGATAGACAATATGTTTTTTGTTTGGAATTTTTCATTATCTTTTTACATCTTCCTTGCCATGCGATTAAGAATACAACTAAGTGTTCAGGCTATCACAAAGTAAACAATACAATTAAGTGGAGGAAGCACCTTACAAAAAGCTGAAAAAACTATTGAAGAATATATATGATAATAAGAAAATGATTAGGTAAAAGTTTATTTTTAATTTAAAATCAGAATCTTTTGTTGTATTTTATTGTACGAAAAATATTGTATAAAAATGTTGCTTGTAACTTTGAATGATATCATGGTAATTAGCTAATAAGAATTTACAAAATGAGGATCGGAGGAAACTATTTATAAGTTCTGGGGGTTTAGAAAAAATTCTTAAATTGGGTGATGAAATTGAAAATATATTTTTCACTAAGAATAAAGTACAACTAAAACATAAGAGAAAGTTCTGTTTACAGTTTTACATCATGTTAACCAAAAACATTTCATACGAAATGACCATTATATTTTATTGTACGAGAAATATTGTATAAAAATGTTGTTTGTAACTTTGTATGATATCATGGTAATTAGCTAATAAGAATTGACAAAATGAGGATCGAAGTAAACTATTTATAAGTTGTGGGGTGCTAGAAAATATTCTTAAATTGGGTGATGAAATTGAAAATATATTTTTCACTAAGAATAAAGTACAACTAAAACATAAGAGAAAGTTTTGTTTACAATTTTACATCATGTTAACCAAAAACATTTCATACGAAATGACCACAATACCCATCTATTACGATATCCAGATGACACGAGTTCGGTGCCGGTGCGGGTTGTTATTTCCCAAAATAGATAAGAAACTTCGAGAAAATTTAGCTGCCCGGCCATCCCAAGTTTCGATTTAAGAAAATGGCCTTGAAAATGTTTTTCATTTTTTTTTAATTTAGAGAATATGACGTGGCATAGTTAGGATTAATTAAACACGTAAAATTGGTTAAAATGAAAAGATTAAAACATATGTGGGCCGAATCATAAATAATGAAAGTTTTTAAATTTTGAAATTTCTCAAAACAAGCCCCACCTATTCACCTCGCTTAATCGAAATTCATTAGGGCAAAAAGCGATTTCTTGAACCAAAGGGAGACTGTGATTTTTTCCGATCGAACCTGCACAAATTTGCACCCTAAAATCAATTTCTTGAACCCTAAACCAAATACGGTCGCGATTTTCGGCGATATAGTGGCGATTTCCGATCGATTTCTTGAACCCTAAAATCGATTTCTTGAACCCTAAATGGAATCTTTGCGATTTTCGGCGATATAGTCCACATTTCCGATCGAAACTGCAAACTTTGACACCAAATTCAATCCAAAACCGTGGCTAACACTCACAATGAGGAGGAAAACCCAACGCCACTTCGAATCCTAGATTCTGGTGGCACAAGCAGTTCAATGGCTGCTCCGGTGGATCATCCGATCAGTGAAAGTGGTCCACAAGTAGAAGAGACCCCGGCGGCACAAGAACAGAGGGAAGAATCGGCAAACGGTTCTGAAGACGAGGAGTCAGGCGAGAATTTAGGCCAGGAGGAGGATTCCGGCGAGAATTCAGGCCAAAAGGAGTCGTCCGAGGATTCAGGCGACAACGAGGAGGCCAGCGAAGAAAGGGTACGTTGTTTTGGGAATATTGCTTGTACTGTCGCTTAAGCGACATTTGTACCGCTTAAGCGATTAATCTGTTTTACTCATGATCGCACTCATGATCGCTTAAGCGATTGATTCAGTTTACTCTTGGTCGCTTAAGCGATTTCAGATAGCTTAAGCGATCTTGTCGAGGCAGAATCACAGATATAAGATCGCTTAAGCGATCTTTTGTATCGCTTAAGAGATTCTTTCAGTTTACTCTTGGTCTCTTAAGCGATTTCAGATCGCTTAAGCGATCTTGCACCAGGCAGAGTCAAGATCTCTTAAGCGATCCGAAATCACTTAAGCGACTACAGTGGTAATTTTTTGTTGCTGATATTTTGTTTATTAGTTGTTTTGGTTTATTTTTGTTGCTGACATTTTGTTTATATCGATTGTGCAGATCGTAAACTGCAGAGACTACGAGTTGGAGCTTATAAGTGAGAAGGTACCCTACTTCCCTGCAAGGGTGACGGTGAGGTCGAGTTGGGATATTTTTGACAGAATAAGGGACATTTTAGCTGGAATGAGGCATGGTGCAAGAGATTTCTGTCGCACTTGTTTCGGTCAGTTTTTAAGAATCGGAACAAATTGGAAAAAGGCATTTTAGGGGCAGGGAGTGCATTACATGTTGCTGCACTCAGTAAAATGCAATAAAAAAAAAAAAATGTGGTTTGTGGTGGACGGAAAGCCACTACGGTTTGGGATGATGGAGTATACCTTGGTGACGGGCTTAGGATGAGGGGAAGTGCCAGATAAAGCAGAGGCAGAGGCAATAAGGACTAGTCCGGGAGCCATAAGGTTTCGTAAGAAGGTTTTGCAGGGGGCAAAGTCTATTACAGGACACGTTTTAGAGGAGAGGCTAGAAACAGTTCGGTTTAATAATGGAGAGAAGATAAAAGTGTGCTTGTTATTGTTTTTCCATTCTATCTTATTGGTTGGTGACTCAACAAAAGCTGTTGAGAATGATTGGTTGTTGTTTGCTAGCGACTTGGAATTCTTTAATTCTTATCCGTGGGGATAGATATCATTTGAGCAAACCATCAACAGCTTGAAAAAACCAAACATGGCGTTAAAGCAGGCCCAATGGGTCAGGAAGGATAAACCAAGCACGTATAATTTGTTTGGCTTCCTATGGGCAATGCAGGTAAATATTAATAGCTTTCTGTTATATTTTTTATAATATATATGTTTGAATTATGATATGGACTGTTTTTTTACAATGTAGGCTTGGATGTATAAGGTCATCCCTATCTTCGCTCAGGTTAGGGGGAGGAGCAACAGTTTGGATGTGCAACAGCAATTTCCTAGGATGTTGCGGTGGCATGTCGAGAGGTGTACCCATTGAGACTACGACCAAATAGACATTAAGATTGAAGCGGCTAGGGTAAGATTAAAGGATTAAGCTTTTGAATATGCAGTTGCTTTAAAATGTCGCTTCAATCTGATTGATTTTGTTTCTTATTGCAGGGAGTCGTCCGTCCCTTTCTCACCGCCACTGGGGATGAAGCGGAAGAGGACTATGTCACATCTTTCAAAGCACTGGATGATGAAAGGGATGAACAGATAAACCGCCTGATGCGGGACCTAAAAAGGGTCACGCATGTGACGGCAATTGTAGGGCCACTGCTTGACAACGTGGTTGATGCCGAGGATTATGAAGCTCCAATGGGCTGGAGGCCCGAGGATGAGGAGAAGAAGAGGGAGAAAGAGGTTCGTATACCTCAGCAAACCGATACAACAAGTACCGCTTTGCCGAGAGATCGACGTCGGGAGAATGAGGTGGTTGACCTCATAAACGGCCTACTTGAGAGTTTTACAACAGCCGTTTATGACAGGTTTGACAAGATAGAAGAGTGCATGAAAAGGGTGGAGGAGAAAGTGGATAAGTTGGCAGAGAAAGTTGGTACAGCGGAGGAGGAAGATGGTATAATGGAGGAGGAAGTTAGTACAATAGAGGAGGAAGTTGGTGGAGAATTAAAGGTGGCTAAAGTGCATACTGGGCTGAAAAGAATGAGCCGAAAGAGTAAGTTTGTGAAATCGCCTTACATGGTAGTGACACAGGTAAAGAAGAAGAAAATTAAGAAACAAATTGAGGAAGAACCAGAAATGGAGGAGGTTGAGGAGGTTGGTGGAGGAGGTGGGGCAGTGATAATGGAGGAGGGCGAGGTGGGAGGCGAAGAAAGCGGGGATGTAAAAATGGAGGAAGGGCGAGGAAGTGGGCAAGAGAAAATGGACTCAAATGTCGATTTGTATAGGCCAATAGAGGAAAAGAAAAAACTCTTTTATGCCTATTACAATGGATCAGGAAGTAATGCCTATATAAAGTGTAAGACAGGAGATTATCCCCGGGAATAGTTTGAGAAGTTGTTGATGATGGGCACGTGGCTTGAGGACTCAGTGAGTTATTTTCGCTTAATTTTCCTTATTTTTGCCTATGTTTTCCATACTTATCTTGTTATTTTTATTTGATGCAGCACATCGATGAGATATTAGCACTGATGAGGCTATGACAGACTACTGATTGTGATCTATTGTATCCTTACTATGCCATCACCGATGTGGCGTTTGGCCAAATGCTTGTTTCGGCATATCGCACTTTAATTAAAAATGTTGTTGCTAGTGGTGCAGCAAAAGGACTGAAGCGAAAAAGATTGGCCCCACAACAGTTGGATTGCATCCTTGATGATTTTCATTTTGATGACAGGATTATGCAGTATATACGGGGGGATCGGCCCAAATATGGCCATGGTTGGGCCTTTGTTAAAAGAGTATACTGCATCATCCTCGTCAAACAGATGCATTGGATAGCAGTCGTCGCGCATCTAGAAGAGGGGTTGCTGAAGATCCTTGACTGCAGCCCAACTATTTGTCGAGACAAGCAGTTGGAGGTCAAGTTGGAGCCACTGTCCAGGTTGTTCCGACAGCTGTTGCGTGACAGCAGGATGTTTGGGCACTTCGGTGATCAAGTACTAACCGGAAAGTGGCCAATTAAGCGCTCTACCGGCCCAATAAATGAGTCAAGGTAAATTTTGTATAAAACTAACTTACATAATACAATTGTTCTATAAGTTTATTCTAATACTAATGTCTTCCTCCTATTGTAGTGCTGAATGTGGGGCATATGCCCTGAAATTTATTGAGTTCAACATGACCAACACCCCGATGGACGACTTGAATGATGAAACAATGAGAGACTGTTGGGAGGGCTGGGCTATCGACTACTTCCATGGGCAAATGGATCCGTTTTGAGTGAGCAGAACCCAATCAAAAGGTATGAAAGTTGGACTTTGAATTTTGTAGTTTATGTTATGTTGATGTTGATACTTGGGTTGTGGTGCTGATGCTACAGGTGTCATGCTTATATAGAGTTTTACCGAAAGACACGGACTGAGTGAACTTCTCACCTACACACTCTGTAACTTTTTTACATGTTTTTTTTTAATTTACAAAAGTTGACGCCTCTGCAGGTGTGTGCCGGATAATTTTGCAGGTTCCTAGCAAACAATGAGAGGAAACTTCTCAAAGGCTAGTTGGCAAGAGGAGGCATCTGCAATAAAGGCTATTGGGAAGGCATGGTACCAAACCATGATCTCAGAGAGGTTGCTGGCAAACAAAATTCAAAAACTTCTCAAAGGCTAGTTGGCAGGAGGAGGCATCTGCAATAAAGGGATTGTGCAAAGGTGTTAGTGACATTAAACTCTTTAGCATCAAAAAGTAAATTAAAGGCAATGTATAGGAAATTCTTGTGTTGTGGCTCTTCTTGCGGCAGCCAAAAGCCTTGTGCCTGCAGAATCATTGTAAAGAATTGGATCTAACATTTGGAAGATATTTTTTTTTGTCCATATAAGATATCTCATTAGCAGTTTGAATTTACTATGTATGGTGTGATCATTTGCTTCACCCAAGTTAGATAATGGTTTTTTAGCGTTTTGTTTCATTTTGTGTATCACTACAACGTGTGATATACTGGTGTGATTATTTGATTCACCACAGTTGGGGCTAATGGTTAGCTTGTCCGTATATTTCGATATTTGCCGCATCCCATGCCTATTTTTTATTTTGTGTTTCGATAAACAGGTTACATTGATGTCTCTTATATTTTGATTTGTGATGAATTAGATTGATATAAATTACTTAATTTTGTGATACAAATTCTTTTCGGATTTGGGAGGGAAATGGGTGATGTACAAATGTTTCCCAATCACAGTCATTTTGAAATTAATTAACTTAAAGAATGGCATGGTACCAAACAATTACGTATATGACCGACCACATATATCTCTTAAACAACCAAGACTTTTCCAGATATGATCGCTTAAGCGATCTCAAATCGCTTAAGCGACCAAGAGTCTATTACGAAGCATCGCTTAAGCGATACATGAGATCGCTTAAGCGATTACCCATCTAGGCAGATGTTCATTCTGCCCCAGAAAATATCGCTTAAGCGATCCCAAATCACTTAAGCGATAGAGACTCTTTTAGGAAGAATCGCTTAAGCGATCATAGATCTGGGCAGATATTCATTCTGTCTGAGATCGCTTAAGCGACCAAGAGTCTTTTACAAAAATTGCTTAAGCGATACAAATGGATCGCTTAAGCGATCATATATCTGGGCAAATTCATTTTGCCTTGGCCAAGATCGCTTAAGCGATCTCAAATCGCTTAAGCGATCAAGAGTCTTTTACAAAAATCGCTTAAGCGATATAAATGGATGCGATATAAATGGATGGCTTAAGCGATTTTCGATCTGGGCATCTGCCGCGGACTAGATCACCGATCGCTTAAGCGACCAGGAGTAAAAGCAAAGAATCGCTTAAGCGATACAGACGGATCTCTTAATAGACTGTGTAAATACAGAGGATCACTTAAGTGATCCTATGTATTCGGATATTATTTATTGTATTTCAGAGCATCGGTTAAGCGATTAACGCTATGCTAAACATATAGGGTTTATGATTCTTTCAGTAGACTATGACCGTTATTATATTTATATTAAACATATAGTTCTTTTACGTCAGTATGAAACATAAAAGATGTAGAATGTTTACGTCTATGCTAAACATATAGGGTTTACGATTCGTTCAGTGGACTATGACCGTTATTATATTTATATTAAACATATAGTTCTTTTATGTCAGCATGAAACATATAAAGTGTAGAATGTTTACGTCTATGCTAAACATATAGGGTTTACGATTCGTTCAGTGGACTATGACCGTTATTATATTTATATTAAATATATAGTTCTTTTACTTCAGTGTGAAACATGTAAGGTGTAGAATGTTTACATCTATGCTAAACATATGGGGTTTACGATTCATTCAGTGGACCATGACCGTTATTATATTTCAAAGATAACCATGGAATCTTAGTGAACATATGTTCTTCTTCTTTATTCAGAACATAAAGGGTGCGTTTGGTTGAATATTCCTATAAATATTACAAATCATATTCCCAAAATATTTCTTTTTTTAATTATTTAGGAAATATTAGTATTTTTTTAATAAATTTTAAACCCATTAACTGAATTAATTTCATTAATACCGCCTGAAAAAGTTTAAAAATTAACAAAAATACCCTCACCCACCCAACTTCCCAGATTTCGGCTACCACCGACGGCTACAAATAACCGAAAATGGCCGGTGATTCACAGATGTGACATTTTCTAGCCACATCTGGCCGTCATCGACTTTCAAAGAAATAGTTGACATTGACGGTCAACAACAGCCAAATCTTGGGCATCATTGACCGAAAACGACGACCATATATTTGGCCATCGTAGACAGCCAGATGTGGACTTTTCGTCCGTCGACGGCCAGATCTGGCCGTGATCTAGCCTTTTCCGACCACATCCGTGGTCAATCTGGCCGGAAAAGGCACTTATCTGCCTGATCCGATCGCTATGCGTCGTAACGCCCTTTCCCGGTAGGATTCCGACAGTGGTAGCCTGAATCTAGGAAGTTGGGTAGGTGGGGGTGTATTTGTTAAATTTTAAAATTTTTCTTTGGTCAATTAAGCGATCGTACTAAAAGTAATTTCGTTTACACAAGGTCGCTTAAGCGATTGTAGATATTGCTTAAGCGATTCTTTTCTTTTTCACTTGGTCGATTAAGCGATCGTGGATCGCTTAAGCGATCATGTGATTGGCAGAATCAAATCTGCCCAGGTGCATGATCGCTTAAGCGATCCGAGATATCGCTTAAGCGATTCTTGTCTTTTTGTCTTGGTCGATTAAACAATCCGTGATATCGCTTAAGCGATCCTGTTTGAAAAACCCTTTGTCGCTTAAGTGATATACTTAGTCGCTTAAGCGATCATGGGCAATATATACTTTTCCAGCTTTTCTCCTAAATTTTGACAAACTAAAATTACCAACACGTATTAATTTCATACTTTCTCCTCAATTTGACAACTTAATTCCAAACTAAAATCACCAACAAATATTTAGGCCATGTAACAAGAAATATAAAGAATGATTTATTAAAGGTAACAATAAAATTTAAAACATCAATAATTGAAAACAATAACTCATCAACGGTTGGCCTTNATATTTATATTAAATATATAGTTCTTTTACTTCAGTGTGAAACATGTAAGGTGTAGAATGTTTACATCTATGCTAAACATATGGGGTTTACGATTCATTCAGTGGACCATGACCGTTATTATATTTCAAAGATAACCATGGAATCTTAGTGAACATATGTTCTTCTTCTTTATTCAGAACATAAAGGGTGCGTTTGGTTGAATATTCCTATAAATATTACAAATCATATTCCCAAAATATTTCTTTTTTTAATTATTTAGGAAATATTAGTATTTTTTTAATAAATTTTAAACCCATTAACTGAATTAATTTCATTAATACCGCCTGAAAAAGTTTAAAAATTAACAAAAATACCCTCACCCACCCAACTTCCCAGATTTCGGCTACCACCGACGGCTACAAATAACCGAAAATGGCCGGTGATTCACAGATGTGACATTTTCTAGCCACATCTGGCCGTCATCGACTTTCAAAGAAATAGTTGACATTGACGGTCAACAACAGCCAAATCTTGGGCATCATTGACCGAAAACGACGACCATATATTTGGCCATCGTAGACAGCCAGATGTGGACTTTTCGTCCGTCGACGGCCAGATCTGGCCGTGATCTAGCCTTTTCCGACCACATCCGTGGTCAATCTGGCCGGAAAAGGCACTTATCTGCCTGATCCGATCGCTATGCGTCGTAACGCCCTTTCCCGGTAGGATTCCGACAGTGGTAGCCTGAATCTAGGAAGTTGGGTAGGTGGGGGTGTATTTGTTAAATTTTAAAATTTTTCTTTGGTCAATTAAGCGATCGTACTAAAAGTAATTTCGTTTACACAAGGTCGCTTAAGCGATTGTAGATATTGCTTAAGCGATTCTTTTCTTTTTCACTTGGTCGATTAAGCGATCGTGGATCGCTTAAGCGATCATGTGATTGGCAGAATCAAATCTGCCCAGGTGCATGATCGCTTAAGCGATCCGAGATATCGCTTAAGCGATTCTTGTCTTTTTGTCTTGGTCGATTAAACAATCCGTGATATCGCTTAAGCGATCCTGTTTGAAAAACCCTTTGTCGCTTAAGTGATATACTTAGTCGCTTAAGCGATCATGGGCAATATATACTTTTCCAGCTTTTCTCCTAAATTTTGACAAACTAAAATTACCAACACGTATTAATTTCATACTTTCTCCTCAATTTGACAACTTAATTCCAAACTAAAATCACCAACAAATATTTAGGCCATGTAACAAGAAATATAAAGAATGATTTATTAAAGGTAACAATAAAATTTAAAACATCAATAATTGAAAACAATAACTCATCAACGGTTGGCCTTCGCAACTTCCTGAATTTCATCTTTCTTCGAACCTAATTTTCTGGATCTGCATGTGATTACTTCTGGCAACTGCTTCTCTTGTGGCCAGGTTGCTTGCAAATTGAGCACTTATTCATCTTCCGGGGAACCTTAGACGCTGATGGAATACGCTTAACTCTTTTTCTCCCCTTAACTGTCTTCTTGAATGGCAACTATCTTCTTGAATGGCAGATGGATGATAATATCAGCCAACTCTGGCGACTCTACCCACTGCTCTTCTGGAGGCACTAGATATATTGTTTCTGAATAAGCTAGCATGTAGTGATCTACCATATAGAGAGGGGAGCAAAGTTCCATGTAAATTCTTGAACCAAAATTCGGCTTCCGTTGGTGTTTCAGTGCTGCTAGTGCATGAGGACAAGGTAAACGTTGAATGTTAAGCACTTTACAACTGCAAGTTTTACTAACAAGGTTAACTAAGGCATCCGGACCATAGCCGCGCACAGTGAACTCTTGAGCATTAAGAGGATAGGCAAACAGTGCATTTGACAATTCCATACGGTCTCGCAATAATTTTTCAGCTGACGGAACAAGAGTTATAGTAAAATTATCTGACTCCGTATGACGCTCATGAAACCACCATGACAATGTCCTCTGGATTGCATCAAAAAGTGCAACTATTGGAACTTTCTTTTTATTAACAACTTCGAATTTATGGACTCTGCTACATTCGTGATCATGACATCAAACCTTCTTCTAGGAAAGTAAGCTCTACTTCATCGCTTGAAACCAACATCATACTTAAGATACTTAGCAACTCTATCATCCTTGATTCGGATTTGCTGGAAGTGCTCCCTCGAACCATGTAGTATGTTTGAGGAGGCACACACTTAAACTTTTGTTTTATGTTCTCACCAAGGTCCTCATACAGAATCCGTGATTGCTTGACTTGTAAATAGTGGCAATCCCCTTCTTATAGAGTTGTGCCTATCGGATATTATGCACAACTCGTCACTGTCAGGCACTATCGTACTAATTGCTGAAAAAACCAAGTCCCGACTCATCATTCTCAGAGTCAACCACACACCATGCAACAGGATATGTGTGATTCTCGTTGTCCTGTGCAGTAGTCACCACCATGTACCTCCATACTTCCCGTCAGAAAGCAACCCATCAACAGCCAACACCTTTCTCATGTTTACAAACACCCTTAGCAGAACCGTAAGCAATAAAAAAATATTTAAACATCATATTCTTGTCCCACTTCAAAGCCGTCTTGCTACTTTGGTTTGTCAACTCAAGCATATAACGGTACGCTTCTAATACTGCATACCCGTGCTCCGGTGGCCCCTCACAAAATCTTGTGCATGTTGTCTCCCTTTCAGCATTTCCAGTAACTAACAGCACATCCAACTCGTCGCACAAGTCTCTGAATGTCTCTAGGAGATGGACATTTTCCTTTACGAACCGACTTTTGACAAATTGTCCAATAACATCAGCGGATGCTTTGTCGATGCTCACCTGAAATATGTCCTAAACCACATGTGTGCTCACGGGTATAGTGCTAAGAATAAATTTTTTTGACTCCGCCAACCTTCTACAATAAACCTGCCACTTGCACTTTCGGTCACCAGATGCAACCGTCATAACCAATGAATTTGACTGTTTGGTGATGAACTCAAAATTACCTCTCACGGCAACAAGTTTTAGCTTCCCTCACACTTCCTCTTTATTGTCAATATACCCTATGTGCAACTCTGATCCATCCGTAAAAACATGAGCTGATTCACTACTACCTCCAATTGCCCCCTCTGAACTGCATAAACGATCATAGTGTTCTCTTTCTCACAATCTATGCCTTCTGCATAATCTGTATTTAAAGGAATCTCTACATCTGTGGGAACATCTACGGGATCCTCCTCCTTAACATTTCATTCTGCCCCCCATCACCAACCTCTTCTACAGTCTCCTCCTCACCACCCATTCACCGTCTACTCTTGATTTTTCAACTAACAAACATGGCCTTGTAGTTCAAATTAAAACTAGGCAAATCTCCGCCTACTTGCTCGTTATCCCTTTCCTTTGAACCAACTTCCAATGGTTTTCTACAAAAGAAACCCTTAAAATCGGTCTCGAACCTTATCGGCCACATCAATCATATATAACTTCACACTTTCATCCGACTTAATATAGCAGGAGGTACCTTATAATGTTCAGGAACTCGCTTAAAACATACTTCACAACTATATCACTACGGAGTAACTCAAATTACCTCTTCTAATTATTTCATCAATCACTCATCAAAACTAACCTCGTCTCACAGCAATTGGTATAACTTCTTGCTCTTCCCAATCCACTTCCAGCTACTTTCTTCCTCCATCCACTCACCAAAATATTCAAAACCCAAAACACGTGTCCCATGTGTAATAATAGCCAACTACCTGTAATGCAAGAAAAAAAAATATTCTTACTAAGGGTTTAAATATTTTAAAAAGAATCTGCACAGTCGCTAATGTGGTTCTGGTGTATCGCTTAAGCGATCAGTTCCTATACACCAGACTTTTAGCAGACGCTTAAGCAATCTTATGCCACATACATATCGCTTAAGCGATCTATCTGCTATATTACCAGACGTACCAGATCACTTAAGCGATCTATCATACCAAGAACACATTTTCAGTCATCTCCACCTACAATCGATCCATCATACCCAAAACACATACCCAGAACAAATTTTCAACATATTTCACTCCTTTCACTTCCATTACATCAAACATAGTCAACACCCTAAAACACTAAATCAAAATCATAACCCAAACCCATCCATGCTAAATCAAAATCATAACCCAGATCTTTGTAAATCGAAATATGAAATCAAAAGGGAGATACACATACCTGGACGAAATGTCAGGAGGAGGAGAGGAGGAGGAGGGAGAAGGATCTGTGTTAGAGAAGATGTTAATGACGGAGGAATGCGTTAACGTGACAGGAGGAAGAAGAAGAAAGTGTTTGGGTTTATTTGCAAGATTTCGACTCTTTAGAGACATTATAATTTTAAAAGATTACACGATTACATCAATTCTAATTAACCCCTAATCATGTTTCATTAAGCTAATAAAAAATAAGGTATTTAGTTAACATGAGAAAATTTAGCTGGCCGGTCATCCCAAGTTTGGATTTAAGAAAATGGCCATGAAACTGTTTATAAATTTTTTTTAATTTAGAGAAGATGATGTGGCATTGTTAGGATTAATTAAACACGTAAAAGGGTTAAAATGAAAAGATTAAAACATATGTAGGCCGAATAGAAATAATAAAGTTTTTAAAAATTGAAATTTCGCAAAACAAGCCCCACAAACTATTCACCTCGCTTAATCGAAATTCATCAGTTCAAAACGATTTGTTGAACGAAAGGGAGACGCGATTTTTCCGATCGAACACCTGCAAATTTGTAACCTAAATCAATTCTTGAACCCAAACGAAAACAGGCGCGATTTTCGGCGATATAGTCGCAATTTTTGATCGATTTGTTGAACCCTAAAATCGATTCCTTAACCGTAAATGAAATTTGTGCCATTTCGGTGATACAGTCCACATTTCCGATCGAAACTGCAAACTTTGACATCAAATTCAATCCAAAACCATGAGTGACACTGACAATGAGGAGGGAGGCCAACGCCACTTCGAATCCTAGATTCCGTGGCGCAAGCAGTTCAATGGCTGCTCCGGTGGATCATCTGACCAGTGAAGGTGTCCACACACAGAGGAGACGCCGGCGGCACAAGAACAGAGGGAAGAACCAGCAAACGGGTCTGAAGACTAGGAGTCGGCAAGAATTCAGGCCAGGGAGGAGATTCCGGCGAGAATTCTGGTCAGGAGAGTCGTCGGAGGATCCAGGCGACAAGGAGGAGGCCGGCGAAGATAGGGTACGTAGTTTGAGAATATTACTTGTACTTTCGCTTAAGCGATCATTTGTATCGCTTAAGCGATTATTCTGTTTTACTCGTGATCGCAGTCATGATCGCTTAAGCGATAAAATGATCGCTTAAGCGATCTGAGATCTCAGATGATTTGCCCAGACCGAAGATCACTTAAGCGATCATGAGTGTTTACTCTTGGTCGCTTAAGCGATCTAGGTCTAGCAGAATCACAGATATAATAAGCGATCGTTGTATCGCTTAAGAGATTCTCAGTTAACTCTTGGTCGCTTAAGCGATCTTGCATGAGGTAGAGTAAAGATCTCTTCAGCGATCCGAGATCGCTTAAGCGACTACAGTGGTTTTGGTTTATTTTTGTTGCTGACATTTTATTATATCGATTGTGCAGATTCTGCGGACGCGTAAACTGTAAAGATTACAAGTTGGAGCCTATAAGTGAGAAGGTACCCTTCTTCCCTACAAGGGTGACGGTGAGGTCGAGCTAGGAGGTTTTTGATAGAATAAGGGCCATTTTAGGTAGAATTAGGCATGGTGAAAGAGTTTTGGTGACACTTGTTTCGGTTTTTTTTAAGAATCGGAACAAAGTGGAAAAAGTCATTTTGGGGGCAGGGAGTGCATTACATGTTGATGCACTCAGTAAAAGCAACAAAAAATATGAAATGTGGTTCGTGGTGGAGGGAAAGCCACTACGGTTTGGTATGATGAATATGCGTTGGTGACGGGCTTAGGATGCGGGAAAATGCCACTAAGACGGAGGCAGACGCAATAAGGACGAGTCGGGAGCCGTAAACTTTTGTAAAAAGGTTTTGAAAGGGGCAAAGTCTATTACAGGAAAAGTTTTAGGAAGAGGCTATATACAGTTCAGTTTAGTGATGCAGAGAAGATAAAATGTGCTTGATATTGTTTTTACATTCTATCTTATGGCTGGTGACTTAACAAAAGCTGTTGAGAAAGATTGGTTATGTTTTAAGCGACTTGGAGTTCTTTAATTCTTATCCTGGGGACGGATATCATTTGAGCGAACCATCAAGAGCCTGAAAAAACCAAACATGGCGTTAAGCATGCCGAATGGGGCGGAAGGCTAAACCAAGCACGTATAATTTGTTTGGCTTCCATGGGCAATGCAGGTAAATATTAATAGCTCTCTGTTATATTTTTTAATATGTGTGTTTGAATAATGACAGGACTGTTTTTTACAATGTAGGCTTGGATGTACGAGGCCATCCCTATCTTCGCTAAGGTGGGGGGAAGGAGCACAATTTGAATGTGCAACAGCAATTTCCTAGGATGTTGCGGTGGCATGCAGGTGAGAACACATTGGGATTATGCCAATTAGAGATTGAGATTCAAGCAGCTGGGGTAAGATTGAAGGATTAAGCTTTTGAATTGCAGTTGCTTTTTTTTTTGCTTCAATCTGATTGATTTTTATTTCTGATTGCAGGGAGTCGTCCGTCCCTTTCTGACGCTATTGGGGATGAAGCGGAAGAGGACTATATCATCTTTCAAAGCAATGGAGGATGAAAGGGATGAACAGATAGACCGCCTAATGCGGACCTAAAAGGGGTCATGCATGTGATGGCAGTTGCAGGGCCATTGCTTGACAATGTCGTTGATGCTGAGGATAATAAAGCTCGGGGGCCAGGATAAGGAGAGAGAAGAGGGAGAAGAGGTTTGTATGCCTCAGCAAACCGTACAACAAGTACCGCTTTGCCAAGACATCGGCGTGGGGAGAATGAGGTTTGACCTCATAAACGGCCTGTTTGAGAGTTTTACAACAGCCGTTTTTGCAAGGTTTGACAAGATGGAAGAAACAATGAAAAGGGTGGAGGAGAAAGTGGATAAGCTGGGAGAGAAAGTAGGTACAATGGAGGGCGAAGTTGGTACAATGAAGGAGGAACTTGGTGGAGAATTAAAGGCGGTTGAAGTGCAAACTGACTTAAAAGAGAGAGCCGAAAGAGCAAGTTTGTGAAATCGCCTTACATGGTAGTGACACAGGTAAAGAAGAAGAAAATGAAGAAACAAATGGAGGAACACCACAAATGGAGGAGGTTGAGGAGGTTGGTGGTGGAAGTGGGGCGGTGATAATGGAGGAGGGGGAGGTGGAGGCGAAGGAAGCGGATGTAAAAATGGAGGAAGGGGGAGGAAGTGGGGAAGGGAAATTGGACCAAATGTCAATTTGTATAGGCCAATAGAGGAAAAGAAAAAACTCTTTATGCCTATTACAATGGATCAGGAAGTGATGGCCATATAAAGTGTAAGACAGGGGATCAGCAAATTTTATGCACTGTGAAATTACCAAATACCCTTTCGCCTTAAAAGACGAAAACGCCCTTCTTTCTTCTTGCATCTTAAATTATCTTCTATGTGTGGTGACCCTTAGGCTCCTCATCATATCGGCAGTGTATAGTATTGCGATTAACACCAATTAATCGTCTCACTAATACACAGACCAAGATTGGCCCCTAGCAAGGCATCATGGCCACCCGATAGATTCGGATTCAGCAAAGTAGCTACCTGTCAACGATACGGTTACCGTGCAATTCGATCTTTCATCATACGTTATCTCGACGAGACGAAGGCATAGAAATAGTGTCAACCTTCGGTTACTCTCGATATTATTTATTCAGTTTCTGGACCAATGACCCGTATTATAAACTGGATAGAGCAACAACTCAATCCCACTGTGGCCACAGTTTTAGTGTCATTGCCATATACTGAATTGCGCCGAGAGTAACTTTCTCCCGTACCCGGGAGTGATAAATCATCTGTCAATCCACCATAGTCTTGATACACTCCTTATGCAGCCAATCACCACCGTATTGACAGCTCTGAAAAAACTGCGTTAGGCTAGTGTCAAACTATACCAATCGATGCACAAGGCACTCCGGTGATCTCAAGTCTAAGGATCACATGCACCACCATTCGTTAGAGGATTTGTTCCATAGACACTGGGGTTACCTCCATATGGAATCCTCTGGTGGGTCAGTCTAGTGAACTTGCTGTGGTGTAATCGCCTACAACAAACACCCATGTGTTGCACCAGGTTGTCACCAAACAACCTTGACAAGTGAGATCAGTCACTGCCTTTCGACAGGGTCGTTCAACACTATGATGAGCCTTACCGTATTATCTGTGCCCTTAGTTCAGAATAATACTGGGGCTACGGACATTTCTAGAATGGCCACCATATGTGCTCATAGGGTTCTCACTATCAAGATTTGAAACACTTGATACCCTTGTCACGGCTCTACCATTCTAAGGACATATATCATACTTGCAATAATAATGGTTTACGCGATATAGAATAAAAAGCCTTTTATTGATTAATGAACATTATTACAAAGAGTCAATTCTACAATAATTGATTGGCTCTAGGGCATCTACTCTAACAATCTCCCACTTGCACTATCCAATCATTCAAGCCCCAACACTGAATGACAACAGTGCCTGCACTATAGCCAGTCATTCATGCACTCAACATTGAATGATCCAAGTGCCCATCATGCTTCTGCTTCAATAGAAACTTTAATAGTGTTGTAGGTATTCTGCAAATCTGCACATTCCCTTTCATATCGATCCTTCAGATCAGATTGAATCAACTAAGTAAGTGTTTGGATTTCTGGTGAGACCGTGATTGCTAGCACACAACAATGGCTCCATTGTTATCGCAGTACAACTATACTGGATTAGCAATGCTTGAAATCACATCAAGTTCAGTAATGAACTTCTTGATCCAAACCGCCTACACGGCTGCATTAAAAATGAGGTACACTTGCATCAATTGTAGAATCCACTGCAGTACACCAATTTGAGCTCTTGCAGCTCACTGCAGTTATATTGAGACAAAATGTGTAATCCCAAATTGCGAACTATAATCTCCTTTTCCTGTTTGGAAATAGCGTCATGGTATTCTCTACAGTGAGCTCATCTTTCTTCCATAATCCAAGATATACATTCTTAAGCCCTTTTCAAGCACTTAAGAATGTCCATTGACACTCACCCAGTTCATTCACTTGGATTTAGTTGATATCTTCTACTAGTGCCGAATGCACATAAGACATCAATCTAAGTACTAACATATTGCTCACTTGAGCCTGATTGACATCCATTACAAATGCTGAATGCACATTAGATATCAATCTGAACTATAAGATGGATCCACTTGCTAAAGCATGTGGGATCCTCTTCATTCTATCTATCTCATTGTGTGGTTAAAGACACATATCCTTACAGAGATAGACACCATATGCCTCAGAAGAAATCCCTTCTTGGATTTTCTATACTGAATGTGTTCAGTACCTTGTTATGTACTTTGACTTAGTTTGAGCAACCTACACGATCTATCACATAGATCTTTATTCCAAGGATGTAGGCTGTTTCCCCTAAGTCCTTCATGGAGAAGCACTTGGATAACCAAGTCTTTACCGACTGCAAGTTCGGTATATCATCCGATCAGAAGTATGTCATCGACATACAACACTGGGAATGCTACTGCGCTCCCACTCACTTCTTGTAAACACAGGGCTCATCTTCGTTCTGATGAAACTGAATTCTTTTACTGCTTTATCAAAACGAATGTTCCACTCCTTGAAGCTTGCTCGAGTCCATAAATGAATCTCTGCTACTTGCATACCTTATTAGCTTGACTATCAAGAACGAAACCATCAGGTTTGTCATATACACATCCTCCTCAAGGTTTCTGTTCAGGAAAGCAGTTTTGACATCCATTTGCCAAAACCCATAGTCATGATATCAGCAATTGCAAGCATAATCCGGATGGATTTAATCATGGCAACCGGCGAAAAGGTTTCTTCATAGTCAATGCCATAAATTTGTTTAAACCTTTGGCAACCAGCCGTGCTTTATAGTATGCACGTTGCCATCCATGTCAGTCTTCTTCTTGAAGACCCATTTACACCCTATGGGTTTTACCCCTTCAGGTGGTTCCACCAGAGACCACACTTGGTTCTGGTACATGGAGTCCATCTCAAATTTCATGCTTCAAGCCATTTAATGGAATCTGGATCCGATTTGTAGGTTCTGGGTTCCTCGTCTTGTGTAACCAGTACGTCACCATATTGAGTCATGAGATAATCGTATCTCTAGGCTCATGCGTACTCTCCAGATCACGTAGCTCCTGTGCTACCTGAGGTAGTTCACTTTGATCCACATTGTGGAGTAACCTCCTCATGATGCTCAACCACTCTTGTGGTACATCATCTCCGTCCTCGTCTAGTATATCTTGTGTTCTAAAACTTCATCGAGTTCTACTTTTCTCCCACTAGTACTTCTTAGAAAATATTCATTTTCTAGGAAGACACCAAATCGAGCAATAAAAATTTTGCGCTCTTCTGGGTGGTAGAAATAGTATCCTTGGGTCTCCTTTGATACCCCACAATATACATTTACAGGATTTTGGGCCCAGCTTGTTCGAAGTCATTTTCTTAACATAAGCTTCGCAACCCCAAATCCTAAGATAAGACAAGTTGGCTTTCGCCCCCTCCATAGCTAATATGAAGTCTTATCTACAGACTTTGACGGCACACGGTTCAAAACGTGAGTCGCAGTCTCTAGGGCTAACCCTAGAACGATGTAGATAAATCACTAAAACTCATTATGAACCTAACCATATCAAGTAAGGTCTTGTTCCTCCTTCCGACACTGCTTTGTGTTGGGGTGTATAAGGAGGAGTGAGTTGTGATACTATCCCACATTCCTTCAGGTATGTTTAGCTCAACTTGCCAAAGTTGGCATAGTAGTCATTTTGAGATTATCCTTGTTGTCTTTCTTAAGAACATATTATTATGAACCAGTTCCATAAAGAATATTATTTATCTCAAGGACAATAATCCATTTGTAAACTAATATTCTCTTTGTCCTATGTGGACACAGAAATATATAATTTCTAGAAACTGAAGAAAAACCATAATAATCCACAAGTTCCAAGAAACAAGTCCTACGGCTAAATCAGACGATAAGATCCTATAGCAAATGTAGCAGCACGTGCTTCATTTCCAACTGGTAGGTCCACCCTCCCTCGGCGAGCAATCTACTCTACCGTAGTTCCTACACATCAATCAATGTGAGTACCACATCTTGTGTCAACTAGATGTTTACGGGAGAAGTTAATCTCAATAACGTACCTGACGAAAAAGTAACATTCTTCTTCCCTTTGCTAGGAAGGCCTTGCAATGTTTCCTCCAGTGACTGGGATTCCCAGTGGGAACAAACACCTTTCCTTTCTACAACAGTTCTTTCCATCGACTTCTGAGCCCTTTCCTTTTCACATTGAGTTGGCTTCAACCAACGTCAATGTTTCTGACATTTTCATGCTGACTCAGTAGTCTTCAACAAATCCAGAAGCTCGGAAAGGGTATTCTTCTTATCTTCCTCAATAAATTCATAGACAAATTGAGAATAAGAATCTGGCAAAGACTTATATTAGGTTTATTGCTAAACCTTCTCTAAGTCCACATCCCAATCTCAAGCTTGTTCATATCCTCGATCCCTTGAGTATGATCGCCAATTTTGGTACCCTCTTCCATCCTACATCTGAATAACGACCGAGACACCATATGCTTCTCATTTCTTCGAAGAAAAAAATAGAAGCTAAATCCATTTTCTGGCACTGCTGTCGCAGTAATGGTGCCATTGATGCAAGCACAATGTATCTAGTCATTTCTGCTTTTGCATCATGTTATGCTTCACATATACATACCCAATCTCATGGATAGAACTATCAGCAGGCTCTGGTGATAGAGCTTGCTCAATGGTGTATAATCTATCGCTTGACTGAAGTATATTATTTATACCTTTATATCGTCAACGAAATTTTTCACCATTCCATTTCCTCCCAGTTCGATGATTTGTCGCAGTGATGTTGGGATCATTTGCTCAAATTAAGTGAATCTACAAGTGCAGAAAAAGTAACCGTTATTACCATGTCATTATTATGTTTAATATGGTCTTTTATTAAACGAAGCTCCCACTATTTACTCAAGCCAATAGCCCTCACTATTAACTCGGGAAACCGTTGACTTTCCTAGTGGACCGAGATCCATCCTGCCCATTTCAACCTTCGCTTGGCGAACAAGCCAAAATGGTTTTATGGTAGGCCAACAACTTATTCACACCAGTTGATAGCTCCCACTATCAACCTCAATGTGAGAAAGCCAACAAGCCAATCACACAATCCAATGGACAGTACATGCCATCGTCCTCAAGTGTGATTCTCAGTATCAGTAGAGTGGACACTACATGTCACCACGTACACACAATATGTGTACTGCTCTACTATGCCTAGACGCATGTTTATCAACCTTCGCTTTGGCGAACAAGCAAAACCGTCATTTTAAGTCGACCCATCACCATTAAGGAAAACTCCAATGTATTTAACCTCCCACTGGTTAGAAGTGTACCCTTCGCTTTGGCGAACAAGGTTTCGACGAACAGTGGTTGATTAAACCATGGTGATGGAAGGCTTTCGTGTTTATATACTTTAATTGAGGGTTTTGTTATTTATGTCTCACCAAATTATTATTGTTAGAATGACATTGTTTGGCATGTTATCAAACATTCAACCTTAGCATGCATTCTAAACAAAATTAAACGTGCCGGTACATGGCCCATCTAAAACCGATTTCCTCGAGCCTAGAGGAATCGGTGGGTCACCTAGGGGTCCTGTAATAAAATCTGAGTCTTCAAGTATGGTTGCCTCGTCCTTTGCTCCGACTTCAAGTACATTAAAAAATATCTTTCTAAATTTACAATAAATAATTATACAAATTCTTACATCAATAAATTTAGAAACCTCGATTTACATTCGAGGGAATTAGATGAGAAGAGAATATACATCGAGAAGAGGAGAAGGCAGGACACGCAGGCCCTATTTAATAAATAATACAACCATACATACCCAATATTTTAAAACATTCACCCTTAGGTCTAAGGCTCATGTACCGGCACCATGCAATATACAAACATGTACAAACATACATTTCAAAAACAATCAATTTCTGAAATTTATGTTAAACATTTACCCCTGATAATTTACGATTTACAATTTGTCCAAAAGTTTTGAAACTTTGCATTTTACCCCCTACACACTTGGAAGTGCGCTCGCTGCAGCGATGAGTTAGATCGCCGCGGCGTGCATTGTTTTGGTACAGCGCATGTCCGAAGACGTCGCCGCGGCGAGCGCTGTTTCATATAGCGCTCTCGCAAAGGACGATCGCCGCGGCGATGAGTTATATCGCCGCGCGACGACGATCGCTGCGGCGTGGATTATATCGCCGCGGCGAGCATACACAAGCTGTAGCTCCGGATCTGTTCATACGCAACCAAAAACACTCTAACCAGATTTTGCAATCAATCAAACACATTGATCTCAACAAAAATCCATCATGCATTAAACCAAACCAGCAGATATCAACAATTAATTAATCGATTAATCAGTTTTTTTTAAAAACATATTTCAAGACAGATTTACGCAGATTCAATATGGCAACATATTATCATCAAATACATGTTTCAACCATACACATAAAAATTGTAAAATTCAGTACCCTAGGCTCTGATACCACTGTTAGTAAACGGTCCCGAATACGCAGCGGAAACGAAAAAAATATAACTCAGGATCGTTTACATGAGCCAAATCAAGGGTAGATTTTACAAATTTATATTAAATAAAATCTGCATAAATATTCAACATGAGTTAAGAGAAACAAACGCACGTTGAAGGCTCCTCCAAATTTGTCGACGAACGTTTTGCTACCGATCCAAGTGTAGGACCGAACCTGCGTAGTCCACACGAAGACAATCTTAAAAGAACCAAAGAGGGATTTGCTAGATCCTCTTGGCTTCAAGATTAAGAAGAAGACAAAATCAATTGAATTGATTTTAGCAATGGTGTTACTGCCGTGGGAGAGGCAAAATTGGCTGCTGTGTGTTTTTGGTTTTCAAAAGAAAAACCCTTAACTCAAATCACACACATTTTTTCTTTTATATTTAAAAACAATTTGCCCTAATCCCATACGGAATAGGCTTGGGCTCAACCCAAACGCCCCATGTGCCAAACACTCCCAATTTGATTTATTTTAATTTCATCATTATCTCAATTAAAATCAATTAATATATATATATATATATATATATATATATATATATATATAACATTACAATAGTATAATATATTTAAATATGTGCGAACACTATTTAAACGTTAATTTCACTTATTTAATTTTTCTAACAAATTAAATAAAGGCTACGACCTCACAAATTTAATGCACTGTGAAATTACCAAAATACCCTTTCGCCTTAAAGACGAAAACGCCCTTCTTTCTTCTTGCATCTTAAATTATCTTCTATGTGTGTGACCCTTAGGCTCCTCATCATATCGGCAGTGTATAGTATTGCGATTAACACCAATTAATCGTCTCACTAATACACAAGACCAAGATTGGCCCCTAGCAAGGCATCATGGCCACCCGATAGATTCGGATTCAGCAAAGTAGCTACCTGTCAACGATACGGTTACCGTGCAATTCGATCCTTTCATCATACGTTATCTCGACGAGACAGGCATAGAAATAGTGTCAACCTTCGGTTACTCTCGATATTATTTTTCAGTTTCTGGACCAATGACCCGTATTATAACTGGATAAGCAACAACTCAATCCCACTGTGGCCACAGTTTTAGTGTCATTGCCATATACTGAATTGCGCCGTGAGATAACTTTCTCCCGTACCCGGAGTGTAAATCCTCTGTCAATCCACCATAGTCTTGAACACTCCTTGATCAGCCAATCACCACGTATTGACACTCTGAAAAGAACTCGTTAGGCTAGTGTCAAACTATACCAATCGGTGCACAAGGCACTCCGGTGATCTCAAGTCTAAGGATCACATGCACCACCATTCGTTAGAGGATTTGTTCCATAGACACTGGGGTTACCATCCATATGGAATCCTCTGGTGGGTCAGTCTATGAACTGCTGTGGTGTAATCGCCTACACAAACACCCATGTGTTGCACCAGGTTGTCACCAAACAACCTTGACAAGTGAGATCAGTCACTGCCTTTCGACAGGGTCGTTCAACACTATGATAGCCTTACCGTATTATCTGTGCCCTTAGTTCAGAATAATCTGGGGCTACGGACATTTCAGAATGGCCACCATATGTGCTCATAGGGTTCTCACTATCAAGATTTGAAACACTTGATACCCTCGTCACGGCTCTACCATTCTAAGACATATATCAATACATATTGCAATAATAATGGTTTACGCGTATAGAATAAAAAGCCTTTTATTGATTAATGAACATTATTACAAAGAGTCAATTCTACAATAATTGATTGCTCTAGGGCATCTACTCTAACAGCTAGTGGTGTAGGAAAAGGACCAAAGCGAAAACGATTGCCGCACAACAGTCGGACTGCATCCCTGATGATTTTCGATTTGATGACAGGATTATGCAGTACGTAAGGGGGATCAGCCCAAAATGGCCACGGTTGGGCCTTTGTTAAGAGTGTACTGCATCATCCTCGTTAAACAGATCACTGGATAGCAGTTGTTGCGCATCTAGAGGAGGGGTTTCTGAAGATCTCTGACTGCAACCCAACCATTTATCGAGACAAGCAGTTAGAGGTCGAGTTAGACCCACTGTCCAGGTTGTTCCCGCGGCTGTTGCTGACAGCGGATGTTTGGGCACTTCGATGATCAGGTGCTAACCGGAAAGTGGCCAATTCAGCGCTCTACTGCCCAATAAATAGTCAAGGTAAATTTTGTTTAAAACTAACTTACATAATACAATTGTTCTATAAGTTTATTATATGCTAATGTCTTCTTCCTATTGTAGCGCTGAATGTGGGGCATATGCCCTGAAATTTATTCAGTCGACATGACCATAGCCGATGGACAGCTTGAATGATGAAACAATGAGAGACTGTCAGGAGCGCTGGGCTGTCGACTGCTTCCATGGGCAGATGGATCCGTTTTGAGTGACCAGAACCTAATCAAAGGGTATGAATGTTGGACGCTGAATTTTGTGTTTATGTGATGTTGATGTTCATACTTGGGTTTTTTGAGTTGATTGTATTTATTCTAAACCATATAACTTCGCTGCTACACTGAGTTTTTTGACTTGTAGTTTATGAAAGATGGAATGGTCAATCTCCCAGAAAGTCAACGGAGGCACCATCTTGAATTTGTTGGATGCTAGTGCAGAGCCAGAAAGCATCGAGAAGAATGTTCTTGGGCATCTTTTCAGCATGGACTGCCCTGATACCATTCCTGTGGACTCTAAACTCTTTGGCATCAAAAACTAAATTAAAGGCAGTGTACAGGAAATTGTAAATAATTTACTATGTATGGTTGTGATCATTATAAGAATTGGTTTGATATTTGGGATATATTTTTGTTTGTCCATATAAGGTAATTCATCACAGTTTCAATTTACTATGTTGGTGTGTCCATATAAGATATTTTTGTTTGTCCACATATCTCCTTAACAACCAAGACTTTTCCAGAAACGATCGCTTAAGCGACCAAGGTGTGGGCAGATGTCATTTTAGGAAGAATCGCTTAGCGTATAAATGGGTCGCTTAAGCGATCATAGTCTGGGCAGAAGTCATTCTACTTCAGAAACGATCGCTTAGATCGCTTAAGCGACCATGTGTCTTTTAGGAAGGATCACTTAAACGATACAAGTGGTCGCTTAAGCGATCATAGCTTCTGCCTCGGAAACGATCGCTTAAGCGACCAGTGTGCATTTTAGGAAGAATCGCTTAAGCGATACAGGTGGGTTGCTTAGCGATCATAGTTTGGGCAGAATTCATTCTGCCTCGGAAACGATCGCTTAAGCGATCTATGATCGCTTAACCGACTATATGTCTTTTAGGAAAAATCGCTTAAGCATACAAGTGGGTCGCTTAAGCGATCATAGTCGGGCAGATGTCATTCTGCCTCGGAAAAGATCGCTTAAGCGTCCTAATCACTTAAGCGACCATTGTTCTTTTAGGAGGAATCGCTTAAGCGATATAGTGTCGCTTAAGCGACCATGTGTCTTTTAGGAAGAATTGCTTAAACGATCATAAATCGCTTAAGCGACTATGTGTTTTTTAGGAAGAATCGCTTAAGCGATACAATTCATACTGGTGTAAAGAACTATATTAAACATACAGTTCTTTTGCACGTCAGTATGAAACCTATAGGGTTTACGATTCGTTCAGAGCACCTGTTCTGTTATTACATTTATATTAAACATACAGTTTTTTACACGTCAGTATGAAACCTATAGGGTTTACGATTCGTTCAGACACCTGTTCCGTTATTACATTTATATTAAACATACAGTTCTTTTGCACGTCAGTATGAACCCTATAGGGTTTACGATTCGTTCAGAGCACCTTTTTATAGCTATACTAAACATATGGGGTTTACGATTCGTTCAGTATATTTTTATATTTGTTTGCTTAATTTTTACGAAATATAGTATATTTTTAATTATTTTCGACCCATTAAGTGATTAATTTTTATTACCAAAAAGTTTAAAAATTAACAAAACACCCCCCCCCACCCAACTTCCCAGATTCTGCTACCGTCGACAGCAACAAACGATCGAAATGGCCAGTAATGGCCATTGTGACCTTTTCCGGCCATATCCACCGGTGGATTTGGCCGAAAAGGCCACATCTTGCCGTCAGGACTTTCATGAAATGTCCGACTTTGATTACAACGCGCCAAATGTTGGCCATCGTTGACGACAACGACGGCCAAATGTTGGCCATCGTTGACCGACAACGACGGCCATATATTTGGCTGTCGAAGACAGCAAGATCTGGACCTCTCCATTCGTCTACGGCCAGTTCTGACGATCGTCTGGCCTTTTCCGGCCACATCCGTGGTCGATCTGGCCAGAAAAGGCCATATAGAGGCCCTATCGGGCAGATCCGACCACTGTGCATCGTAACGGCCTTTCCCGGTAGATTCTGGCTCTGGTGGCCGAATCTAGCACCGTGGGTAGGTGGGGGTGTATCTGTTAAATTTTAAAACCATTTGCACAAGAATTGTTTAAGCTGACAATGGATCGCTTAAGCGATCATTGTGATTGGCGAAGCAATCTGCCCAGGTGCATGATCGCTTACGATCCGTGATATTGCTTAAGCGAATCTTGTCTTTTTCCCATGGTCGATTAAGCGATAACACGGATCGCTTAAGCGATCATGTGGTTGGCAAAGCAAATCTCCCAGGTGCAGATCGCTTAAGCGATCCGTGATATCGCTTAAGCGAATCTTGTCTTTTTCCCATGTTGATTAAGCGATAACACGGATCCTTAAGCGATCATGCACCTGGAGAATCAATCAGTCCAGGTGCACGATCGCTTAAGCGCTCGTGTTATCGCTTAAGCGGTCCTGTCACGAAAACACTTTGTCGCTTAAGCGATACACTTAGTCGCTTAAGCGATCGTGGGCAATGTATACTTTTGCACCTTTTCTCCCGAATTTTGAACACTAAAATTACCAACACGTATTAATTCCATACTTTTTCCTCAATTTGACAACCTAATTCCAAACTAAAATCACCAACAATATTTAGACCATGTAATAAGAATACACAATATAAAGGATATTTATTAAAGTAGCAATAAAATTAAAACATCAATAATTGAAAACAATAACTCTCAATGGTTGCCCTTCGCAACTCCCTCAATTTCATCCTTCTTCAACCTAATTACTTTGCAACTGTCTCTTGTGGCCAGGTTGCTTGCAAATTGAGCACTTATTCATCTTCCGGGGAACCTCAAAGGCTGATGGAATACGCTTAACCTTTTTTCTCCCCTTTGGTGTCTTCTTGAATGGCGGCTGGAGATGTCAGCCACCTCTGGCGGCACTACCCACTGCTCTTCTGGAGGCACCAGAATATTGTTTCTGAATATGCGAGCATGTAGTGATCTGTCATATAAGAGGGGAGCAAAGTTCCATGTAATTCTTGAACCAAAATCTGGCTTCCGTTGGTGTTTTAGTGCTGCTAGTGCATAGGACAAGGTAAATGTTGAATGTCAAACACTTTACAGCTGCAAGTTTTTCTAACAAGTTAACTAGAGCATCCGACCATAGCCGCGCACAGTGAACTCTTGAGCATTAAAGATAGGCAACAGTGCATTGACAGTTCCATCGTTCTCGTAATAATTTTTCAGCTGACGGAACAAGGGTTGTAGTAAAATTATCTGACTCCGTACGACGCTCATGGAACCACCGCGACAGTGTCTTTTGGATTGCATCAAAAAGTGTAACTATTGAAAATCTCTTTCTATTAACACTTCGATTTATGGACTCAGCTATGTTCGTGGTCATGACATCAAACCTTCTTCCAGGAAAGTAAGCTCTATTCCATCTCTCGAAACCAACACATCATGCTCAAGATACTTAGCAACTCTAAACTCCTTCATTCGGATTTGCTGGAAGTGCTCCTCGAACTCATCAACCCGATAAGCTTTTGCTGTCATGTATATGTCTGAAGAGGCCAGCACACTAAACTTTTGTTTTATGTTCCACCAAGGTGCCTCATACAGAATCCGTGATGTGCTTGACGGTAAATAGTGGCAATCCCCTTCTTTATAGAGTTGTGCCTATCGGATATTATGCACAACTCGTCACTGCGGGCACTATCGTACGTACTGCTAAAAAACTAAGTCCACCGTCGTCATTCTCAGAGTCAACCACACCCATGCAACAAGATATGTTGATTCTCGTCCTGTGCAGTGGCCACCAACAATGTACCTCCATACTTTCCCGTCAAAAGCAACCATCAACAGCCACACACTTTCTCATGTTTACAAAACCCCTTATAGCAGAACCATAAGCAATAAAAAAATATTAACATCATATTCCTGTCCCACTTCAAAGCCGTCTTGTTACCTTGGTTTGTCAACTCAAGCATATAACGGTACGCTTCTAATACTGCGTACCCGTGCTCCAGCATGCCCCTCACAAAATCTTGTGCATGTTTCTCCCTTTCCAACATTTCCAGTAACTAACAGCACATCCCAACTCTGTGCGCACAAGTCTCTGAATGTCTTTAGGAGATGGACCTTTCCCTTCGACGAACCGACTTTTGACAAATTGCTAATAACATCAGCGGACGCTTGTCGATGCTCACCTGAAATATGCCCAAACCACATGTGTGCTCACGGTATATGTGCTAAGAATAAACTTTTCCGACTCCGCAACCTTCTACAATAAACCCGCCACTTGCAATTTCAGTCACGACATGCAACCGTCACAGCCAATGAATTTGACTTTTTGGTGATGAACTCAAAATTACCTTTCACAGCAACAAGTTTTAGCTTCCTCACCACTTCCTCTTTGTTATCAAATAAATACCCTATGTGCAACTCCGATCCATCCGTAAGACATGAGCTGATTCACTACTAGCTCCAATTGCCCCCTTTGAACCTACTAAAACGACCATAGTGTTCTCTTCCTCACAATGTACCCTTCTGCACTAATCTGTATTTAAAAAGATCTCTATCTGTGGGAACTACGGGGTCCCCCTCTCAACATTTTCATTCTGCCCCCCATCACCAACCTCTTCTATAGTGTCCTCCTCACCCACCCATTCACCGTCTACTCTTGATTTTTCAGCTAACAAATCAATGGCCTCGTAGTTCAAATTAAAACTAGGCAAATCTCCGCCTACATCCTCGTTATCCCCCTCTTGGAACCAACTTCCAACGGTTTTTTCTCTAAGAAACCCTTAAAATCGGCCTCGAACCACTATCGGCCATATCAATATATATAACTTCACACTTTCATCCGACTTAATATGCAGAGATACCTTATAATTTTCAGGAGCTCTGCTTAAAATATACTTCACAACTATATCACTACGCGAGCAACTCAAATTACCTCTTCTAATTATTTATCAATCAACTCATCAACTAACCTCTGTGCTCACAGCAATTGGTATAACTTCTTTGCTCTTCCCAATCCACTCCCACTTCTTTTTCTCCACCCACTCACCAAAATATTCAACACCCAAACAACTTGTCCCATGTATAATAATAGCCAACTACCTGTAATGCAGAAAAACAATATTCTTAAATGCTGTACTAAGGTTCAAATATTTAAAAAGAATCTGCATATTCGCATATTTGGTCTGATGTTCGCTAAGGGATCATGGTTTTTATACTGGATCGCTTAGCGATACACTGGATCGCTTAAGCGATACCTGGATCGCTTAAGCGATCCAGTATAAAACACCATGATCGCTTAAGCGATCTTATGCCTTACTGATCGCTTAAGCGATCTGCTCCCATACAACAGACTTTAACCAGATCCTTAAGTGATCATATGCCACAACCTATCGCTTAACGATCATATGCCACATACCTTATCGCTTAAGCGATCTATCTCTGCATTACCAGACCTACCAGATCTTAGCGATACACCGATCGCTTAAGCATCCATCATACCCAGAACACATTTCAGTCGTCTCCACCTACAATCGACTCATCATACCCGAAAATAAATACCCATAACAAATTTTCAACAAATTTCACTCATTTCACTGCATTACATCAAACACAACCCAACAACCTAAACAACTAAATCAAAATCATAACCCAAACCCATCCATTATTAAATCTTTGTAAATCTAAATATAAAATGTAAAAAGGATATACACATACTTACACGAAATGTCAGGAGGAGGAGGAGGGGGATCTTGCCAGAGAAGATGTTAATGGTGGAGGAAGAAAGAGTGTTAATGGCGGCCGGGTTGAGCCCTCTTTTTACGGCCGGTTAGGGTTAGCCCGCCTAACCCGGCAGCAACCCCGGCGGGCCGGGTTACACAATGGTACCCGGCGGCCCCCGGGTTGCTAATTTGGCCTCTTTACAAGAGCCCGCAACCCGGCGGGTTCTGGCGGGTTGGCTGTGCCAACGGCCAACCCGCCGGTTGGCCCAAAAAAAAAAAAAAAATTGTAATATTTTTTTGTTTTTTCAATTACACTTTTACCCTTGAAATCAGCCGTTTTATAGCCGTTGGAGGGGTCTTTTTCGTCATTTTCTTCCCTATTTTTTTCTAAATTGGACCTAAACTTTCATATTTTTCTCACAACTCAAATTCTCTCATTTTCTCATATTCTCTATTCTCTCAACTCTCAGTCTCAATTATTCATTTATTCTCTTAATATTTTGTTATCAATTTGCTCTTATTTAATTTTATATGTTTTGCATTTTCAATTCATATTTCCAATTTCCATTCCAAATCTCTTTCTTTAATTTTTATTTCTTCTACATCATTTTTTTTTTCAACTACAAGTCTGCAATGGATAGATATTTCTCTCCATCAATTTCATGAGGAAGAAAACTATTATCCTAGTCCTTCCCCTGATTTTACTATGAATGCGGAGATTCAAATAGTCCCGCTGTCCCAATCCCAGTCTTAGAATCCGATACACCTCAAAATATGTCGTCGATTCCACAGCGCCCGGTGGTTCTAGAAGTCGTCCTCGTAATCGTCGCCTCTGTCCAACTTCATCTCAAGCTGAGGCGGGATCATCAACTGCCGTCGAAAGCGAAAACAGCACACACATCAGACGTTTGGGCGCATTTCGACAATTTTACGAGACAGAAAATGGCGTTCAAGTCAAGAAAGCAAGATCAAATATTGTGCAATTTTTATAAAGCTGATTCAGGTAATGGTACTAGTACTTTAAAAAGGCATGCTAATAAACATATTAATCAACATGGAAATAGAGAAAGCATCAAACTCAAAACAATATGGGTACTACTTGGCGTTATATTCTGATGTATAGGGAACAGTTAGCTTTTATATTTGCTGCATCTGATCAACCTATTAATATGGCAGAAGATAAATATTTTGAAAGATTTGTTCAAAATTCATTTTTTCCAGATTTAAAAGTTATTCTAAACTGCAACTAGAAATGATTTATAAAATTGTTTAAAAAAATGAAATAGAATTAAAAATAAATTTCATACTTGTCATATTAGTGTGTGCTTAACTGCTGTATTTGGAGTGGTAGAGCTAAACAAGATTATATTTGTGTGACTAGTCATTATTTTGTAATGATTAAATTAAATAATCTTTATTAGGATATAGATTAATGGATGTGGATCATAGTGGTTTAGAAATCTATAATAAAATTATTGAAGTTTTAGAAGATTATGATATTATTGATAAAGTGATAAGTTTAACTTTAGATAATGCAAGTTCTAATAGTAAAGCTATAGAATTTTTTCAAATAATTATCTTTTATATATAAATTTGAAGTTTTTTCACCAACGTTGTGCATGTCTGTTATTAATTTAATTGTGAAAAGTGTATGAAACATTAAAAAAATATTGATAGAATTAGGAATCTTTAGCTTGGATTACTAGTAGTAATAAAAGAAATGCTGAATTTCGAAGCTTGTATAAAATCAAATATGTCTCCTAGAACTTTTGCATTAGATATGCCTGTTAGATGGAATAGTACTTATTTAATGCTTGATT
This sequence comes from Pistacia vera, assembly GCF_008641045.1. NCBI lineage: Eukaryota > Viridiplantae > Streptophyta > Magnoliopsida > Sapindales > Anacardiaceae > Pistacia > Pistacia vera. The sequence continues at coordinate 321,463 of NW_022196568.1, read as the reverse complement.
CATGTTTACCTTATGCTAATATAATTAGTTATTTTGTAGCAATAATAGAGGTCCTCATCATTTGGTAGAAAATGTTGGAAGATACTAAGTATTTCATTCTTTTCTCAAATGTTTTTACCAAGCCACTTTACAACTTTCTGGTGTGTTTATCCTACTAGTCCATTGGTAATACATGCAATTATAAAAATCCCGAGTTATTTACAAAAAACAAATGATGTAAATTTTACATGCACCATAAAGGCAATGGAAAATTTTTTTTGAAATATTGGAAACCCGTTCCTTTTCTTTTGTTTAGGTGCTATATTTGATCCTAGAATTAAATTAGCACGTTTTAGAAAATGGTCTTGACAATTTAAGTGAAAATTTACAAAACGAATCATATGTCAATCAAATAGGAGAGGTAAAAAATAGTCTTTTCGAAGTATATTTCCATATGAAAACAGGTATGGGAACCCGCAGTCGCAAGAGGCGAAATATCCAGAGAAGCTATAGCAGAAGAAACAAATGAAGACTTATTCTCTTGGAATGCACTGAATAGGCCGAAGAGGACCCGAGTCCGAGCAACGCCTCCTCTTCAGAAGCACCACCACCAACAACAACAACAACTATTGCTATCCTCCAGGGAGTCGCAGGAAATGAACTTCAACAATATTTGGCAACCCCCGAAATGTTTTCAACAGGTCACTTGATCTCTTAGAGTATGGAGAGCCAGAAAATGTTTTATTTCCGGTATTATCAAGACTTGCCTTGGATGTTTTCGCTGTTCCTGTCTCAACCGTCTCATCCGAACAAACATTTAGTGCAAGTGGAAGGATTTTAAATGAAAGGAGGACTAAACTTGCTCCAAAAATGATTGAAGTCCTCACATGTCTTCGAGATTGGGAACGATCGCGCCATCAAGATCATACGAGGTTATCGACAATGCTTTAGTAGAATCATTTCAATTTTGTAATATAGATGATACATATGAGAGGTCCTAGTGAACCACCCCCAATTTAGTTGTTTTGTAAAATGTAATTTGTAAATTATTGTCATTATTGCACTCTTTTTTTTTACCAAGTTTTTCTCTCATTGGGTTTTTCTGGTGAGGTTTTTAACGAGGCAATAATTGTTGTAATTTCTTATTTTATTTTTGATAAATGAATAAGTCTAATTTTTCTTATATTACAATTTTATTGTATTAAATTGAATTAATATTTGAAATGTTAACAAAAAAAAAATTGAATTGAATTGAATTATTGATATTTGAAAAGTTAACTAAAACAATTATATTTATTTATTTATTTGAAAATTTATTAAAAAACAAAAAACAAAAAAAAAAACACAAAAAAAAAAAAAAATTCGGGCTAACCCGGCCCGACCGTGCCTAACCCGGCGGGTTTGGGCTGGCGGGCCGGCTGGGCCAGCCCTCTCTCCTAAATGGCGCGGGTTGAGCCCCCCGCCAAAGCATGTAACCCGCCCGGTCGGGCTCGGGCCGGCGGTCGGACGGTTACTTTTCCACCTTTACGAGGACAAGAAGATATAGAGGAATGGAGAAGAAATATACAGGAAGGAGGAAGAAGAGAGATGCAGAGGAAGAAGAGATGTAACAAAACTAAGAAGAAGAGAAGAAGGCAGAGGTAGAGGTAAGATGCATTAATGGCGGAGGAAGAAGAAGGGTGCTTGGGTTTGTTTACAATATTTCGGGTTTGTGGGAATATAGTATAATTTTAAAAAGATTATATAATACTTCTTTAATCATAATTAAACACTAATCAAGTTAATTACCCTTAATCAAATAACTATTTACTTAAAACTTTAAAATTTGATACTTTTTAATTAAATTAAAACTGCGAGGTTGTTTTAATAAACTCCCTAAGTTAACATTTACAAACTACATAACTTTTAATTAAATTTTAACTTCAAATGTCTTTTAATAACACGCAAGAAACTTCAGAGGTGTTAGGAAAAAAAAAAAAAAGCAGAGATCAATCGACCGGCAGAAATGACGAGGGATTGGGAAGTACACGCAGGCCGTACGGTGAATCATGGTACTGGGACAACCGTTACTCGCACGAATCAGGACCGTTCGATTGGTATCAAAAGTACCCTGCCTTGGCTCCTCTCATCAACCTCTACGTTCCTCATCGCCACCAGCGCATCCTCGTCGTCGGTTGCGGCAACTCCGGTGCGCTTGCATCTTATCGAATTACCTCTCAGATCTTTACATTTGTAAAATAATCACATGATTGTAATAGAACGCTCAGATCTTTCATTTTCTGAAAGTTTTTTCAAATGTGTTTGTTCACAGCTTTTGGCGAAGGCATGGTGGATGACGGTTACGAAGATGTGGTGAATATTGATATATCAACGGTTGTGATTGAAGCTATGCAGAGGAAGTATTCTGATCACCTTCCACAACTCAAATGTATCTTACACTACATAAATGCTACGTTACTGGCGCGGTATTTTAATGATTGTTACATGATAAATACTAAGCTGTTTGCTATGTTGCCGGGTGATCTTTTGGTTGGAAATATAAGGCTGTTTTAGTTACCTTAAATATTTTAAAAAATATTTATGCTATTTGAAACTAAAATTTCAGTGAGATAATGTTACATAATGTACATGATCTTGTTATTGTGGGGGAAATGTATGACACCGGCACGATAACGTTACTGGGTTGTTAGAGTACAACCAAGGATCAGATGGCTTGGATATTTTTTTGAAAGAAAATACTCCATTAAAATGATATATATGTAATATTCAGTAAAGTTGTGACATGGCTAGTTCCCAACTTTTTAAATATAATCTAAAAGTTAGTTATAAATTTCTTAATGAGTGGGTAAGGAAAGGGAGTATATAACTCATATTTGTTGAAGAATTTTTTTATTTTGGTGAGGATGTGCTATAAACATTGTCTGTTTTTGATAGAAAGTTAGGGTTGCATGTTGCTGTGATTTTCTTAACTATTAATCAGATTTTCAAATGGATGTTCGACAAATGGATGATTTTCAAACAGGTTCCTTTGATGCCGTTATTGATAAAGGTAGGTTATTTTATTTGATTACAACATTGATTTTGGTTGAGCATTGATTAAATGGCAGTGTATCTGAAGCACTTGTTGACGTTATTTAATGTGGTGTTCAGGAACTCTAGACTCTATCTTGGTGAGTGGCATTGTGCTGTATTATTCTTTGGTAGTTACCAGGACTAATTGCTAATAGCAAATGTTTAATCTGCAGTGTGGAAGTAATTCACGGCAAAATGCCACTCAAATGCTTATAGAAGTTTGGAGGTATGTAGAAACAATAAACGACAATGTACAATTTTCAAATATTTTCTCTTTATCTTGTTTTTCTTGATCTGTTCACCATATATTGAAGCAGTTGATGACAAACTATAGGGTCCTCAAGGATAAAGGAGTCTATATTCTGGTAGCTGTGCCTTATCCCATTTACTTGCATTTTCATTTTTTTTGCCTCTTCCTACTTCCATATTCAACTTTTTTAAGCATTTGTTGACTTGTCTTTTTAATGTATATAGGTCACTTATGGAGCACCAATATATCGTCTGAGCTTGTTAAGAGATTCAAGCTTGTGGAGGATAAAGCTTCATGTGATAGGTTGATTAAAGCCCTATTTCAAATATTCATGGTTTTGATTGGCTTTCCTTTCTCGTTGCTTCTTATGTAGGAGATGTAATTTTTGGGGTTCTTACTTGAGTGTAGTTTCCTGTTGCTTTTCTTCATTCATTCCTTAGTTTAAGTCATGGATGATGAAAGTTCTTGTCAGCTTTGATGCTTTGCTATTTGCTAATATATTCTCCTTATTTTAGTATTTCAAAACTGATGCCTAGTGAGAAACAACGGTGGCATGTGAATTACTCTAATGGCTGGTTGCTTACAATTGAGATGCTTAATTGCCATTGCATAATGTTGTGCTAAAATCGTTTTAAACTAGTCTCTTAAGAAATCGAATTATTTTTGGTTCATTTCTCCATTTGGTTCCAAGATTTAAAATTAGTCTAATATTATGTTTCTGATATGGCTTATATTACTTGTAGAATGATTAAACTTCCTGGATTTTTTGGCTCAAGCTTCTTAAGCATTGGCACCTATATCAATTATTAACAGATCCAAAAGGTTACCATCGCTAGGATCATTTCAACATACAAAGTTGTCTTTGACTGATATATCATTCATGCATTAATAATAGCCTGATAACTATTTTCCTGTTTGTTTGTCCTATCCATCTGATTTCCTTCCTGTTCCTTATAGACTAATGGCTAAGGCCCTAAGCACGGTTGCTCATCTTGCTGTTGTCATATGCAGAGAAACTTGTGATAGAAGAGAAATCTGAGCGTCCATTATGGGAGCTGACTAATCCTGTCCCAATGGAGAACGAGGGAAGCTCAGTGGAAGCAGCAGTACTTGGGAAGAACCCTGATGTCCATTATATATATGTCTGTACTAAGGTTTGTATAGTCGCTATAACTTAATGATCCTTGCTTGCCAAAATCAAATTTAGAGAAATTTATCTGAGTTACCTACAGTCCATCTTGGAGTAAGTTGGTGTTCTGAAGTAGGCTTGAGGTGTATATGTTGACTATGATATGACTCTGAAGCCCTTTTTTTTCCCCTTGAAGGATGAATCTTTGAAGGCAGGACCTAAGCTGGAAGCAGCAGTTCATTGAGGAAGAGAAGCATCCCCAGCCTTTCGCAAAGTTATTCTTTTTGCCTTGCTTGAAATATTCTAATATTTATGTTGAGAATAATTATGGTAGTCTAATCTGTTGTCTCTGTATCATGAATGGCCATGAGCCATTGGATTTTACATTCTCCCTTATTTTTGTTGAGTCAGTATTTTCCTTACTGATTAACTTGGATTGATTGAATTAAGTAATGACAAAATTCACAGTTGTTCATATTTGAATGTTTTATATGCTTGCCAAAACACAAAATGAATTGATGTGTTACATCTGGATTACACTTCCTAGGAGAGATGGAAAAGATGAGACCTTATTTTCTTTTCCCAAATGCACCAAAACTCGTTGCCTTAATGTCGCACAGCTGGAAAGACCTTCACTAGAATCACAATGGCTGTCAATCTTGTTGCTTACATACAGTTCATTCATGCTTCTGAAATCTCCTAACCCAAGCCTAAACTAGTAGAATGAAGCAATCTGAATGCACAGTCTAAGTGGCTCTCTTTCTTTACAAAAAGTGAGATGGAATTTTCTCATAAATCCATCATTTTTCAGGTTATGTATTGAGAGCCTAGTGAAAAACAACCCATAAAATGGAAAGGGGCTTTAGCTTCAATTAAAGGCCGATGAAAGTTGATAATGCCAATCACTAGATATAAAGGCGTGTATTGCCAGCAGTGTAACAACTGAGACACGACTAAAGTCTCCGTCACAATTTTGTCAAGTATGACAATAATAGCATTTTATTGTATTGTAATAGACATTTCTTATTAATAGTCTCATTAATATTTTACCTATAATTTATTACCATGCAGTCATGCTTACCCATCTCAATTTTATAAGACATGAATACGCATCCTTTAATTAATTATTTCCCTTCTTGTTTTTCTTTATTTAGTATAAAATTAAAAGCCATAAATATTCACTGTTATGCATTTCGAAACACACAAATATCAACGACCCTGACGACGCACTCACAGTAGCCAACCGTGCAGGTGACCACACAGAAACAAGCTTGCGTTGAAGACATCTCATGCCACGTCTTATGTAGAACGTAATTTTCTCCCTCTCGTCTCGTGTCCCAGTGTGGACATAAACCAAATAGACATTGACTTTTTTTTAAAAAGAAAAATTAATATAAACTCTTTTTTCTCTCTTTTTTAACATCTTTATTAATTTAATTTAATTTTCAGTAGCTTTAACATGCTCAAAATCTCTCTGAATTTCTCTTTCATTAACCACAAGCTAATCCAATTTTATTTCTGTTTAAGCTATCAAATCTTTGCGTGTACTCTCTCTCTCTCTCTCCTCGATTTCAGCTTTCGTTTTGTTTCCTTTGATTTCGTGATTGATTATGAATTTATTTGTGTTGGCTTTCGTGTTTTTATTGTTGTCCTTGTTTTGTTTCTTGCAGATTCGTGTTGGTTTTGTGGATTTTATTAGCTCATGAAATCTAGGGTTTATGGCACAGACTCGAAGATACGTTCCTAATCAACAATTAGGTATGTGTTTTTATTATTTCTTTTTTCTTTTTTTTTTTAAAGTTCTCTTGTTTGAAATGGCTAATTTAATGTTATGTTTGGAGTCTGTTGATGCGATTTGTCATAATTGTTGTTCAATTGATGCACGCAGGTTGAGGTCTCAGTTTCTTTACATTGATGGCTGTTTTTGATTGTTTTTGTTAGACATTTAGTTTCAGTATGTTTAGATGTTTTAAGATTGAATGTGTATGTTAAATGCTTAGTTCTTGTTTGCTACTTTATTAGTAAGCTAACCATATTTAGTGAGGTTCTGTTACTTAGGATGCAATTTTATGCATGTCTTTGTTCTACTATTTTGTTTGCATGTAAGTATATATATATATATATATATATAAGTTTAGGTGCGATGATAATGGATAATGTATTATATGCTGAATTTTTGTCTCTACGTATTCCTATATATTCTAGTGTTTGGATTTTGAACATTTAGTTCTTAAGCTTTTCATAATCTGTGAATGTTTTGGGATTTGGCAGATCTTGAACAGATATTGCGAGAAGCTCAATNAGATACGTTCCTAATCAACAATTAGGTATGTGTTTTTATTATTTCTTTTTTCTTTTTCTTTTTTTAAGTTCTCTTGTTTGAAATGGCTAATTTAATGTTATGTTTGGAGTCTGTTGATGCGATTTGTCATAATTGTTGTTCAATTGATGCACGCAGGTTGAGGTCTCAGTTTCTTTACATTGATGGCTGTTTTTGATTGTTTTTGTTAGACATTTAGTTTCAGTATGTTTAGATGTTTTAAGATTGAATGTGTATGTTAAATGCTTAGTTCTTGTTTGCTACTTTATTAGTAAGCTAACCATATTTAGTGAGGTTCTGTTACTTAGGATGCAATTATATGCATTTCTTTGTTCTACTATTTTGTTTGCATGTAAGTATATATATATATATATATATATAAGTTTAGGTGCGATGATAATGGATAATGTATTATATGCTGAATTTTTGTCTCTACGTATTCCTATATATTCTAGTGTTTGGATTTTGAACATTTAGTTCTTAAGCTTTTCATAATCTGTGAATGTTTTGGGATTTGGCAGATCTTGAACAGATATTGCGAGAAGCTCAATACCGTTGGCTTCGGCCTGCTGAAATTTGTGAGATACTTCGCAACTACCAACGGTTTCACTTAACGCCAGATCCACCTACTCGGCCACCAGGTTGTTATTGACAACTTTTTAAATGGATGTTCTATGCTTAGAACCATGTATATATTTCTTTGTTATCTATCTCTGTAAATATTTTATGTATTATTCATTTTTTTCATAAGAAACTGTGTACTTGTCATATTAAGATAACTTCATTTCTATGTGAAATGTTTAGATTTATGTTTTTTCCCTTTTGCACATATACTTTCTGAACTATATCATTAGTTTAATATTTTTTGAACAAATTTTTGAGCAATGGCTTCCTGTGTTGGGACATGCAAACAGTAACTAATATTGCTCTTTTTTCAGCTGGTTCTCTCTTTCTGTTTGATCGGAAAGCTCTTCGATATTTCCGTAAAGATGGTCACAGGTGGAGGAAGAAAAAAGATGGAAAAACCGTCAAAGAAGCTCATGAAAAGTTGAAGGTGTGCTGTTCAATTTATTATTTGTAAGTTCACAGTTTTTTGGTTGGTCTTGTGCAATGTAGTTGAGGTGTCACAGTGCCATTGCCTCCTATAGTGGACCTTCTATCTCTAAGTTGTCAGTTTTATCCTGTGTGGTTGCATGGGTTAGTTCTTTTGTTTCATTTTGATGGAACGTTTAGGATATTTATGGCTCTTCAACATCGATTTAAGCACAAATATTTAAGTTTCTTGCGCTCAAACTATATAAAATGAAAAAAATGTAGAAGTATCCTCACATGGTTGAATGTGCTCTGATCAAATCCTTTTGAAATATTCTGCAAAATAATTCATATACCAAAATGGAAAATACTAAAATTTATTTAATAAGATAAGTATTTAGTATCAATTGACTACCTTGGCTGCTGATTTGGCGTTTCATTTTCATGAACCCTTTTTGAATGCACCATTGAAAGTTATGGATGATTTAGTTCCCCTGAACTATATTACTGACTTTATATGGACAACGTTTTTGTGGACTTGTCAAGGCTTAAAAGGAGTTAGTTTCCCTGGAATTGCTAAGGTGACCTGAAACTTGTTACCGTCTTTCAATTTCTATTAATTTAATATATTTTAATTCTCATCTTCCCCTCCCCCCCCCCTCCCTGCTGCATGTTTGTTTTATGTTGGAAGCTTGGTTGAATCTCTTTCTCGTCTTTCATTTTGTTCTAAACAATTTAGCAATTTCGGTTTCAATGTTTCTGGTGTCCAAACTCTAATGTTTTATTAGGTTTTTTGCAATGCTTGTTAATTTTAAGCAGTAACTTTTCATGTTCTAGTAAGTGTCTATAGTCCTAACTGTGATTGGTGCTTTTCAGATTGTTGTGGCACTCTGAGCTTTGTTTGGGCTGTTTAATTATTTTGCTTAACTGTTTTTTGTAGGCTGGTAGTGTGGATGTTCTCCACTGCTACTATGCCCATGGGGAGGACAATGAACACTTTCAGCGACGAAGTTATTGGATGCTTGATGGGTAAGTTTTACTGTTTTCTTGTCTATTAAAAATTTAATAATTTGAAACGTCAAAGAACTTGAAATCACCTGTATTCCTATTGCTAGTTATCTGTGCAAAAAATTTATAATGGTTGTTAAAAGATTTCATATCACTAAATACTTCATGTTGATCTTCTCTGGCATTAATAGTTCTCTGCTCATTGCTTTCTGACTTAATTTGCTATAGTCATCCGATTTACCAATTTTAGTTCCCTCCTACTCCCAGAGATAAAAATAACCCCTAGCCTTTTGGGCCAAGGTTGATAAGACTTGGGATTCATCCAGCAATAAAATTTCTTCAGTTTCCTATGAAAAAAGGAAGTGCACCCATTATGTATGAAGTTATGGCTTTAGTGAAGTATGTCTGTCACCCAGCATGTTAAAATTTTTACATCCGACAGGCAGGAGCTTTTGTGATGCAACTATGTGAAACTGTTTGCTAATTATTAATAAAAAAGTTTTACAACTAAAATGAAATGTTCTTTCATCAGAAGTTCCTTTTGTTAATATTTGCATCATTTCTTTCTTACATCCTGTTATTACCTGACCTCTTGTCCACGTTTTTCAGGCAGTTAGAGCACATTGTTCTTGTGCATTACCGAGAAGTAAAAGAGGTATTTCACTGATAGTTGGCTTCATGTCTTTTTTTTTTTTTCCCTGCTTGTTTAATTCTTTGTTTCTTGGGGTTCCTGTGCCATTGTGCCTTTAGAAAATCAGTCCTTAATGAACACATTGCCAAGAACATTTGCTTTGCTTCTGTGCATTGGCATTTAGAAATTCAGTCCTTTATGAACATCTTGCTAAGAACATTTTCTTTACTTCTGTGGCATGCATGTTGGCCAATGTGTAACATATTTAATAAATTTGAAATGGACTGGGTTGACTTTACTTGGTATTCATATATGTCGGTATTGGTGATGTGGCTTAGATGGTTGATTATGTTCTGATGCATTATGCAGGGGTACAAGTCTGGCATCTCCCGTTTGGTAACAGACCCAGGATCACAGATTGAAAACTCTCAAACTAGTTCAACTCACTCCTTTGCACAAGCAAACTCACCTGCCCCCACAGTTCAGACTTCTCATGCATCGAGCTCGAGAAAAGTTGATTGGAATGGACAAGCATTATCTTCAGAGTTGGAGGATGTGGATTCCAGGGATGGTCCTGGAACCACGTCTCTTGTTCAACCTATCTATGGTTCCATGTCACAGAATACTTCTTTACTTTCACCTGACATTGCAGGTAAGGTGCATTGTGACATACGTGATCTCTAGTAGAAGCTTTTTTTCAAGTTATGTGCCTTTAGAGCTAATGCTAAGAATAACAACATTAATGATTCAATGTATACCTCTGTTCATCTGTTCTTGCTAGGTGGTATAAGAAATGATAAATATTTAGATGATGACAATATTTTTATCACTCAACAATGGAGAGTAGAAGTTTTGCGTTGGATTTATAATTGTGGTTGTTTGAATTGCCAAGGGTTCTTGTCTTCCATTAAACAGTATTTTCTGCCCACTATTTGTCAGATAACTCAAATTTTGCAGTTGTTTGACGTGAACTTCATCGAGTAATGCCTTATCATATGTACCAACACTTTTGTATCATCTTCAACTTAACATGTATAAATTTTCATGGGTTTTATCACTTTGTAATTTAATAATCACTGTTTTAGACATTTTTATCTGTTTTGTCAGGACTTTCTGAGTTATCAAGGCATTCTCCAGATTCATGGTTTACTGGCGCTAAATTTAATCATAGCACTGGATCAAATATGTGGACTCAAATTCACAACTCAAGGACCAATGCTCTCAATGTTCTCGACCATGACCAGAAGCTTTATGTTGAACAACCTGGTGGAACTGACTTCATAACTCATAAGCTAACTGATGCTAGATTGGATGGTGATAACACTGTACCAAACATTGTACCTTGTGGAGATAGGTTAATCACTGATGGAGATGTCCGTGCTGTCACAGCATCTTCACAGAGAGTAACTCAGGTCTGTTGTATGCTGCCCAGAAACCTCTACATTTGCTCAGCTATATTTGGTATTTCATTTTTTCATTCATCATTTGGCATCCATTATCAAATATTGAGAAGGATTAGTGGTTATACTTTAGTTGTGTGGTGATTGTGACTCTTTTTTTTTTTTTTTTTTTTTTTTTTTTTTTTTTTTTTTTTTTTTTTTTTGTCAAAGATCCAGTTGTAAGATTGAGACCAATCATCATCCTGCAAATGTTTAGGTTGTTCTGGGATAAACCTGTTACACCTCATGTGATTTTTTTTAGATAGATGTTTTTGCAAATATATTGACCATATGCTGCATTATGTCACAGGTGCCACAGGAGCGTGATTTCAATTTGACTAATCACCAGTATCAGAATTCTTCTGTACCCGAGACAGCAGGTGCTTCTGTCACTCAAGCTGAGAACAAATCCAAGGATCAATCAGGAGAGCTGAAGAAACTAGACAGTTTTGGAAGATGGATGGATCAAGAAATTGGTGGAGATTGTGATGATTCCTTGATGGCTTCAGACTCTGGAAATTATTGGAATACTCTTGATTCTGGGAATGACGACAAGGAAGTATCCAGTTTATCACACCATATGCAGTTGGAGATAGATTCACTGGCCCCTTCTCTTTCCCAGGAACAGCTATTTAGTATTCGTGATTTCTCACCAGATTGGGCTTATTCTGGAGTTGAAACAAAGGTATGCTTGCCTGGCTTATTGATAAATCACATGCTATTTGCTTAATGTTTTATCAAGTTATTGAGACTAAGATAAATTGAGATAATACAAAAAGGGTCTTAATGGTTGTTTTTGTCAGGTTTTAATCATAGGCACATTTTTGGGAAGCAAAAAGCTCTCAGGTGATACCAAGTGGGGCTGTATGTTTGGTGAACTTGAAGTTCCTGCTGAAGTGTTGACAGATAATGTCATCCGATGTCTAGCTCCTTCACATTCTCCTGGGCGTGTTCCATTTTATATCACTTGCAGTAACAGGTTAGCGTGCAGTGAGGTGAGGGAGTTTGAATATCATGAAAAACCAATGAAATCTTCATTTTCTGCGGCTTTGAGAATTTCACTGGAGGAGGAAGTACGATTCCAAACACGTCTAGCAAAGTTGTTGTATTTAGACCCAGAGAGGAAGTGGTTGGATTGTACTATTGAGGAATGTGACAAATGTAAGCTGAAAAATACCATATATTCTATGAGAGACACCAGTGAAAAGGGCTGGGGACAGGTTGAAGAGACTAATCTGGTCTTTGAAGATCATCGGCCAAATTCTAGTGAAAAGCTGATTCAGAATTTGCTAAGGGACAGACTTTGTGATTGGCTAGTCTGGAAAATTCATGAAGATGGTAAAGGTCCTCATGTTTTAGATGGTTGCGGACAAGGAGCCATACACTTGGCAGCTGCTCTTGGCTACGAATGGGCTATGGGTCCCATAATTGCTGCTGGTGTCAGTCCTAATTTCAGAGATGCAGGAGGAAGAACCGCACTTCACTGGGCATCATATTTTGGGAGGTCAGACTTCAACCATAAAAAAAAATTTCTTACACGTGTAGTCTCTCACCTTCATGTATGTTACTCTAAGACCATATTATTAGTTGCAAAATATATGTAGTTCTTGTCTATCACATTGACTTTTTTTAAGCATGGATTATACAGTACGTGATGGTTTTCATACCCAGATTTTTCATATCATTTGAATGCCTGTATACTGACAATTAATTTGTTATTTATGTTTATGCCCCCTTGTCCAGAGAGGAAACCGTTATTGCACTTATTAGATTGGGTGCAGCTCCAGGTGCGGTTGAGGATCCAACACCAGCATTTCCTGGAGGACAAACTGCTGCTGATTTAGCATCAAGTAGAGGACATAAAGGGATTGCTGGATACTTGGCCGAGGCAGATTTAATTAGTCATGTTTCTTCATTGACTGTCAATGAAAACGGGATTGACGATATTGCTGCAACTCTTGCCGCAGACAAGGCTACAGCTCAAGTTGGTGTAGAGTCGAATGGGGCGGTGGCTGAGCAGCTTTCTTTGAGAGGATCTCTTGCTGCTGTTAGGAAATCAGCTCATGCAGCTGCTCTAATTCAGCAAGCCTTTCGTGCTCGTTCATTCCGTGATAGACAATCAACTAAGAGCCTTAATGATGTCTCTGAAGTTTCAGTTGACCTAGTTGCTCTTGGCTCTTTGAATAGGGTTCAAAAGATGAATCATTTTGAGGATTATTTGCATTTAGCAGCCGTTAAGATCCAACAAAAATATCGTGGTTGGAAAGGAAGAAAAGATTTTCTGAAGATACGAAATCGAATAGTGAAATTACAGGTACTAGTGTTTGCACTGGTGCTTCTTTTTTTTTTTTAATAGTCATTCTGAGAGTAATTTATAGTGCTTACAGTAATCGTATAGTGATAAGAGAGATTTGAATTTGGAAAAATCTAGCAGAATGATTAATTAAAGATGAATCATAATGGAATGGATGTACCGATTCTCAAATATGTTAGCTTGAGTTGGACTTTTGGGTGCACCTGCATGTGATTGCTGTGTTGAATACAATATGATATAATCTTATAATATGGTGTTTCTGTTTTAGGTTAGTTGATATATTTGCCATCTATACGCATGTAATATAAATTTAACCCTGTTTCATATTATTTTATTGTCAATCTTTCGCTTCGATACCTTGTTCATGAAGTAGCGGGTATGGTTGTAAATGTATTACTTATTGCATAAGCTTGTCCTATGTATATTTTAGTTAGACTCAGGTTTCCAGATGTATGTGCAATACTCCCTTTTCATCTGCTCTTTTTAATTTTCAGGCTCATGTCAGAGGGCATCAAGTCCGCAAGCAATATAAAAAGGTTGTTTGGTCTGTCAGCATTGTCGAGAAGGCAATATTGCGATGGAGGAGAAAGGGGACTGGTTTGCGAGGATTTCGACTTAAAAACACAATGGCCAACATGGCACCAGAGATCGATAAAACTGATGAATATGAGTTTCTGCGAATTGGCCGGAAGCAAAAATTTGCTGGAGTTGAAAAGGCTTTGGAAAGAGTTAAATCCATGGTTCGTAACCCAGAGGCACGTGATCAGTATATGAGACTAGTTAAGAAATTTGAAAATTTTAAGGTATATTCTCTGTTCCTTTCAATAATTGAAATCCTAAAAAATGTTATATTTTATAAGTTATGCTTGCTGCAATGACAATTGGTTCATGGCATAGAGTTTTTTTCTTCATGCATTAAAATTCATTTCTTAATTATGTATTCCTCGGTGATGAACAGATGCTTGACGAAGGAAGCAGTGCACCGTTGCAAAATGAAAGTTCTCTAAACAGTAAAGCAGAGGATAAATTGTATGCATCTGCAGCTGATCAATAATCTAGATAATGTTGGTATGGAACTAAACTCTGTGCAGTTAACTAGTGTCTAACTTGGATTAATGGAGGGTTTGTTGACGTTAAGAAAGACAGGATAGAGGAGAGGGGAGGCTGGGAGATTGTACATGTGTCTTTTTTTATTTTTTGTGTTAACATTAGTAATTTGTTTACCCGATTATAGGGTTAAGGAAATGAGACAGCAGCCAAGTTGATTAATGGTTGTAATAACAAGTTAGTAGTGCTAGTTCTCACAGTTAGCTTATGAGTATTAAAAAGTGTTATTAAATGCATAAGTTTATCAAAAAGTGAAGTTGACCCTATCAAAGCTTGTTGCAATTACTTGTTACAATTTCAACATTTTCTTATATATTAAAACCACTTTTTTAAAACCCGGCTTGGTTTGACTGGTTTAACCAATTTAAACAGGACATGGGAGCTTCACTGGGTGGGGTTAACATTTTTCCTATTCACCTAAAACCCTAAAATTTAGGATAATGAGCGGTGAACAATTGAAGGTTGAGATGTTGAAGCTTTTGAAGAGAAAGTATCGATGAGTGCAATAGTGGTGACGGAGTTGATTTCTAGTGAATGAATTGATTGGAAATCAAAAAAAAATTGCAACAGGAACAATTGGCTTTTGTCAGCGATTGGTGAGGCTAACAGGGGTGGGATGAGATGGGTTTTGGTCGAGAGGATGAAAGGAGTATTTTCAAGGTGATGGAGAGAGCTATCGACGCCAACGTCGGTGAGGTTTGGCTTAGAATGTCAACGTTGATATCGGTGAAATCTAGTCGAAATCAATGGAGAATGAGCTCAAGGTACAATTGAGATTGCATTTGGGATGTTGTTGCTGCCAATCAATCGCAATAAGGATTTAACATAATTTTTAGGGGTATATTTGCTAAATTTTAAAAGTTGTCACTTGGTTTGACCGGCCAATCAACCTAGGACCCGACAACTTTATGGGGTTTCACCTTAGATTGGTTATTAAAAAGTTGATTAACACTATTAAGTACATAAGGTTTTATTCTTGACACCAAATTCAAAATTTTATAGAAATTTCAGTAAAACCAATGCTCTGAGTAGAAAGCAAACAATAGATATTTACTGCACTATGCACACTTCTACAACTGATCACAAGGCCAGATCAAATCAATTTACAAGTAAAAATGTGTAAAAACTCATGGCATTGGCCATTTATCTCAAAAAGGCACGCGGCTTAGAGATAAATCACACACCAACACCACTGTACAATAACACTCAGACATAACCCCACCATTGAAAATGAAATCGATAAATATTACAGAAGCAAGCTGACAAAAGCAACACCCTAAAAAATTGCCTTACTTCAGCAGAGCATCTGCACAGAAACTCTGAAACTGAGTAGTGAATAGTTCCAGTACCTTGGGATATTTGTTCATACATCTGCAGAAAAAGGTGATGATCTTTGTTCAACCAGAACTGGCCTTGTTGAACTACAATGGCACCAGGATGAAGGCTTTTGTGCTAATCAAACGAGCCCTTCTACTTCCTGTGTTCGCAATCATAGATTAATATTAATAAACTGAAGCAAGTGTTTTGAGCATTTAAATAGTTACCATCGCCAACCAAACTTTTCATACTTATATTTTGTTTCAAAGCCATTTACAGGACGGCTGGTACTCAATCTACGATATTGAGCAAGTTCATCATTAACGCGAGAAAGAAGCTTTCCGGAGTGTGCCAGCCTCTGTTTGAAATCAGTGTCACCCAGTTTCAATACGCCACTCTCCTGTCAGATGAGAAAGACTTCAGCAAATATGAAAATGAGTAATCGGTTAAATGGAATTGCTGGTAGTGGATAAACTTGCCTTCTTCGTGGACTTTTGTTGTACTTGTTCTTGGGTGATTTGTGCACCGAGAAGTTTTTTCACAATGTCATCCAATTCTGTGATCCTCCTTAATAAATTAGTCTTATCCATCTGGATCATAAAGGCAGCAGAAAAAATTGCTTACGTGATTCCATTTATACTACAACAACAATGTAAAGAATTTAACTGGCATTTAAGTTGGACACACCTTCAATATTTCATTCTGTGTCGAAAGCAACTGATCCCGCTCATGAAGTTGCTCTAGACTCACCTGGGCCTTCAGTATATCTGCATCTTTCTGATTTAATTCTGATGTACAACTGCAGTATATTGAATCAATCTCAACCGTTCAAAAAAAAATGTGAAGGGCCCAATAAACAAGGTCATCTCTGTGACAAAGATCATTGAAACCAAATACAGGTGTAGTTTCGACTGTATTTAAGTATTGAAATGACATGGAAAGAAAAACAGTAAACTCAGTTTTCAGATTGTAGTGAAAAAGTCTAACCTATCTCTTTCCTCCATTAGATCTTCAATCCGTTTCCTTAGATTGAAAATTACTTGCTCCTGACAGATCAAATAACAAGTATATCAGGACTAGAAGATAACTAGATGAATCATAAATCAAAATATAGTGATATTAACCTTTGCATGCAACTCTTCAGTCTGCTGATGAGCTGCCACCAGTAATTTTTGAACATTGTCCTGGTCTATCAAGTTCTAGAAGAAACGAACAGAAGATATGATGTTGATTATCAGAGCATCAATGAACATTCATGGTTATTATGATTAGCATAAAACTTACTGCATAGTTAGTCATATCCAATTTGACACCAAGTAAATCACGAATGACATCATGTGTCATGCTTTCTGCTGCAGCCAGCCTTGTGTTCAGCATACAAACCTGATGTAATTATAAGATTGAGTCAGAAATTTTATGAATCACAATGATTGTGTCAATACTTTGTACTCCAGAGACAAACATCCATGCATATCTTCATAAAACACAATCAAGTGAAAAGCTCTTCACCTCCTTATGCCGACTAGCTGCCAATTCCTCCAGCTCTTCTATTCGATGCCTGGCCACTGACAACTCTTGATCCTTCTCCACATTCATCTGCTGAACCAAGCTCGCAATGCATCTGAATGGTGAGCTGGAACCCCTTGTTCTCGTTGCTGTTCTCTCAGTTTTATCTGCTGCTGGTGCTGTTGATGCTGGCTCGGATAAATTTGTTTTCATTTCACGAATCATTGCCTCCAGAGTTTTGTACTGTTGAAAGGATGCTAATGTAAAGTCATAATTCTGATCATAGAAATGCTGAAAGGTTATGGTTCATGCTTCAATATAGAACACATATGGTAAACCACTAACAGGTAAGGGCACCTTGAAGTTGAAGCAACAGCATAAGTTAAGAATTTTCAATGATTTTATGTCTACAAGTATATCAGATAATCTGTTTGATTCTAGATATTATAAATGTAAAGCCTAAAATGGTGTTATAAGATAACACTCTTATGGGAGACTGTCATATGGCTTTCCTTCACTTTTGTTCTTATAATATAGCCCCAATTGTACCGAGGATAAAGATACCACGTGCTGAAGATATAAACTAGACTTTACATGCCTGCTTCAAAGTTCCCAATATAATGACCAAAAATTTAATGAAAAACTATAAATATACCTTCTGTTGGTATTGTGATGCCTGGGCTTCAGAATGCAAAACAACTTCGGAAATGTACTCTTTGCACCGTTTGATCTTCAAAATGTGGAGAAATTGTCATCATAAAAAAAGGAAAAAATGTAAGTAATGTAATGCGAAGTACCACCATACATTAAAAAGCTTTTAAAACCAGAGCAGACTTGGGTGGGTTAGGATTGTACCTCTTTATTCTGTTCTTCTCTTTCTCTCTCCAGAAGCCTTATTTGGTGATGTGCCTCGTGAAGTTGCAGTAGCCTGTCTTGCAGTTGTCTGCGTCAAAAATAAAATTTTCAGTGAAAGACACAAGAAATAGCATGAGCCAGATTATAAAAAGAAAGCAAGCTGGTCATCTGACCTAGACATTTGATCTTCAGTATGCTCAGAATTTGTATTTCCTGAATCTAAAATATCAGGGAAGCTTTCAACTGTAGACAATCTCTGTCTCAGAGATTGAATTTCCAGTTGCAATGATTCTCTCATCAACTGATGCCTTTCTACCTCCTCATCCATTTCTCCCACCTAAGAGAAGAAACATGCATTTTAATTATTTTAGTGAAGATCATTAAGGAACGGTAACCTACAAACCGAAAGCAGGACAAAGAGACAAAACGCTTTATAATCTTCTGTTTATGAAAAGACTTGAATTTAGTAATCGAGAATCCCGAGGGAGCAAACCTTTTTCTCCAATACATTTATGGTACACTCTAGCTCCTCAACAGAGTGTTCTAGAATCTTGACTTCCTCTTCCTTCTGGTCAGCGTATATTTTACTTGCCTCCGACTCCTATGTAAAAAAAATCAAGAACAATATAAAAGCAGGTATAATTAAGAAAATGGCAGCTGCAAAAATATGGTATTAAAAGGAAATTTATCTCTTTCTATATATATACCTGGCGAGCTTCAACTGCAAGAGCTTCATTTTCATCAGCTAATGCATAGGCCATCTCAGCCTTATCATTCAAGGAGCGTACTTCTTCACGTAGTTCATCTCTCTCGCTATTGACTCTCCTCAGTTCTTCCTCTATGCTTTCAATTTCTTCTCGGAGTTTGTCTCTATCACTAGTGACTTCCCTCAGATCTTCTGTAATGCCTTGTACTGAAGAGAGCAATTTTTTGTCCTCTGAAGTACGACGAAGAATTTCTTTCTCCAACCCTTTGACTACTTCTTTCTGTTCTTCTAATTGCTCTTCAGCTTCAGATTTTTTGAGATAGAGGTCTTTCAGAAGCATCCTCAAGTCAGCATTTTGTTCAGACAAAGTATCAACAGTTTCTTTAGCCTCCTCAAGATTGGAATTCGATACGAGCAAAGCATTTTCAGTGTCTCTCAGACTAGTTTCAAGTTTCCTATGCTGAAACAACAGGTCATCAAGTTGACTTGTCTTCATATCTAGCTCATGTCGGACTTGGCTCAAAGCCAAAAACAACTTTTCAGTTTCATCTTTTATGTCCTTCTTGCTAGAGGCTGATTCCTGAAGCAAGCTAAAATCAAAAAGGACACCCTGCAATAAAACTTCTTTCCTCTCCAGTTCTTTCTTAAGAGACAAGTTCTCATATAATATATTAGTATCTGATGGGCACAATTCTCTCTCTTTCAAATTTTCAACTAGTTCACTGTGATCCCCTTCATCTGTATCTTTCTTATAAGTATGCAAGATGCCATCTTGAGCTCTCACACAGATCTGTTGCAAAATATCTTCAAGTGAGCTGCTTTCTTTCTGTCTTAATGTCTGAGAATCACATTCCACTTTGAGGTTTGGGGTTTTGTGCATCAATTCTCCTACATGGCACAGGTACAAGACATAAAGTGCAAATCCATTCTCCATTATCTCAGAGAAAATATCTTCCAGTGATGATCGTGAATTGCGGACGAAGTGACACATCTCCTTCCAAATTGATAAGACATCTGAATATAATTCCTTGAACCTGAAATCCACTTGTTTTTGTATTTGCTGAAAATACCCTTCAAGCGAGGACATTGAGTTTACTATTTCTAACATGCTATGATGGATATGATGCATCAAAATTTCATTTTCTTCTTCTTTCAAGCGTATTGAAGACTTGAGTTTCTCAACTTCACCCGTCAAGCTTGTTCTCTCTTCCATCAATTGCTTACCAGCTTGCCTCCACACCCTATTCAATTGTTTTCCCTTTTCATTTGCTTTCAGCAGTGCGTTTAACATTAAATCAGCTTCTCTCATGGTTTCACGGGCCTCTTCAAATTTCTTTAAGAAGCAACTACCATGATTAGTTTTCTCACTAACAACCACCTGCATTATAAAAAATATTACACATGATAAAATGTTAAGTTGCTCATGCCTTGTCAAATGATAAATTCTTAAAAATGCTAACTAATGCAATAATGTACATAGAAGATAGCCAAATGACAATAAAACTTGGATGAATGTGTACCTCTGAGGTATTAGCACAGCCTGCTTCGTCTACCTTTATCGTCAACCCAGAAGATGGAACCTCTTGTTTCATCCCTGCCATATATCAGCTAGTAAGCCCTTTTCCAACATGAGTTTATTGCATTTATTTACAAAAAGAATAATAATATTAACTGATACCTTCAACTAAAGGATGATCTCTGACATCATTCTCATTGAGAAGTAGGCTTAATCGAACATGTAGTTTATTGAAAGCATAAAACACCGTCTCCAACTCTCTTAAGTGGAATGTCATTGCTTCAACATGAACTGACTGTTTCAATAGCTTCTTTAACTTTTCTGGGTCCTTTAGATCAAACTTAGATGCTGAGCCTCCTTGAAATTTGAGGTCCAGCATCGCTTCAGTTGACGTTGGATTATACTTAGAGAAGTCCAAGGATCTGTCCAGATCGTTTTCTGAAGCAACACTCTCAGTTGAATCATCTGAGTCTGATGCGGAACAATCAGCACTGCATCCATCAACATCTATTAAATCTTCATTCTCGGTATGCCTGACATGCACACTTGAATTTTTGTTAGTCAAATCATCAATGATATTGAGTCGGTTATTTGTTTCAGCAAGTTCATCTTTTATCTGCTGTAGAATGTGACACTGATTTTCAAGCTTGTTAAAATCAGATAGCCATTTTACAACTAGTAAAGAAGCTTCTGCTCGTTTTTCTGCTTCAAAACTCTGATCCTCTTTAGCTTTGAGTTTACTCTCTAGCACCTCTACCATATTGATTTTCTCATTGAGCAGCAAGCTTAACTGGACCACCTCCTCTTTGCTATTTTCAGTATCTGGTTGTTGAAATTCATTCAAAGCAATTGTTGCTCCCTTCAAAGAAATTAACTTTTCCTCCATATCCAATACCATCTTCTGTGCATCTTCTAAGCTTTTCTGCAGTAATAGAATTGTTTCTTCCTTCTCTATGCATTCTCTGGCAGCACTCTCAACTTTTTCACTAATCCAAATGTTAACTTGAGGGAATGAACAAACAATACTTTCTATCTGGCCAGAGGCATCTTTGAGGGATCTAGAACCATCTATAAGAAAGTTTGTCAGCTCCAAGGTTGCCTTTTCCCACTCCGTGCAAAGTGCCCTTATTTCCTCCTCTTTAGCTGTTAATGCGTTTCTTAGAATTGTATTTTCTTCAGTCATGCAACATAATCTTTTGTCAAGTTCTAACTGAAGGGCCGCAACATCTTCCTGTAAATGAAGAATGGCTCTACTCGTCTCCAACTCAGCCTGTTCACAAACTAAATCAGTTTGGTGCTGACGAGATAACTGTGAAGCCTGATCCTCTAGATATTGGCAATTGAGGGATCTGGCTGCCTCAAGGTCCTTAGTCAGTTTATCCAGTTTGGCCTGCAATGACATTTTGTCAATACCTTCACTGTGCTTCTTTACCAGTAATTTGTTCTGTTGCTCTAAATCATCTTCAAGACAGTAACCTCCAACTTTAAGCACAGACTGTTTTTCTTCATTGTCTCTGTTGCTTAAGATTTCCATGTACCTATGATTCTGCTCGCGCACAAGCTGCAGCTCTCTAAATAGATCGACCTGCTCACTTTCCAGTGCTTCAATCAACATTCTAGCTTCCATTAACTCTTTTTCAGCGTCACTAGGATGCAAAACTGAAGCACTAATCATATTCTGGTCATATTTATTTTGTGTAGTAGCATCATCTGTCTGGGCATAGGATGCAACCTCATCTCCAGAGTCACTTCTCATAGATATTGATTCTACCTGTAAAAGTAGTTACCAATCGAAGAGAATTTTAAAAAATATAAAACTTGAGCTAATAAATTATATGTAAATATTTGAGCTCCTAGCGTTGATCTAGTTTGTAAATTTTCTTACCAATGAATATCTATCTGTTTGTCTGAAGTCCTCATGATTCCTGGAAAAAGAATCTGCAACCTGCAAGGCCATGCACCATGTATAATCACACTGGGAAATATGATCAGCCATCTCAATAACTCTACTTCAAGAAGATAATTAGTGATCCTTACCGAACTTGATGTTGCATGTCCATGGTTCAAGTGCTTTCTCAGTTCTGTTTGCAGTTCATCTACCTCCCTGCTGACACAAACCATTAATAGGAACACAAAAAGGAGCAAGAAATGATCAACTAACACCTAAGACAATACAATGTTTGTTTCAGTCACACTGATAGCATCAAGAATGAAACACAAATGGTCAGTATTACCTTAGGAACCCTTAATTTCACATGAAAACAGATTGACAGGATATATTGGGACAAAATATGGGGATGGTCAATCCACCCAAATAGTCCATATAAAATGCAACACAAGGCTGATGCTTGATCCCTAATGGGAGGAAAGACTATTAAAACGGATATCCAAGATAAATTGACACACCATGCAAGCAGTTTGTTGCAAAGACCAGGCCAAAGCATTTCATTTGTGCACTAGCCACCTGTTTGAGTAATAAGCACTTGTTTGCAAAAGCTGAACTAGGGTAGAAATTAGTTTATAAGCGATTGGAAAAAAGATTTTTGAAATGTCTCTGAAATTCTCACTGAGAACCTAGATGGGATGGCCCCGTAGATGCTAAATAGGAAATTGGAGGCAGCATGAGGCAGTACGCATCAAAAGCCAATGCCTAAGTCAGATGATTGAAAGATACCTCATTAGTTTGGAGTTCAAATCCCTGCAATCTTCCAACTCTTTTACAGTGTCATTATCCTGCACCCCAGGTGAGTGTACTATTAGAAACTAGTAAATATTTTACAACACAAACTTGATTACAATAACTAAGATTTCAGTATAACCTTTTTCTCGTATCTTGAGGAAATTTCTCCCTTTCCTTCAGTTATATCCAGAATCTGCACATCAATTAAGAATTTCCTTTTGTCACCACAGGAGACCATTTCAGCTTTGTAACAGAGAAAAATATTTATCCTCAAACCTGGTCACGTAATTCAGCTACTTCAGCCAGCAATGCTTCTCTCTCTCCCAGCTCATAGAAGTTTTGAAACCTGGCATGAAAAGTGAGTCGTTCAAAATCTTAAAATGGAGTGAACCATCTTTTCTGATGCATTAGTAAAAATATACACAGTAGTTACAATTGAAGCTGTTCCAGAAGTCTAATATTCTCTAAAGCAAAACGCGTCAATTCTGGATTTCTGTCAATCCTTGCTTGAAGCAGTTGAATCTCTTCCTTTAAAGCTTTAATTTCTTCCATGAGATACTTCTCAGCAGACAAAGAGCCATTTACCAATGATTCAAGTTGTTTTATTTTCTCCTCACGAAATTTTAACATCATTTTAATGCGTTGAGCATCTTCCTCTCTCTGGCACGCCTGCAAATTGCAAAAGTTGCCCAACTGTAAAATAACCCCCATGTAGATAGCTTCTGCTTCAGCAAAACTAGGAACCTTTTAAACTAAGCTACTAGTATTGAGGGAAAAATATTCAGAACAAGAAAATGATGGAATTACTTGTTATAATCAGACTTACCAAGCGATTTGTGTGCTCAATTTCAGCCTCTAATTTCAGAGCTGCAGTCTCCGCCAGCTTTTCCCTCCTCAAAGCACCAAGTAACGTAACTTCCAAGCATTTCACCTGATTCTTATACATTAGCGCTGGTTGTTTATGACACCACTCTTAGGGAATAAATTTTGATATAGTAATGGACCTTACCTTCTCATTTTGTACCTTATCACCCATCTTTTCTTCTTCAGAAAAACTATATTTCATAAAATTATCTCTCAGTCTAGATTCTTCAAATCTTGAACCACCACAAGATGGAGACCTTGATTGGTTATGATGCTTCATTAGAGATGACAACTGGCCCTGTTTGAGTGTGATAAAGACGTCAGCTTAATAATTGCGTGCATCCAAAGATAATACTAGCAGAAATCTGCAGCTGGTCCATACCTTCAATTGCTGAATCTGCCGCTGCAGTGCAGTAACATCACCAGAAGCATTTTCGTTGACTTTAGCCTAGAAAAACGAGGGGAAATTAAAAATCTCTCTTTTTTCATTAGAAGAGAAACAGACTAAAGTTCAAAGTAAGTACATCATTCTGGATAAGTTTGGCACGCTGAGCAAACTTTAGAGTGCTCAGTGTTTCATTCGCAGAGCTGTAAGAAAAGCAATACCTTTTATACAAAGAAACAAAAACAAAAAACCACAGGCCACAGGCCACAGGCCATAGAAAGTAAAAGATCCAATGGAAAAGATAAATGTGGTTTCACAAACAAAAATTAACGTTTAACACAAACCAATTTGATGGGCTGACATTTGCTATGATAGTAGTTTTTGAGTTACCACCAAGAGAATCCTGTATCCAAAGATATAGACATTATCATCTCTTACACATAGAAGTCAAATTTATGGACTTATATCTAATTAGGTAGAACTATCTTCCACTATATCCGTCAGTAACTAACCTGAAGTAGGAATGTGAGCCTTGAATCTCTGTAGGGAACATGTCTGTGTTTCCCATGGGCTAAATCCACAAGAGACATGATCACCAAGCTAAGCATAACATACAAACCAAATAAAAGTAAATTAAGGAGTCAAAAGAATGTAGTTGCATGGAGGAGCATACAGGCTAGATTCAGTTATTAAAAGATGTGTTTGTATAAACTCAGCATTTGTTTTGATCATTAACAAATAAGGTTATGCTATCAGGGATCTCTTAAGAACAATCATTGCCAAATCATAAATACGGCGAGACTCAGCAAGTATTTCAACTTCTCGTGCAAAAACATGTGGTGAGGAATTACTATAAATGAGAATTGACAAAATAATAGCTTTGGGATCTGTTTACGGTATTGAAAAATAATAATAATCCCAAAATGATAATGAATCTTTGTGAAATTATTATATATACAGAAACAGAGCACTTCGATTCATGGGATATCCAAAGATGTAACAATTAAAAGAAAAACCAAACCAAGAGGACCTATATATTGTGCATACATTTGTGAAACCAATTTTAATCAACCTCTAAGGCCAAGTTCTAGCTCATGAAAGATAAGGATTCTTTATGTAACATGCTCTTTGCAAACAGCCTCATCAAAAGAGAAAAGGAGTGATGCCCTGCTTATTTTCCACCATGACTATTTCATTAAATGAGCTGGTACGTGGAGGGGTTGTCTCATCTTGGGAGCATATAAACGTGCTTGGTACAAAAAAAGAATATGTGAAACACTAAAGTTAAAAGATATGACATAACCCAAAGTAAACATTGCAGGTACTGCAGCGTCTTTGGAGCAACCTGGCTGAGAAACAGGTCTCTGATATATTTACCCAAGAGTTGATAAGGATTTGTTTATATTTGCCGCTTCTTTCAGACGATCTCCTTCTGCTCCAGAGCTCTTTTGCCTGATTATATGATCTGATTAGTTACGCATTTGTCAAATAGTAGCTCATAGCTTCTCAATGGGTATAAGTTGAAATTTTGTCTTGGCAAAAAGCTATAATTACCTTTCAGAACCAGCTAAATCAACTAAATTTAACCTTGCAAATCTGAAGTGGGTCATTGAATCTTTCTCCCACTGACTTTCAATGATACAGGTGAAAACACTGTGGGATCTGCTGCTCTCACTGTTCATATTGGTAGCTGCCATTTTTCTGTTTGCAGCACCCTGTGTAATTTTAGTTGTGTTCAAGCTCAGGCACATGATAAATGGCTGAAGCACAAAATTTTACAAGTAGATAATACCTCTAACAGAAGATCAAGTACATCATTAACAGTTGTGACATTATATTCTGTCAGGTTTTCCACATATACACCTTTCTTCAAGTCTTCTCTGAGCTACAACAAGAAAATTAGGTCTGTGATCCTGTCTAACAATTTAAAGTAAAATACCAACCATAAATCGTGAAGGAAAGTGAAATTACTTGGAGATTAGTTGATGAAGGCTCCAACAGGTCTGTTATCTGCTCATTGTATATCTCTAGAAATGAACATTTGCAACTGAACTTCAGCCTCTCATCCCTCCGGTTTTCTTCTTCCTGAACATATAAATTTTAGTAAAATTCCACACCTCTAACTCAAAGAGAAAAGGAACAAACTATCAATAACTGAGTGATCTGATTATAATATACAGTGCAATTTTTTTATAAACACACCGTTCTAATCCTTGAAAATAAATATTCAAATATTCGAGGAGTTATGCCACAGTCTTCACTGAGTTTGCCTTCTACCTCATTTATCTCACCCATCATAGTATATGTTTTGCCACTACCTGTCTGAAAGAAAAAAATTAAAAAAAAAAAAGGTAAAACTTCAAATTTTGCTCTACAATAGTGCTACCTCAACAAGAACAAATCCCCGGCATGACCTACCTGACCATAAGCAAACATGCAGCTATTATACCCAGACAAGCAATTCTCCACCATGGGCAGTCCAGCTACCCTAAACAACTTTTCCTGCACCAAAATCAGGCAGTCAACCATGTAAATTCGCTAGCAAACCACTGCTTATGCTCCATTTTATTTCACGAGGTAATACGGGAGGAGAAATGAAATAAAAACATTAATAATTCGTTTCTAAAGATTGAGAAAAGAGAAATTTCCACTAACTTGAAGTCTAATACAACTATTTGTCTTAAATTTTCCACTCCTAAAAATTAAACATATAATTCCACAAAAAAATAATAATTCGCCAACTTCTAGTTGTCTCTACTACATTGAAAACAGGAACTAGAACTTATCAGATAAAACAATCCTGCAACTAGATAATTATCTGTTAAAGTACGACCTGTGATATCGTCTCGCAAGCTACATCGTCAAAGGTAAATCTAGTTTCCGGATGACCAAGCCAAACCAATGTTTGTGAACTCTCCTGCCTCAAACACCTTGCGTACCCTTGTGAAACCCTCTCTATTGTACTCAACGGCCGAATTCTTATCAACACCTTCAAACAAAAATAAATAATATAAAAAATTAATAACCGCATCAATACGTAAATAAACCAGCCGCTAATAAAAATTAATGCACAAACCTGAACGTTGTGATAGTTCCAAAACAAAGGATCATCGACAAGTTCGAATTGCGGAACTTCAACCGAAAACTCATTATTCATAGCTGAAATCCCTCTTGTAACCCTAGAAAAAGAAGAAGAGCTGATTCCTCTTCCACTAAGCGAAAATCTCGAGCCGCCACTCCTCGCAGGCGTGCTCTGCACCGAGCTCGGCTCCATTTGAGCCCTCCCGTGGTGGCGAGCCGGGAACCTAGGCGTGGCATGAGATAAACCAACACTTGCATTACTTTCTAATATCACTTTGCTCTTATCTGAAGCTGACCGATTCGTTGCAATTCTAATAAGTTCTGACTCTTGAACTGAGTATTGAGAAGGATCTGGAATCGAGTTTAACGGCGTTCTCGGAGGCGGAAAATTAATCGGATTCAACGAAGTTCCGAGCTCATTCTCGTTCGATTCATGTTGTGAAGTTTTTGGTGCTAATCGAGAACTCGAAGATTCTTTAGACATGCTATTGAATCTGAAGATTTACAGAACAAAAACTAATATTTTAATTTAGAGTTTCAAACCTTCGATACGGTCCATGAAGAACAAAAGAAAAGAGGAGGAGCGTTTCAGAGAGGATCTTTTGGTTGTGGTGGTTAGACCGTAGGAGATTACAGAAAGTGCTTCGAGATTTGAAACTTGGAAGCTGAATGAATATCAGTGAGAATAACGAGATATTGAATAGTGTTATTTAAAAAAAAAAAAATATGAAAGATAAAATAAGCCCGCCCGTTTTCAAATTAAACTTTTTTAGGAAGGCCCTGATTTTTTCAAAATAATAAAATGACCCCAAACTCATCCAAAACTTTTGCGGTTGCTCTTTGCTCATCTATAATGACTTGGCAGTTTGGCATCGTTAATAGTGAATATAATAGCGTATAATTTGTATTAAATTTTAATTCTTCCAAAATGATCATAAATTTTATATAAAATTGTTTAGAATATGTAAAAAATTTACCTCAAGTAATGCATAATTTTTTTAATATTAGATCATATTGTCAATGTAGATATATATTTTAAAAATTAATAATGATGATACTATTGGTGTGATCGTAATATATACAATCAATAGGATTTTTCTAATCCTCCTTCTCGAAAGAAAGAACATCAATTTTTTTTCTTTTCCTTTCTGCAAGGACGAGGAGATTGGATCTAGCCATAAGAAGAATGTTTAACTAATAAATAACTAACATCATGGTCTTTGTCTCTTTAACCCCCTCAAACACTACAAGGGACGTTAATTAAACTTAACAATACAATTGTCAATAAATTTATAATAAATAATATATTGGATATAAGTTATACAAAAATATAAGTAATTATTGATAATACTCTTTATAATTAATATATTTATAATTGAGTTTGACGATATGGAATAAATTTATAATACTTGAAAGAGTGTAAAATAAAACCAATATAATTTACTAATGAACAAATTATTAAACCAACACAAATAACAACACCTCCAAATTGAACTGCAATAAAATTTTTATTAATAAAATATTCAAATATTTATCTAGCTTTTATAGTAAAATATTATAACTTTTGTTGTAATTTCATTTTTATGTTTCAACCCCTCAAAATAACGCATCAAAATACAAATTTTTGATATTTATCTTTTTTTCCTAATTCCAATATTTTGATATGACTCATATATGGGTAGACTAGATGGTTAGAACGAATTAAAAATAGTGTGGATAGACACACTATCTATCTCTTGACTCAAAATGGGAAGAAAAAAGGATCTTAGAATGTCTAGGATTGGGAGTGGTGGACCTAGGATTTTTGTCCAGGGGGGCCTTTTACGACTCCGCCATTGTTTGTTAATCAACTAGTTAAAATTTTTAAAAAACCACCAAACCTTGAGTGAAGGAAATAATACAACATCAATAAACTGAAAAGAAAAATACAATAGTAGAGTACTTTCTTACTTGAATAAATCAATGAAAAGCAAAATTTTAAACAAATGTATTGAGGGGTGAGAATCTGGAATTTATTAAATCAGGAATGAGAACTTGTAGATTCGCGAAACCTTGGGTGGGAACATGTCCTTTACTCATTAAATTATAATCTAATTATTATTTTTTTTAATTATGTCACGTCATTGTCATTAGTTAGAGGATAAATTTGTGAAAAAAATAACATAATCATTCGAAATTTATTAAAATCAAGAAAAGTAAAGTTAATTATTAAATAGATTATTAGTTTATAATTATATAAATTATTAATTTTTATTTCTATTAAAAAGAGGGTGTAAGTTAAAGTATGAAATCTTTTATTAGTAGAAGAATTTTGCTTCTACTAAGTAATTAATTAAGTTGAGGGATAAAAGATATAAAAATAAATACAGACGAAATGACAATGAGGTCAGGTCAAAGAATTAGGGGAAAGGGCAAAAACATGAAAGTCAAATTAATAAAGACATATATAATCTCAAAGGATATTAAGGGAAAGGGGAAAAACATGAAAGTCAAATTAATAAAGACATATATAATCTTAAAGGATAAGGAGAAATTCTAGGGAAAACTTTTCCATAGAATTTTTTTTTTTTTTTTTTTTCCTTTAAATTCTCAAAGGGTCCGCCCCTAATAGGAAAGGACGGTCCCTTTAATATATATATATAAGTTTATTGATAATAGTAATCATATTGCGTCTTAAAAGAGGTACAAGTGGATTTTTTCTCAATATCAAAATTGGGTGGTATACATTTGAATTTTGAAGTTTTAGATGATGCAATGAGAGACAAATTGAACAAAATAAAGTAAGGAAATCCGTTGCTACATAAAGCAAGGCATCCAAGGTTTTATAAGTGATTTTAAGGGGGCTTTGGGTTTAAGCATCGCTAATGGGTCCAGATTACACAGAATGAGACAATAAATGAAAATGGGCCATAGAATTTAAGAAGAGTAATCATAAAAAGATTCCATATTGAAAAGCCAAATCTAATCGTATAAACAAAACAAACTTTAATTAGCTTGTGTTTGCTTCATCATTTTCAAATTCCAACAGTGAGGTTTGAGTGTCGTGTATACTTCAGTTTGAAATCTGTTACCGCAAGTATTAAAAGAGTAAACTATTCGATAAACATTGAGTACTTCCCTAATCACTTAATTCGATAACAAATCTTCATTGTTACAAAATTAAGTATGCCAATAAATCAGAAGAAGTAACATTTCATGCTCACACTCATCATACAGAGCCAGGGTTCATCGTTTGCAAAATTAAGTATGCGAATAAATCAAAAGAAGTAACCTTTCATGCTCACGCTCGGCATGCAAGGCCAAGGTCGTGAGCATGGAAGGCTAGGGTCCAATGAACCTAATACCCTAATAAAATAAAGGTAGATAGAATTCATTCTAAAAAATTAGGGGTGTTAAAAAAAATACAAAAATTAAACCGAACCGCTAACAGAATCGAAAAACCGGTTAATTGAAAAAACGGTTCGGTTACGGTTCGAAAAATTCAAAAAACCGAATTTTCGGTTCGGGAGAAATTAGAAACGGTTAACCGAAAACCGGTTTTTCAAATATATATATATATTATATTATATTATATCAAATAAATAAATAAAAACCTAAACTAAAATAAATCCCTAATTCACTCAATCTAAAATCCCAACCCAAATTTTTTTTCTTAGTTCCCAATGTATTGTCCATATTTACAATTTAATTTAGGACAAAAAAAAAAAGTTTTATAAAAAAAAGAGGGAAACCGGTTTAAAAGCGGTTAACCGCTTTTTTTAAACTGGTTTTCTCAAAAACCGGTTTGGTTTCGGTTCGAAAATTTTTCCGAACTGAAAATTCGGTTCGGTTTAAAAAAACGGTTAATCGGTTCGATTAACCGCTTTTGAACACCCTTATAAAAAACTAGTTCAAAAAGAGAAGGGAGTCTAACCATTGTATATATCATAATAACCCACCAATTTGACGATGTGGGACAAATACAATTTTTAACATGTAAGTTAATTATTCACCGACCCCTTCTCTTTCTATGTTATATTAACCTTTTTAGTCATTCTCTCTATTTCTAGCACACGGTGTTCTGATTTTGGTGTTGGAATGTGTTAACACAAGCTAGTGATGAGTTTTTAACAAAGAACTTGATCAATCAGTTGAAGATTTTCAGGGTTTCTATAGTTTTCGTTTCAATCCAAACCTCAGGCTAGTACTAATTAATTTAGTTATTAGTTATAAAGTACCTGGGATTTGGTTAATCGTGCGTGTAAATATTTGACTTCATCATATCGTAAAAATTTCGAAACCGGCCGAAAGATTTCACATTATGAATTTTGTATTTCCATTTTGATTTCAAATTCAAAAGAGAACAACAGATAATGAAATGATGGAAATTGACAGATCTCTTCCACTAAGACTTTCTCTATAAATTATCATATGAAAAGTTGGATGAAGTATTATTTGTGAGTATAATTTACTATTATATATCCTAAGTTTCAAGAATATCTATCACTCAATGCCAATGTTCAAACAAACTCAGTAATTTGAATACAATTTTTTTCATTCACCACGTACAGTTGGGAAAAGCCTTAAGTTTACACGAAAATTATAGAATCAGACAGCTCAAATATGGCAACAGTTATAATAAGCAAATTACAGAGACCAAATTACCAGCCCGACCTGCATTTGATACAAACCAGAAACTATCATGAAATTATGAGATCTAGAAATATTCCTAGAACCAAGAGAACTACATGAAAAACTGTCCACGGAGTATGAACCACTCCTCCATCTGTAAAACTGCCTGGAGCTGAAACACAGAAAGCACAAGTCCAAAATTACTTCAACAATATTACTGCAAGTTCTTACTAATTAAACCCAAATAGCTCATAATAGTATTCTTACCACATTGTCTAGTAGCATTCATGGTGCTTGAGCAGAGGCAAGTCATCCCTTCAGTCTCAGTGTCGAACCCACATGTCCCACCAGAAAGTGAACAACGTTGACATCCAGTATCAGGAAGAGAATAAGAAAGTTTGATCCCGTATACCCAATCCAACGGTCCTATGCCCTTCAAGCTATCTGTATTGATCACACTCGTATAATGCGTGCAGTCCAAAATGTTCATGCTCATGTACTTCACTGTATCATAGTTAGTGAAGCAACACGGCGGAGAACTGTTAGAGAGTAAGTGGAAAACTCTGAACGCATTGCAGGCTCCATAAAGTTCATCACAAGAATGATCAGAGATGTTGAAACAGAGATTCTTGTAATGGTTGAGTACAGGAGAGTCAATTGAACAATTCAGGAGAGCAAAAACGGTGTCTGGTGATGGAGGCATCATGGCAGATTGAATATCTGTCATGATAAAGTCATGGTGAGGTTGCAATATTGAACATGTGGACATAGCAGGATCGTATACAACCATTGTTTTCTTATTGTAGTCTATTGACTGGACCTTGTAGCTGCCAGATGGTGTTAAGAAGAACAAGTCATTGGTGCAGTTGAACATGTGCCGGTACTGCGGGGCGCCGCAGCCGTCATCCACTCCAAACGGGTAGCGGATGGGAATGTTGCCGCAGAAGCCCCTACAAGTAGCAGAGGTGTGAAGTGGTTCAACAATCAGAGTTAAAATGCTGATGAAATTGAAGATTGTGAAGGGTGTTAGGAGAAACTGCATTTTGGTGCTACTTGCATATCTCTAAGTGTGTAAATGTGAGAGTGCAAAGAAGAAAATGTGTTAAGAAAGAGTAAAGGTTTTACAGAGAAAGCGTACGTAGGCACTAGTAAAGGCTCTCCTGAATTTTCTCCACAAGTCAGGAACACTTTTTGACCGTTTAGATTAAGACAGCCTGGTACTGGGATCCACAAGTTGAAAAACGAGTGAAAGAAGAAGAAAAGCCAGTAGCCATCTGTGATCTTAATAATTCACTTGTATAGCTCGATTTACGAACACTTTGTCCTATAGTGGGCATATGGAGTAGTGATGGCTAGCTGTTTTTTATGTAGAAATTAAAGGATCAATTAGCCACCGTTATGCTGATATGACATCTACCGAGCCATTATATATCAAGAGTACATAGAACCAAAATTCTCATCTGTCTCTTCGCTTTTAGACTTGTTTCATTAAGTAAATATTGGATTTCAACTTTTCAGTATATACTTGATATGGTTCATTACTTGAAAACATAGTGCCAATCCCATGGTTTTAAAAGATATAATAATATAAACGGCCTGGAAAATCTACCCAAAAAGCCAAAGCAAATACTCGCATCCATTAACTACAAATGGCTGATGCATAGCATATAAAGGAAAGAATTTCTACAGCACAGAGTTTTAGTTACTCAGAGAGACAGAAATCAACTACAGATAAGCATAACTATCATATAATAGATCACGAAATCCTCCAGAGTAACTTCAGACATTAACAAAACGCAAGTAATCCTTCTTGGATGGAAGTTCCACTGTCTTATAACCATTGGGGAACATTACTTTGGCTTGCTCATTGGTCACACTGGGAGATATCACCACAGGTTCTCCCGGTTTCCAGTTGGCAGGTGTCGCAATCTTGTGCTTTGTCGCCAACTGCAGAGAGTCTATCGCTCTCACCACTTCATCCATGTTCCGCCCCGTCGTTGCAGGGTAAAGAAAGCTCAACTTGATCTTCATCCACAATACCAAACATTAAACATTGTTAACAATATTATGAACAATTTATCAAATTTAACTAGCAGTTTAGTCCAATTACGCACCATCTTGTCAGGGCCCACGATATGAAGGGCTCGAGATGGCATATGCTGTCCTTTTGAGTCTTTCTCATCTGGGTCCACCATGTTGAGTTGCTTGATGACCTCTCGGTTGGGATCTGCGATGATCGGGTATGTCACCATGCATCCAGGCTGCAGCACGTAAACCAACGAGTAATTAGCCATTGATAAGAATATTGTAAGAAGTTAAAAGGAAATCAGAGCTCACAGCGTAGGCTTCAATGTCCTTGGTCCAATCATTGTGGGACTGCACATCGTCACAAGACAAACCCAGAAGTTTCACCCCTCTCTTTTCAAACTCCGGGATGTATTGGGCCATTTTAGAAAGTTCAGTTGTACACACAGGTGTGAAATCACCTGCATGCATGGAAATTTTAAGCAATCAACATCAAGAGAACACCAAATGAAACCAATATGAAAAGCAAAACAGAAGGTAAACAACCGGGGTGAGAGAAGAGAAGGACCCAGCCATTGCCGACGTAGTCATGGATCTTCATCTTTCCTTGGGTGGTTTCGACATCAAGGTTGGGACAGGTATCTCCAATTGTAAGGCCTGGCATTTTCAACTCACTCTGCAACTTCAGCTTTCCTTCTAAGTGATCTNGTGAGAGAAGAGAAGGACCCAGCCATTGCCGACGTAGTCATGGATCTTCATCTTTCCTTGGGTGGTTTCGACATCAAGGTTGGGACAGGTATCTCCAATTGTAAGGCCTGGCATTTTCAACTCACTCTGCAACTTCAGCTTTCCTTCTAAGTGATCTGATGGTGGAGAGATTACGAGGATTTAAAAGAAGTGAAGAGTCTGTGCATGCAGAGAACGTGGCATGCTTAGTGGCTAACACATTTTTTGGCAGTAACGTACCTGCGCGTAAGTCGTTGATCTTCTTCCACATGTACCTTTTTTTCATTATCTTTGATCGATTCTTGTGTGTGCATTTTCTTAACTATCTTGATGATGATCTTTTGGGTAGTTGTATATTTATTTTGTTTGCACCATGTCAAGTAAATGGCGATTTCAGCAAAATAATCAAAGATGCTACTTTGTTCTGGAACCGCCGTAATAAAAGCCGTAAACTTTGAATTGAAAGATTTTGGAAGAGTTTCTGCTAGATCACTAGATAACATAAAAGGTTTAAACCAATGGATCGACTGAGGGAATGTGGCTCAAATGGTAGAGCGGTCGCTTTGCATGCGAGAGGCACCGTGTTCGATCCCCCGCATCTCCAATTTTTCTTTTTCCTTGTTGTTGCACCAGAACCGACATGTCGTCCGTTTTTTATCACACTAATGTGTTTTTACAGCTACTAAAGACGACAGATAAAATATTCATCTTTTCCCGCCCAATATATTTGGCACCACCTGACTCTACAAATTATTAGGGTTCTTCTTTTACCAAAATAACATAAACCAGAACCCAATCTCACCATGGACGTCAATCAAGTGGCTCAGCTACTAAACGACACACTTAGTGTCGATGTCAACGTCGTTCGCTCAGCAACTGATGCCCTTGACCGTCTCTCTTTCTTCCCTCGCTTTCCTTCCGCGCTACTCTCCATTGCCAGTGGTAATTTCTCTTGTTTTCTTAAAGTTTCCGCTTTAGAGTTCCATTCAATTTTTTTTCCTTGGTAATCTTGGAAAACTCTGCTTAATTAAGCTCAATTATGACTGTGTTAAACTGTTTTTATCGAATTCTGAGCTCACTCTAGTACTAGCGCGTAATACTAGTAGTAGATAAATATAAACAAATTAAAAATATTGGAATTGTTGAGAAATAATTATCATGTGATCTTCTCCATTGCCACAGGTAATCTCTTTTTGTTTCCTCAACAGTTTCCACTTTACAGCTCCATTCCTTTTGTTTTTCTGTTAATAATCATGACAAACTCAGTTTAAATAAGCTCAGTAATGACTGTGTTAAGTTCGTTTTTAGTGAATTTTGAGGTCACTAGTACAAGCCCGTAAAATGATTGTTGGATAAACAAAAAAAAACAAAAAAAGGGCAATACTAAAAAATAGTCACACTTGAGTTATTATGCAGTGTTTGGTGGCATCTGATTTTTTTGAGATTTGTTACTTAAACCAAACTTAATTTTCTGAAGGAAATGACCTCTTTCAGACAGCTTTAATTTTGTTAGCAATTTATTCTGAACAATCTATTTGATTTTTGTTTGAAGGTGCACACACACACACACACATTGAGAATGTTGTTGTGAGAATTTGATGTTATTGCAACTTTTAAACCATAGGAGGTCAGAATCAAGGGCAAAAAATTGCTGCAGCCGCATACTTGAAGAACTTTACAAGGCGAAACATTGAGAGCAATGTTTCATTCTCAAATATCAGTAAAGAATTCAAGGACCAGCTTATGCAAGCGATGCTTCAAGCTGAGCCTACAGTTCTGAAAGTTTTAATTGAAGCAGTATGCATATGATACTATCTCTGTGCTTGGAATTTTAAAACTTGTTTTTGCAGTTGTTAGTTGATGTATGAAAGGATTTTTGTCTTGTTGGTAGTTTCGGGTTATTGTTAGTGTGGAGTTCATGAAGCAGAATTCTTGGCCTGAACTTGTTCCTGATCTGCGGACAGCTATTCAAAATAGTAACCTAATTAACAATGGTGCAAGTTGTGGATGGAATACTGTTAATGCGCTCATGGTTCTTCATGCACTTGTTAGACCTTTCCAGGTATTTCTTATGTTTCTATGTATTATTTGACTTGCCCATAGTTGTTTACAATTTTGTTTCCATCTGTTGTGGAGAATTATGTAGAATCCCTTAACTAGTGTGGAGTCATTTGTGAAGGGAAACATGATACAATTGATAAGTTCATGGAAAATTTATATGTAATCACTAGCTATATGTGATGATGATAGACATGTATATCTTGATAAATAACTCCAAATTCATTTCTCTTGCCATATATCTCTCCGATTTGATGGATTCTGCTGCAAACATCATGCCAATCAATTTTCCTTAATCAGGTTAGCTTTTTAAGGTGTTTATTTGTGTTATTATTTTTCTAACTTCTGTGAATTTGCTTTCCTTTAGCTAAGTATGGTGTGAATATTTGTATTGCTTTTTATCTCTATAAATTTTTATCTGAGATAATATTATCTGTAGACTCTCAATTGTGAGTCATCATTTGTATGTGATCCAAAAGGTGGTCCTTTTAAACTTCTATATGTAAAAACCAATCATCTGGTCTTCCTTTCACTTTGTGGCTTCTAATTAGAAGTGTTCTTGACAGTACTTTTTGAATCCTAAAGTTGCCAAGGAGCCAGTACCACCGCAACTCGAGCTAATTGCCAAGGAGATTATTGTGCCCATGCTAGCAATATTCCCTCGTTTTCTTGAAAAGGTTGTTTTCTTCCCTTTTCTTTAGCCCTCTCTTCCTCATCTTCACTTACCACCTTTTGATGAACCTCCATGGACCATAGTAATGAATTTTAAGGTGTGTGAAACAGGTGTTTGCTCCCAGTGGTAGAACAGAACTGGAATCAGAAAAGATCCTTCTCATTGTATGCAAATGCATATATTTTTCAGTAAGTGCTTTTGAAGAAAGCTCGCATGGTACCCATATTATGTAGGATCAGGCATAACCTTTTAATGGACAGCAGGGGTTTTTACTTTTCTTCATTATTTAATGGGTTTCGTATAAATGCAGAACCAAAGATTCTTATCAGTTATTATACTTATACGGAGCCAAAATTTATAGATTTGATGGTCATTATGCATATTCTGTATTGTTATCCCATAATAATTGGTGTACACCTGAAGTTATCACTGACCTTCTTTGTTTCTCTTGCATATTCATTGGATTTTTCTTTTGCTTCTGGCGTTTCTTTTGAATTGTGATATCTTTTATAGGTTAGGTCGTACATGCCATCTGCTCTGGCTCCTCACGTGCCTTCATTTTGTCGTAATCTGATTGCGATTCTGGGTACTTTGAGTTTTGATGACAGTCTTACTCCAGGAGATGATTACTTGCTAAGGTTGAAAACCGGAAAGAGGAGTTTGCTGATTTTCTGTGCTTTGGTTACCCGGCATCGGAAGTATTCTGATAAGTACTACCCTGATTTGCCATTTAATTATGTTATATTAAACCATTAGTGGTTAGTCTTCATTTTAGTTGCCATATCATTTCAGGTTAATGCCAGACATCACAAACTGTGTTTTACAGATAGTCAAATACAGCACAAAAATCAGTGTAAGTTTTTCTTTTAATTTATTTATTCTCAATTACTTCACAGTTGGCATGTACTTTTGACTGTATGCAATATGTGTTATGAAGAAGGGACTCTGTTGACTGTCTGAAAATGTTACCATTCATTACCTATTAGATCGCAAAACTTCATTTTTGAGTGTGCTACCCCCTTTTTTCTTTTAAAAGAGAAAGAAATCTATAATTTTCTTCAATATTGGTGCTTTCATTTGATTCTGTATACTGTGACGAATAAATCAAGTTTTACTTTATTAATGGCTTATTGTCCTTGTCGCTTTCTTGTGTTGCTTTGTTGGATTTAAGAATTTGAATAATGATTTTCATTGTGCAGAAGCTTGATTTCCTGCAAGAGAGGATCATATCATTAGCTTTTGATGTGATTTCACACATTCTGGAGACAGGCCCCGTAATTTCTTCTACATTTGTTGGTTTACTATTCAATTATACAATAAGTGGTTTCTCTTGACAAGATCTTACTAATTATCTGGTTTGGATGAGGACCATTGCATTTCTACAATTTTGAAGTTTTCAGTTCATTTGAAACAGGGATGGAGATTAGTTTCACCCCATTTTTCATTTTTGTTGGACAATGCAATCTTCCCAGCATTGGTACTAAATGAGAAGGTATGACATCTCATGGTTAAAAGAGAGAAACAATATGATATCTGGATAGGAAAAAACATGTTCACTATCATTTGAAAATATCTTTGTTAAAGTTTGAAGTTGACTGATAGTAATTATCTAGTTCTTATGGCTGTGATTGTGAGCAGGATATTTCAGAATGGGAAGAAGATGCAGATGAGTACATACGGAAAAATCTTCCATCTGAACTTGTATGAGAATATATGATCTTTGGGACTTAATTATTATTCTAATTATTATCGTCATTGATCTTTTCTCACTTTGTTGTCAGGAAGAAATTTCCGGATGGAGGGAAGATTTATTTACAGCCAGAAAAAGTGCTATAAACTTACTGGGTGTTATTTCAATGTCAAAGGTTTTATTTGATTGTCCTTAATGAAAGTCTGAGCTATGTGTTTCAATAAAATTGCTGTTCAATTTCCCTTTAATGCCTTCAGGGACCTCCAATTGGAGCTTCTGCTAATGGTTCTTTGGCTCTATCCAAGCGTAAGAAAAGTGAAAAGAGTAGGAGAAATAATCTGCATCGTTCTATGGGGGAGTTGCTGGTGCTTCCATATCTGTCAAAGTTTCCCGTTCCATGTGATGGAAATGCCTCTGATTCTAGAATTCTGAAGGAGTAAGTTCGCTAGCATGTCTCATATATATTATAATGGTCCATATTTTGTTTCAATGCCCCATTTTTTAACTTAAGCTCCTGCAAGTTATCCTAAATCATATCACTAAAAACTGTATGTAACATAAACACAACTACTAGGTTTTGGTTGCAATAGCGTGTGGTTTTGTTTTCTCTTGTTCTTTGTCATTTTCATATGTAGTCATTTCAAAGTTCAAGCTCTCTTATTTTGATTTTTTTTTTTTTTAAAGTGATGAAGTATTTTGGTCATGTTTATTGAACAAAGTTTGAGCAAATTGTTTTGTGGCTGTCTGGTATTCAAATAAATAAGAATAGAAGAAAAAGTGATGAAATCAAATAAATGAGGATCTTAGTTTTATGAAATCTTAGCCATGGCAGGTGTATTTCTCTTTTTCCTTGTTCTTTTTGTGGTTCTGGTAATTCTTTTCTCTGTTAATATGCTTTGTATTCCTTCTTTTCATTCATTCTCATCATGATGTTCCCATAATCATCATTTTCTTCTATGGAGATGCCTAATCACTTCTAACCTAAATGCCTATCAGTTTCTTTTTTGAAATTTCTTTAGTATCTTTTGTGCTTTTTTATTTATCTTATTCTGTTGGTATGTCAATTATGGCAGTTATTTTGCAGTTCTGATGGCTTATGGTGGCCTGCAAGATGTAAGGAAATCTGTTTCTATTGTTCAACCATTGGTGAAGTGTGGTTTAGTGAGAATTTACAAATGAGGATTTTCAATTGTGATATCACATTTACAGTTCCTAAGGGAGCAGAAACCTGAATTCACAACAAATCTGGTTCATAATCGGGTGCTACCATTGTATGCTATGTCTGTGTGCCTGCCGTACTTGGTTGCCTCAGCGAACTGGGTCCTTGGAGAGCTAGGGTCTTGTCTGCCAGAAGTAAGACAGTTTACTGCTTTTGAGCTTTTCTTTTCTCATTTCATTTGTGCAAAAGCATTGTTTTTTTAAGCATTCATTTAATTTCACGTTTGTTTAATATTTCGATACACTTTCATAAGTGCTGATATTCATTTCTAATTTTCTGATTTATCATAATCTTCATCATTATACTCTGACTTTTCAGTCTTGCTTTCAGGATATGAGTGCTGATATATATTCCTCATTGCTTAAGGCATTGACAATGCCAGATAAGGGGGACACTTCATTTTATCCTGTGCGGGTTTCTGCAGCTGGGGCAATCATTGGGATACTTGAAGTAAGTGTCCAAATCAACATTTTGGATTGCTTAATCAGGAATTTGTGCTTCTGGTTATTCACCTGGCTTCTATGTTATTTTTTTTTTGCTTCAGAATGACTACCTGCCACCTGAGTGGTATCCACTTCTTCAAGTTGTAGTTGGAAGTATTGGTAATGAAGATGAAGAGAATTCCATTTTATTTGAGCTTCTCAGTTCTGTGGTGGGGGCTGCAAATGAAAATGTTATAGATCATATTCCTTTTATCATTTCATCGTTGGTTGGTGCAATCTCAAAGCACATACATCCTAATTCAGAGCCATGGCCACAAGTATGTGAAGATTCCTGTGCCTAGGCTGTTTAGTTAATCATTTCAAATAAAGTGTTCCTGAAAACAGAAAAGGAGGAGGAACAAGAAAGAAAAACTGTTGTAACATTTAAAAAGAGCATTTGAGAATTTTGTCTATTATGATTGTTATTACTGTGGCAAATTTCAAATGATGAAGGTTGTTGCATTCTTATTAGGTTGTTGAGCGGGGCTTTGCGGCATTAGCACTAATGGCTCAGTCTTGGGAGAACTTCATGCCTGAAGAAATTGAGATGAAGCTTGGCCCATTAAGAATCGTTCTCTTGCATGTAAACCCTAAAATGAACTCTCTTTTGACTTGGAAATTCGACATAACAACAAGAGGCCACCTCTTTATTTCCTCCGACAAATACAGATAAGATAAGCAGACATTGCTCATTAAATGTACACGATATTTTCTTATTGATTCATACCTACCGTGCATGTCTAATAATTAGCTCACTGTTATGTAAACCAATTACGTAATCTTTGTCGAGAAATCTCAGAACGGGTGGACTGTGATACGATAATTAAGCGGACTTGCTTTTGATCCTGGTCATCAAGCCATGTTTTGTGTGAAGAATCACACTGGCTGCAGGAATCACAGGGCAAGTTTTATCAACTTGGACTGAGTAATTATACAAAATAGTTGCGGCAACAGCTTTCATTAGGGTAAAAGCCATGTTCTTCCCTAGACAAATCCTGGGTCCTGCGCTGAAAGCAAAGAACTTGTTTGATGGCTCATGTTTAATCTCTCCTTTCTCACTTATCCATCTCTCTGGCTTGAACTCTTGACAATCCTCTCCCCAAACCCACGTCATCCTCGCCATCGCATACGAAGACATCTGCACTTTCGTCTGCGGTTTGATCCGGTGCCCACTTGGAAGAATATCATGTTCTAAAGCTATCCTCTCCTGAAATGGAGCCGGTGGATACAGCCTTAATGTTTCGTATAAAGTTGCTTGCATGTAAACCAGTTTCCGCACCTCTTCTATGCTTGAAATCTCCCACTTTGAGCCTTCTTTTGCCGTCAGTTTTTCCTCCATTTCTTCTCTGATTTTGTTTTCGACATCAGGGTTCTCCGAAAGCAGCCAGAAGAACCAAGTTAGCGTTGCACTCGTTGTGTCTTGTGCAGCGAAAATGAAGCCCAGGACGTTGTCTCTTATGTTCTCTTCCGGGTGTAATACGGAGCCGAACACTTCATGTTCAGTCAAAAAACACTGCAGGAAATCGAATTTTTCTTCGTCCTTGTTGGTTTTAAGCTCCTCTCGCTTCATTGATACGTATTTTGTTACAATTTCACGTAGGGTGTCTCTTGCTGCATTCAGTTTCTTCTCTTTCCCAATCCCCACCCAGCTCAGCTTCCATAAACTTTCCGGCATGAAATGCCTGTAAAATATGGCTTCACACATGTCATCCATGGCTTTAAAGAAAGGATGTTGAGGGAACTCAACAGAGAGCGTCTTGGGGTTGAATCCTGTAGACATTATGCACGCAAAATCATACAAATTTCTCTTGAACAAATCTTCCAAATCCACCACAATCTCTTGTTTCGAGACGTGCTCGAGCACTGGGATCAACCCTTTTTTTATATTCACAGGGATGACCTTGGCCATGAACTGATGAGTCTGCGGATGCATAAAGTAATTATGAATGAGTTTCCTGTAAGTCTTCCAGTCCTCTAAGTCCAAAGTGAAGAGCGAAACCCCGAGAGCATCAAACAGTTGTTGAAACGCCGGGCCTTTGGGGTAATTCCAGAAGTTTTTGCTCATCACATGGTGGACATTTCCAGGATTTGTCGTTGCCACCATGTCCATTTTCGAACTGTGCACTGAAATTGTACCCAGCTGGCTTCTCTCCAGAAGCTCAGTGAACTTTTCAGGAAGATTATGGAGATTGAGAAGAAAAGTAAGGGACATTCCAACAAATGACCAGTTGGCAAGAAGCAAAAGGAAGAGGATGAAGCAAAGAGTTGATAAAATGAGTTCAGGGTAGTACATTGACAAGGTTGGGAATTCCATTTTTGCAAAATTGGAATGGTTTGAAAAGTTGTAGTTTGTGGTATGTTTGTGAGGGTGGTGGCTGCTTTTAAAAAGGAATTTTTGGGGACAGCTGAACAAACAACCTTAAATTTAGGACTTAATTAGGCAGTGAATAGAAAAATCAAAGGCCCTTCCATTTAAGCAACCATATACTGTATATATATATATATATATATTAGCTCATAATCCAATCTATCCCATTTGCGAACTAACTAATTGCAAACTTTTATGTTGGGGATGTGAGAGAAAAAATATGAGATTGGATGGTAAATGTAATATTACCCAATATATATACGAATATAAGCAAGGACGTAGCCACATTGGAAATATGGGTTCAATTGAACCCACTCAAAATTAAAAAAAATAAAAAAATAAAAAAATGAGAGCTACCATCTTATAGTATTTATAATTTTGATCACATTTAAATTATATTAAAACCACTCAAACTTTATATTTTATAAGTATATAAGCAGGGATGTAATGTGCGCGATATGACAGATGTGGTGGTGGGCCGTGCGGTGTCTAAATATTCAAAGCCCGTTGTGTCGTGAGCTGTGTCATGCCAAGGCCCGCAAAAATTCATGCCCTCTCATGCCATGTTGACCTACAAAATCTGAAGGCCCATGGCACGGCCCACTATATATCGTGCCGTGTCTTGGGTCGTGTCGTGGGTTGTGCGTGGGCTAGCCCACATGCTTTATAAAAATATTTAATTTTAATATTTATAAATTATGGTAATTTTGATTTAAAATTATGGTAATTTTGATTTATAATTAATAATTATTATAAAAATATTTTATATTTTATATTTAATGATGTTTTGTATTTATATTAATTAAAAAAATATATAATCACTATGAAATATAATAAAATAATGAGTCATTGAAATATTAATTGAATTTCAACACTTTTTATTATTTATAAGTTATAATTATAAATTACAAATATAAACCTAAAAATTAGGATTAAGAATTATTATCCATCTTTATTTCCATTCATTTTTAAATTCTTAAAATCTCCAAAAACACATTTTTTTATTTTTTATTTTTCTCGTGTTGTGTCGTGCTGGCTCACGTGCCTTTTTTAAGCCCTCAACATGGCCCGCATATTTTCATGCCATGGGCCGACACAGCCCACCGTCGGCTCTACCCAGGTACCTTGTAAAATTTTAATTACCCCCTATTAATTTAAAAAATGACAAATAAACCTTAAAATTTTTTAAAAATACACCCCTGAAAAATTAAGAAAACGAGCATTTAGCGGTTTTCTATTTTCATTACTCATTCATTTGTATCCAATTAATTTTACATC
Organism: Pistacia vera; assembly: GCF_008641045.1. Taxonomy (NCBI): domain Eukaryota; kingdom Viridiplantae; phylum Streptophyta; class Magnoliopsida; order Sapindales; family Anacardiaceae; genus Pistacia; species Pistacia vera. Next base: position 277,142 of record NW_022196568.1, on the reverse strand, counting down.
AAAGTATAGTTGTGGAATTAATTTTGGGAATTAAATTTTAGTGAACTTTATTATCCAAAAATAAAAATATTATATAATATTATAATTACTAGAGTGAAAATGAAGGTTTTAAATTTGCCCATAAGTTAATTAAACCCCCACACTTTAATAATGTTCCTCAATTGATCATATATAATTACTAATTTACTATATATTTGCTTAGAACTTTATAATTGAAGTAAATATTATTCAATCAAATATACTATTTTATTCAAAAATAATTCTTTTAATTGGATCTTAATTCCAATTATACACTTAATTAATCAAATAATTAATGAATCTAATATATTTTGATTTTCTTAAGTCTTAATCACATGCCCTCAAAATGTTAACATTATAATATCTTTTTTTTTTTAATAGAGAAATAAAATATAATTACTAATAATTAAATTATTTCAAAAAAAAATTCATACACAATTAATAGGTGGTTGAGATTTTTGTATTTTAATAAATAAATGACTAATCACTTATCTTTGATACTCGTTGAACTTCAATTCATACAATCATACTTATGAATTAATAAAAAAAATTATATAATATTAAAATTACTAGAGTGAAAATGAGGTTTTTGAATTTGCTCATAAGTTAAATTAAAATTAATTATGACAAAAGAATCAAATCAAATCAAATATTAATATTAATATGATTTATGAATCTTTAATTAAATAATTAGTATGACTCTAAGTTTATTTTATGCCATTAATTTTAGTTTGATTACAAAACATTTACCCTTCTTAATATGTTAATGTTATAATTAATTAAATATCTAATAATTTAATTAAGTAATGTACTAATTTTCATCAATTTATCATATATAATTATTTTTCTTAATATATAATTAATTTATCATGTACTAATGTCACTAATTTAAGTTTGATTACAAAACACTTACCTTTCTTAATATATCATGAGTTGTCATACTATAATATTATAATTAATTAAAATTTTAATCATATAATTAAGTAATGTACTAATATTCATCAATTTATCATATATAATTACTTATTCACTATAGATATATTTAGAACTCGATAATTGAACTAAATATTATTCACTCAAATCCACTATTTTATTCAAAAATAATTATTTTAATAGAATTAAAACACTTTTGTTTTGATCCTAATTCCAATTATACACTTAATTAATCAAATAATTAATTAACATTATAATATATATTTAAAATATAAAATATAAAATATAAAATTTATTATTTACTATTATTAAATATAATTCACCTAGCCTCACCCGGCCATGTGTCTACTGTCTTCACTCTTCTTGCATTTTAAATTTTTGTGCAAAATTACAAAAAACCCTCATACTTTACTGGTATATATTCTGATTTAGTTCCAGTTCCAAGACAGGTTCCACTCTAGGTACCTAACCTCGACCAATCCCAGGTTGCTGGTTCGGTTCCGATTCCTGCTCATACAAGAACCAGAATCGGACCTGCACATTGTCGTTTCCAAAAAAATTGGAACTAGAACCTATGTTGTGAAGGTTGGTTTGGGTTCTACTCAGAACAGTTACCCATGCTCATCCCTAGTTTGGTTGGTTGCTTATCTTGTGGTTTTTCCATTTCCATAAATGAATATGAACAGTCGAATCTTCTAATTTTCTGTGTATAATTAAATTAATTAAATTTTTGAAAGTTAATTATTATAATTAATCAAGTATTTAACATCAAACCCACTTGCCATAAATAAATTCATTTCAATTTAATGCACATGGAGTCATGGACAGTCTCAACGTCAGGCCTCTTTTCTTGTTCGGCTTTAAAAGTTTCAAGTCTTCATCTTATCAACAAAAATTTCCCGATTAAAATATTGTTCATTATATAAATTAAAATTAATATATACAACTATACATTACATAATTGATTGGTTTATATTTACAATCCTTAATTAATTAATTTGAATATTCGTCAAGCAATTTTCCAATGTGTGGGGTGTTTCACACAAAACTTTAAAACTATAAATTTTTCTTCGAGATTTTAGAAATAATGAAAATTTTATTACCTTTAGTAAGTCGATAATGAACTGGTAAATTTTACTATATGATGAGTTGATAATTATTTAACTAATTATCTCTCTACCGTTTATTTTAACATAAAAAATAAATAGGTTTTTGTTATTTAGTTATACTTAACCAACATTCGAGATTTATTTCATAATAGATAATATTCTTAAAACTAATCTAATAATTTTTTGTAAATCTAACTCGCTTGTCACACAAATAATAAAATTGTGCCGTCTAATATCTTGAACAATAATGTTACATGTAAAAGAAGAATTATGACCAAACCCGATTTTTACTTTATCTGTTAACGGCTATAGGTTGGGATCTTAACTTTATAATTATAACGAAAATTTTGACTCAAATTATTGACAAACAGATATGCAAAACTCATTTTCAAGTCCAGCAATTTCTTCATCCACCCTTCATATAAATTTAATGCATATTAAACAATGGACAAAACCAAGCCTCATTTTCTGTTCGGCTTTAAATGTTTTAGCCATGGACATGCAAACTCTTCTTCTGTAACCAGGTCTTTCTATCTTGGTCAAGAAAGAGACTTTGAAGTTTGAATATAACCATATACTATACCATAAATACAATAATTTGCACCAAATTTTTAATTATTTTAAAAGTTGTATCGATTTAATTGTATTGATGTTTGATTTTGACACCAACGACTCGCACGTGTAAAGTACTAAGCTGTTCTTAAAAATTACACGTGAATGATTATGATAAGATACCAAGACTGAATAATAAATAAGATATATGATTTTTAAAGTGGTTCGGATGCCTAAAAAAAATCCTACATTCACTATTTCTTTTATATATGAGAGATTATAAGAGGTTGCGTAGAGCGAACAACGAGCTTATATAGGTACAATAAGAAAAATGCTATATCCACCGAAAAAATGCATTGAAACACGTGGAGGCTGCCGCGTTGGACGATTGAATACTGACATAAATGGACGGCCGTCCAACGATTTCGGACGGCCGTCCATATATCCTGGACGATCGTTCAAAGTGGAATGGATGACCGTCCATAAAAAATTGTTTTATTTAAAAAAAAAAAACAATGGACGCCCGCCCATATTTTTATGGACAGGCGTCCAGTTAATATAGACGACCGTCCATATTTTATGGACGGGCATCCAGTTAATATGGACGACCGTTTATGGACGACCATCCATAAAGATGGACGCCCGTCCATAAACTTTGGACGGGCGTCCATTGTTTTTTTTTTAAAACAAAACAATTTGGACGTACCCCACTTCTTCTTCTTCTTCATGGCCTTCCATGGCTTCTTCATTGACTCCCTCCATCAAATCTTTTTCATCTTTCTTTCCCATTTCGTGATCATCAATAGTTACAGTCGTCTATCATGATGGAACTATCTTTTTCATTGTGGGACTGCACATCGTCACAAGACAAACCCAGAAGTTTCACCCCTCTCTTTTCAAACTCCGGAATGTATTGGGCCATTTTAGAAAGTTCAGTTGTACACACAGGTGTGAAATCACTTGCATGCATGGAAATTTTATGCAATCAACATCAAGAGAACACCAAATGAAACCAATATTAAAAGCAAAACAGAAGGTAACCAACCGGGGTGAGAGAAGAGAAGGACCCAGCCATTGCCAACGTAGTCATGGATCTTCATCTTTCCTTGGGTGGTTTCGACATCAACGTTGGGACAGTAAGAAAGTCTCTCACCACCATGAAGATTCTGAAGGGATGAGCTTCTTCCTTTGCTGAGTTTCCATGAAAGTATTCTGTAATCTCCTTCACTAAAGACAGAGCAACACTTTCTTGGGCTTGAATCCTTATAATCTCCTCCTCGACCATTCTAATAAACCTATTAATTGACTCTGAAAATTTATTCCTACTTTCATCCAACCCCTGTGTTTCAATTAATCGCACAACCTCGCTGATGTTTGCGAGGCCTTTAGAAATCTTGGACACATCACTGCTGAGCACGTCAGAATCCATGGCAGCAGATTTCTTCACAATGGTGAGCTCTGAACTTAAACCAGATACAACTTGCAAGCCTAGCTTCCTGCACTTGGCATCATCAGGATTTTGGCTAATACCTGAAAGACGAGCACCTTCAGTTCTTATAATTTCTTGTACAACAAAATGCAGTAGGCTAGTTATTCCATCGGCACCCTTAACATCAACAAGCTTGAGGAGTGTGTCAAGCTTAAAGGCATGAGCATCACCACAGTTTGTCCCAACATTCATGCGGTTCCTAGTCTTAAGTGCAGCCTCTAGAAGCTTCAAAAACATTATGCTATTTCTCAATTCCTCACAGGCAGCCTGAACAGAAGAAAAAAGAAAACAATGAGACTTTGCCAACCATATAAGCAACAATATAATTTGCTGCAACTTCAGCTTTCCTTTGAAGTGGTCTGATGGTGGAGAGATTACGAGGATTTAAAAGAAGTGAAGAGTCTGTGCATGCAGAGAACATGGCATGCTTAGTGCTGGACGTAACGAGCAGGAATGGGTCGAGCAGATAAGCTGGACGTCGTGTGAGTTTCAGAGGCTAAATATTAGCTTGAAAAAAAAAAAAATGCCGCTGTTGATAAACTAAGGAGTCAACTTGAAGCTTTTTAATTAGAGAAGGGACACCCGTCCAAAAATAAAGGACGGTCGTCCATCCCATATGGATGGGCGTCCATTACATACGGACGGTCGTCCTTACACAATAGACGGTCGTTCATTCATTGTGGACGGGCGTCCATTCCAGATTTTTTTAAAAATTTTATATTTTTTATTTCGTTTACTAATGGACGGGCGTCCTTTAAATAAGGACGTCCGTCCGTAGTAAATGGACTCCCGTCCATATAATATGGACGGGAGTCCATGTTAGTGAACGGCCGTCCATACGTTACGGACGACCGTTCATTAGAAAAAATTTAATAACGTAAAATGCATTGATTGGTCTGAGTCAGTATACACGTAAGCCGGTACAAAATTTCGGTGTAAAAACGTCGGTGTATGCAGTATTGTTGGGTACAATAATTGAGTATTCAAAGATAATATCAAGTCAGTCTCTTTCTCGTAGGTTATCTTTGCTCTGAAAATGAAGATTATAATCAGAATGAAGGTTCAGGATCATAATCCTCAAAATAAAGATTACTTTTCTTAATATATAGTTAATTTATCATGTACGAATGTCGCTAATTTAAGTTTGATTACAAAATACTTACCTTTTTTTTAATATACCATGAGTTGTCATACTATAATATTATAATTAATTAAATTTTTAATCATATAATTAAGTAATGTACTAATATTCATCAATTTATCATATATAATTACTCATGCACTATAGATATATTTAGAACTATGTAATTGAACTAAATATTATTCACTCAAATCTACTATTTTATTCAAAAATAATTATTTTAATAGAATTAAAACACTTTTATTTTGACCATAATTCCAATTATACACTTAATTAATCAAATAATTAATTAACATTATAATATATATTTAAAATATAAAATATANGCACAACCTCGCTGATGTTTGCGAGGCCTCTAGAAAGCTTGGACACATCACTGCTGAGCACGTCAGAATCCATGGCAGCAGATTTCTTCACAATGGTGAGCTCTGAACTTAAACCAGATACAACTTGCAAGCCTAGCTTCCTGCACTTGGCATCATCAGGATTTTGGCTAGTACCTGAAAGACGAGCACCTTCAGTTCTTATAATTTCTTGTACAACAAAATGCAGTGGGCTAGTTTTTCCATCGGCACCCTTAACATCAACAAGCTTAAGGAGTGTGTCAAGCTTAAAGGCATGAGTATCACCATAGTTTGTCCCAACATTCATGCGGTTCCTAGTCTTAAGTACAGCCTCTAGAAGCTTCAGAAACATTATGCTATTTCTCAATTCCTCACAGGCAGCCTGAACAGAAGAAAAAAGAAGACAATGAGACTTGGCCAACCATATAAGCAACAATATAATTTGCTGCAACTTCAGCTTTCCTTCGAAGTGGTCTGATGGTGGAGAGATTACGAGGATTTAAAAGAAGTGAAGAGTCTGTGCATGCAGAGAACATGGCATGCTTAGTGCTGGACGTGACAAGCAGGAATGGGTCGAGCAGATAAGCTGGACGTCGTGTGAGTTTCAGAGGCTAAATATCAGCTTGAAAAAAAAAAAAAAATGCTGCTGTTGATAAACTAAGGAGTCAATTTGAAGCTTTTTAATTAGAGAAGGGACGCCCGTCCAAAAATAAAGGACGGCTGTCCATCCCATATGGACAGGCGTCCATTACATACGGACTGTCGTCCTTACACAATGGACGGTCGTTCATTCATTGTGGACGGACGTCCATTCCAAATTTTTTTAAAAATTTTATATTTTTTATTTCATTTACCAATGGACGGGCATCCTTTAAATAAGGACGCCCGTCCATAGTAAATGGACTCCCGTCCATACGTTATGGACGACCGTTCATTAGAAAAAAGTTAATAACGTAAAATGCATTGATTGGTCTGAGTCAGTATACACGTAAGCCGGTACAAAATTTTGGTGTAAAAATGTCGGTGTCTGTAGTATTGTTGGGTACAATAATTGAGTATTCAAAGATAATATCAAGTCAGTCTCTTTCTCGTGGGTTATCTTTGCTCTGAAAATGAAGATTATAATCAGAATAAAGGTTCAGGATCAGAATCCCGAAAATAAAGATTACTTTTCTTAATATATAATTAATTTATCATGTACGAATGTCGCTAATTTAAGTTTGATTACAAAATACTTACCTTTTTTTTAATATACCATGAGTTGTCATACTATAATATTATAATTAATTAAATTTTTAATCATATAATTAAGTAATGTACTAATATTCATCAATTTATCATATATAATTACTCATGCACTATAGATATATTTAGAACTATGTAATTGAACTAAATATTATTCACTCAAATCTACTATTTTATTCAAAAATAATTATTTTAATAGAATTAAAACACTTTTAATTTGACCATAATTCCAATTATACACTTAATTAATCAAATAATTAATTAACATTTTAATATATATTTAAAATATAAAATATAAAATATATTATTTACTATTATTAAATATAATTCACCCAACCTCACCCGCCCACGTGTCTGTTGTCTTCACTCTTCTTGCATTTTAAATTTTTGTGCAAAATTACAATAAACCCTCATACTTTACTGATATATATTGTGATTTAGTTCTAGTTCCCAGACAGGTTCCACTCTAGGTACCTAACCTCGACCAATCCCAGGTTGCTGGTTCGGTTCCGATTCCTGCTCATGTAAGAACCAGAATCGAACCTACCCATTGTCGGTTCCAAAAAAATGGAACTAGAACCTATCTTGTGAAGGTCGGTTTCAGTTCTACTCAGAGCAGTTACCCATGCTCATCCCTAGTTTGGTTGGTTGGTTGGTTGGTTGTCTTATTGTTTTCTATTTCCATAAATGAATATGAACAGTCGAATCTTCTAATTATCTGTGTATAATTAAATTAATTAAATTTTTGAAAGTTAATTATTATAATTAATCAAGTATTTAACATCAAACCCACTTGCCATATATAAATTCATTTCAATTTAATTCANGATTTTTCTTTTGCTTCTGGCGTTTCTTTTTAATTGTGATTTCTTTTATAGGTTAGGTCGTACATGCCATCTGCTCTGGCTCCTCACGTGCCTTCATTTTGTCGTAATCTGATTGCGATTCTGGGTACTTTGAGTTTTGATGACAGTCTTACTCCAGGAGATGATTACTTGCTAAGGTTGAAAACCGGAAAGAGGAGTTTGCTGATTTTCTGTGCTTTGGTTACCCGGCATCGGAAGTATTCTGATAAGTACTACCCTGATTTGCCATTTAATTATGTTATATTAAACCATTAGTGGTTAGTCTTCATTTTAGTTGCCATATCATTTCAGGTTAATGCCAGACATCACAAACTGTGTTTTACAGATAGTCAAATACAGCACAAAAATCAGTGTAAGTTTTTCTTTTAATTTATTTATTCTCAATTACTTCACAGTTGGCATGTACTTTTGACTGTATGCAATATGTGTTATGAAGAAGGGACTCTGTTGACTGTCTGAAAATGTTACCATTCATTACCTATTAGATCGCAAAACTTCATTTTTGAGTGTGCTACCCCCTTTTTTCTTTTAAAAGAGAAAGAAATCTATAATTTTCTTCAATATTGGTGCTTTCATTTGATTCTGTATACTGTGACGAATAAATCAAGTTTTACTTTATTAATGGCTTATTGTCCTTGTCGCTTTCTTGTGTTGCTTTGTTGGATTTAAGAATTTGAATAATGATTTTCATTGTGCAGAAGCTTGATTTCCTGCAAGAGAGGATCATATCATTAGCTTTTGATGTGATTTCACACATTCTGGAGACAGGCCCCGTAATTTCTTCTACATTTGTTGGTTTACTATTCAATTATACAATAAGTGGTTTCTCTTGACAAGATCTTACTAATTATCTGGTTTGGATGAGGACCATTGCATTTCTACAATTTTGAAGTTTTCAGTTCATTTGAAACAGGGATGGAGATTAGTTTCACCCCATTTTTCATTTTTGTTGGACAATGCAATCTTCCCAGCATTGGTACTAAATGAGAAGGTATGACATCTCATGGTTAAAAGAGAGAAACAATATGATATCTGGATAGGAAAAAACATGTTCACTATCATTTGAAAATATCTTTGTTAAAGTTTGAAGTTGACTGATAGTAATTATCTAGTTCTTATGGCTGTGATTGTGAGCAGGATATTTCAGAATGGGAAGAAGATGCAGATGAGTACATACGGAAAAATCTTCCATCTGAACTTGTATGAGAATATATGATCTTTGGGACTTAATTATTATTCTAATTATTATCGTCATTGATCTTTTCTCACTTTGTTGTCAGGAAGAAATTTCCGGATGGAGGGAAGATTTATTTACAGCCAGAAAAAGTGCTATAAACTTACTGGGTGTTATTTCAATGTCAAAGGTTTTATTTGATTGTCCTTAATGAAAGTCTGAGCTATGTGTTTCAATAAAATTGCTGTTCAATTTCCCTTTAATGCCTTCAGGGACCTCCAATTGGAGCTTCTGCTAATGGTTCTTTGGCTCTATCCAAGCGTAAGAAAAGTGAAAAGAGTAGGAGAAATAATCTGCATCGTTCTATGGGGGAGTTGCTGGTGCTTCCATATCTGTCAAAGTTTCCCGTTCCATGTGATGGAAATGCCTCTGATTCTAGAATTCTGAAGGAGTAAGTTCGCTAGCATGTCTCATATATATTATAATGGTCCATATTTTGTTTCAATGCCCCATTTTTTAACTTAAGCTCCTGCAAGTTATCCTAAATCATATCACTAAAAACTGTATGTAACATAAACACAACTACTAGGTTTTGGTTGCAATAGCGTGTGGTTTTGTTTTCTCTTGTTCTTTGTCATTTTCATATGTAGTCATTTCAAAGTTCAAGCTCTCTTATTTTGATTTTTTTTTTTTTTAAATTGATGAAGTATTTTGGTCATGTTTATTGAACAAAGTTTGAGCAAATTGTTTTGTGGCTGTCTGGTATTCAAATAAATAAGAATAGAAGAAAAGGTGATGAAATCAAATAAATGAGGATCTTCGTTTTATGAAATCTTAGCCATGGCAGGTGTATTTCTCTTTTTCCTTGTTCTTTTTGTGGTTCTGGTAATTCTTTTCTCTGTTAATATGCTTTGTATTCCTTCTTTTCATTCATTCTCATCATGATGTTCCCATAATCATCATTTTCTTCTATGGAGATGCCTAATCACTTCTAACCTAAATGCCTATCAGTTTCTTTTTTGAAATTTCTTTAGTATCTTTTGTGCTTTTTTATTTATCTTATTCTGTTGGTATGTCAATTATGGCAGTTATTTTGCAGTTCTGATGGCTTATGGTGGCCTGCAAGATGTAAGGAAATCTGTTTCTATTGTTCAACCATTGGTGAAGTGTGGTTTAGTGAGAATTTACAAATGAGGATTTTCAATTGTGATATCACATTTACAGTTCCTAAGGGAGCAGAAACCTGAATTCACAACAAATCTGGTTCGTAATCGGGTGCTACCATTGTATGCTATGTCTGTGTGCCTGCCGTACTTGGTTGCCTCAGCGAACTGGGTCCTTGGAGAGCTAGGGTCTTGTCTGCCAGAAGTAAGACAGTTTACTGCTTTTGAGCTTTTCTTTTCTCATTTCATTTGTGCAAAAGCATTGTTTTTTTAAGCATTCATTTAATTTCACGTTTGTTTAATATTTCGATACACTTTCATAAGTGCTGATATTCATTTCTAATTTTCTGATTTATCATAATCTTCATCATTATACTCTGACTTTTCAGTCTTGCTTTCAGGATATGAGTGCTGATATATATTCCTCATTGCTTAAGGCATTGACAATGCCAGATAAGGGGGACACTTCATTTTATCCTGTGCGGGTTTCTGCAGCTGGGGCAATCATTGGGATACTTGAAGTAAGTGTCCAAATCAACATTTTGGATTGCTTAATCAGGAATTTGTGCTTCTGGTTATTCACCTGGCTTCTATGTTATTTTTTTTTTGCTTCAGAATGACTACCTGCCACCTGAGTGGTATCCACTTCTTCAAGTTGTAGTTGGAAGTATTGGTAATGAAGATGAAGAGAATTCCATTTTATTTGAGCTTCTCAGTTCTGTGGTGGGGGCTGCAAATGAAAATGTTATAGATCATATTCCTTTTATCATTTCATCATTGGTTGGTGCAATCTCAAAGCATATACGTCCTAATTCAGAGCCATGGCCACAAGTATGTGAAGATTCCTGTGCCTAGGCTGTTTAGTTAATCATTTCAAATAAAGTGTTCCTGAAAACAGAAAAGGAGGAACAAGAATGAAAAACTGTTGTAACATTTAAAAAGAGCATTTGAGAATTTTGTCTATTATGATTGTTATTACTGTGGCAAATTTCAAATGATCAAGGATGTTGCATTCTTATTAGGTTGTTGAGCGGGGCTTTGCGGCATTAGCACTAATGGCTCAGTCTTGGGAGAACTTCATGCCTGAAGAGGTTGAGCAGAGCAAGTCAAGTGAAAAGTGGAAGTCTAGTCAAGCTGCCATTGCTAAAGCCTTGTCAGCACTCTTGCAACAGGCTTGGCTTGCATGCATTCATCCCTTGGTTAGTCTTAAGTTCCCTGTGATATATTAAAAACATGATTCTTTCTCTCAATGACCGACTTGGATCATATTTTTTGTTTTATTTATTTTTAAATAATATTCTACTTGAATATTTTCTTTTTTCTCATTCCAAAGGGGGAAATTTTTTTGTTTTGTTTGACTTAAAGATTTTTATTACTCTGAATCCGTTTAAGATCAGTTTCATAATCTACATAGTCTGTGGATTTAGCTTTGCATTTGTCAGAAATGTTTGCTCATTTAACATGTAAAGGATACATCACTAGGATCAGGAAGGTGAAGTTTCTACCCCTTTCTCGTGCATAGACGATTCTTCAACATTGCTACGGTCTATCATGCTCTCTGTCTCTGCAAGCAATGCCATTGGAGAGCTTAAATTATCAGAGTTATTATTAGTTTGGGCTGATATGATAGCGGACTGGCATGCTTGGGAAGAAACAGAGGATTTGTCTATATTTGACTGCATTAAGGAGGTCGTTAGTCTACACAGTACATACGGGCTCAAGAACTTTGTTGTCAGACAGATGCCATCCCCTCCTGCTCCACCTGTGCCCCAGCGGTCAATAATTGAAGGCATTTCTGCCTTTCTAAGTGAGGCCATTCTACAATATCCATCTGCAACCTGGAGGGCCTGCTCATGTGTGCATACACTGTTACTTGTTCCAAATTACTCCTCTGAAACAGAGAGTGTGAAGCAATCGTTGGCAGTTGTTTTCACCCGAGCAGCATTTTCTCATTTTAGAGCAATTCAAAGCAAGCCTTGCCCACTTTGGAAGCCTTTGGTGCTTGCTATATCATCATGCAACCTCTGTTGTCCTGATATCGTGGATGGAATTTTAAATAAGGATGAAGATGGAGGCTTCACAATCTGGGCATCTGCACTGGCTTCTTTCTGTAGTAGCAACTTTGAACCTAGTCTTTGCACAGAGTCTGAGATTAAGTTAGCTGGTTAGTTCCTTTCTTCCTGAATTTTGAATTACTTGGAGGAAAGCCGTCTCAATAGTGTAGCCACATCTTTGGATATGTACAGCTAGTTCTCTTTCTAGCATATTGCTTAATAATCCTTTCTTTTTTTCAAAAAATAATGTCGCCTATTTGTTGGTTGATGTGTGGCAAAATGTGGCTGAATGTTGTTTTTCATATAATTGATACTGTTTGACATTTAGATTTTTCTGATTGTTGATGTTTCACTGTTGTGTTAAATGGTACCTTGGGCCCCGAACTGACTGATCAGGAGCTTCACGGTTCAACATTTCTGCTGGGTGGGGATTTGACATATATAGTTGCTCCAGAACTGTTGTCATGTTCACAATACTGCTATTTGATTTGTGTTGTGTCATATATNGCGGACTGGCATGCTTGGGAAGAAACAGAGGATTTGTCTATATTTGACTGCATTAAGGAGGTCGTTAGTCTACACAGTACATACGGGCTCAAGAACTTTGTTGTCAGACAGATGCCATCCCCTCCTGCTCCACCTGTGCCCCAGCGGTCAATAATTGAAGGCATTTCTGCCTTTCTAAGTGAGGCCATTCTACAATATCCATCTGCAACCTGGAGGGCCTGCTCATGTGTGCATACACTGTTACTTGTTCCAAATTACTCCTCTGAAACAGAGTGTGTGAAGCAATCGTTGGCAGTTGTTTTCACCCGAGCAGCATTTTCTCATTTTAGAGCAATTCAAAGCAAGCCTTGCCCACTTTGGAAGCCTTTGGTGCTTGCTATATCATCATGCTACCTCTGTTGTCCTGATATCGTGGATGGAATTTTAAATAAGGATGAAGATGGAGGCTTCACAATCTGGGCATCTGCATTGGCTTCTGTCTGTAGTAGCACCTTTGAACCTGGTCTTTGCACAGAGTCTGAGATTAAGTTAGCTGGTTAGTTCCTTTCTTCCTGAATTTTGAATTACTTGGAGGAAAGCCGTCTCAATATTGTAGCCACATCTTTGGATATGTACAGCTAGTTCTCTCTCTAGCATATTGCTTAATAAGCCTTTCTTTTTTTCAAAAAATAATGTCTCCTATTTGTTGGTTGATGTGGGCAAAATGTGGCTGAACATTGTTTTTCATATAATTGATACTGTTTGACATTTAGATTTTTCTGATTGTTGATGTTTCACTGTTGTGTTAAATGGTACCTTGGGCCCCTAACTGACTGATCAGGAGCTTCACGGTTCAACATTTCTTCTGGGTGGGGATTTGACATATATAGTTGCTCCAGAACTGTTGTCATGTTCACAATACTGCTGTTTGATTTGTGTTGTGTCATATATATAGCACTTCTAGGACTCCTCAAATGGCAACCAAAAATTTTAGTCCTTGTGATTTCACTTTTTTTGTATGGGTAGATGGCTATTCAATAACATTATATTAATACTCCAACCTTTCCAGGGTTGAAAGCTGAATGTCAACTTTGGTTGACAGTCTTTTTCTCTCTTATCTTCTTTCACTGCTCTCTTTCCTGAATTATTTCAGTATAAGGGCCTATCTAATGGCTGTTAATTTGCAGTATTAACACTGGCCAAAGTGGTTGAACGGCTTCTAGGATTAGGGAATCCAGGGGGCAATTTGTTACAGGATTGCTATGCTTCACTAATGGAGGCATCTGTGCGGCTGAAAGAAGTACAGGAAGAAACAGAAAATGATGAAGAAGATGACGAGGCTGAAGATGAAGATGAAGATGAAGATGATGATGAGGAAAGCCAAGATGATGATGAGGTTTGACTTTCAAAATATCTTGTACTGTTCTAAATTCCAAGGGATGCTATCATTTACTGTTTGCCCATTATTCTTTAGTTGAGGCTTAAAAATAAATTGGCAAATAAAGCTGAAGTTAGATGTATATGGGAGATTAGGTTTTTATGTTTGAAGTACATTAATTCTTGTCCCATGTAGTCAATATCTGGAAGGTAAACATTGTGTTTGGTTTTGTTGATTAGGATTCTGAAGGTGATGAATGCGAAGAAACTGAAGAAGAGTTTCTGGAAAGGTATGCTCAAGCAGCTGTTGACTTGGAAAATAATACACTTGTTGAAGAAGGAGACGTAGAAGATCAAGAATATGACATTGATTTGGGTAAGCCTCTTAATTCATTGTTTTACGAGAAAATTGATGAAAAATCTTTTGCAGGCTATTTGATGGTTGAAATTAATATATTTGTGCTTGAAGCTAATGTATATAACTAAGTTATATTGCAAATTGAGAAAATTGGGCGTTGATCTTTTCGAAGTTTTTTGACAGGGATTTTAGCTCAATGTTCACTTCTGAAATTTCCTTTTTGTGCATAAAGCATGGATTTGTGCCTCATCAGACAAGAGTTTGACACATTAACTTTTCAGATATAATCCTCTTAGCTAAACTCTATTAGGTAGTATCGTATTTTAGGAAACTCAGCCTAGCAGCTAAGAGAGATAGTTTATTCGTTTCAAGTTTCAATATATGTAATACTTAAGACATGATTCACATCTTTGCATTTTCAAGAGAGGAAACCAACCCGCCATAACATTAGCAGCCAGTGCGGTTGATCAGATCCACGGATTCTATGAATATAACCATAAGAATACAATATCATTTTTCATATACTGTTGTGTTTATATGTGCATACTTAAGTGCATCCATGTGTAAAAGCATGTGAAAACAATCACACCAAGGATAGATCATACATATAGATGTTGCTGCATATATAGGCCAAGGGCTATGAACTAATGTACTTTATGCAGGGCCTCTTATATGCAAAACAGTTGTGAATTATTTACTTATCTGCTATTCTGATTGTGATTATAGGTTCTTTAGAAGAGGTTGACCAACTGAATGTCGTGGCATCATTGATAGAGAGATACCACAATGTTCTCATGCAAGGACAGGCATTGCTATCACAGGAGCTAATTTCAAAATTCCGGAATGCCTTCCCTCAGTACAATTTTTTTTCCAGTTATCAAAGTGAGATGGGGGATTTTGTAAAAATTTTCCAGGGCTGACTGTTAGATGCCCAAATACTCTTCTCATTATTTAAATTGGCTTGTTTTTATATTATTTTTTGTGTGAGTGTTATTCACAAAAAAATATGAGTAGTTCTACTTCTATACAAGTTAATAAACTAAAGTCTTGTTTTTTTTTTTTTTTTAAATAATAAATTTATTCTTAAATTAAGTTATTAAACATACCTGTATTTTCTTATAAACACTTCTGACACCTTAATTATGTAAATATAAACCTTAATTTTTTATATTCGTATTCAAAGTTCAAACTAATTTTTTTGATGAAGTTTCTAATTCAATCTAGTTTGAACTTTTTGATAAATATGAAATATTTTGTAGAATTAAGAAATTATGTCTTTATGGGAGAACATAATTTTGAAAATTGTGTTAGCTCTTTCAAAAATTAACCGAGCTGTGTGTAAGTGGGTTCAGACACTGTGGTTAAAGAAAAAATAATTTTGAGAACTATATTTCTTTTGATAACACTCTTTGCTTCATCAACTTCTCTTTACCTAAAATAAATTCTTTTAAAAAAAAATGAATTTTAGCAAAACAAAAAGTGAGGTACCGAAAACAAACAATCAATTATAAATATAATATCTATATTTTCATAAGGAAGTTGCTCTCTATTGAACTAATACTTTTATTATAAAATTAAAACTTTTTTATATTTATCAAATAAAAAATATTCTAAATTTTAATTTTTATTTGGAGTAAAAGGAATTTGCAAAGGGCAAAAAAAATGAATGTAGGTTATGATTTGATCTTTTGAGTTGTTTTATTTATGGACAAATTTATAATTAAATTTTTTTTTTTTAAATAAACTTTCTTTATTTGATCTGATTGCAAAGGCGACGGCAGGTTGCTTATTGGAATCTAATTTCTTGATGGCTGCAAACTGCCTACTTCTCATAACACCAAAATGCAATCTTCCATATCAGCCCTCACCAATTAATGAGTCTGCACAAAAATTCTGTTTTATTCCTTTGAGTTCATCAATTGAAATGGCAGGGACAACTACAGGTTGAACCTTTAATGTCTGTTTCCTTTGGTGCAGCTTCTTTCATGTAATAACCTCCAGTAATGCCTTAAAAAAAGCACCTGATTAGGTTCATAATAATGAAACAAAGGCCATAATAGATGGAATGATAATGAGATATATAAAAAACCAGAATTTGCACTTCATATCACTTGCTGAGTTATTAGGTGCAAATGGTCCGTTCTTATTAGGTTTGTTGATTGGGGCTTTGCGGCATTAGCAGTAATGGCTCAGTCTTGGGAGAAGTTTCATGCCTGAAGAGGTATTTTGTGTCTTATTCTAGTACTTAAGAGCTAAGTTATATAGCAGTATTTTATAGCAATGAAGGTGTATTCAGAGTGTTGCCTTTTCTTTCTTTACTTGCTACTAATTTTTCTTTCTTATAGCTTTTCATAATGTAGTAGTTTCCTACACTTAATTGTAAATTATCCCCTCTTGATTCTCATTTTGTTCTTTGTTTCTCTCATGCATCTCTTTCTCCAATGATGTTTTTAGAGCTTTTTTCCAGAGTGGTAGTTTCCTACACACTTAATTGTTTTGTTTACGTTGTGATAACCTCTACAGTACATAATACATGAACCATTTCAGTTACAACCTCTTTTCTAATTAGCTTTACACGTTAAACCAATCTCGCTATAAATTAAAGTTAAACTCCCCTACAACTTTGCAAACAAATTACTAATGGCCTACCATTCTTCAGCTTTTCTTATTCCTCTCCTTCTATTTTCTTTCCTTTTTCACTCATATGCCCTGACTCCCCATCTCCAAGTACCTGACAAAGTAATTGATGCCCTTTGTGATGAAATTGTGAACCCAGAGCTTTGCAAAACCACTCTAAAAAATTTCACAATAAAATCCCAAGTGGCAGATAGGCATGAACTTGGTGTAATCACAGTTCTCTTAGCAACTACACAAGCAAGATTAACCAGAAATGGTTTCAAAGAAATCCTACAAAATGAGAAAGATGATGCAACGAAGAACTATTTGTTGAATTGTTTGAATGATTATACAGTAACATTGGACAAGCTTAGAGCTGCCGATTTGCTATCCAACCAGAAGGATTATAAGGGTATGATCAAATTGGTGAATGAAGCCGTGGAGATGTCAAGAAACTGTAGAGATGGTTTCAAAAATTTGCCAAGCCACCCATCTAAAGCCTTGGAAGAAAATTACCAGAAAATGGTATGGCTCAATGACATGGCACTCATCACTCTTCATGTTCTTGGTGGGTGACAAATGAAATTTCATGTTACAGACCCTAAATAAAATAAGATTCTATATCATATTATTCCATTGGAAATCTTGGCTTCAAATACCAATAAATCCACTATTTAGTTCCATGTTTCACCTTTCATATATTTCAATGCAAAAATTGAAAACACTTGTATTCACTCCATAAAAGAACATAGCAAGTGGTCGGACATTATTCTATTAAGGTGGCATAGTGAGAGGGATGTTTATAACAAATGGTCCATTCTTATTAGTTGAACCTTTAATGTGTGTTTCCTTTGGGGCAGCTTCTTTCATGTAATGACCTCCAGTATTGCCTTAAAAAAAAAAAAGTAGGTTCATAATAATGAAACAAAAGCCATAATAGATGGAACGGCAATGAGATATATAAGAAACCAGAATTTGTTGAAATGGGGCTTTGCGGCATTAGCACTAATGGTAATGGCTCAGTCTTGGGAGAACTTCATGCCTGAAGAGGTTAAGCATAACTAGTTAAGTGAAAGGTGGAAGTCTGGTCAAGCTGCCATTGCTAAATCTTTGTCAAGAGAGGCTTGGCTTACACGCAGTCATCGAAAATGTGGTTGTTTAATTCTCACCATCAGTGACAATGACCACTTTTTTTGTTCGTTTGATTGGGGTGTTTTCACCCTCGACAAGAATCGTTCAAAAAGTTTTTGCCATCCTATTAAAACTAGATTAAATAAATGGCTAGCTACTTGCATATGTGTACATTTATAGTGGTATTTTCAAAAGAAAACTCCTCTTTTTATGTAAAGAATATATGTTGATATTTTTTTTTGTTAAACATTTTATTCCGTTAATGAAATTTATATTATATGATCATATAGCGTGATTATATTTATTATTGTTTATTAATTCTTTTAAGACTGAGATAATGATAATAAACAATAAGGTTTTACTATGGAATCAATAGGAGTAAAGTTGAAAACAAGTTCAATATATACAAAAATAAATTACATTTAAACACTAATTCACGGTACTACATCAATATTTTTTTGATCGATTTAATTTCCCATAATAACAACGTAGATTGAAGCGATAGAGAAATTAAAAAAAGAAATGTGAAAGTACGTATAAAAAAAAATGAATATCTATTCAACAAAGTATTAAATAATATTTATAGTGTGATATGATATTTAAATTGACATACTATATAGTATAAACAACCTTTCCTTAATAATAATATAGGATCTTATAATTTTATATATTTCAATGCATAAATTGAGAACACTTATATTCACATTGGACAAAGCGGGAGAAATAGAGAAGGCCTAGCTTTAAGCAAATTTATTAAGTCTTTGTTTTTTATGGTACATAACAAAAAAGACTGTATTCTCATGATTCAACAAAATAATTGTTTATCAAAGTCGACAAGAAAGAAATACAAAGAGCACCAAAAGAACAACCCGGTTTATGTGGAGCATAGCATCAAGGAAGATTCAGTTCAGGTAGAGCAAGGAAGGCAAGAGGGTTTGGATTAGGTAGAACCCATTGATGAAGGCCAAGCTCAAAACACTCAAGAGGAGGCTGAACTAGAAGGGGATAATGCAGCAAATCGGAATGACCATCAGCTCACAAGAGACCAAGAAAGGAGGCAACTCAGACCACCTTTGAGATATGGTCTTGCAAATGTTGTTGCAGTTGCACATTACTCGAAATGAGGGTTAATCAACTACGAATCAGAGACTTATAGAGATGCCATGGGATGTAAGGGTTCATCAAGATGGAAGCTAGCCATGGAGGAAGAAATGCATTCCTTGAGGAAGAACAACACTTGGGAATTAGTATCTAAACCAAAAAACAGAGAGTTGTGGATTGTATGGATTTACAAGGTCAAGGAAGGCAATTCTCCAGGGGATAAAGTCCAATATAAGGCTATGCTAGTGGTGAAAGGGTTCACACAAAAAGAGAGCATAGATTTCACAGAAATTTTCTCACCGAAATTTTCTCACCGGTTGTGAAATACAAGATGATAAGGATGGTGCTAGCTACGGTGGTCCAATTTGATTGGGAGATTGAGCAAATGGATGTGAAGACAGCGTTCTTACATGAAGAGCTACTACGATTCATGCTTGTACTACAAAGGTCACAAGGTGGAGGAAATGGTGATTATCCTAATCTATGTTGATGATATGCTATTGGTTGGTAGCAGCAAGGAGAGAATAGAAAGATTGAAGGCTCAACTCAGCTCAGAGTTTGAGATGAAGGATCTTGGTCATGCTCAAAAGATCCTTGGGATGTGTATAATACGGGAAAGGGAGAGAAACAGGTTGAAAATTTCTCAGACTTCATAAATAGAGAAGATGGTGTCTAAGTTCTCTATGGAAGATTTTAAACCAATAAAAATTCCCCTTGCTGGTCATTTCAAGTTCTTTAGCGATCAATGTCCAAGTTCAGATGAGGAGAAGAAGGAAATGGAGAAAGTTCCCTACTCTAGTGCGGTTGAATCAATCATGTTCACTATGGTAAGCACTAGACTTGACATTTCTCATGCTATAAGTGTCCTCAGCAGGTTTATGGGTAATCTTGGAAAAGAGCATTGGATTGGGATGAAGTGGTTGCTGAGGTTTTTGAAGGGAAGCTCAAATGTGAGGCTTGTTTATGAAAAGAGGGGTAAGTCTATTTGGTTAGAAGGTTATGGGATTCAGACTATGGAGCAGACCGGGATAAGAGAATATTGATCATTTCCTATTTCTTCAACTTAAACGGATGTTGTATAAGTTGGAAAGCTTAGTTACAGCCTATCGTAGCACTCTCAACAACTGAAGCAGAATATATAGCAACTACAGAAGCTATTAAGGAGGCCTTATGGTGGAAAGGATTGTTGGAAGAGTTGAATATCCTTAAAGAGCAGGTGGTAGTATACTCCGATAGTCAAAGTGCTTTGCATTTGTGTAAGAATTCGGTGTTTCATGAGAGGACAAAGCATATGGATGTTTGGTATCATTTCATTCTGGAAAAGGTGACGGAAGGAAGCAATCATGTGGACAAAGTAGCAACGGAAGAAAATCCTACAGCTTTAGGCACCAAAGTTCTAACTCTAAATAAGTTCAATCATTTCCTTGGACTTCTTAGAGTTAGAACCGGATGATGTGTTGTTTTATGCTTGAGTTTGGATCCTAAGTTCTCTGCACGTTTGGTTCGTTTTAATTGCTTAGACAAAGGTAGAGATTTTTGGTATTTTATCTAAGAATAAAAGTTTTGAGGAGTTCATGAGAAGAGTTTGCAGAATTTTGTGGTGTTTTGGTTAAAACACACAGCTTCACTTAAACCTCTTGGAGGGCTATGATTTGTTTGATTCTCTAGATCAAAGGGCTGAGATTGGTTTCAAGTTGGTTATGGTAGCTATCGCTCTATATAAAGGGTGTTATAGTAGCAATCAAACGACACTTGCATCAGATTTTTAAAGTCTTCTTCAGATCAGATTTTGGCTGAGTTTTAAAGAGAGAAGCTCTCAAATCTTCAGAGGCTTTTCTGGTAAGAGAGTGTATGTGAGATTGGGGTTAATAGAGGGCTTTGTAATTGGAATTTTCTGGGGAAAATTCCAAGGAAACACAACTTTCTTCTTCCTTTTCTTTTCTCTTCTCTCATTCATCAAGAACACATTGTTCTTGGTGAGTTGTTGTAATTGTAAGAACTCCATTGATTTAGTGCAAAGAGCTCAGAGGAGGCTCACGGGGCGTAGGTAATTTGCCGAACCTCGATAACAATTTCTTGTGTTTTCTCTTTTGTGGTTTGATTCTTGTTTTGGTACAAATCATTCTAGATTTGGGTGGTCGAAGGTCACAACCTGGGTTTAGTAGGTGATTTTCGATACTCAGGACTACCAGCCCATGAAGGCAAGACCAAATCAGTCATACTAGAGTGTACAGAATAAAAATTTTGGGGATCACGGAAAAATTCTGGGATGCACTCATTAAGAGTCCACTGGTAAAGTCTTTGCATGGTAGAAGGATACTCATTTGGCTCATAAACAGAAAGCACATCTGTACGTAGAACACTCAAAGGTAGCCTCTTAGCTTTATAACTGCATACAACCAGTTCCAAAAGGCACTTATCTGATACATGATGTGCAATTTCAGAAGTTGAATAGGTGAAGTTCAACTGCTCATCTCCTTTTGCTACCTGAAGTTTTCCCTTCAATGAGGAGACTGAGAGAACACAACACATAATCCTCAAGATACTCAGACAAGAAGTCAGAAGCAAACTCTTCCAACATGGAGTAAGAACAAACACCAACCTGAGCAGCTGGAAACAATGCAGTGATTGTTCTTAAGCAAGAGAATCTCCTAGAATGGTTACACATCAAATTTTTAAGTAGGTCAATTTTTAATTTAATTATAATTACCATAGTTTGGGTAAAGACGAAAATGAGCCTATCTATATATCATGTGAGAGGTTAAATATCAATTAACTGAGAAATTCAGAAAGTAACTACTAACAGATTTTTGTTTTTTTTTTCCCTCCAAGATTCTGATACACCCTCTCCTATATTTTCTGACTACAATCCTTTCCCATATTTTCTGCGTACAATCATTTCCCAATCAGAGCAATCAACAAGATTATTAAAGGTTCACTTTCGTTTTATGACTAGAGATGGGCGTTTGCCCCGGCCTCGCAGGGATCCGACCCGACCTGACCCGACCCGAATAGGGCACAGAATCCCTGAAAAATTCGGGGATAGGACCGGGGGTGGTCCTCAGAAAATCCCTGCACCCGGGGACAAGCTGAGGGAGCAGATAGTGCAATCTCCGGCCTGATCCGCCCTGCCCCGCCCTGCTTTTTTGAGAATTTTATGTTTTTTTTTTGTTCCCTTTGCGAGATTGTATATAAAATTAGAGTTTAAATCATGGTTTTAAGTAATGTATCTAAATTTATGATATTTACTTTTATAATACTTTCTAATGTTTGTATTAAATTTATAGAAAAATAATTTAAACGAGGGAGTCTAATAATTAAATATATGTATAATTACTTTGTGAATTTCACAAAATAATAATACATGACCCAAAAAAAATTTTGATTAGATTATTATAATTTACCAAACCAATATATTATGAGATTTATGTTGCAATGGATGATTTGAGTATATTATGAGGTTTATGTTGCAGCCTGAATGATGTTTATATTTTATTGCTTTGAAATCCATGAGCATGTTTCAATTTTTGCCAAGAAATTGTTGTTATTCACTATATTCATGTTAATTCTCAACAAAATTTTCTTTCAGGTATTTATTTTATGAATTTTAGTAGATGAAACTATTTCAGTGGAACATTACAATGCCTCAGCAACATAAAGCATCGGAATGTATTGGAATCTAAATTTCTCTATTTAATACTTTATAGAAAATGTGTCACTAACTTAGTAACAATTAAATTAGTTTATGGTGGTAGTTATGTATTGTTTTTTAAATTTTAATTTAAATTTTACAAGAAATTGTTGATTTTATACTTTCTTACCTTAAATTTAACTTTTTTAATGAATTAACTACTAAAATTAAGCAGTTAAATATAGTACCTACTAACGTGCTAGTTTTTCACAATTAAAATAATTATAATAATTTAATATTATTGTGAGAACATGCGGAAAGTTTTTATCTACACGGGGCAAAAATCCCCATTCAAGGGATAAATCCCCGTAGGGGAAAATTCCCCAAAAAGCCCCGTTCATCAGGTCAAACCGGGATGGGGATAGGAGTGATTCCATCCCCACAGGTTGGGGATGGTCATGAGAAAAATCTCCACCTACAGGGCCGGGCCAGGGATAGTCATGGGAGTGGGTAACGGGGACGGGGCCGGGGAATGCCCCGACCTGGCCCGTGCCCATCCCTATTTATGACCGTAGGGCAAAAAAAAATTATTTATTTCATATTTATATGTTTATACTGTTTGGTTTATAAGAAATTGAAAGAAAGAGCAAGAAAAATGTATGTTTATACTCCTGTTTGGTTTCTAAGAAACTTTAAAACTTTGCTAACATAATCCTCTAATCAACAAGAATCTCAATGGTGCACTTTCATATTTGAAGGAAAAAGCAAGAAACATAATCTTTATATGTCTATTAAGAGAAACTCTTTTCCCTGCATAGAGAACAAGATTCTCAAAAGTGTGAGGCTTATTCTATCAAGTTTACTATTTATTAATAACCACTATTAATTTGATTGTGGGTTAATTTTTGTCTTTAATAATTTCTTAATTTGAGATCGATTTGCTTAACTATTCCAAAAGTCAAATAATTGTCTCAAGCATGCAGATAATGAATTGGTATTTCAATTAATGAAACAATCGATTTATAGATAAATATGTTGTTTGAGTGATACAAGTTACAGTCTTTATAAATATATGCATGGCTAATGCTAATCAAATACAGTGGATTGGAAAGCATGGCTAATGCTGATGTGGATTGGAATACGGTTAACGCTATCATCACTGCATACCAAAAAAAAAAACCCATTGAAGACAATCTATTATCTTCTACCTCCACGATTAACTGCTTGCTACACCTGGACAATGAACTTCGAGCTATTGTTCGTGAGCTGTGCTATGGGATGAACCTTAATGCGGCCGAAGCAATGCTTGAGCAACAGTTAGTGGGGTTGGGATATGATGATAAGTTCAGAAACAACATTCAAATTCAGCTGTAAGATTTTCTAAACAACTTTAGAGGGTTTCAAAGCATGATTGTTTTACCACGGCGTCTAGCAGAGCTGAAAAGATTAATGTGCATAGAGGATCCTGTAATGAATATCCTTTTGCAAGTGAAAGACAGTGTTCTAACACCCAATACTACAGAGGCCAGTCTGTGGCTTCTTTGAGATGTGGAAATTTCTTAGTGAATTGGTATCCAACTACTTTCCATTGCACTTGCTCAATGTATGCCTATAACATACTCGTTTGTTTCATGATTTTGTTAGTTTAGTATTCACCAGCTGTTTTCAAAGTAGCATGAGGTATTTTCTTTTAGTATGTTGATGTTCAGCCTAAAAGATACACATGGATGAATAAAGATAACTTTTGTTCAGTCCAAATGTGCTATAAATCACTTCAACAAATTCAGCAAAGATTTTCTCTCTTTATTTATATTAGTCATGGAGTTGTGTTTGTTTCTTTTTGGGTTTTCCAAAATGGTTGCTATTCTGTTGTGCAATGAGACTTTGAATTAAACTTAATTAGTGGCAAATTTTGTTGGTTTGGGGATTTTCATGCTAAATTTTGGAACTATTGCAAGTTCTTAAATTTGATTGGAAATACTTTTTTTTTTTTCTTTTTGGTCTAAATGTTGGCAAGAAGGGAGATATTTGTTCTTTTTATTGCTACTGGCTAATTCACATATTATGAATAAAGTCTTTTTGTTATATGTACCAAAGATTAATGACTGAAGTTTGACTTCACAAACCCTTATTATTCACCGATCAAAAGCTAGAATTAGAGCATTAGTTTAATTTTAACATACTTCTTAAAATTGTTACAAAGTAAAAGATCTTCATTTGTTATCATCCAAAAGGACCTCTCCTTAATTAAGGTAAAAAATGATACTAAATTTTGAGAGTATACCATTGGCCACCTTTTTGGGTAACTGCAGCAATATGGTGGTATATATTATTTTCAAGAACCTAACTAGCTACAGTATGAAGGATAAGATGGTGAAATTTCAAATGCAAGTCACTTCCATTGTTTTTCCAAAATGGTTGCTAGTCTACAATAGTCTTTGTATGTCTAGACTTGAAATAGATTTGTTTCCGGTTGCTTGTTTTGGACTTGTAGAAATTTTTTGTTAATGAAAGATGGTTGGCCTTCTAGGTTCATGGTTTTTCGTAAGCGTTTATATATAGTATCAGTAAACTTCACTTTACTTTAGGGTCATGAATTGCCCTCTCTATTCACCTGTCAAAACCTATAGTTTAAAGCATTCATTTAATATAATATAGAATCTTATTTTATAGTGGGTGTGCAGGGCGGAGGGAGGGGGATTACGGAGGGTCAGTTGACCCTCCTTGACTTTGAAAATTATTAAAATATATATAATTTGATCCCTCTTGAGTCTTGTCCTCTCCATTTATCTTCATATCCCTGCTTAAGGTTTGATCAATCAAGGCATTTCTAACAACAAATTCTTAGATATCCATCTTCTGTTCCGACAAGAAACAATCGTGAGAAGGGTAGAATACTTATGCTCAATAAGACCGACAACCTTTTAGTTCCATGATCTGCCATATAGAGTTTCTACGGTATAATTCGATACTTCCCATCCTGATATAGAGTTTTCACATAGTTATATACGAAAAGTAGTAGTGTTAGGATTTATATGTACTTTTTACTTATTCTTAAGGGTAGTTTAGTACTTTTGTTCAGTTGTGTATATATTTAACTTTACTCTCTTTTTCTTGGGCTAATCTTAATACATGAAACCCTAATTTTCCTTTCTCAATCTTCTTTAAATCTTTGAGTATAGTATGTTAACATGATATCAGAGCAGATGATCCCAAGGGGATTTAGTAGCTGTTTTTGTTTTCTTCTTTTGGTGATTTGTGGGTGATTCTTGTGGTTGAGTGTGTGGCTTGGTTTGTGGTTGAATTCATGGGTGTTTTTTGGCATTGATTGTTGTTGGTTGGCAAGTGCTGGATAGGGCTAAGCTTGTGGTGGATTGTAGGTTGAAGGTTTAGCAAAATTGAAGAAAACCAGATCATAGGGGCCCAACTGCAATTTTTCAAACCTGTAGGAAATTTTTTGGGGGCCTGTCGTAGGTTTGAAAAGTTTTAGGACTGTTCTGAAAATTTTCTTTTCATTGAATTTTTTTTTTTTTTTTTTTACTTGGTGGTGTAATTGTGTTGATTTTTATTATGACTAGTGAAAACGATGATTCTCTTCAATCTATTAGTGTGAAATTAGTTAGAAGTACGAACTATTCATATTGGAGTTAAAAGGCAAGAAGATATGGGGTTAAATTTTTGGTACTTTGGGCAAACCTAAAGATGATAAGGCTGAAAAATATATAGAATTGTTAGAAGTTTGGGATGTGAATAATTCAAAATCATTACTTTGGATAAATAGCTCTATTGATCATTCTATAGGTACGCAATTGGCTAAGTATGAAATAGTCAAAGAGATTTGGGAACATTTGGAAAGATTGTATACCTAATCCAACTTTGCAAAACAATATCCGTTGGAGTGATATATTTGATCCCTCCAACGGAACAATATGAGTGTCTAAGAGTTTTATTCAGCAATGATAGATCTTTGGGATCAGTTGGCTCTTACAGAATAAATAGAGTTACGAGTTTTTGAACCATATATTGCTTGTAGAGAAGAACAACAACAGGTTCAATTTTTTATGGCTCTTCGTGATGAGCTTGAGGGACTTCGTGGGACAATTTTGCATTGTAGACCGCTTTCTTCTATTGATTCAGTGGTTAGTGAGTTGTTAGCAGAGGAGATACGTCTTAAAACTCAAACGCAAAAAGGAATTCTTCCCACACCTATTCCTTCTGTTTTGGCCGTACCATCTAGGCCATCCTCCAATTATCAAAGTAAGCCCAATTTGAAGGTTAGTTATGATGAATGTAGTTTTTGTAAGCAAAAAGGTCATTGGAAGGCTCAATGCCCGAAGTTACTAAATAGAGGACACCTACCACCACAACACCATCCTCTTCAGGGAAATTGGCAAATCAACGACCTTATAAGTCTTCTCAGCCTAAAACTGCAGTAGTTGTATCGTCATCAGACTCATTTGGTTTTGGCATCACGCCATCTCCCAATTCCTCAATAGCCGCATTTGCTGAGCAGTTTCAAAAGTTTCTTGCCACACAACCGCATGCTATGTCTGCCGCGTCTCCTACAGGTTTGTCAAGTTCTTCAGGTATGCCTTCTACCATGTGGGTATTAGACTCTGGAGCTTCTCATCATATGTCACCTGATCCCTCATCTTTTACTTCATTATGCCCTAAATCATTTGTGTTTGTCATGACTGCTGATGGCACTCCTATGCCTTTAGTAGGTGTTAGTTCAATTGTCACGCAAAATATATCTCTTCTTAATGTTTACCACATTGCTAAACTTACAATGAATCTTGTTTCTATTGGCCAATTATGTGTGACTGGTTACTTAGTCCTTTTTTCTTCAAGTTCTTGTCATGTGCAGGATCTACAATCCCAAAAGCTGATTGGGACATGCCGTAGGCAGAGGGGATTATATGTTTTGGATACGCTAAAAGCACCAGATATTGCAGCTTCTAGTATTGACTTGTCATCTTTTCGCTTAAGTAGTTCTTCTTCTAGTTTTTATTTATGGCACTCTTGTCTTGGTCATGTTTTGGCCTCTCGTTTAAGGTACTTAGTTTCCACAGAAGCATTAGGAAATTTGCAAACTAATGATATTTCAGATTGTTCTAGTTGTAAACTTGCAAAATTTTTTGCTTCACCTTTTAACCAAAGTGTTTCTTCCTCTTTTGCCCCATTTGATTTAATTCATTCTGATATGTGGGGACCTTCCCCTATTTCTACAAAAAGAGGGTTTCGGTATTATGTTTCCTTTATTGATGATTTCACTCGTTATTGTTGGGTTTATCTTATGAAAAACCATTCTGACTTTTTTAATATTTATAATGCATTTTGAGCCCTCATCAAAACTCAACACTCTACTGTGATTAAGTGTTTTAGATGTGATTTGGGTGGGGAGTACACTTCAAGTAAATTTTGTGAATTGCTTACTTTAGATGGCACCATCCATCAAACTTCGTGTACTGATACACCAGAGCAAATGGTGTTGCAAAGAGAAAACATATGCACATTGTTGAAACCGTGTGTTTCTATTGTTATCTGCCCATGTTCCTAGTTCTTTTTGGGGAGAAACAGTTCTTACAATAGTCCATCTAATTAAAAAGATCCCATCATCTAACACTTCAGGTTTGTCTCTGTTTGAAAAGTTGTATGGACATGCCTTTGATTATTCTTCTTTATGAGTTTTTGGATGTACTTTTTTTGTCCTTCGACCTCATGTTGAACATAGCAAATTATCTTCTCACTCTGCCATTTGTGTTTTTCTAGGTTATGGTGATGGTAAAAAAGGATACCGTTGCTTTGATCTAATTGCACAAAAATTGTATGTATCTCATTATGTTGTGTTTCTTGAGCACATACTTTTCTTTTCTATTTCTGATAGCTCTCTTAATCTGACTAAGTCTCATCTCATTCATATTGATCCCTTTTATGATGATGAAGATAGTTCATCCTTTAAGGTTCCACATGCAATAAATACAACCCCACCTCGTGTTTCCTACTCTCATGTTCCAATTACCCATTTTCCTCTTCATTATTCTTGCAAGGTTCACCCTAGTTTTCCTGTAGATACTGGTACTTTGGTCCCTGATGCTCCCTCTCTCCGTACAACCACTTAAGCACCTTCTGAGGTTGTGGCTCCTTCCCGCTATCCTCAACGCACTCGTAAGTCCACTAAATTACCTGATTTTTCTTACTCTTGTTCTTTTGCTTCTTTTGTAACCTCTATTCACAATCTTTCTGAGCCTTTATCTTATAGTGAGATAGTTCTTGATCCACTTTGGTAGCAAGCTATGGCTTAGGAACTTTCTGCTTTGCATAAGACAAACACTTGGGATTTTTTTGCCTTAACCCCCTAATTAGAAGGCAATTGGTTCTCGTTGGGTTTATAAAATAAAAATTAAGTCTAATAGGTCAATTGAGAGTTATAAAGCTAGATTGGTAGCTAAGGGATTTTCTCAACAATATGGTATGGATTATGAGGAGACTTTTGCTCCTGTTGCAAAAATGACTACTGTATGTACTCTTATTGCGGTTGCATCCATTTGTCAGTGGCATATATCTCAAATGGATGTTAAAAATGCCTTCTTGAATGCAATCTTCATGAAGAAGTCTACATGGTACCTCCTCCTAGTATGTCTCATAGTCTTGGAGAAGTTTGCAAACTCAAGAAAGTTTTATATGGTCTAAAACAAGCACCTTGAGCCTGGCTTGAAAAATTCTCTACTGTGATTTCTTCTCTTGGTTTTTACTCTAGTAATCATGATTCAACTCTTTTTATAAAGAGTACTCCTACTGTTCGTATTGTACTTTTTTTATATGTTAATCACCTGATTATTACTGGTGATGACATTGATGGAATTGCCTTGTTGAAATCATATTTGGCTAGTCAGTTTGAAATGAAGGACTTGGGCTCTTTGCGCTATTTTTTGGATATTGAAGTAGCCTTCTCTCCAAAAGGTCATCTTCTTTCTCAATCCAAGTATACAACTGACATCTTAGAGCGTGCTTGTCTTACAGATACCAAGATTGTTGATACTCCTCTTGAGCTTAATGTTCAATATTCTCCCTCTAATGGTGTCCCTTTGCAAGATCCCACTTTGTATCGCACTATTGTCAGTAGTTTGGTGTATCTCACTATTACTCGTCCAGATATTGCACATGCTGTTCACATAGTCAGCCAGTTTGTAATCTCCCTTACTACTATTCATTGGGCAGTTGTTCTTCGTAAATTGTGGTATTTTAGGGGTACTATTTTTAAAAGTCTTTTACTTCCATCTACATCCTCTTTGGAGTACATGCATACTCTGATGCTAATTGGGCTAGTGATCCTATTGATCGCAAATCTATCACTGGCTACTGTATTTTTTTAGGTGATTCTCTTATTTCTTGGAAGAGCAAAAAACAGCCGATCATTTCTAGATCTTCCACAGAAGCTGAGTATCGTGCTATGGCATCTACTACCACTAAGATAGTTTGGTTACGTTGGTTACTTGCCAATATGAGTGTTTCTCTCTCATCCTACTCCTATGTACTGTGATAACAAGAGTGTTATTCAAATTGCTCACAACTCAGTTTTCCATGAGTGAACCAAGTACATTGAGACTGATTGTCACCTCACTCGTCATCATCTTCAGCATGGCACTATTACATTGCCTTTTGTTTCTTCTTTTATACAGATTGCAAACTTGTTTACTAAGTCATACTCTATCTCTTGCTTTTGTTTCTTGGTTGACAAACTCTCGATGCTTCTTCCTGCCACATCGTAAGTTTGAGGAGGGATGCTAGGATTTATATAATTATATGTACTTTTTACTTATTCTTAGGGGTAGTTTAGTATTTTTGCTCAGTTGTGTATATATTTAACTTTACTCTCTTTTTCTTAGGTTAATCTTAATACATGGAACCTTAGTTTTCCTTTCTCGATCTTCTTTAAATCTTTGAGTATAGTATGTTAATAGTAGTAATACCTGTCAAGATTAGATAGTTTACTGAAAATACAAGAAGATAAGGACATGAGTATAATATTTGTGATGCAGATTATGATTTATGTGCTCAAAGCAGGCATGGAAAGAACTCAATAACAATGCTGCATACGTACTTCATTGGCAGATTTAGATAAAGAGGAAAGTCCAGTCTTATTTTTGGAAATTGAAATAACATCCTGGCCCCATGCAGAGAAACCAGATATTCCATCTCTATGTCCTTTAAAGACAATGGGTTGTGATAGCCAATTCCTGCAGGAATTATACAACGATTGAAAGATCCAGGAGGGAAACCAGATAATATAAAACATTTTAAAAGAGTTCCACTTTTCTTTAAAATCTTTTCCTGTGAGGAAAGTATTATTTGAGCATGAACCAGGAAATAGTTGAGAAAATTTATCTGGTATAATAAACCTAAACCAAAGATAGGAAATGCCTAAGCCTAAAATGGTATATGAGCACGAGAAAGAAAGCCCACAAAGTAAGATTCACGTATATGAAAATATTCCCCAGTCTATACCAAAATCATTTAAGAAGAATTCAGACAATTACACTTAATAATGTTTCTTTCATTTCCTCTCTCAATTTTACACCATCACAGTTACACAAAGATTGATTGGCGATTGGGGCATTTTCAAGCTGGATAATGATTCGGAGGTTGTGACCAAAGGTAACAGATCAAACAGATGGCCACCACCTTGGATTACTGCACCTCTGTGGTGATTTTTACGAGAGGAAAGGGAGGATCCATATTATAAACTGAAAATTTTAGCAGGGCTTGCTCAATTATTATAAGAACTTCCGCATTTTGTGTTTCTTGTACTTAGATCTAAGTTATATAGCAGTATTTTATAGGCATGAAGCTGTATTCCATAGTAAGTTGTATTTTTCATTTTGTTCTTTCATTGTTTTGTTTACGTTGTGATAACCTCTATAATACATAGTACATGAACCATTTCAACAACCTCTTTTCTAATTAGCTTTGCAAGTTAAACCAATCTCGCTATAAATTAAAGCTAAACTCCCCCACAACTTTGCAAACAAATTACTAATGGCCTTTTATTTTTCAGCTTTTCTTATTCCTCTCTTTTTAATTATTTTCTTTCCTTTTTCACTCATATGCCCTAACTCCCTAATCCCTATATCCAAGTACCTGACAAATAATTGATGCCCTTTGTGGTGAAATTGTGACCCCAGAGCTTTGCAAAACCACTCTGAAAAATTTCACAATAAAATCCCAAGTGGCAGATATGAATGAACTTGGTGTAATCACAGTTCTCTTAGCAACCACACAAGCAAGATTAACCAGAAATGGTTTCAAAGAAATCCTGCAAAATGAGAAAGATGACGCACGAAGAATGATTTGTTGAATTGTTGGAATGATTACACAGTAACATTGGACAAGTTAAGTGCTGCCCATTTGCCATCCAACCAGAAGGATTATAAGGGTATGATCAAATTGGTGAATGAAGCTGTGAAGATGTCAAGAAACTATACAAATCTTAGATTTATAGACTTTCTTTTCTAGTTAGTATAGTATTATTAAGTTACGTTAGGAAATAATTTATAATCCTAATCATAGGAGAATTAGATTTATAGAATTATAGTTGGAGCAGGATCAGATTTCCTGAAAATCTTAGATTTACAGTTAGACTGGGATTGGATTTCCTGAAAATCCTAGTAGATTTAGCCATTTAGGACTCTCATTGAGAGGCTATAAATACTTTCTCTCTGTAGCACCCAAAAATATATTCAGGAAACTAAAGCAAATAAGTTCGCTAGGTATCTTTTAAATATATTTTTTTTTTCTTTTCCAGGTATCTTTCAAATAAATAAATATATATAGATTACTCTAGATCTATATATATTGTATATATAATATATATGCTTTTTTTTTTTTGATTTTTTTTTTTTTTTTTTCAGGATGAAGGATAGAAATAATGTGGATTGGTCTTCAGATCTGTAACGCCCCGCTTGAGGTACGTTGTTATTGTTTCCTCTTTCGCCTCCCTCATTGAGTTTTTTTGGTAATATTGTTTGATTTTCATGTATGAGTGTGTGGTAGTTAATTGCCTTGAAATGGGTTAAAAAATGGAAGAAGTGTAGTATGCCGAGCTTCGCCGGCGAGCAGAAGAATCTTCGCCGCGGCGAAGATGTGTTGAACCACCGGAAACTCTCTGGACGGTTTCGCCGCGGCGACATAAGTTTCTTCGCCGCGGCGACGGGCCGATTTCATTTTGGTTGATTTTTAGACATTTTCTTCCCTAAGGGCAATTTGACCTTTCTACCCCTAATTAGGAAAAGTGGGGAGTTAATTATAAGGATTTTTCTTGGAGAAGTGTTGATATGGGGGTGAGTTTGTAATGAATCAAAGGATATATGGAGAATTCCCAAGAGAGTAGGCAAATGGAATGATGTGTTTATATTTCATTAAAAGGAATTAGAATCAAAGAAACCCCTCATTTCTTCTTCTCAAACGCAACTCTCCATCTTCACTCCTCTCACCTTCTCTTTCTTTTCTTTTGATCAAGGATTTCCAAGGGATTTTTGAAGTGATTTGAGGTAGAAAAGCAACCTAAGACTTCCTAAGGTAAGGATTCCTTTTTAAGTTGTGTGATTTGGGAGTTTTAACCCATATTGAAGATTGAGGGTTTTCATTCTTTTGGTTAAGATTAGAGGGAAAGTCAAGCTTAACAAGTGAAAGGAAGAACTTGTGAAGTCTCTCCATAACAAGGTGAGTAAAACCCAACCCAAGTTGAGATTTATGAATTCTCTTGATTAGGTTTTGATAGAAAGATGTATGTATGTGATGTGCATGTAATATGCCATGTATGGAGTATTAATTGGAGATTTCTATGCTTTGTGAATGTTAATACCTTGCATAAAGAAATGGGTTGTTGGGTTGACAAGGTAGTTGAGATGGATTTGAAGGGTTATGAAACCCTTTTTGGAAGTGTCTTGTTTGACAGGTTTTCATGGCCTTGTGAAGGGGTTTTTCCCCATTTTGGATGGTTAGAAAAGTTTTAGAATCATGGCTATAATGATTTTTATAGTGCACATGAGTTGTTGTGATGAAATGCCTAATAGAGGTTTGAGTGTGATAATGAACCTTAATTCTTGCAACATTGCATGTTGGTATATCATAGTGCATTGATGAAGTTGACCATCCATAGGCACTAGTTGTACATGGAGAGTGACCAAAAAGTGTAAGAGAATTGTGTGTGTAATTACCCTATGATTAGAGACTTGGTGAGTATAACTACTTTAAGTAGAGAACATTGAGAAATACTACAATAGAATGAATTAGAAGTAGTAATGTTGGGATGATGCTTGTGATCATCACCCGACCGCTATGGAATCGGATTGATGCTTTGGATCATCATCCGAATAGCCCTTAGTGATGGGTCGATGCTTTGTGATCGTCACCCAATGAGTAATAGAAATGGGGTAGATGCTTTGTTCACTATCCATTAGTTATTAGATAGTGGGTTGATGCTTTGTGATCATCATCCACGGCTAGTACAACGGGTTGATGCTTAGTGATCATCACCCTATAGTGACTAGAGCCGGTAAATGCTTGGTGAACGTTACCCAAAATTCATGAGGAACGGGTAGGTGCTAGGGTGATCTCCACCCGATAGTTAGGAAGAATCGAGTTGGTGCTTTGTGATCCTCACTCTGGTAGTCACTAAGAACGTTTTGGTACTGTGTGAATTCCACCCGATAGCCATAAGAGGGAGATGGTCTGTGTAACGCCATCCGGCCGTCCCTCCGGTAAGATGAGGCCATGATGTTATTAGAAATAGAAATAGAATCAGAAATAGTATAAGGAAAGAATTAAGAGTTATATACGGACAGACATTTAGAGGGTTTACTTACTGAGCATATTTTTGTGCTCACCCCGTTATTTCCTTTGTGGATGCAGGTCCTAGTGATGAAGCAGTCGGAGAGGCGTCGGCAAGCGAAGAGGAATAGCTACACTGTTCCCCTAATTCATCTTTAAAATGCATTTTTGTAACCAGTACTATTTGTGTATAAAAGACATATATTATTATTATAGAAAAGAACTTTGGGCCCAATTTTTTATTGCAATTATCATGCATTGTACTAGTTTTCAGTATTTGTTACAAGATCTACCTGAAGGATTCTTGGATGATCTCAAGAAGTTAGCTCTAAGTGACTACGTATCTTTTGGTAATGTTTGCAAGACATGGAGAGGCATTGTGACCAAAGCCATTTGTGCTAAGCCATTGCGAGGTTTTCCATGGCTGTTGATGTCTGGCTAATATGAAACCACAACAAGGAGTTGCTTTAGTATACTTGAAAATAAAATGCGATTCCTGCAGATCCCCAAATCTTACGGAGAATGTGTTTTGAGCGAAGGATGTGTTATGGATTCTTTTGAAGAATGGTTGATTATGGTGAAATTTCATCAATGTCCATTCAATATCTCTGTGATTAATCCATTGTCAGGCGTTAAAATTCATCTTCCTCCAATGGACGAGAATTATCGTAAGTTGATGTTTTCAAAATATCATGGTGATGAAAACTGTGTGTATATGTTATTCACTCGGTTGTGGAGTAAGTCAATATTTTGGACCCCGGAGCTCAAGATTGGTGTGAACTCAGAGCAGATCGGTACTATGATGGTATATCCTTGAATGGTTATTTTTATCTTTTGTACAATAATAATAACATCAGGGTCATTGATGGTACAAATATTCTTTCAACAGTTACAACTGAATTATACGAAGTTAGAATGCCTCATGATCTACCTATACAAGATGATGATGACATATCAATGTCATCGAGGTATTTAGTGGAGTTATGCGGAGAGATTATCCTTGTGTATCGATATTTAAGGAGAAAACATGATTTCCACTCTAGCATAAGGTTCGAGACTTATGATTGTAAGATATGTAAGCTAGATTTATCCAAGAAGGCTTGGGTGGCATTAGATAGCTTAGGGGATTATGTTTTATTTGTGAGTAGAAATTGTTCAAGATCTATTCTTGCAAAGGAACTTGGACTTGGTATGGCGAATTGCATCTACTTCACTTATGAATATGATGAACCACTAATGAATGAATGGGAATTCCCTCAATGTCGAGAAGGTTCCAACCAAAGAGATTGGGTTGTTTTCAACCTCGACAAGAATCATTCAAAAAGTTTTTGTCCTACCGAAACTACACTAAATAGATGGCCATCTACTTGGATAACTGTACCTTTATGGTGGTATTTCAAAAGAAAACTCCTCTTTTTATGTAAAGTCTTAATATTTTTTTGTTAAACATTTTATTCTGTTAATAAAGTTTATATTATATGATCATATAACGTGATTATGTTTATTACTCCCTCTGTTTAGAATAAAAGTCGTTTTAGTCTTATAAATTTTTTTCAAAATAAATGTCGTTTGGCCAAATGCAACCCTCTCTCTCTCTTTCTCGAAGTATGCCCCTGTCTCCTCTCTCTCTCTCTTTCCCTCACCTCTCATCTTCTCTCTCTCTCTCTCTCTCTCTCTCTCTTTCTCTCTCTTTCTCTTTCTCTTTCAAAAGCCATTAAACACAACTTTTCCATCAATCATCATTGTTTTTTCTTCGTTCCATTTCCCATGCACTTTCAGAGGGAGGAGCAAAGAAAAAAAAATTTACATTAAAAAATTAGTTTATTAAAAAACGTGCAATAACTGAAAACGGCTTTTATTTCGAAACAGAGAGAGTAATTCTTTTAAGATTGAGATGATGTTAATAAAAAATAAGATCTTATTATGGAATCAATAGGAATAAAGTTGAAAACAAGTTCAATATATACAAAGATAAATTACATTTAGACACTAATTCACAGTAACATTTATTTTATTGATTTATTTTTCATAATAACAATGTAGATTGAAGCGATAGAGAAATTAAATAAAGAAAAAAAATAAGAATATCTATTCAACAAAGTATTAAATAATATTTATAGTGTGATATGATATTTAAAATGGCATACTATACAGTATAAACAACCTTTCCTTAATAATAATATAGGATCTTATAATTTTATATATTTCAATGCATAAATTGAGAACACTTATACTCCCATTGGACGGCGCGGGAGAAATAGAGAAGGCCTAGCTTTAAGCAAATTTATTAAGTCTTTGTTTTTTATGGTACATAACAAATAAGACTTTATTTGTAATGTATCATCAAGATTCAACAAAATAATTGTTTATCAAAGTCGACAAGAAAGAAATACAAAGAGCAACAAAAGAACAAATATCTCCTTTCCTGCCGGAAACTCAAAAAAATGAATTTCCAAAAGAATAAGAGAACTTGCAATAACAGCAAGTCGGTAACATATACAACCCAAGCCAACACTAGACTCCTAACTTTACTGATAATCACTCAATAATTCACCACCTGCAGTCCATTAAGCCTGAAATATTAAAAATAGTGATTGAATTAGAGAATAACCAAAAAAAAAAAAAAAAAAAATTGGCAATCTAAAAGCGAATCCTAAATACAATATGAAGAGCATCTCCTGATGCAAGTTTTAATCGGAGCATTTGATTATCGTAGATGCTACTACATATACCTTGTTAGCAATGTTGTTCGAGAGCCATTCCAGTCCCTCATAAAGCCCTTCTCCAGAAGTGGCACATGTGCTCTGGATATACCTGCAAAATATCAACATTCAAAAACTTGAGTGTTTTCTATAGGTTTGATTGCCTTCCTCTGGGAGAGTAGCAATATTTATAAATTTTACCAGTGGCGTTGTCGTAGAGAATGAAGGCCAAGCTTATCGGTGATCTCTGCAGCATTCATTGCATTTGGAAGATCTTGTTTGTTAGCAAACACAAGCAACACAGCTTCCCTTAATTCATCCTGTCCACCACAAATAATCATCTTACTATGATTTTATGATAANCCAAAAAAAAAAACAAAAAAACAAAAAAAACTCAATATTTGAGAAATTGAAGTTTTAAGATAAGAAGAAGAAGAAGAGGAAGAAGAAGAAAGATTAAGGAAACCTATAATGCAAAATGGTGTAAATTCTCAACTCTTACTTGCATACTTATTGTACGTTTATATATAGCTTAGATACCCAAATTTGATTTCAAGTTCCATAACATGAGTAACATAGAGAATTCATACTTCATAATTAATTTGGGGACCCCAAAATCAATTTTATCATGAGTTTTCCTTTTTCCTTTGTGTTTACTTGCCAACCAAACAAATGTGACTATAGAATGTTAACTTTCCTTGAAATGACATGAAAAGGGAAGTTACTTCACTGAATAACATCAAAAAAGCAAGTCACCTCGTAAGTCCTCCTTGAGTTACCAAAAAAAGTCACAAAATAGTCACTTCAAGCAAACTAAAAAGTGGTACAAATGGATCCCTCCTTTTGAGCAATTACACATCAATAATTTGCTATTAAAAAGCTTTACCAGTGCCTGTTCAATATATCTCATATACTAATTACTTTTGTAACATCATAGATATTGACCACAAATTTAACTATCTCCTTTGGTAGTTCAGCTTGCCAATGAAGCAAGCGAAAAGGGAGCTGAGGAGGATGGGGAAGATGATAAGAACAGCTGTAGCAAGACCTAAGAGAATGTGGTCATAGCCGAATTAGTCTTTTAAGAAAGCAGCAACTGTTTTGGTCTCTCCAAACGATGATATTTATTTGTGAATGTCACCGTATTGCGAAGTTAACATGTCATTGAGCGCCCAAGACGTTGGAGATAGATAACACAACCAGATCCAACAATTTAGAATTCGATGCAAAAAATAAGAACTCCAATGAATTTGTTTTCATATGAATGATAAAACCATATCAAAACCAAGGTTTCTCATATTTGAAGAAGAAATAATTTCCCCAATAAGTCAATGCTAATCAAGCAAATAATCAGGATAACATTATAATTTAATTAGCTTACTTACGATGAAAACATAGAAGAGGTTCAGCATTGTGTAGGTAGATGAAGTCAAAACAGAAGCCAATTGAATGTTTGGTGTCAAAAACTCCAGCAGCATTCCCAGATAGTTGAAGCACATAAGTGAACAGAACATCAATGACTTTGTCTGGTCTCCCATCTCTCTCGCACAAATAAGTCTTGAAGAAGAGAAACCTTCAGATGTGAATAACCTGTTGTCTGAAACCAGTGACTTGATGAGTAGGCATTCAGACCCATAAAGATTAGAATGTTAAAAAATAAAGCTCATGACTTGCCTGTAAAATTTTCTGGATAGCAGGCAAACTCATTGTCTCCACAGCTTTTGGTGTAAAGAATTTTATGAACTCTTTCAGCAGTATGTAAGCCCACTCAGCTTCAGCATCTGATAAAGGAGTCACTACAAGAGGTAAACAGTAGGGAACACACATTTCAGTTGCAAATGATCCCATTGCTTTCAAGGCTCCTTGTTTTGCAAAATTTGCAGCATAACAAAGACGAGATCCATCTTTTGCTATGAGCTGAAATGGGGAGATAAACAAGTAGGATGACTTGACTGTTTTGGAAAAATGAGGAGATTCCAGAAGACTTTTAGCAGATGGTGTTCTAATAAATTTGTGTAAAAGGAAATAAAATAACGTTCTGACATATACTTTAATGATAAACTTATACCAGATAAACATGAAGATGAAGTAAAGAAGACATAAAAGAAAAACCTTGAAGCCTGATTCTAAAATATCTAGTACCATAAAAAGAAATAAACATGTACCTTGTCCAGTCTTTTTCAATGCATGCTTCAACAAGTATTTTTGTTCGAGGAGGAAGTTCCTGCAACACACCAGGAAAGACACCACTTTCCAAGTACATTGTCAATGAAGTCGAATAAAAAAGTGGCCTTCGCAAATGAAGTTCTGCCAAGAGACAACCAACTGAAAATATATCCTTCGCAATATCTTCAGATAAAGTCCTTGAATGAGATGATTTTTCCCTCCAAAGAAGTAACTCCTGATATTCCATGGAAGTTGCGTCTTCAGCTTCAATATGCTCAAGAAAATAATCCAAATTGATATCAGATGGCACCACATGCATGTTGATTGCCAACATCAAATAAACTAGAAAAACTTCCTCTGACACTGTCATGTAAAAAACCTTTTTCTGGAGAGAGGTGCATTGCAGGGTCATCTTGATGGTAATAGCAAAGAGGACTCAAATGTCGAGCATGTTCAGAAAAAGCAGATGCTTCTTTTAATTCTTGTAAATTGGTAGCTTGAAAGAGAAGAGAAATTTCATTATCCACTTTATTAACTTGGCATCTGGATCTAGCTGATTCACCATTACTAGACTGTTTCTTCCAGGTTGTGGTCTAATGTACAGGGTGTGGTAGAGCGAAAAGCTGACGGCGTCCAACTGACTTTGGCATTGTTGGCTCAGATGAAAGCAACATAACGTTCTCGGCAGCAAGAGCTGCCTTGTAATAGCCACTACTACTCAAAAGCTTATAATGAAATACATATAAAATAACATAAAGAAATTGGGCTCAAAATTTTCTTTTTATTAAAACATATATACATATTCTTTACAAACATATACATTTTTACACAAAATGTATAACATATACGAAAGTCATCGAAAACATAAGGGACAGTGCAACCGCTTCTTCTCGAACGCCGACATCCATCCGACAGTGTCCTCACCTAGGTCCTGCAAGACATGGGAAAACAACGGGGTGAGCACTAAAACAATGCTCAGTAAGTAAATCCTCTACTCATACTAGCCCCGTAACTCTCTTTCTCTAATTCTTTCCTTACAACTCCTCATTCAATTTCTCTTTGGGTACTTCTCTATTTTTCTCTTTCTCTTCTCCATAGAACTCTTTTCTCATAACTCTTTCATAAATCACGACCCCATCTTACCGAGGGCACGGTCGGGACTCACTCCCACTCTACGTGACCTCTACTCATTCTAGCCGATCGGACTCGGTTATACATGGATTCGGAACCCTTGGGCATGTGAGTGTATAATCTCTCTCTCGGGTACTCGGGTATAGCCCTCATCCGCATGCACTCTCACGGGCTACACCACTTCTCTATCTGATACTCATGCCGCTCTCTCAATGCGGCGTACATGCGGGAATACTCTACCCATTACTCACGGGTTCCCCATCGCACAACCTACTCTATTCTCTTTCTCCTAGCTCTAAAGAACTTATACTCAAATTTTTAAATAATCTCAAGCTACTTCTCAAGTGTATAAACAAAGGTGTAGAGCCAGCTCATGCTCCCTAATGCATTAAGAAATGCCACCTACAGATTTCCTCAAAACCGTCATTCTGCTAGGTCACACTAAACGGCCATAACTTGTGCATCCACCCAGATTCTACGGTTTTGGTCTCGTTTTAAAGCTTAGAAACGGGCTATAACTTCTCTGTTTTGGTCTCAGCCTAGTTCAAACCGTAATGCCCAAAAATTCTTAGAATACAACAGTGACAGAACAGATTTCACTTAGGCCTTTCATCAAACAACTCATATCATAAACCACTCTACTAAAATTACTATTATACTTCATTCTCTAGCCATCCAAAATGAGAGAAAACTCCCTCTATACTCATAATCCCTGTCAAGAAAAGCACTCCCAAAAAGCTTCACACAACATCTCTCAAACTTCATCTCAATCCTTCTCAATACACATTAAAACACTTCTCATACATGGAATCTATCCAACAACACAAAAATAGCTACTCATCTCAACAATTTCTCATTGTTATACTACATACTGATCATGCATACATCTCTACACAAAAGCTTGTTTAAAACTCAAGTTGGTTGGATTTACTTACCTTGTACAAAGATACTTCTTTAGCACTTTTCCTTCCCTTTGTGCTCTTGTCTCTTCTCTACAACTCAAAACAACCACAAGGACAGCGAGAACCAAATAAGACTCACTACAATTATAAAATTCACATCTAAAGCATGAATCCTTACCTTAGGATGCTTTAGATGAAATCCTACTCAAAACCCTCTTAAAACCCTTAGAAATCTTGGAAGATTGGATGGAGAAATTGAAGAAAATGGGCAAATGAAGAGGCGGTAGAATGAAATAAAGTTTTCTCTACACTTAACCCTTTTTAGTTCATATTATAACATCATTTCCCATTTTGCCCTTGCCTTTCTTGGAAATTTCATCTATATCCTTTGATTCTTTACAAATACACCCCCATCCAAACCAACTCTACTAAATTTCTTTCATTTTACTCCCCACTTTTCCTACTAATTAGGGTAGAATGGTCATTGTGTCCCAAAAGAAGAATTCTCTAGAAAACTCAAGAAACTTTGTCTTAGCTCGTCGCCGCGGCGTCTTGCGTCGCCTCGGCAAAACAGGGCAGAACCTACCCGTGGTTGCAACTCCTCCTCGCCGCGGCGAAGCTTCTTCTTCGCCCCGGCGAAGATTGGATTTCCAACTTCACCAAAACTCAACCAATTTCAAGGCAACAATTCAACCAACTCAACATACAAACTCAATTAAAGTTGAAACAATAAACTTTTAACTAATACAGCAAATCTTAAACACGTACCTCAAGTGGGATATTACATGCCTACCCTAACATTTTGTACCCAAAGGTGATATCTATCCGATTATGAATTTGGCTTGAAACCCAATGGTCTTCTAAAGCTTCTCGATGCAATTTTGTAAATTCCTCAGTGTTGGTATTTTTGTCTAAGAATAAAAGTTTTGAGGAGTTCATAAGAAGAGAAGGCTTGCAGAATTTTGTGGTGTTTTGGTTAAAACTTACAGCTTCACTTAAACCTCTTGGAGGGCTATGATTTGTTTGATTCTCTAAATCATGAGCCATTTTTCAATGCTATAAGGGCTAAT
This sequence comes from Pistacia vera, assembly GCF_008641045.1. Classification (NCBI taxonomy): domain Eukaryota; kingdom Viridiplantae; phylum Streptophyta; class Magnoliopsida; order Sapindales; family Anacardiaceae; genus Pistacia; species Pistacia vera. The sequence continues at coordinate 234,551 of NW_022196568.1, read as the reverse complement.
GATTTCAAAGCCAAGATGAGGGAAGGATCAAGTGGAGAAGGTCTATTCATTAGAGGAAGGCCTGTAACTCGGAATGGTAGCAACAACTATGGCAACTACCGGGACAAATCAAAAGGTAGAGGACAAAGCCATGGAAGATCACATTCTAAACCGAAATTTGGGGGAAAGCAATGCTACTACTACAATAAAGAGGGCCATTTCAAGAGAGGTTGGAGGAAGATGATGAGGGATGAGAAAGGAAAAGGTCATACCAATAATGGAGAGGCCTCAATTGCCAAGGGAGAACAGCAAGATAGTGATGTTCTCATTGTGTGCTCAAATGTGAGCGAAAGGCAAAGAAGCGAGAAATTGATCTTGGATTCTGGATGCACCTATCATATGTGTCCTAAATGTGATTGGTTCAAAAATTTCAAGGAAACCAATGGAGAAAAGTATTCTTGGGGGACAACACTTCTTGCCAAGTTAGGGGCATAGGAGACATCCAATTGAAGATGTTTGATGGAGTTACAAGGCTGCTGCAGAATGTGAATATCTTTTGGATTTGAGGAGAATTTTGATATCTTTGGGGCAGCTAGATTCCATGGGGTACACATACAAAGCAGAGGGAGGAAAGATCAAGGTAACTAAGGGTGCTTTGGTGGTAATCAAAGCAGCAATAAGGGATGGACTCTATGAGATGATTGGAAAGATAGACATCAAAGATCAAGTAGCAAACTTGATGGCTAAGATCGACAAGGCAACTCTATGGCATAATCGTTCGGGACATATGAGAGAAAAAGGGCTGCAAATTCTCAGCAAAAATGGCTCACTTAATGGTGACAAGGTAGAAAAGATTGACTTCTGCAAAAGTTGTGTTCTTGGGAAGCAACATCGGCTTAGCTTCAATACCAGAGTGCACAAATAAAAGGGTATTCTTAACTACATACATGCCGATCTTTGGGGGCCAACAAGAACACCAACACAAAGAGGTAATCTTTACTTTCTTTCTTTGATTGATGACTATTCTAGAAAGGCTTGGGTTTATTTGCTTAAAAATAAATCAGATGCTTTGAATAAGTTTGTGGTGTGGAAAAAGTTGGTAGAAACTCAAACGGGTAGGGTTGTTAAGGTTTTGAGAACCAATAATAGTCTAGAATTTTGTAATAAGGAATTTGACAAGTTTTGTGAGTTAAATGGAATTCTAAGACATAGAACGGTTGTGTATACCCCTCAACAAAATAGAGTTGTTGAGAGGATGAATAGGACCCTTTTGGACAAGGTTAGATGCATGATTGTTAGCTCCGATTTACCTAAGTGCTTTTGGGGGGAAGTTGTGCCTACTGTTGCGTATTTGGTTAATAGATCTCCCTCTAGAGCTTTGGACCTTAAGACTCCCGAAGAGATGTGGAGTGGGAAACCTCCTGAACTAAGCAACCTTAGGGCCTTTGGATGTGTTGCGTTTGCACATCAAAAGGATGATAAACTTAACCCAAGGTCTAGAAAGTGTGTATTTCTAGGACATGGAGAAGGGGTTGAGGGGTATAGGTTGTGGTCCTTAGAGCCTAATGGAACTAAACTCATAATAAGTAGGGATGTCATTTTTAATGAACAATTATTCCCTTATTTGGAGAAAACTAACCCTGCAGGAGAAAGTGAGCAAACCAACCCGGTTTATGTGGAGCATAGCATCAAGGAAGATTCAGTTCAAGTAGAGCAAAGAAGGCAGGAGGGTTTGGATCAGGTAGAACCCATTGATGAAGGCCAAGCTAAAAACACTCAAGAAAGGGCTAGGCTAGTGGCGAAAAGGTTCACACAAAGAGAGGGCATAGATTTCACATAAATTTTCTCACCGGTTATGAAATACAAACGATAAGGATGGTGCTAGCTATGGTGGTCCAATTTGACTGGGAGATTGAGCAAATGGATGTGAAGACATCATTCTTACATGGAGAGCTTGATGAGACCATCTACATGACGCAACCTAAAGGATATGAGGAAGGAAGGCAGGGGGATTTGGTGTGCAAATTGAAGAAATATCTCTATGGCTTGAAGCAATCACCTCGGTAGTGGAATAAGAGGTTCGATTCCTTTGTAACTAGTTTGGGTTTCATGAGGAGCTACTACGATTCATGCTTGTACTACAAAGGTCACAAGGTGGAGGAAATGGTGATTATCCTAATCTATGTTGATGATATGCTATTGGTTGGTAGCACCAAGGAGAGAATAGAAAGATTGAAGGCTCAACTCAGCTCAGAGTTTGAGATGAAGGATCTTGGTCACGCTCAAAAGATCCTTGGGATGTGTATAGTACGGGAAAAGGGAGAGAAACAGGTTGAAAATTTCTCAGACTTCATATATAGAGAAGATGGTGTCTAAGTTCTCTATGGAAGATTGTAAACCAATAAAAATTCCCCTTGCTAGTCATTTCAAGTTCTCTAGCGATCAATGTCCAAGTTCGGATAAGGAGAAGAAGGAAATGGAGAAAGTTCCCTACTCTAATGCGGTTGGATCAATCATGTTCACTATGGTAAGCACTAGACTTGACATTTCTCATGCTATAAGTGTCCTCAGCAGGTTTATGGGTAATCTTGGAAAAGAGCATTGGATTGGGATGAAGTGGTTGCTGAGGTATTTGAAGGGAAGCTCAGATGTGGGGCTTGTTTATGAGAAGGGGGGTAAGTGTATTTGGTTAGAAGGTTATGGGGATTCAGACTATGGGGCAGACCGGGAGAAGAGAAGATCGATCATTTCATATTTCTTCAAATTAAATGGATGTTGTATAAGTTGGAAGGCTCAGTTACAGCTTGTCGTAGCACTCTTAACAACCGAAGCATAATATATAGCAACTACAGAAGCTATTAAGGAGGCCCTATGGCGGAAACGATTGTTGGAAGAATTGAATGTCCTAAAAGAGCAGGTGGTAGTATACTTTGATAGTCAAAGTGCTTTGCAGTTGTGTAAGAATTTGGTGTTTCATGAGAGGAGAAAGCATGTGGATGTTCGGTATCATTTCATTCAGGAAAAGGTGATGGAAGGAAGCATTCGTGTGGACAAAGTAGCAACGGAAGAAAATCCTGCAGATTTAGGCACCAAAGTTCTAACTCTAAGTAAGTTCAATCATTGCCTTGTACTTCTTAGAGTTGGAACCAGATGATGTGTCGTTTTATGCTTGAGTTTGGATCCTAAGTTCTCTGCACGTTTGGTTCGTTTTAATTGCTTAGACAAAGGTAGAGATTGTTGGCATTTTGTCTAAGAATGAAAGTTTTGAGGAGTTCATGAGAAGAGAAGGTTTGTAGAATTTTGTGGTGTTTTGGTTAAAACACACAGCTTCACTTAAACCTCTTGGAGGGCTGTGATTTGTTTGATTCTCTAGATCAAAAGGCTGAGATTGGTTTCAAGTTGGTTGTGGTAGCTATTACTCTATATAAAAGGTGTTATAGCAGCAATCAAACAACACTTGCATCAGATTTGTTATAGCAGCAATCAAACAACACTTGCATCAGATTTTTAATGACACGACCCACCTCGACCCTCCGTACCCCATAAGCTCCAGGCGCACCTATGAGACTCGGGCGGCCGAGATGTGCCGTGTGGGAATCTAAAAACCTGTATTCTAAATACGTTTTTCATAAAAACATTCGCTTAGACTCATTTTGAAAGCATAAACACATAAGATAGATAGATATATATATATACATATATATATATATATATAAGATATGAATATCTAATACCATTCGTTTTTGGATTTTATGAACGTACAAGTTAGCTTTCATATTTTCAAATGTATATATATATATTTGAAAATATGAAAGCTAACTTGTACGTTCATAAAATCCAAAAACGAATGGTATCAGATATTCATATCTTTTATAATCAACACAGGAGATAAACATAAGGATAAAACATAATTCGGTAGCGATAACAAGCATGACATTTTTACACACATGATGAGTCGATGACGTAAGGGCCCAACCTCGAGAGGAATCACTCCTCAGCACGACTCTTCCTGTGAACCTGAGAAAAAGGGTCTAAAAGGGGTGAGCTGAAATACTCAGTGAGTGGGGGATTGGGGAGAGTTTGCAAAACATTCTTCAACAATAGTCATGGCATGCAATAGTTCTTATGAAATCCTGAAAACAACATGATTCTATGAACGTGTTATGGAAGTAACTAAATCATTCCTGTATGCATGTATAACTCGTTTTCTAAAATTGTTCTAAGTACTGTAATCTCATCATTTAAGCTGAAAACAAATTCTGAATTATAGCTCATCATTGAATGCTTAAAATTCTTTTTCTGGAAACTTAAAACATAACTGTAAGTGCTTATGCTTCTGGGAACAATATTTCCTGTAAGGCATGCTGCAACCATCTATGTCATCACTCAAGAATGCATATGATTATGAAAATAATAACTCTACTAGTCATGCTGCAAACATCCAAACCATCATTCAATGAACACTCATGATTCACAAAACAAAATCTGGTAACTAAATTTATAACTGCTGTGATGGTATAAAATTGAAAACTGATTTTTCTGAAACTATGCACTGATAACTGATTTTGGAATACTGCAAACTTTATGCTGATAACTGAACTTTAAATTGGATACTGTAGCTTTTACTGATACTGAAAACTGAAACTATTAACTGATACTGAAAACTGTAGGCTGGTATCTGAAAACTTTAAACTGATATCCTGTTTCAAAACAGTAAACTGATACTGTAGCTTTTACTATTACTGAAAACTATAAGCTAATATCTTATTTTGAAAACCGGGGCTAATATTGAAGGCTCTCTTAATATTTTGAAAACTCATATTGAGACTATCGCTCATAACTGATACTCAAAACTGAATGTAATTTTGAACATTCTAAAACTGATTATGATATTAATAACAAAAAAACCCTCACCGCAACTAGTACCTTGAGGGAAAATCTCGATACCTGGTGGGCATCCCACACACAGGCAGAGCTGGGAAAAACATCTCAATACCCGACAAGATCTATCATCGCGCGGGCAGAGCCTGAAGAAAACCATCTCAATACCTGGCGGACAAGCTCAACGCCCAGGTAGAGCACTAAATATCTCAATACGCATGCGCAGAGCCTGAAGACCAAATATCTCAATACCCAGCGGAATCCTGCATCGCGTGGGCAGAGCCTGAAAACTGGGGGATGGGTACTTCGTAGGGTGGTTTTAGCACCATAACAATCTCATGCATAATCTCAAGTAACATGTAAGTCAAGAGCATATTTCGTAAGTGCTTATAAATCATACATATATGACATAATATTCAAAAATCACATACAAGGGTGAAACTGCAATTTTTTAAACATGTTTCAGAACTGACATTTTAACCCAGACTCAAATTTACCACAACATCATATCACCACGCATTAATCCAACACCACCCGTGAACAATAATTCCTTTTTAATCTGGTCAATAACCAATATTAAGACATTTCTACAATAACACATCAAAAACATCAAAGATGAAGAAGTGATTTTAAATAAGTAACCCAAGGAAAAGTATAAAGAAATTCATGAAGACCATGTCCAACAAATTGAACAAGTAAGACAACTCAACACTTACTACGGACTTGGCCCATTTCTAACAATTTAATGCAAACTCCATTCACTCTTCAATGACCCATCCATTCCAAACCCAAGTAGCAGTCCACAAAAAAAAAAGACCAAAACCAAACCTTTTCTCTACAAGTCTTTTTCCAACTCAAAATTTACATATTGTCAAAAAGCTTTATTATCATGAGAGTTATATAAATGCATTTGCATGACACTCAACATGAAAATTCATTCCCTCTAAATACATCTAATAAAATATTTACACAAAAACTTGTCCAGCTGTGACATGCAAAGGTAAGTTAAACAAGTTTTTCACTCCCATAACATAACTTCCAGAATTCAACCAAAACCATGCAGCAGTATAAGCCAGCAACCTCCATATAACAGCAAAATATTTAGCAACCAACACATCCTAACACACCAGCCGAACCCACATAAAACAATATGTCACAAAACACATGCATGAATAGAAATTTATGCAAAGCCCATAAACAATAATCATATCTCGACATGCAAAGGTATAAGTATAAGTTTTTCAAGAAAACAATTTAGATCCACTCACAAAAAAATTCAGCTCAACCCGAAATGCCCAGTTGCCTCAAGCATCATCCTTCTCTTCACCTCACTTTCTCTCCCTCATTTATCTTTTTCTTTCCCTTTTTCTCTCCTCTTCCCTTCCTCCTCTCGACCGAACGTTCTCTCTTCCATATTTCTTCTTTTCTCCCTTCTCTCTCTTCCTTTCTCTCTTTCTTTTCTTTCTCTCGATTTTCTACTCTCAACCTTCTTCTGCTTCATTTTTTTTTGGGCCAAAATCAGCCCCTTCTCTTTCTTTTTTATATTTTTAATCTTTCTAAATTTATGCTTCTGCCCCTAGATTACAGGTAATCCCGCTAAACCCCTACCACATCAGCTTTTCTTTCAAATAAACCTCCAGATTTTGCCCCTTGTTACATGCAAACCCAGCAGCTTCCTTTTCTTGCAAATTTCATTCCCAATAAAACTTTTAAAAACTAACAGAAATCCCCTTCCATAAAAATAAAATCACACAGAATATTTAATATGTATTAGGATTAAAAAGGGGGTTCCACATTTAAAGTCTTCTTCAGATCAGATTTTGGCTGTGTTTTAAAGAGAGAAGCTCTCAAATCTTCAGAGACTTTTCTAGTAAGAGAGTGTATGTGAGATTGGGGTTAATTGAGGGCTTTGTAATTGGAATTTTCTGTATGTGAGATTGGGGTTAATTGAGGGCTTTGTAATTGGAATTTTCTGGGGAAAATTCCAGGGAAACACAACTTTCTTCTTCCTTTTCTTTTCTCTTCTCTCATTCATCAAGAACACATTGTTCTTGGTGAGTTGTTGTTGTAATTGTAAGAACTCCATTGATTTAGTGTAAAGAGCTCAGAGGAGGCTCACGGGGACGTAGGCAATTTGTCGAACCTCGATAACTATTTCTTGTGTTTTCTCTTTTGTGGTTCGATTCTTGTCTTGGTACAAATCATTCTAGATTTGGGTGTTTGAAGGTCACAACCTGGGTTTAGTAGGTGATTTTCGACACTCAAGACTACCAGCCCATGAAGGCAAGGCCAAATCAATCATACTAGAGTGTACAGAATAAAAAATTTGGGGATCATGAAAAAATTCTGGGATGCACTTATTAGGAGTCCACTGGTAAAGTCTTTGCATGGTAGAAGGATACTCATTCGACTCATAAACAGAAAGCACATCTGTACGTAGAACACTCAAAGGTAGCCTCCTAACTTTATAACTGCATACAACCAGTTCCAAAAGGCACTCATCTGATATATGATGTGCAATTGCAGAAGTTGAATAGGTGAAGTTTAACTGCTCATCTGCTTTTGCTACCTGAAGTTTTCCCTTCAATGAGGAGACTGAGAGAACACAACACACAATCCTCAAGATACCCAGACAAGAAGTCAGAAGCAAACTCTTCCAAGGCAGAGTGAGAACAAACACCAACCTGAGCAACTGGAAACAACGCAGTGATTGTTCTTAAGCAAGAGAATCTCCTAGAATGGTTACACATCAAATTTTTATGTAGGTCAATTTTTAATTTAATTATGATTACCATAGTTTGGGTAAAGATGAAAATGAGCCTATCTATATATCATGTGAGAGGTTAAATATCAATTACCCGAGAAATTCAGAAAGTAACTACTAACAGATTTTTGTTTTTTTCCCCCTCCAAGATTCTGATACACCTTCTCCCATATTTTCTGACTACAATCCTTTCCCATATTTTCTGCATACAATCATTTCCCAATCAGAGCAATCAACAAGATTCTTAAAGGTGCACTTCTGTTTTATGACTAGAGATGGGCGTTTGCCCCGGCCCCGGGGGGATCCAGATCAACCCGGCCCAAATGGGGCGGGGAATCCCCAAAAAATTCAGGGATAGGACCGGGGATGGTCCTCAGAAAAATCCTCGCACCCCGAGACGGGCCGAGGGAGGGGATAGTGCAATCCCCGGCCCGACCCGCCCGTCCCTGTGAAGCTTCGCTCGCCCCGCCCTGCTTTTTTGAGAATTTTATGTTTTTTTTTTTTTGTTCCCTTTGTGAGATTGTATATAAAATTAGAGTTTAAATCATGGATTTAAGTAATGTATCTAAATTTATGATATTTACTTTTATAATACTTTCTAATGTTTGTATTAAATTTATAGAAAAATAATTTAAACGAGGGAGTCTAATAATTAAATATATGTATAATTACTTTGTGAATTTCACAAAATAATAATATATGGCCCAAAAAAAAATTTGGATTAGATTATTATAATTTACTAAACCAATATATTATGAGGTTTATGTTGCAATGGATGATTTGAGTATATTATGAGGTTTATGTTGCAGTCTAAAGGATGTTTATATTTTATTGCTTTGAAATCCATGAGCATGTTTCAATTTTTGCCAAGAAATTGTTGTTATTCACCATATTCATGTCAATTCTTAGCAAAATTTTCTTTCATGTATTTATTTTATGAATTTTAGTAGATGAGACTATTTCAGTGGAACATTACAATACCTCAGCAACATAAAGCATCAGAATGTATTGGAATCTAAATTCTTCTATTTAATATTATATAGAAAAGGTGTCACTAACTTAGTAACAATTAAATTAGTTTATGATGGTTGTTATGTATTGTTTTTTAAATCTTAATTTAAATTTTACAAGAAATTATTGATTTTATATTTTCTTACCTTAAATTTAGCTTTTTTAATGAATTAACTACTACAATTAAGCAGTCAAATATAGTACCTACTAACGTGCTAATTTTTCACAATTAAAATAATTATAGTAATTTAATATCATTATCGTGAGAACATACGGAAAGTTTTTATCTACACGGGGCAAAAATCCCCATTCAGGGGATAAATCCTCGTAGGGGAAAATTCCCCGCGAAGCCCCGTTCATTAGGTCGGGCAGGGACGGGGATGGGAGTGATTCCATCCCCACGAGCTGGGGATGGTCATAAGAAAAATCCTCGCCCACGGGGACGGGCTAGGGATGGTCATGGGAGTGGGTAACAGGGATGGGGAATGGGAATAGGGTGCCCGACCTTAACTCGGCCCCGACCCTAACTCGGCCCCGACTCGGCCAGCGTCCATCCCTATTTATGACCGTAGGGCAAAAAAAATTATTTCTTTCATATTTGTATGTTTATACTGTTTGGTTTATAAGAAATTGAAAGAAAGAGCAAGAAAATTGTATGTTTATACTCTTGTTTGGTTTATAAGAAACTTTAAAACTCTGCTAACATAATCCTCTAGTTAACAAGAATCTCAATGGTGCACTTTCATATATGAAGGAAAAAGCAAGAAACAGAATCTTTATAAGTCTATTAAGAGAATCTCTTTTCCCTGCATAGATAACAAGATTCTCAAAGGTGTGAGGCTTATTTTATCAAGTTTACTATTTATGAATAACCACTATTAATTTGATTGTGGGTTAATTTTTGTCTTTAATAATTTCTTAATTGGAGATCGATTTGCTTAATTATTCCAAAAGTCAAATAATTCTCTCACGCATGCAGATAATGAATTGGTATTTCAATTAATGAAACAATCGATTTATAGATAAATATGTTGTTTGATTGATACAAGTTACAGTCTTTATAAATATATGCATGGCTAATGCTAATCGAATACAGTGGATTGGAAAGCATGGCTAATGCTGATGTGGATTGGAATACGGTTAACACTATCATCACTGCATACCAAAAAAAAAAAACCCATTGAAGACAATCTATTATCTTCTACCTCCACAATTAACTGCTTGCTACACCTGGATGATGAACTTCGAGCTATTGTTCGTGGGCTGTTTATGGGATGAACCTTAATGAGGCTGGAGCAATGCTTGAGCAACAGTTAGCGGGGTTGGGATATGATGATGAGGTCAGAAACATCATTCAAATTCAGTTGCAAGATTTTTTGAACAACTTCGGAGGGTTGCAAAGCATGATTGTTTTACCACGCGGTCTGGCAGAGCTAAAAAGATTAATGTGCATAGAGGATCCTGTAATGAATATCCTTTTGCAAGTGAGAGATGGTGTTCTAACACCCAATACTATAGAGGCCAGTCTATGGCTTCTTTGAGATGTGGAAATTTCTTAGTGAATTGGTATCCAGCTACTTTCAATTGCATTTGCTCAATGTATGCCCATAACATACTTGTTTGTTTCATCATTTTGTTAGTTTAGTGTCCATCAACGGTTTTCTAAGTAGCATGAGCTATTTTCTTTTAGTATGTTGATGTTCAGCCTAAAAGATACATATGGATGAATAAAGATAACTTTTGTTCAGTCCAGATGTGCTATAAATCACTTCAACAAATTCAGCAAAGATTTTCTCTTTATTTATATTAGTCATGGAGTTGTGTTTGTTTATTTTTGGGTTTTCCAAAATTGTTGCTATTCTGTTGTGCAATGAGAATTTGAATTAGACTTAATCAGTGGTAAATTTTGTTGGTTTGGGGATTTTCATGCTAAATTTTGGAACTATTGCAAGTTCTTAAATTTGATTGGAAATACTTTTTTTTTTTTTTCTCTCTTTTTGGTCTAAGTGTTGACAAGAAGGGAGATATTTGTTCTTTTTATTGCTACTGGCAAATTTACATATTATGAATAAAGTCTTTTTGTTATATGTACCAAAGATTAATGACTGAAGTTTGACTTCACAAACCCTTATTATTCAACGATCAAAAGCTAGAATTAGAGCACTAGTTTAATTTTAACATACTTCTTAAAATTGTTACAAAGTAAAAGATCTTCATCTGTTATCATCCAAAAGGACCTCTCCTTAATTAAGGTAAAAAATGGTACTAAATTTTGAAGTATACCATTAGCCACCTTTTTGGGTAACTACAGCAATATGGTGGTATATATTATTTTCAAGAACCTAACTAGCTACAGTATGAAGGATAAGATGGTGAAATTTCGAATGCAAGTCACTTCCATTGTTTTTCCAAAATGGTTGCTATTCTACAATAGTCTTTGTATGTCTAGACTTGAAATAGATTTGTTTTTGGTTGCTTGTTTTGGACTTGAAGAAATTTTTTGTTAATGAAAGATGGTCGGCCTTCCAGGTTCATGGTTTTTCGTAAGCATTTATATATAGTATCAATAAACTTCACTTTACTTTAGGGTCATGAATTGCCCTCTCTATTCACCCGTCAAAACCTATAGTTTAAAGCATTCATTTAATATAATATAGAATCTTATTTTATAGTGGGTGTGCAGGGCTGGAGGGAGGGGGATCAAGGAGGGTCAGTTGACTGTCCTTGACTTTGAAAATTATTAAAATATATATAATTTGATCCCTCTTGAGTCTTGTCCTCTCCATTTATCTTCATGTCCCTGTTTAAGGTTTGATCAATCAAGACATTTCTAACAACAGATTCTTAGATATCCATCTTCTGTTTCGACAAGAAACAATCACGAGAAGGGTAGAATACTTATGCTCAATAAGACCAACAAGTTTTTAGTTCCATGATCTGCCATATAGAGTTTCTACGGTATAATTCGATACTTCCCATCCTGATATAGAGTTTTCACATAGTTATAAACGAAAAGTAGTAGTGTTAGGATTTATATGTACTTTTTACTTATTCTTAAGGGTAGTTTAGTACTTTTGCTCAATTGTGTATATATTTAACTTTACTCTCTTTTTCTTGGGCTAATCTTAATACATGAAACCCTAGTTTTCCTTTCTCAATCTTCTTTAAATCTTTGAGTATTGTATGTTAACATGGTATCAGAGCAGATGATGCCAAGGGGATTTAGTAGCTGTTTTTGTTTTCTTCTTTTGGTTATTTGTGGGTGATTCTTGTGGTTGAGTGTGTGGCCATTTGTGATTGAATTCGTGGGTGTTTTTTGGCATTGATTGTTGTTGGTTGGCAAGTGCTGGATAGGGCTAAGCTTGTGGTGGATTGTAGGTTGAAGTTTCAGCAAAATCAAAGAAAACTAGATCATAGGGGCATGGTTACAATTTTTCAAACCAGCAGGAAATTTTTTAGGGGACTGTCTACAAGTTTGAAAAGTTTTAGGACTGTTTTGAAGATTTTCTTTTCATTGGAAGTTTTTTTTTTTTTTAATTGGTGGTGTAATTGTGTTGATTTTTATTATGGCTAGTGAAAACGATGATTCTCTTCAATCTATTAGTGTGAAATTAGTTAGAAGTAAGAAGTATTCATATTAGAGTTAAAAGGTAAGAAGATATGGGGTTAAATTGTTGGTACTTTTGGCAAACCTAAAGATGATAAGGCTGAAAAATATATAGAATTGTTAGAAGTTTGGGATGTGAATAATTCAAAAAACATTACTTGGATAAACAACTCTATTGAGCATTCTATAGGTATGCAATTGGCTAAGTATGAAATAGCCAAGGAGATTTGGGAACATTTGGAAAGATTGTATACCTAATCCAACTTTGCAAAACAATATCAGTTGGAGTGTGATATTCGATCCCTCCAACGGAACAATATGAGTGTCTAAGAGTTTTATTCAGCAATGACAGATCTTTGGGATCAGTTGGCTCTTACAAAATCAATAGAGTTACGAGCTTTTGAACCATATATTGCTTGTAGAGAAGAACAACGACTGGTTCAATTTTTTATGGCTCTTCGTGATGAGTTTGAGGGACTTCGTGGGACAATTTTGCATTGTAGACCGTTTTCTTCTATTGATTTAGTGGTTAGTGAGTTGTTAGCAGAGGAGATACGTCTTAAAACTCAAACACAAAAAAGAATTCTTCCCACTCCTATTCCTTATGTTTTGGCCGTACCATCTAGGCCATCCTTCAATTATCAAAGTAAGCCCAATTTGAAGGTTAGTTATGATGAATGTAGTTTTTGTAAGCAAAAAGGTCATTGGAAGGCTCAATGCCTGAAGTTACTAAATAGAGGACACCCACTACCACAATGAAAGATGGATGCATGGAGAATCATGCATATCATACTATAACAAGTATAGTCATAGTTTTTAAAAAAAAAAAAAATTCAATCAAATTGAAATAAGTAAGGTAGAACATGTTACCTTAAGCCCTTAGCAACCTTGGAGATTCTTAATTTCAAGAGAAATTAAGTAAAAGAGTATCCACACCAAGGGAATAAGAAATTTGGCCAAGAGAAAGATTTAGGGTTTTTAGAGATTTTGATCTCTACATAAAAATTGATATATCATTTTTTTTATATAAGAATCCTTGTAAACAATTCAATAATTGTTTTGGACTTCCTTAAACAATTCCATAATTGTTATGAAGTTGTTAAATTTCTTTAAATTAAAACACTGGATTAACATTTAATCACAATTAACAATTTAACTCTTAAATTGTTTACATAACAATTTAACCCTTAATTGTTTACAATTACAACCCCTTATAAAATCCAATTTAATATAAAGAAAATGATTAATGTAAATAACTTTATTACCCTTGGTAGGTGCTAGCCAACCTTGGATAATCAACTCTCTTTGGTTATTTCTCTATTCTCCTTAGTTTTTATGTGTGACCTCTTAGGTTCATTGTGGCCTAGCCGTGGGCCAATATCACAGTCTATTTCGATATGTTTTTTCATAACTCTTTATGAACAAAACTCCCACTGATTATGGTAGGCATCTAGCAATGCTCCATAACCCTAAGTCACAATGAAGATATACTCCAACAAGCCTTTTACAATCATACACGTTGTATAATCAAATCATTCTGTTGTCTAATCCCAATTAAGAATGGATTCATGGTATGTCAAAATCCTTATCTTAATTTTAATTCAATACATATGGAACGTGTCACCATGAAACAACCTTTCATGTAACATTTTATTTACCCCGGCGGAGATTTCCCTTTTTCCAATGTATCTTGACATTTGTCTAGGAACTTGATATCAATCTATACCAAGTCAACGGATCTCATCTTGACTATCACTTGTCCTCACATATAAACAATACATGGCCAAATCGGCTTATTAACACATGGCATGACTAGCCTCGTGTTTATACACCATATGAACCATATGCGTTTATGCAGAATCCAACCGTGATATCTCAGGTCTAAGGATTAATAATACACTAGTACGATCTTATGATAAATCATTGATTACATTTTAAATGTCCATGTGATTCATCATAAATGGCCATATTCGATAAACATTTCACTAACCGCGTATCCATGCTAATGCCCTAATGATATAACTTTTATAATCACCCACACTAATACCATCACATGATATTCTACGGAGGCATTCAACATGCCTACTATGTAATATTATTGCCCAATTAATATTACCTATGTAAGGAATACCTTGATGATTTTGATCTTCTAAAGATTTGTATCATCCGGACATTTCACATGTAATACATATATATAAATGAAGCAATAAACCACATGTGAAATAAGAACACTTTCTTCTATTGATAAGATAAAATGTATATACAAAATATATATACATTAACATATATATACAAAACATAATGCCTTGGAACTGATGACACGATTGGTTCCTAGGGCATACACTAACACATAACACCATCCTCTTCTAAGGAAATTGGCAAATCAAACACCTTATAAGTCTTCTCAGTCTAAAACTGCAGTAGTTGTACCATCATCATACACATTTGGTTTTGGCATCTCACCATCTCTCAATTCCTCAATAGCTGCATTTGCTGAGCAGTTTCAAAAGTTTCTTGCCATACAACCACATGTTATGTCTGCCTCATATCCTATAGGTTTGTCAAGTTCTTCCGGTATGCCTTCTACCATGTGGGTATTAGACTCTGGAGCTTCTCATCATCTATCACCTGATCCCTCATCTTTTACTTCATTATGCCCTAAATCATCTATGTTTGTCATGACTGCTAATGGCACTCCTATCCTTTAGTAGGTGTTGGTTCAATTGTTACGCAAAATATATCTCTTCCTAATGTTTACCACATTGCTAAACTTACAATGAATCTTGTTTCTATTGGCCAATTATGTGACTCTGGTTACTCAGTCCTTTTGTCTTCCACTTCTTGTCATGTGCAAGATCCACAATCCCAAAAGCTGATTGGGACAGGCCGTAGGTAGAGGGGATTATATGTTTTGGATACGCTAAAAGTACTAGATATTGCAGCTTCTAGTGTTGACTTGTCATCTTTTCGCTTAAGTAGTTCTTCTTCTAGTTTTTATTTATGGCACTCTTGTCTTGGTCATGTTTTGGCCTCTCGTTTAAGGTACTTAGCTTCCACAGGAGAATTGGGAAATTTGCAAACTCATGATATTTCAGATTGTTCTAGTTGTAAACTTGCAAAACTTTCTGCTTCAACTTTTAACCAAAGTGTTTCTTCCTCTTTTGCCCCATTTGATTTAATTCATTCTGATGTGTGGGGACCTTCCCCTATTTCTACAAAAAGAGGGTCTCGGTATTATGTTTCCTTTATTGATGATTTCACTTGTTATTGTTGGGTTTATCTTATGAAAAACCATTCTGACTTTTTTAATATTTATAATGCATTTTGAGCCCTCATCAAAACTCAACACTCTACTATAATTAAGTGTTTTAGATGTGTTTTGGGTGGGGAGTACACTTCAAGTAAATTTTGTGAATTGCTTACTTTAGATGGCACCATCCGTCAAACTTCGTGTACTGATACACCGGAGCAAAATGGTGTTGCAGAAAGAAAACATACGCACATTGTTGAAATCGTGTGTTCTCTATTGTTATCTGCCCATGTTCCTAATTCTTTTTGGGAAGAAGCAGTTCTTACAAAAGTCCATCTAATTAAAAAGATCCCACCATCTAACACTTCAAATTTGTTTCTATTTGAAAAGTTGTATGGACATGCCCCTGATTATTCTTCTTTATGAGTTTTTTGATGTACTTTTTTTGTCCTTCGACCTCATGTTGAACGTAGCAAATTATCTTCTCACTTTGCCATTTGTGTTTTTCTAGGTTATGGTGATGGTCAAAAAGGATACCATTGTTTTGATCCAATTGCACAAAAATTGTATGTATCTCGTTATGTTGTGTTTCTTGAGCACATACCTTTCTTTTATATTTCTGATAGCTCTCATAATCTAACTAAGTCTCATCTCATTCATATTGATCCCTTTTCTAATGATGAAGATAGTTCATCCCCTAAGGTTCCACATGCAATAAATACAACCCCACCTCGTGCTTCCCACTCTCATGTTCCAATTACCCATTTTCCTCTTCATAATTCTCGCAGGGTTCACCCTAGTTGTCTTGTAGATACTAGTACTTTGGTCCTTGATGCTCCCTCTCTCCCTACAACCACTCAAGCACCTTCTGAGGTTGTGGCTCCTTCCCGCTATCCTCAACGCACTCGTAAGTCCACTAAATTACCTGATTTTTCTTACTCTTGTTCTTTTGCTTCTTTTGTAATCTCTATTCACAATCTTTCTGAGCCTTTATCTTATAGTGAGGCAGTTCTAGATCCAATTTGGTAGCAAGATATGGCTGAGGAACTTTCTGCTTTGCATAAGACAGACACTTGGGATTTGTTGCCTTAACCCCCTAATTAGAAGGCAATTGGTTCTCGTTGGGTTTATAAAATAAAAACTAAGTCTAATAAGTCAATTGAGCATTATAAAGCTAGATTCGTAGCCAAGGGATTTTCTCAACAATATGGTATGGATTATGAGGAGACTTTTGCTCCTGTTACAAAAATGACTACTGTACGTACTCTTATTGCAGTTGCATCTATTTGTCAGTGGCATATATCTCAAATGGATGTTAAAAATCCCTTGTTGAATGGCAATCTTCATGAAGAAGTCTACATCGTACCTCATCCTAGTATGTCTCATAGTCTTGGAGAAGTTTGCAAACTCAAAAAAGCTTTATATGGTCTAAAACAAACACCTTGAGCCTGGATTGAAAAATTCTCTACTGTGATTTCTTCTCTTGGTTTTTACTCTAGTAATCATGATTCAACTCTTTTTATAAAGAGTACTCCTGCTGGTCGTATTGTACTTTCTTTATATGTTAATGACATGATTATTACTGGTGATGATGTTGATGGAATTGCCTTGTTGAAATCATATTTGGCTAGTCAGTTTGAAATGAAGGACTTGGGCTCTTTACGCTATTTTTAAGGTATTGAAGTAGCCTTCTCTCCAAAAGGTCATCTTCTTTCTCAATCCAAGTATACAACTGACATCTTAGAGCATGCGTGTCTTACAAATACCAAGATTGTTGATACTCCTCTTGAGCATAATGTTCGATATTCTCCCTCCGATGGTGTCCCTTTGCAAGATCCCACTTTGAATCGCACAATTGTCGGTAGTTTGGTGTATCTCACTATTACTCGTCCAGATATTGTACATGTTGTTCACATAGTCAACCAGTTTGTAACCTCCCTTACTGCTATTCATTGGGTAGTTGTTCTTTGTATATTGTGGTATCTTAGGGGTACTATTTTTAAAAGTCTTTTACTTCCATCTACATCCTCTTTGGAGTTACATGCATACTCTGATGCTAATTGGGCTAGTGATCCTATTGATTGCAAATCTATCACTGCCTACTGTATTTTTTTAGGTGATTCTCTTATTTCTTGGAAGAGCAAAAAACAGCCGGTCATTTCTAGATCTTCCACAGAAGCTGAGTATCGTACTATGGCATCTACTACCACTGAGATAGTTTGGTTACATTGGTTACTTGTCAATATGGATGTTTCTCTTTCTCATCCTACTCCTATGTACTGTGATAACAAGAGTGCTATTCAAATTGCTTACAACTCAGTTTTCCGTGAGTGAACCAAGTACATTGAGCTTGATTGTCACCTCACTCGTCTTTATCTTCAGCATGGCATTATTACATTGCCTTTTGTTTCTTCTTCTATACAGATTGCAGACTTGTTTACTAAGTCACACTCTATCTCTCGCTTTCGTTTTTTGGTTGACAAACTCTCGATGCTTCTTCTTGCCACATCATAAGTTTGAGGGGGGATGTTAGGATTTATATGTACTTTTTACTTATTCTTAGGGGTAGTTTAGTATTTTTGCTCAGTTGTGTATATATTTAACTTTACTCTCTTTTTCTTAGGTTAATCTTAATACATGGAACCCTAGTTTTCCTTTCTCAATCTTTTTTAAATCTTTGAGTATAGTATGTTAATAGTAGCAATACATGTCAAGATTAGATAGTTTACTGAAAATACAACAAGATAAGGACATGAATATTATATTTGTGATGCAGATTATGATTTATGTGCTCAAAGCAGGCATGGAAAGAACTCAATAACAATGCTGCATACGTACTTCATTGGCAGATTTAGATAAAGAGGAAAGTCCAATCTTATTTTTGGAAATTGAAATAACATCTTGGCCACATACAGAGAAACCAGATATTCCATCTCTATGTCCTTTAAAGATAATGGGTTGTGATAGCCAATTCCTGTAGGAAGTATACAACAATTGAAGGATCCAGGAGGGAAACCATATAATATAAAACATTTTAAAAGAGTTCCACTTTTCTTTAAAATCTTTTCCTATGAGGAAAGTATTATTTGGGCATGAACTAGGGAATAGTTGAGAAAATTTATTTGGTATAATAAACCTAAACCAAAGATAGGAAATGCCTAAGCCTAAAATGGTATATGAACACGAGAAAGAAAGCCCACAAAGTAAGATTCAGATATATGAAAATATTCCCCAGTCTATACCAAAATCATTTAAGAAAAATTCAGACAATTACACTTAATAATGTTTCTTTCATTTCCTCTTTCAATTTTACACCATCACAATTACACAAAAATTGATTGGTGATTGGGGCATTTTCAAGCTGGATAATCATTCAGAGGTTGTGACCAAAGGTAACAGATCAAACAGATCACCACCAACTTGGATTACTGCACCTCTGTGGTGATTTTTACGGGAGGATCCATATTATAAACTGAAACTTTTAGCAGGACTTGCTCAATTATTATAAGAACTTCCGCATTTTGTGTTTCTTGTACTTAGATCTAAGTTATATAGCAGTATTTTATAGGCATGAAGCTGTATTCCATAGTAAGTTGTATTTTTCATTTTGTTCTTTCTTTGTTTTGTTTACGTTGTGATAACCTCTACAATACATAATACATGAACCATTTCAACAACCTCTTTTCTAATTAGCTTTGCAAGTTAAACCAATCTTGCTATAAATTAAAGCTAAACTCCCCCACAACTTTGCAAACAAATTACTAATGGCCTTTTATTTTTCAGCTTTTCTTATTCCTCTCTTTTTAATTATTTTCTTTCCTTTTTCACTCATATGCCCTAACTCCCTAATCCCTATATCCAAGTACCTGACAAATAATTGATGCCCTTTGTGGTGAAATTGTGACCCCAGAGCTTTGCAAAACCACTCTAAAAAATTTCACAATAAAATCCCAAGTGGCAGAAATGAATGAACTTGGTGTAATCACAGTTCTCTTAGCAACCACACAAGCAAGATTAACCAGAAATGGTTTCAAAGAAATCCTGCAAAATAAGAAAGATGATGCAACGAAGAATGATTTGTTGAATTGTTGGCATGATTACACAGTAACATTGGACAAGTTAAGTGCTTCCCATTTGCTATCCAACCAGAAGGATTATAAGGGTATGATCAAATTGGTGAATGAAGCTGTGAAGATGTCAAGAAACAGTACAAATCTTAGATTTCTAGACTTTCTTTTCAAGTTAGTACAGTATTATTAAGTTACGTTAGAAAATAATTTATAATCCTAATCATAGGAGAATTAGATTTATAGAATTATAGTTAGACCAGGATAAGATTTCCTGAAAATCTTAGATTTACAGTTAGACCGGGATGTGATTTCCTGAAAATCCTAGTAGATTTAGCCATTTAGGACTCCCATTGAGAGGCTATAAATACTTTCTTTGTAGCACCCAAAAATATGTTCAGGAAACTAAAGCAAACAAGTTTGCTAGGTATCTTTTAAATATATTTTTTTCTTTTCCAGGTATCAAATAAATATATGTATGTATTTTTTTTTTTTTTCATGATGAAGGATAAGAAAATAAGTGTAGATTGGTCGTCAGATCTACCTAAAGGTATTCTTGAGATGATCTCAGAGAAGTTAGCTCTAAGTGACTACTGTATCTTTTGGTAATGTTTGCAAGACATGGAGAGGCATCGTGACCCAAGCAATATGTGCTAAGCCATTGCGAGGTTTTCCATGGCTGTTGATGTCTGGCTAATATGAAACCACAACAAGGAGTTGCTTTAGTATACTTGAAAATAAAATGCGATTCCTGCAGATCCCCAAATCTTACGGAGAATGTGTTTTGAGCGAAGGATGTGTTATGGATTCTTTTGAAGAATGGTTGATTATGGTGAAATTTCATCAATGTCCATTCAATATCTCTGTGATTAATCCATTGTCAGGCGTTAAAATTCATCTTCCTCCAATGGACGAGAATTATCGTAAGTTGATGTTTTCAAAATATCATGGTGATGAAAACTGTGTGTATATGTTATTCACTCGGTTGTGGAGTAAGTCAATATTTTGGACCCCGGAGCTCAAGATTGGTGTGAACTCAGAGCAGATCGGTACTATGATGGTATATCCTTGAATGGTTATTTTTATCTTTTGTACAATAATAATAACATCAGGGTCATTGATGGTACAAATATTCTTTCAACAGTTACAACTGAATTATACGAAGTTAGAATGCCTCATGATCTACCTATACAAGATGATGATGACATATCAATGTCATTGAGGTATTTAGTGGAGTTCTGCGGAGAGATTATCCTTGTGTATCGATATTTAAGGAGAAAACATGATTGCCACTCTAGCATAAGGTTCGAGACTTATGATTTTAAGATATGTAAGCTAGATTTATCCAAGAAGGCTTGGGTGGCATTAGATAGCTTAGGGGATTATGTTTTATTTGTGAGTAGAAATTGTTCAAGATCTATTCTTGCAAAGGAACTTGGACTTGGTATGGCGAATTGCATCTACTTCACTTATGAATACGATGAACCACAGATGAATGAATGGGAATTCCCTCAATGTCGAGAAGGTTCTAACCAAAGTGATTGGGGTGTTTTCACCCTGGACAAGAATCATTCAAAAAGTTTTTGTCCTATCGAAACTGCAGTAAATAGATGGCCATCTACTTGGATAACTGTACCTTTATGGTGGTATTTTCAAAAGAAAACTCCTCTTTTTATGTAGAGCCTTAATATTTTTTTGTTAAACATTTTGGCTCCGTTTGGTTCAAAATTTGGGGGTTTTGGGAAAAGTTTTTTGAAAAAAGTTAAAAAAAAAAGTTGAATTGGGCAGGTATTACGATGTAGAATTTATTAATTAATAAAATATCCCATATATTTATTTTTTTACAAAATACCCCCTATAATAAAACATTAAAAGTTAACAAAAATACCCCTAACCCACCCTCAAACACCCCCAGTAGGCCACCACCACCGGAGGTTGCCGGAATCGTCTTATAGGCGCATGATCGGCTGGATCTTGCCGGTCATGCACCGATATGGCCTTTTCCGGCCAGATCCACGGTGGATCTGGCTGGCAAAGGCCAGATCTACGGCCAGATCTGGCCGTCAACCGCCAGATCTGGTCGTAGATGCTCTCAACGACGGCCAACAAACGGTCGTCGTTGATGGTCAATGACGACCGTTTGTTTGGCCGTTGTGACCGATTGTTACGGCCAAAGATCTGGCCGTCAACGGCCAGATCTTTGGCCTTAGATCTGGCCTTTTCCGGCCAGATCCACCGTGGATCTGGCCGGAAAAGGCTAGATCGGCGCACTACCGGCCAGATTCAGCCGGTAGTGCGCCATCCTACCAGATTCCGGCCATTTTCCGGTGGTGGTGGCCGGAATCTGGTAAATGTGGATTATTAGGGTGTTTTTGTAATTTTAAAAAAAATATTTAGGGGTATTTAATTAAATTATCAAATTTAAGGGGTTTAAAAAAAGTTAAATAATATTGGATGTAATATTCCCAAAAATCTGAGTTTTTGGTATTTTACTATTTAACTTTTTTGGGAATACTAAAAGAAGTATTCCCAAAACTGAAACAAATGCAGCCTTTATTCCGTTATTGAAATTTATATTATATGGTCACATAGCGTAATTATATTTATTATTGTTTATTAATTCTTTTAAGACTGAGATGATGATAATAAAAAATAAGATCTTATTATGGAATCAATAGGAGTAAAGTTGAAAACAAGTTCAATATATACAAAGATAAATTACATTTAAACACTAATTCACAGTAACATTTATTTTTCTTAATAACAATGTAGATTGAAGCGATAGAGAAATTAAAAAAAGAAAAAAAAATGAATATCTATTCAACAAAGTATTAAATAATATTTATAGTGTGATATGATATTTAAATTGACATACTATATAGTATAAACCACCTTTCCTTAATAATAATATAGGATCTTATAATTTTATATATTTCATTGTATAAATTGAGAACACTTATATTCTCATTGGACTCCGCGGGAGAAATAGAGAAGGCCTAGCTTTAAGCAAATTTATTAAGTCTTTGTTTTTTATGGTACATAACAAAAAAGACAGTATCCTCATGATTCAACAAAATAATTGTTTATCAAAGTCGACAAGAAAGAAATACAAAGAGCAACAAAAGAACAAATATCTCCTTTCCTGCCGGCAACCCAAAAAAATGAATTTCCAAAAGAATAAGAGAACTTGCAATAACAGCAAGTCAGTAACATCTACAACCCAAGCCAACACTAGACTCCTAACTTTACTGATAATCACTCGATAATTCACCACCTGCAGTCCACTAAGCCTGAAATATTAAAAATATTGATTGAATTAGAGAATAACCAAAAAACAAATATTGGCAATCTAAAAGCGAATCCTAAATACAATATGAAGAGCATCTCCTGATGCAAGTTTTAATAGGAGCATTTGATTATCGTAGATGTTAATACATATACCTTGTTAGCAATGTTGTTCGAGAGCCAATCCAGTCCCTCATAAAGCCCTTCTCCAGAAGTGGCGCATGTGCTCTGGATATACCTGCAAAATATCAACATTCAAAAACTTGAGTGTTTTCTATAGATTTGATTGCCTTCCTCTGGGAGAGTAGCAATATTTATAAATTTTACCAGTGGCGTTGTCGTAGAGAATGAAGGCCAAGCTTATCGGTGATCTCTGCAGCATTCATTGCATTTGGAAGATCTTGTTTGTTAGCAAACACAAGCAACACAGCTTCCCTTAATTCATCCTGTCCACAAAAATAGTCAGCTTACTAGTTTTATGATAATAGCTAGTTTGGTTTCAGTGAAATAAATAAATGAAATCAAAACCCAACTAATTATCTCATGACTAAAAGCCCCCATACCTCGTTCAACATTCTGTGCAGCTCATCTCTAGCCTCAACAACACGATCTCGGTCATTACTGTCACACAAAGATAAGCCCTTGGTATTCTGGAAGTAGTGTCTCCATAAAGGTCGAATCTGAACAAAAAACAAACATAGGTTTCCACACAAGTCATGGAACTGCTGCTAGCATAATAATAAGATTATATTGTGAGTGTGTGTATTCCAGCCTAGTTACGGGACAATGCAGCACACCCAATGAAAAAGGCATGGGTCAGATTTCCTCAACTAGAACAAAGAAAAAACTAGCTAATGTTCAGTGCCAGTTTAGTTTATGTTCATGTGAACTAAGGAAGCCAATAATTGCCGTACAGCAATTATCAATACAAGTATCAAAATATTTGCCCAAAAGAAAAGTGATTCAACAAGCAAAATCGTTTGAATGGATTAAAATTACATCAAACCTATAGTTCCACTCTAAATAAATAAACAAGAGTAGAAATCAAAGTACACAAACAACTTACCTTGTCCTGACCACCAACATCCACACGGTGAAGCTAATGTTTTATACTCCACAGTCTCCACATTGAAACCTGCCATAATAGATAAAATGAAATTTTATATCTAATATCAACCACAAAAAGATAATGAGGACTTATGGATAGACATCGATTCTGTTGCGTTGAAGACTTACTACTCCAAACCATAGACAACAAGCAATCTAGGAATTAACTTCTAATATACCAGATTAATCAAAAGGAAAAACACTATACCTATCATTGTCAAGAAAACAAAAATCATAAGCATAAACAATTCCCAGCTTTTGATATCTTCATAAGATATATCATGCTAAACACCACAAAACATATAATTACATCTATGGAGCTTGTGCATACTAAGAATTTCCAAAAACAGAAAGCATACAATAGTTGGGAGTTGTGACATTTCTCCAACTTAAGCTTATCAAATAGTGGTTTTACCAGCCGCATCAAGACCAACCATAAGAATACGCATCTCTCTTAGCAAATAGCTTGCTAAAAAGCTTGGTGAAAGACAGTCCCATCCTACTTGATAACAAATTTCAAATAGTAAGCACAAGTAATCATCAATAGCCAAACAAAACAATCAATCACAAAAATAGGTTCTCAAAAACAAATAATTTGATCTAAAATTCAATATAACAATCGAACATCATAACTACGGTGATCTAACAGATCGAAAAGTAAGCAACAGATCTAATTTCAGATTTCAAAAACAACTAAAAATTCAAATTCACTTAAGCTGTTAATGAAGAACAAAATAGCATCAGATCTAAGCAGAATGGAGCTGAAAATTGAAGTGAAGTGAAGTAAGAGAGAAATGAGAAGAGAAGAGAAACTTACGGTTAAGAAAGAAAGATTTGAAATATGATGTGAAAGGAGCCGTCGATCACCAGTTAACAATAATTTCAATTTGGAGGGCTCTGTTGCCTTTTATGTGTCTCGAGAAAAAAGGACGTAAGAGTATTTCTTTTTTCTTTTAATTTTTGATGGAGTCAATGTAAGATCGTCAACGAGGAAGGCTCGGTGTTGAGTCTTATTTGGCTGCGTTTTGTCTTTCAAAAGCCTTTAAATGTCGACCATAAATAAAAGTCACAATTGGTTAAAAAAATAAGTATCATATTGTCATTCATGATTCTTTTGTTGTTCAATTGAGATCTTCAAATAGAGAGAAGTTTAATACTAAAAAATATTACGAGAAAAGACATTATAAATTCTAAGTTCACCCACTCTATTTATAATCTTCAAAAACTTTATTTGCATAAATCTAAATTAAATTATCATATTATTGAATGTTTGTTATTGAAAAACACGTCCATTTTTTATATTTTGCAGTTAAAAACTGACATTTTGTTTATTAAATGGAAATTGAGAAAGAGGATTTTGAATATTAAATGGGTTTTAAAAAGAAGTTTTATATAAATGTATTTAGTAATGGGGATGCTGACCAAAATTACTTCCCTAAATAAAGCGCAATTGTATTTTGCAAAGTACTACTATTTGAAAAGGCTCATTAAACACAATCACTTGGATGTATCGAGAGATAGACCTTATATTACTTAGAAGTTTTGTGTTACAGTCTACCCATTATAAACCGAAGACCTAAGAATTAATTGAGATACGTACAAATTAACTCAAATACTCCAGCCACAACAAAAAAAAAAAAAAAAACCTTTAAACACATCATCTTGAATAAGAGGTCCCTAGAAATGAAAACACCATGTACTCATCAAATCTCATTGACGGATTGTATTGCAACTGTGAAGATTATTTCTTCGCGAAGATGAACACAGTCACTCAAGATTGCCAGCAGCAAGTGGGAGAAGAATGATTCATTCATTGTTGTAACGTTTTTGTCAGTCAAATAAGCTACAAGCTATTAGCATCCTAGAACAGAAGGAAAAGAGGTATCATTCAAAGCTATTATACATTTACAAAATTCCGGAGTAATGAAAATTTAACTTCTCATCATAACTATAAGAAGAGAAGAAATGAATCAAAAGAATCTGTTCGAGCAAGGCTAACTAATCTAGTTAATGCAAATGCTTGCCAGTTGCCATCATACAACTGCTGAAGAACCATCAAGGTTTTCATTAAAAGAATCTCTTGTCAGAATCCTTCTCTTCCAGTCAGAAAATTGCAGTGTTACAGAAAACTTGCATCCCCTCTATGACAAAATCATATTGCTTTACAGATAGCTCTCTGTCAGAAAATGGAAAGCAATAGAGGAACAGTGGTTAGATAGCAATTAACTTTCAGTCATTAGAACTGATGTGCACATACAGTGATCAACTGCCTACAAACTGTATATACCAGGAAATGAAGCACACAAGCAGGACAGAGCTACAGTCTTTCTTGGAATCATAAGAACAAGATTGGAACATAAAACATGTACACCAGAAATGAATTAACAAATATGACACAAGATCTACTCCCTCCCATCCCAGGCACAGGGATGGTTCTATATTTCATAAAAAATTCAGTCCTGAGTTATAAAGCAAGGTATAATCCCATTAGCGTGCAGAGAAATTGGTAGACATTTTTTGTCAACAGAAAGTTTTGCACACAACTAAATGTGTCAGAAATTTATATCAAAGACTATAAATGATTTTACTTAAAAATCACATAAGGATATTTGCCTATGTGCACAAAGTGTCAAAGCTACATAGCTCGTATTGCATTTGCTGTTATAGTTAACCTTAGATTTGTTAATCTTCAGGTTAATTAACTGGGAGATATACTTACTTATCAGCTATAGGTAACTCATTGTTGTTCCATAGAGTGACATATTCAAGAACCGAGGGCCAAAACCTCTATAGAATCCCCACCATCCATCTTCCTTAAGGAGCGTCTTCGTGTCTTGAGTACTGATGGTCTTCCGACACCAAAGTTATCCATGACCTTTAGCAGAGAGAAAAAGCCAGTCAGAAAATAATACATCAGAGTTCCTCTGAATATGGCATGTCTTAAGACCCTAGTTTCTAAAGATTATTCTTAATAAAACAAATCAAAAACTGTTTCCTTTCCATGGGTATACTGGCCCAAAGAAAGAGATGATAGCTCATCACATACCTGAAGTCGTGTCTTAATGGTGTCAATGGGGGTGGTGATTACAGAGGAGCAAGCACCAGCCACCATTCCTGCCGTGGCCTGAACTGTCACCATCTCCATATGAGATGGTTTCTTCTCGCTTCATCTCCATACCCCAAGCTCCTAAGAATGAGAAAAGCACAATAATCTATTTAAGATATTCAGTCCAACATGGAAACTGTAATAGGAGATGATAGAACCTGTGGGAAAATTAGAGACACCTCCAAATTGTGTTGGCAGCGCCATAGGTACCCCACCAAAGTGCAGATGCTGGAGACTGGGTCAATGCTGTCAACCAAAGCCTCTATAAATACCACGCAACCCTTCAGTTTTTATCACTTGTATAACATCAAATGGCCCATTGTAGAATGTAGTCCCAGGAGCCCTTGCACCATCAATCTCTGGCAAATCTGAGAACGTGTCCAATGACAAATAAGGTATTATATCAAGGATATAGAACATCCTAACTCTTCTCGGTAGGGAAAATGGACTACATATGGCTTTCAACATATGAAATGTGCTCTGACATAGAGTATTAAAGCAGTTTCCTGAAAGCATCTCCAGGTAATCAATCTCAAGTAGACAAGTAACTTTAAAAAATATTGCTACACCCAGCCTAGATCTAGACATTTGATTCACTGGATCTTTGTTTTCTCTCAGGATGGTGCTTCCCATCAATGTAGCAAAAAACAAAAGTAAATTAACATGAGGAAGAACAGGTGTACGTACCACATCCAAAGGCACAAAGTACACACGAAACTAAATTTGACACCATCCGGCCACTCCATTAGCATTCCAACAGGGTTGCTTCAGGCATGTCCACACCTTCAGTATATTTCATCATCATATCCTTTGATACTTCAAGCGATGTCAAACACAGGACCCTACCAGGCATCGACCCAATGGCAGAAGTACCAAAACCTCTAAAATGCCAGGTATTCCACATCTCTTCAATTATACTAAACACTGATACCGCCATTTGAGAGTAACCAGAACCAGCTACTTGCATTCTTGTCTTCACCACCGCAGTTGGATGTAACAAGGCTGACTGAGCCGTAAAGAGGATCGCCCCAATTATATGAAATCTTGACTTATCCAGCCTATATTGCAAGATTATGCAAAGCGTTAGTTCTGCCTTTCATTTTAGCACATCAAAACACTAGCCTTAATCTAGTATTTCCTATGTATATAATCCAGAAATTAAAAATAAAAATCAAAGTTGGGAGTTTGTGTAATAGAACTCAACCCTGCAATAATGAGTGTTCAAAATTAAGCTCATTCACTGTCTTGAACATGTAAATCACATTCTTAATTTGCACGCAACGTATAGTAAACACAAATCAACCTCACGATACTAAAATCGTCTCAGGATTTTCTAAGCTGTATACACATTTGCTAACAGAGTCGACGCATGACCATGATCATCTTATTGTTAAACTAACCATTACAAAACAAATAAAGCGAAAAAAAAAAAAAAAAAAAAAAAACGAAACGAGTTAGATATTTTGACAGCTCAACAAGAAGAAGGGAGAGGAAGGAAGCTTACCTGTCCCAATGATGTCGGTGTCGGCAAGTGCTAACTCTGAGGGGCAGCCTCGGCTTCCATCGCCATCTGTTTTCGTCTTCGGTTCTTTTTGGTACGGTGACACCGACCAATAATCTGCCAGCTCTGTGGCTTCAGGGAGCGTCGGTTGAGTCAAAAATAAAGGAAGAAAGCGAAGTTTAGAGAAAATTCCAGTATTTTGGTTTGAGCGGCCATGTGGGAAAATGCAATTTATTTAAACCAACTCAAACTCTTCCTTACTTTGAACACGACTATTTCATGACATTAATTCAATTATTCAACGTCATGTCGTTTTCTACATATCTTATTCGTAATTTGGTTCTAAATAAAACGTCATTTACTTTAATTACGAGAGTATTTGTCTAAGCTTATAAACTGTCAAACTAATTTATAAATTCTAAAATTTAGCTAACCTATTTGTTTATAATTTTTTTGCTTATAAGTTAGTTTAGTTAAGTATATTACCATAATATCTTTATTTAATTTTAAGAGTAAACGACATGTTCCCACCCAAGGTTTATTGAATCCTTAAGTGGTACCACTGTTTTCATAAATTCCATATTCCACCCTTAAATGGATGTCGTTAGTGACGATAAGGGCATAGGTTCTTTTAACCAAATTACCCTTAGATCTTCTCCTTCTTCGTTCTCCCTTTCTTCTTCGCAGCCCATTCCAAACCCACCCCATACCCACCACCACAGCCTTTTTCTTCTTCTTCTTCTTCTTCTTCTTCTTCTTTCCTCTCTTTTCTTCTTTTCTTGATCCTCTCTCTTTCTTTTCCCTTTCCCTTGTCAGAATAAGCTCGAGGCGGCTGGATTTGTGGGGTTTTGTGTGGTTTTTGGGTGGGTTGTGGTTGTTTTTGGATGGATTTATAGCTGAGTTTGTGGTGGTTTTTGGGTGAGTTTTGTGACTAAGTTTGTGAGTGATTTGATGTGGATTTTGGGTGGTTTTGAGGCTGAACGTGTGAGCGATTTGGGGTGGATTTTGGGTGGGTTTGTGGCTGAATTGTGAGGGATTGGTGGTGGATTTTGGGTGGCTTTGTGACTGAATTTGTGAGTGATTTGGTGGTGGTTTTTGGGTTGGTTTGCGGCGTGAATTTGTGATTTGTTTGTATGGTGGTTTTGTGGGGTTTGTGGTTGAATTTGGGAGGATTTGGTGGTGGTTTTTGGATGGGTTTGTGGCTGGATTAGGAGTGATTGGGATGGTTTTTTGGGTTGGTTTTGTCACTGAATGTGTGAATGATTTGGCGGTGGGGCTTTGGGTTTAGAGGGATTGTGATGGTGGTGGACGAGTGAAAGGTGGTGGGTGTGGGGGAATCGGGGGGTTTCGGTCATAATGGTGTTGAAAGGTGGTGGTGAATGGTGATGGCTAGATGGTGATGGTGATTCCTCCAGAATCAAACGGGTGGGCCTGAAATGGCAACCGTTTTGAGATGAAGGAAAAAGAAGAAGATGGGAGGTGGAGGCAGAGATGAAGAAGAAATGGGAAGGGAAGAGGAAAAATACAATTTTAGCCTTGAACAGATAAAATAAAGGAAACGGTATCCATTTAAGGGTGGGAATCTGGAATTTATGAAACCAGTGGTACCACTCGGGGAGTTCAATAAACCTTGGGTGGGAACATGTCGTTTACTCATTTTAAAATTCTATAGTATACTCTTGTTTAATGTAGTACCCTTTTTAATCATTTTATAATAAAATATACTTATAAGCCACATTTTACTAAATACGTCAACTACTTATCAATCATTTATAAGTACTTTAACCAAACACGTAATTGTTTAAAATTTTAAATGCTTATAATTTATAAGCTAATTTTCATAAGCTCACACAAACACTCTTAAGACATTAATATAAAATATAAGCTAATTTTCATAAGCTCACACAATCACTCCTAAGACATTAATATGAAATACTCAATCTTTGCCTTGGATAAATTGGTCCAAGTTGAGATACTCAATCTGAAGCCCACTTTTAAATGCTCGTAGCCCAATTCAGGTTGGCAGACTTTGAAGTGGAGTAGTGGACTCATATGAGAACGTAATCAGATGCCCGAAAACTAGGTCCATAAATAGTCCGATTGAACTCCCATCCCGTCCCTCACCCAATCCTATTACGATATGGGATCTGTGTCATTCTCCCCTACCCAATCTTGTGACAAGCTATCACAGGTGGAGCCCTTTGTCTACCCATCCATCTCACTCTTGAGTCACACGTGAATGCCCTTTTGCATGGGTGCTTAGCGGGACATCGAAAGATGGATCAGACCTATTATAATACCATTGTCACGAGCTGAGAGTTTCATACCCAAAAAGCTAACTCATTAGGTGGAAAGATTCCCCTCCTCACAAACCCAAGACCTCCCCAATACGCTTCCGATTTGGGATCTATGACATTAGGGTTATAAGGGGAAAAATCCCTCCACCTAATGGGTTTGCCTTTTGGGTGTGAAAACTTCTAACTTGTGATAGTCGTATCAGAGCATACCTAATTCGTTTTTTAGTGTCTCGCCAAGTGCCCATGTAGAGGAGCATTCATATGCGATAATGGATCCACTAGAGAGTGACATGGATGGGTAGGCAAGGGGTCCACTTGTGATGAGGGTTTCATAAGATTGGATGGGAGAAAATGTCACAAATCCTACATTAGAAACGCATTATTGAGGTCTTGGACTTATAAAGAGAAGTCTCTCTACATAATGGATTAACTTTTTGGGTGTAAAACTCTTAACTCGTGATATTTATCTCTCTTATAAGAGAGCATTATATGTATCACGTTGTAATGGAATCAATCAATAAAAGTATGTCACCAGCTATAATCTATATTAACGATTAGCAACTTTGTCTCCTATAGAAGAGAAAACGTTATATGCATCACATTGTCATACAATCAATATCGATAAGAGTACGGCATAGGTCACAGTAGTAGCATAGGTTGAATTGTAACATTTCGGGTTCATGCAAAACATGTTTATTTAGATACGCTGTAAAGGTCTATAAATTGAACTCTAACCTCATTTGCTAATAATATATCTTATCATAATACTTTTATTTTATTATTGCCGGGTTGTATTACAAATCATNCGACCAATAATCTCGCAGCTCTGTTGGCTTCAGGGGAGCGTTGGTTGAGTCAAAAATAAAGGAAGAAAGCGATGGAAGTTTAGAGAAAATTCCAGTATTTTTGGTTTGAGCGGCCATGTGGGAAAATGCAATTTATTTAAGCCAACTCAGACTCTTCCTCACTTTGAACACGGCTATTCCATGACATTTATTCAATTATTCGAACGTCATGTCTTTTTCTACATATCTTATTCGTAATTTGGTCTCCAAAACAAACGTCGTTTACTTTCATTAAGAGTTTAAGACATTAATATGAAATACTCAATCTTAGCCTTGGCTAGATTGGTCCAAGTTGAGATACTCAATCTCAAGCCCACTTCTAAATGCTCATAGCCCAATTCGGTTTGGTGGACTTTGAAGTGGAGTAGTGGACTCATATGCAGATGCCCGAAAACTAGGTTCATAAATAGTCTGGTTGAACTCCCAGCCCGTCCCCCACCCAATCTTGTTGCGATGTGGGATCCGTGACATTCTCTCCCACCCAATCTTATGACAAGGTATCACAGGTGGAGCCCTCTGCCTACCCATCAATCTCACTCTTGAGTCACATGTGAATACCCTTTTGCATGGGTGCTTAGCGGGACACCGAAATATGGATCATACCTATTCTGATACCATTGTCACGAGCTGAGAGTTTCACAGCCAAAAAGCTAACTCATTAGGTGGAAGGACTCCCCTCCTCACAAACCCAAGACTTCTCCAATATACTTCCGATTTGGGATCCATGACATTAGGGTTATAAGGGGAAAAATCCTTCCACCTAATGGGTTTGCTTTTTGGGTGTGAAAACTCATAACCTGTGATAGTCGTATCAAAGCATACCTGATTCGTTTTTTGGTGTCTCCCCAAGTGCCCATGTAGAGGAGCATCCACATGCGATAGTGGATCCACTAGAGAGTGAGATGGATGAGTAGGCAAGGGGCCCACTTGTGATGACGGTTTCACAAGATTGGATGGGGGAAAATATCACAAATCCTACATTAGAAACACATTATTGAGGTTTTGGGTTTATAAAAAGAAGTCCTTCTACATAATGGATTAACCTTTTGAATATGAAACTCCCAACCCGTAACATTTATCTCTCTTGTAGGAAAGCATTATATGTATCACGACAATCACGTTGTAATACAATCAATCAATAAAAGTATGTCACCAGCTATAATCTATATTAACGGTTAGCAACTTTGTCTCCTATAGAAGAGAAAACGTTATATGCATCACATTGTCACACAATCAATATCGATAAGAGTACGGCGTAGGTCACAGTAGTAGCATAGGTTGAATTGTAACATTTGGGGTTCATGCAAAACATGTTTATTTAGATACACTGTAAAGGTCTATAAATTAAACTCCAACCTCATTTGCTAATAATATATCTTATCATAATACTTTTATTTTATTATTGCCGGGTTGTATTACAAATAATTACAATATACCGCAGGTAACACTTTTGAAATTAGTATTAGTTAAAACTAGTACAATTACCTTATAAATGTAAGTTATTATTAAAAAAAGAAAAGAAAAAAACATTGGCCTATTTGAAATTATCTATTTAAAGCTATGTCTAGTTACCTTCTATATTATTTATTCGCATATAAATGCATTAGACGGTAAATTCCTAAATGAAAATATATAAAAAAAAAGTTAATGACAAAAATTCTATGAGGAAAGATATAATAACAAAACTTTATATGAAATTTAAGAAATAATAATTTTTTTTTAACCATTAATGAATTGTTAACGAACCGTTAAATTTTACATTGTTATGAATTAATTTTATATTTACCAAATTGCCTTATAAAGAATTTTGATTATTTTCAAAACATTAGGAGAAATTTTGTCATTATATTATAACTCAGGGCATTAATGTGTAACTCTATTAAAAATATCTTTATTTATTATTATTTCATTTTAGTTTTTTCATCCATATGTCATCAATTTTTGATATCAAATCATGTTTCATTACCCAAGATATTTGTAATACCCACGCAATCTCAACCGTCAGATCATTCCACAAAAGCCCCCCACATTGCTTGAAACATCACATAGGCAAACTCATCATACGCTTCATCGTCCAATCAATAACATTCTTGCTTCCAAGGACCAAACAGGCACCACTGGATCAGAAATTTAAATTAAGGTACACCATAAACGTCGACCACGATACATGGGATAAGTTCCTACTTAACCCTAACATCCGATAAAATTTAGTTCCGATCTCTATTGTTTTACCTTGTTTTCTTCTTCATTTTTCGTTCTTGTCACTGGAAGGACTAGAACATCAGACCTCCCAATTTTAGGGTTTCTTTTTCAACTAAACATTTTTTTTACCGTCTCCAGTTAGAGGATATCAATTAATTCGAAGCTCGATAGAAAGATTTAGGTAATCTCGACAAAATTTTCATATAATTTTGCTATTAATTTATAATATCTGTATTTTATTTCTAGGTTTTTTTTTTTTCTGTTGGGTTTGGATGTTATGTCTAGTTAATGTGTAATTTTCTTATGGACATCATCTGTCTTTGGAACGAGTTTAGAATTTCATCAAGTATTGATATGTGAATGGGATCGTCTGTATGATAACTATATATGAGTCTTAGAATTAACTCGTTGGAATTAGGGTTTTGTCTATCCAAGCCTAAGGATGGTTTTGAAACTCCCAAGCAAAATTTACATTTTTAAAGAGCTAATATTGATTTTGCATGAATGGCTGTAGGATAATGACTGTGATAATGTGTTGAATTAGCTGATTTTTTTCATCTGAAATAGTAGCTTATATTTTAGACAGCTTGAAGAAGGATTTATGGGGATTGTCTTTACATTATAATCATCTTAAAATTTGTAGGCAAATATTTGTATGGCAACTGCAGAAGCGGCTTCTGCTTCTCTTGGCCCACGGTATGCCCCTGATGATCCGACTCTTCCAAAACCTTGGAAGGGATTGATTGATGGAAGTACAGGTCTTTTATATTATTGGAATCCAGAAACTAACATTACCCAGTATGAAAAGCCGGCTGCAGCACTGCCCCCACCATTGCCGCCTGGCCCACCTCCTGCTACTACTACACCTAAACTGGCTCCTCTACCAGTGGCCCATTCAATGCAGCCAAATGGCGTGATGACTCAGCATGGTCAGCAGCACATGGCACAACAACAGGGTCAACAAAGGAGCCAGTTGCCTCAGCAGCCTGGACAGCTAGTGGCACAGGTTTCTGAGCAACAGGATTCACAGCAGCAGGGTTCACAGCTCAGTCAGGCCATGCAACACCCAGGGCAATTTACACCACAAATGAGACCACAAATGATGCCATTTCCAGGTCAGCAAATGGCTCAACAGCCAGGTCAGCAGTGGCCTCAGCAAGCAGGGCAGCAATCAGTGCAACATCAAAATTCACAGATGACGCAACCTCATCAAGGACATCAATATGCACATCAGCAGTACATGGCATATCAACAGAGTATCCATCCGCAGGGGCAACAAAGTTCACAGCAGCATACTCAACTTGGTGCGGGACAGCAGTTTGCAAGTCAACAAGAGTATAATAAGCCAGCGATTTCAAAAAGGGAGGAAGTTGATTTTCCAATAGGAAGCCAAACAGGGTTTTCACCATCCCAGTATAAACAGGCTGGTGCTTCGTCTTCTCAAAACCTTCCTGGTGGAACAAATTCAGTTCAGATATCACAGACGGGTGTACATTTGGGTCAAACTCAGCAGTTTAGTGGATCCTCGGTCAATTTGCAACAACCTAATCCCATGGCTCATCAAGTGCAACAATCAGGAACGGATTTGCCTCATCAGCCGCTGGGTCCTATGTATCAGAATCAGATGGGCCCAGGAATGATGCATAATAAGCAGCCTAACGTTCCTCCATTTGGGTTAAAGATGGGTTATGAGGATAATGTGCATGGTAGAACTGGAAGTGACTACTTTTTTAATGGCAATAAGGAAGGACAGCAGCCGAAGCTTGCAGCCTTACCCGTGGCAAGAAGTCAGCAGGTATACTGGCATATTCAAATGTTTTTTATTTCCTTTACTATGTGGTATTACTATTAAATCCCACTTTGGAGAACTGTTGATTGGGGAATTGATGCAACATTAACATGAAGGCAGGACCAGGAGGCTGATTATTTTGTATGTGTAATGGGAAAGCATGTATCAGCTCTATTTGAGTTTGTTGCCATATACTATATGATGGCAGTGTCTTCTTTTTATATAACTTTTCCCCCTCTATAGTTAGGTCAAACGGAACGCTGAAAAGATTGATATGTTTTGAACCTGGTCACTTAGGGAAGGAAATATCTTTCTTGCTTTTCCAAATCGTTTGTGATATTTGAATGGAATACTATGCTGCCCTCCTCCGCATGTGTTGATGGTTTTCATTTTTACTTTCATTTGGTTCATTTTCTTGACTTCAATTGATTTATATTGCTTGAGTAATGTTTCATTAAAGAGATATCATAATTTATCAAGTTACTTATATGCAAAAATGTTTCTTCTCCATTTCAGGAGACAAGGATTAGTGGTGCTCCTGTTCAAAACATCACACCTGGCCATTCCAGTGGATTGAATGCTGTACCTGGGAATGCCATGCATGATATGTACAATCATGCTGGTCCATTTTCAAATAGTGCTATGCTAAGGCCACCTCTTATGGGGGCTTCTGGTGTTATTAATCTCTCTCCTGTTGAAGTCTACTGTCAACAACATGAAGTCACTGCAACGGTCTGTATTTTAGATGAACCCGCCTGGTTACTTTTAGCATGTCCCTTCTAATTTGTGATGATGCATTATGAATTCCAAATGGTATAGAACCCAATTAGATTCTTGGATTATATGAACAGCATAGATGTGCGTGGAATGAATTGGGGGTCACTGTTAGTTGATGCCAGCTCCATATGGATGTTCAGTGGAGCCGACGTATGGAAAATTGACATGTATATTAAAAACTGGCATTTTTATTGCTTGATAGGTGAGATGAAAAATTTCGGGATACCAAATCTGAAAGGTTAAGTATGCATAAAATTAAGTAGGAGATGTAGATAAGCTAAGGAGATGAACTTTTATGGTTTTGTTTTTACATTTTGTAGGTTGAATAAAACACAGGAGAAAGGGTTGTTGGACTGTGACTTTATGGTGAAGATGGGATAGCGTATTGAATGAGTATCATTTGTTGAAGTCATAGATCTTGGAATAGTGAGATTGCTTTTTGGTGAAAAGGGTAGCTTATGTGGTTTGCTGTCNCTCAGCAAGCAGGGCAGCAATCAGTGCAACATCAAAATTCACAGATGACGCAACCTCATCAAGGACATCAATATGCACATCAGCAGTACATGGCATATCAACAGAGTATCCATCCGCAGGGGCAACAAAGTTCACAGCAGCATACTCAACTTGGTGCGGGACAGCAGTTTGCAAGTCAACAAGAGTATAATAAGCCAGCGATTTCAAAAAGGGAGGAAGTTGATTTTCCAATAGGAAGCCAAACAGGGTTTTCACCATCCCAGTATAAACAGGCTGGTGCTTCGTCTTCTCAAAACCTTCCTGGTGGAACAAATTCAGTTCAGATATCACAGACGGGTGTACATTTGGGTCAAACTCAGCAGTTTAGTGGATCCTCGGTCAATTTGCAACAACCTAATCCCATGGCTCATCAAGTGCAACAATCAGGAACAGATTTGCCTCATCAGCCGCTGGGTCCTATGTATCAGAATCAGATGGGCCCAGGAATGATGCATAATAAGCAGCCTAACGTTCCTCCATTTGGGTTAAAGATGGGTTATGAGGATAATGTGCATGGTAGAACTGGAAGTGACTACTTTTTTAATGGCAATAAGGAAGGACAGCAGCCGAAGCTTGCAGCCTTACCCGTGGCAAGAAGTCAGCAGGTATACTGGCATATTCAAATGTTTTTTATTTCCTTTACTATGTGGTATTACTATTAAATCCCACTTTGGAGAACTGTTGATTGGGGAATTGATGCAACATTAACATGAAGGCAGGACCAGGAGGCTGATTATTTTGTATGTGTAATGGGAAAGCATGTATCAGCTCTATTTGAGTTTGTTGCCATATACTATATGATGGCAGTGTCTTCTTTTTATATAACTTTTCCCCCTCTATAGTTAGGTCAAACGGAACGCTGAAAAGATTGATATGTTTTGAACCTGGTCACTTAGGGAAGGAAATATCTTTCTTGCTTTTCCAAATCGTTTGTGATATTTGAATGGAATACTATGCTGCCCTCCTCCGCATGTGTTGATGGTTTTCATTTTTACTTTCATTTGGTTCATTTTCTTGACTTCAATTGATTTATATTGCTTGAGTAATGTTTCATTAAAGAGATATCATAATTTATCAAGTTACTTATATGCAAAAATGTTTCTTCTCCATTTCAGGAGACAAGGATTAGTGGTGCTCCTGTTCAAAACATCACACCTGGCCATTCCAGTGGATTGAATGCTGTACCTGGGAATGCCATGCATGATATGTACAATCATGCTGGTCCATTTTCAAATAGTGCTATGCTAAGGCCACCTCTTATGGGGGCTTCTGGTGTTATTAATCTCTCTCCTGTTGAAGTCTACTGTCAACAACATGAAGTCACTGCAACGGTCTGTATTTTAGATGAACTCGCCTGGTTACTTTTAACATGTCCCTTCTAATTTGTGATGATGCATTATGAATTCCAAATGGTATAGAACCCAATTAGATTCTTGGATTATATGAACAGCATAGATGCGCATGGAATGAATTGGGGGTTACTGTTAGTTGATGCCAGCTTCATATGGATGTTCAGTGGAGCCGACTTATGGAAAATTGACATGTATATTAAAAACTGGCATTTTTATTGCTTGATAGATGAGATGAAAAATTTTGGGATACCAAATCTGGAAGGTTAAGTATGCATAAAATTAAGTAGGAGATGTAGATAAGCTAAGGAGATGAACTTTTATGGTTTTGTTTTTAGGTTGAATAAGACACAGGAGAAAGGGTTGTTGGACTGTGACTTTATGGTGAAGATGGGATAGTGTATTGAATGAGTATCATTTGTTGAAGTCATAGATCTTGGAATAGTGAGATTGCTTTTTGGTGAAAAGGGTAGCTTATGTGGTTTGCTGTTTGGCTATATAATTTTACTTTCTCCCTTAAAATTTTATTTTATTTTATTTTATTTTTTTTTTTTTTTTGTGGCTTAACCCAAAATAAGAAGTGCTGTTCTATTTGTGAGCTGTTACTTATATTTGTTGATTTTTTAGCATCTTTAGTCAAATTTAGGTTTTTTCTGACTTCAATATTGTGTCAAATTATGTAGGGTGACAATGTTCCAGCACCTTTCATGACATTTGAGGCCTCCGGTTTTCCCCCAGAGATACTGAGAGAGGCAAGTTTTATTTTTTTATACAATTTAATCCTTGACATTCTAGGGTAGAAACCAAACATAAGATATGCTTCCATTCTTTCTGCTATTATAATTTTAAACTTATCAGTTCTCACTTGTCGCAGGTGCGATATCTGCTCCGGAGGAGGAGCATATGTCGTACGCTGCACTGCTATTGGCACACTTACACATGCAACAACTATTCTGATTTTTGGAGGCTGCAAAATGGACTGTTGGAGCCTTTTCTGGGCATCTTCTAAAAGGGTGGTTGGCCCTTCGTCCAAATCACACTGAGATTCCTTGATTATTGGCTCCACCTCTTATATGTCTTTATTGCCCTCTTTAGTTGCCACGAGTTGCTTCTGTAAGCAACCGTATACCCATGGATTTTTAATTTATATCTTTTCTCTATGTATATAGTTGGACGTGGTTTTGTTGACCTTTTTTATTTTTTTTACCATGGGTGCATTTGGTTTGCATGTTCTTATACATTCTGTGTACTCTAATTGCTTGAATTGATTCTTTTGTTTCAGGTACATTCTGCTGGTTTCTTGTCTCCAACTCCAATCCAAGCACAAACGTGGCCTATTGCACTACAAGGTAGGGATATAGTAGCTATTGCCAAAACAGGTTCCGGTAAAACATTGGGCTACTTGATCCCCGCCTTCATGCTTCTTAGACAGCGACATAATAATCCTCAAAATGGTCCGACAGTGTTAGTTTTGGCTCCAACCAGGGAGCTTGCTACCCAAATACAAGATGAGGCCAATAAATTTGGTCGATCTTCAAGGATTTCTTGCACGGTCAGTCTTAAATACTCATTGTGATGTTATTAAATTGATTAATGTATGTATATTCCTTCTTGCTTTGAAATTATTTGACTCTTAATCCTTGCGACAGTGCTTGTATGGTGGAGCTCCAAAGGGCCCTCAATTGAGAGAATTAGATCGAGGAGCAGATATTGTAGTGGCAACTCCAGGTCGACTGAATGATATTCTTGAAATGAAAAAGATTGACTTCGGACAAGTTTCACTGCTTGTGCTTGATGAGGCAGATCGGATGCTTGACATGGGTTTTGAACCACAAATCCGTAAGATTGTAAATGAGATACCTCCGCACAGACAAACTCTTATGTACACAGCAACCTGGCCCAAAGACGTAAGAAAAATTGCTGGTGATTTACTTGTGAATCCTGTCCAGGTGAACATTGGCAGTGTTGACGAGCTTGCTGCAAACAAGGCTATCACGCAGGTATTTATAAGTTCATTTTCTGTTACTGTCTTGAAAACAGAAGAAGTGCGTGGTTTAATTAATTTGACTTGCTTCCAAAAAGGTGATGATGATGAAAATGTAATAATATGTTGGAAACAACAAATACTTGGATCACAACTTCCTTAAAAGGTTTATTGATTGCAGCTTTTACGTTTAGGGAATCTTGTTTACATCGAAAATTAATTTCTATAGTTTTAATCTAAAATTGACACTTTATTCAAATTGGTCAAACAACAAGGATTGGGGATATTGTGATGTTGCAGTATTCTTCGAGTGAATAGTTGTTTTAGTGTCAGTTTTGACAATTGCAGGTGGAAATTACAGATAGCTGTTTCTTTTTTAGTATAAGGTTTGTTAAGCCTTTGTTCTTTCGCTAACAGGATTTTAAATTTTTATGTTTAAACTATTGAACTTGCAGCATGTTGAAGTAGTTCCACAAATGGAGAAGGAGAGGCGCTTGCAGCAGATCCTGAGATCCCAAGAACGAGGTTCTAGGGTCATAATATTCTGCTCTACCAAGAGGTTGTGTGATCAACTTGCCCGGAATATTGGACGTAACTTCGGGGCAATTGCAATCCATGGAGACAAGTCTCAAGGTGAGAGAGACTGGGTATTAAATCAGTTCCGGAGTGGAAAGTCCCCAATACTAGTTGCCACTGATGTTGCAGCTCGTGGGCTTGACATTAAAGATATAAGGTCGGTTCATGACTTCATGTCTTGTTGCTTATTCATTTAACCCAATCTCCTTTCTAATCAGGATCAGTTGAAAGAATGTATGCCACTTAATCCATTAATTTGAGTTTTTTTTTTTTTTTTTTTTTTTTTTTTTTTTTTACAGGTAGTGATTAACTATGATTTCCCTTCTGGGTTGAATTACGTCCATCGATTGGGAGAACTGGTAGGGCAGGTGCAACAGGGGTGGCCTACACTTTTTCTCTGAGCAGGACTGGAAGTATGCGGCTGATTTGATCAAATCTTGAAGGTGCCAATCAGCGTGTGCCCCCAGAGGTGCGGGAGATGGCTTTGCGTGGTGGGCCTGGTTTTGGCAAAGATCGAGGTGGGATGAGCCGTTTTGATTCTGGTAGTGGTGGTGGTGGGCATTGGGATTCTGGAGGCCGTGGTGGCATGAGAGATGGTGGTTTTGGTGGCCGTGGTGGAATGAGAGATGGGGGTTTTGGTGGCCGTGGTGGCATGAGGGACAGTAATTTTGGAGGTCGTGGTGGAATGAGGGATGGCAGCTTTGGTGGCCGAGGTGGTGTGAGGGACAGTGGTTTTGGTGGCCATGAAGGGAGAGGTGAGATGTTTTCTGGGCGTGGAAACAGGGGTCGGGGATTTAGTGGCCCTGGTGGTGGTAATGTTGGCTGGGGCAGGAATGACCGAGGCCCACATGACCGATATAGTAACAATATGGATGGGCGTGGACGTGGTCGTGGAAGGGGTCGATTTGATAATAGAAGAGAAATTACTGATAGAAGCAGAGGCAGAAGTTATAGTGCTAGTCCAGAAAGGGTTCGTACATGGGGTTATAGCAGAAGTAGAAGTGGAAGCAGGAGTAGGAGCCGAAGTCGGAGCTGGAGCCGAAGCCCAAGCCGAAGCCGGAGTCGGAGCTGGTCCCGTGGCCGCAGCCACAGTCGCAGCCCTAGTCACGATCGCAGTCGTAGCCGTGATCGCAGCCGTAGCCGCAGTCGGAGTTATGATAGATTTGAGAGGTCACGTGACCGGAAAGATCATAGAGTTTCTGGTTTTGATGTTCTTCCTGAGACAAGGGTGTCACCCATGTCTTCAGCTGCTCCTATGTCTCCAGGTTTGCAAGGTGGTATGGGTTCGGCAACTGAGCCTGCAGCACCATTACCGGCAGTAGAATGTTCTGAGAATGAGCCAGTGCTTCCTGAAACAGGAACAGATCCGGACCAACAATCTTTAACTGATGTTTGAATGCTGACACATAATTCGTGTTTTTGTTGGTGATGCCCATTTTTCTGTTTGTTCAATGGTTACAGGTTTTAGTGGTGATAATTTTACTAGCAGGTTGATATCTGGGCTACTTAAGTGAAATTACCTGTGCTCATGTGCCGCTGCTTCTTGCAGGTTAGATGTTTAGGATAATGGGGAGTAGTTTGAGGCCCCAAGATTATCAGGTTGCTTCAAACCCTTTTTTCTTTTAATTCTTTTCTCTAGTGTTTACGTGTGGTGGTCACATCACTCACATGTCTTGGTTGTGGCATTGCGGCGGACAAATGTACTGCCTTTCTTCTTGGTTGATTCATTGTGCTTATGTTTATCTGACAATGTCATGAAATTATAGTACCTTGTTGAGGAAACAGTTTGAATTTTTTTTTTTTTTTTTTTGTTTGTTTTTTTGGGACCATAGAGGTAGTTTTTAACGTGTAGCACACTTATTCTTCCATTAATATTGGCTGGCAGTTTTTAAAAAATTCTGCCTTCTAAGGGCTTTGCCATATCCTTTTCTTGTTTGATAGATTGTCCAAAACCATTATAATTATTCTTCTTGCAAAGGCATTGGGCTATAACTGAAGTGGAGACAAAGATTTCTGGTTCAATACTTGCATAAGTAAAGAGAAGTAGGAACATAATTCTTTTTCTTTCTGAAGAACCCAATTTTACCTTTTTCTCATTCTCTGGCTTAAGTTAAACCTACCAAAGGAAGCTTCCATCTTGCTTCTGTCATGACGCTTTTTCTTAATGGGAGGTGACAAAGATGGCCTCCTACTTCAATGGTGACATCTTTGGATAACAGCGTCTAATAATGGCATATGCCCTGGGAAAGTGCTCATATTTTTCTTTCCAATATAGAGTTACACATTGACTTCCATAGAAATATGAAAATTGCCAAGCTAAATGTACCCATTAAGTTATTTTTATTTCTTACCCCTCCTGATTTTTGCTGTTGTCTAGATAGCATCTTTCTATGAGCAATGCATGATGTAATTACCAATATTATATATTAGAGTAAATCTTCATTGATAATGTATTTTAAGATATAATTATCATTGTCTTGTTTTCTTAATGTCCCACAAAAATTAAATATAAATTAATTAACTAATTAATATATAAATAAATGTAAATTACATTGAAAATCTCTCTAAAGTGGAAGACATTTTCCATTGACCAAAGAAAATTGTATAAAACAGGAGGGAGGGAAGATTTCTTGCTCACGAAGTAATGGAGGGAAATTCCTCAATTCATTAATTCCGAAGTACGCGCAGAATTCTTCAGATCTGAGCAAAAGTACAAAAATAACCTTGGAACTCACCATATTTACGTAACGCTAACTTGGATGGGTTCTCCATCACGGCAGCTGCTCACCGTTTGGTTGACGGTTTACCACTCACATTTAAAAAAAAAAAAAAAAGATTATATTAATATTTCTAAATAAATACAAAAAATTATCTGCTTATAAAAAAATAAATAATTCTTGATATATTATAGACAAAGAAAAAAAAAACCCATATAATAAAAGATTTTTAAGAGCTTAAAAAACTTAGGTAAAATGATAATTAATATTTATTGAAATAAAACATGTATAAAATGTAAAATTACTATTAGAATTTTAAATTTTAAATATTTTTATCAAAATTTTTCTAATCGATGCTATAATTAATTGGTTCAGAGATGTGTAAACTGAAAATCATTATTTTTTAATATTTATCTTTTTGTGGTATATTTTGTATTTTGATATTGTAGAATTTTCTGTGGAATAAAAAAATATTTCATTAATTTTTAGTCAATTTCTATTTTATGTGTAGTCTTTTTAATAAAAAAAATCCAAAAGAGACTCAACATGTTACTGGAAAAATAAAAAATAAAAAAAGACTGAAAATTTCACCTACTCAGTGGCATTCTCGATGTTTAAGAAACCAACAAGGCTAACCTCGTCATTTAATCGACAACCATAAAAATTCCGCCCAAAACGAAGTTTATTATAGATTGAAGAATCTGATTACGCGTCTCTCTCTCTCTCTGGTTTTTGTTAACACGCACAACGAAACCGCCCTTTCAACTCTCTCTCTCTCTCTTAGGGTTAGGGTTTCATTTCATTTATAAGAAAGAAAATGTTACAGAGCACTTCGTCTTCTCTCTTCAAATCGTCCAATTTCCTTCTCCAAAATCTCTCCTCTTCAAACATGGCCTAATTGAATTATTCTATTCTTTCTGGTACTATTTTATATGTTGCGTTAATTTGGAGTAGTTCCAGATTCATAAGCTTTGTTTTTATGTTGATTTTTTTTAATTGTTTTGATAACTTGATTGAATTTGAGTGTATTTTACTGTTTTACCCAATTTGTTTAAGCGTTTGTTGACTTTTTGAACTGA
The DNA here is from genome assembly GCF_008641045.1 of Pistacia vera. Lineage (NCBI taxonomy): Eukaryota > Viridiplantae > Streptophyta > Magnoliopsida > Sapindales > Anacardiaceae > Pistacia > Pistacia vera. The sequence continues at coordinate 189,865 of NW_022196568.1, read as the reverse complement.
GTTGACTGTTGTAATTCTGATTTCTGTGTTGGCTCTTTTCAGTATCAGTTTGTTACTTGTGACATGTTACCTATTTTGATGAGGAAAACTATATATGCTGTAAGTTTATTTTGTAGCTTGTGTATTTTTTACAGGGTGGTGGCAGTACTTGAATGGAAATGTATAATGTTTCTGATAACGGAAATGGTGAAAATTATCTGGTATCGTTTTCTTTGAAGTTGCTGATTGTTGGAATAGTAGGTTATGCTTGAATGGTTTTATGAATCCTATGTTTATGTTCATGTGCTTTTGTTGACTTATAGATTCAAGGTGCTGAATCAAACCCGAATTTTATAGCTCCAGTTTTTGGACAATTTGACTCAATGTACAACGAAGGAGCCCCTGATCAGGGTTATTATTATCCTACTGCCACAAATTATGGGTATTATTGTACAGGTAACTTTACAGCCTGAGTATTGTGAAATTTTAGTTGTTTAATGGATATCAATTGCTTTATTGATTGAAATTGGTTTCTTATTAGGTTTGGAATCACCCGGAGAATGGGAGGACCACCGCAAGATTTTTGGTGTAGATGGTCCTGATTTCCATCATGCGGCAAGTGACTGTTTCTGTATCACCCTTTCATGCGTTGCTTCTATGTAGCTTTTCACATCTGGTTGTTCTCATACAGTAAAGATTTTATTTTTCAGGGTGCGCAAACTGAAAGTTTGCCTTATGTATATTATACTCCTAGCTATGAATATGCACAGTCTCCATACAACCCATACAATCCTTACATACCTGGTGCAGTAATGGGAGTCGATGGCCAATTTATAGGGGCCCAACAGCACTACACCATTCCTCCTTATCAAGATCCTTTATCATCATCTGCTTATATTCCAGTTGTCATTCAACCAGATATCATCCCAAATAGTTTGCCAGACCCCTTGCTGGGTAACGTTACATCTATTGCTAGTAGACCTGATGGACGAGGTTTCAAGCATAATATTGCATCAGCATCTGCAGCCTTACCTATAAATCCTCTGAAATCTGCTTCAAATCAGAAATATTCCTCGAGTAGGGTATCAGCAGTGCCTAGAGCTAAAATTAACATTGGACCAAGTAAGCAAGCTGTGACAAATGGAAGTGTTCCTTCTGGTAGTTCTTCTGTTGCAGCCTCATCCTGTGTTCTTCAGGTATGTTTGTTTGAATTAAAATGTTCAAAGAAGACCTTTTTTCCTTTTTTTGAGGGTGAAAAGTGTTGAATATCCTTGTTTACTGTGGGAACTATGGTGGTATTTTTTTTGTAATAGTAATTGCCTGGCATCAGGCACCTGAATGCATTAAAGAGACATTGTTTTTCAATAAAGTCCATATAAATCACTTTGTTCACCTTTCAAGTTTAGGCCAGGCTAATAAGCGTATGATTTGGTTGTAAAATGAACTTTTTGACTTCAAAAACTATTTCATTTTCTGTGCATGATATCATTCCTTTCTATACCAGTTTTGGAGTAGGTTTGATACCCTATCTGTATTTTCAGGGTAGAACTCCTTCTGGTTTGAGTCAACAAGTTGATGGCATCTCCCATGGAAAAGTTCTTACTTATCATAACCAGTTTAAAGTTGCCCTACCTGACAGTAATAACTTTTCTGACTTTGGATTGAATGGGCGTGAACGAACACCTGTTGATAAGGTTCGTCCAAAGTTAGCAGTTGGCAGGTCTCTGAATGAAGTGAATAAAAACAGTGATGTGTTTGCTTTTAGTGAACAGAATCGGGGCCCTAGAACCAAAAAATCGAAAGATCAGCCGTCGGTTAAAGACTATACAAACAAAGCTGGGGTCAGTGATGCCCAAGGAAACATCATTATCTATACTGACCAGTATAATAAGGACGATTTTCTAGTTGACTACGTTGCTGCAAAATTTTTTGTAATTAAATCATATAGCGAGGATGATGTTCACAAGAGTATCAAATATGGTGTTTGGTCATCTACTTCTCATGGTAACAAGAAGCTTCAGAGTGCTTATGATGATGCACAGAGAATAGCTGCTGGGAAGCCTAGAGGATGCCCTATCTTCCTATTCTTTTCTGTGAGTCCACTGTAACAACTCTATAAATTAGCATCAATTATTATTTTACAGCCAATTTAATTTTTATTTTGTCAGAGAATGGTCTTAATTGAGTTATCCTTTCTGATTGGGCTAAGCTGATGAGACATGTCTTTAATACAGGTTAATGCAAGTAGTCAATTCTGTGGTGTTGCAGAGATGATTGGTCCTGTTGACTTCTATAAAGACATGGATTTTTGGCAACAAGATAAATGGAGTGGGAGCTTCCCTGTCAAGTGGCATATCATCAAAGATGTGGCAAATACCTGCTTTAGGCACATCATATTAGAGAACAATGAGAACAAGCCCGTGACTAATAGCAGAGATACACAAGAGGTATATTAGGGGTTTTTTTTTTTTGGTATTTTCTTTTCAAGTTTTATGAAGAAACTTCTGCCTATGAATATGTTAGCCATCATTTTGTCCTTGCAAACTTTTTCTGCTTGACTTTTATTGGGACTGAATAGCAGATGTGTTATGTCCATCCTTATTAGATGTGAGGCCCTGATAAATCTAATATATTATAATGCACTTTATCAGACAGAATATGTTGTTAGGTTGCAGTATTAGATCTAATATACACTTTGCTGTAATGGTTCCAATTATACATAGTGGAAGCTTCTGTACAATAATGATGATTAGGGTTTACATTGATGAGGTGTGGTGCAAAGAAAGTTTGTGCAGCAGCAGGAATAGGGAAGGATGATAAACAATTCAAGGGTGAAAGGAAGCTATTTTCCCTGGGTAAATGATGGAATTAGCATTTTGATATAGCCAAATGGCTGCAACTAAGCTTTTACCAGACTTGAGTTATTTGGAATAAGTACTATTGCTTTTGTCAATTGAATCGTCTGCTAGCTTTTCTCTTTTAGTTTATTTATTTATTTTAATATATTAATGGTATCCTGATTTTGGAACTTAGGTTTAGGAATTTTTAATTTGTATGGTTTAAGATTATGAATTATTTGTTTATTAAACAATTCTTCATGTGCAGATAATGTTCAGGGAAGGTCTGGAGATGTTGAAGATATTCAAAAACCATCCATTGAATACCTCTTTATTTGATGACTTTATGTACTACGAAAATCGCCAGAAATTCATCCAGGAAGAGAAAGCTAGACTTTACAAAAGTTTTAAAGGTCCAATCTTTCTGCCTGCATTTGGGCTCGACAAGTTAAATAGTGTTGGTGAGCTACCTTCGAAGAGCGATAAGAAAACTAACAAAAATATTGATCCTAACAGAGCAGAAGAAAGTCTAACTTCTGCCACTGATAAAATTTCTTCAAATTCTGATGTGACCAATTCAAGTATTGGTAATGGAAATGCCAAGGAAGTTGTGGTCGAAGTAGAAGACAGTATCATGCGAACCCTAAGCATTGATTCACTTGCTATAAACCCAAGGCCAGACGAGTCTAAACCCTTGGCTGAAGCTGCAATCGATGCTGGCAAATCTGATCTGAATGATGTCTTTACAGTGGGATCAATGCCTATTAAAGTCAATGGATTTGCTGAATCTTCTGGTGTTTTGAAAGTTGGTACAATTCCTCTTGATCCTAAGACACTACAGCTTGACAAGGGAGGCCCGCAGCCTAAAAACTGATCCCAAATTTGTTGAAAACTTGGGTCGTACTTGATCTCTGTAACAGGCTGTGGTGAATTGAAAATTTTGCTTCAGGTTATCTTGGTTTATACCATACATTGATGCCTTTGTTGTTTTGTTCCTGCTTGTGAAAGTAAACTGGAACCACATTGTAAAAGTTTCCATTCCATTTTCTTGTTCCATCATCATATTCAAGAGAAGATATTATACTTTCTCTGGTTTCTCTGGTTTCATCGTCTTTTACAATCTCCTTTGCTTTGATGTTTCAACTTTAGCTTCTCATATGCTTGTTTCTAGTCTTTATTAATTATTTTTGTTTAAATTTTATTCATTTACATAACTTTTGGAAGTAAATTTTATGAAAAAATAGCTTTATAATAATTTTGTTAATTATTTTATTAAGAGAATGTCAAAAAGTTTTTAACATCAATTACTAAAAGGATTTTAATATATACATAATAAAATAATGTTTTCAATTACTAAAAGTTGTAGGGGTGTGCGGGTCCAGGTACTTGGTCTAAGACCCGAAGGTTCTTAGGATTTAGGAATTGGAGTCGGTTCTAGTTCCTAAATGCTTGAAATCGAAACTTGTGGTACCACAGGTTCCAGGCTCAGGTACTCGGTGCTATTGACATAAAATTACAAACTCTGTCCTCATATTTGCAAAAATAACAAATATATTTTGTGAAAATTATAATTACACCATGGGCACTTGTCGGTTCTACTACAGGTACCCAAACCTCAATTCTAGCTTCAATTCTAGTTCCCAAGTCCGAGTTTGGTTCTTGAAGTGATCGAACTGGAATTGAAATCGAAACCAGACCCAGACTCGGATCCGCACAATGTCGATTCCACCAAATTTGGAATTAGAACAGACACCTCGAATACCTGTTGATTCTACTTCTATTCTAAAAAATTGCTCACCCCTACTAAAAGGATTTTAATATATACATTAAAAAATAAATTCATTAAAAAATAAATTTTTTAAATTTTCTAGTTTTTCTCGTTTTAATTTTTAATTAATTAAAACTTTAAAGTTTTAAAAATATAATTGCCACGTCTCATACATGCAACACCTGGAAGACGACGAAGATGTAAACAGAATCACATTCACAGCGTGGATTCTGATCGTACAAGCACTCAGCCTCCTGCCTCGTGTACTCCCTAAGCAATCGAAACGCTCCCGCATTTCTCAAACTGTACTACTTCAATTGATTCTGTCCGTACTCTCAACGCTTTCCAACTCCAAAAAGGGTCAAAAACACCAGCTGACTCCCTTCTGCGATCAGGTATGTCGCGCTTCCAGCACCCGCTATGCACCTCACTTTACCAAATTACTTTAAATTTTAAAAGCTCTCTTCTCGAAGAAAACGATTTTATCTATTTCAGTCTAACGCGATAAACCAAGTCCCTGTAAAGAAACGTTTTTTACTATGGTGTTTTTGACAGTTACAAAACTATATTGATTTATTTCATTTTATTTTTTGTTAAACCCGGTAATTGTCTTCCGTAAATCAAACACATGACCCAGGTATAGCTAACCCAGTAGAGTTAACTCAACCCAATAGGTAAAGGTTTGCCATCCGACACAAGGGGAGAGGTGACTCAGTTGATTTTTGCATGTCCGTGTTGCAGAGATTAAAACGAGTTTCAGTTTCGCATTTCGTTGGGGCCTTTTGTGAATTCTCTCCGTTTGCTTAATGGTATGTGCTAATATTTGTTTATTAATTATTTACTCTTTAGAGCTTAGACTGTTGTAAATGAAATTTTTATACTTGTTTTATTTATTTGTGTACTTTCAATTTCGGAGGGTGAAAATGGAGAGAAACCAATCGTGCCAAAGAGTGAGATCTTGGACTTTGAGTTGCCAGCTGACTGTATGTACTCCAGCCATGTAGGGGTATGCCTGTGATTTGACAAATTAATTTATTACTCTTTTGGTTTTAATTTTTTTAACCCCAAAAAAAAAAAAAAAATTCAAGCTTTTGTTCTTGTGTAATTTCAGAACAACAATGCAAGTTCATCTGGAAGTAATGTAAGATCATCTTTAATTGGGATGGGATTTTCACCGTCTCATGTCAACAAAGTCATTGAAGAAAAGGGTATTTTACTGTTATTCCTAAATGAATATGAGCTTTTTATTGGTTTATCTTATTGAAGAGGGTAGAGGGAGGAATCATTTTCATGATTTTGGGTTTTGGGTACTTGGTAATTCATTTTAAACTACTTTATGTATACAGTGTTCTTGATCTTTTCTTCAATTCAGGTGAAGATGACCTTGACTTATTATTGGAGATGCTTCTTGGGTACTCGGTAAGTGATTAGAAAGTCTTGGGCAGATATGTTTTTCTGTGTGAATATTGATATTGATATTGATAGAATAACCACTGCTCTGTCTGTTTTCTGTTGTAAAATAATGGGGAGCAATAAGGTTTACGTTGCCATTTAAGCATACTCGATTTCATGATTTTTCACATATTATCTACTTTGTATTGCTTGCTTAATTTGTGTGAGTAAGAATTTTGTTTGATGTGCCAAGTTATCAATATTAAACTCTATGCTGATACATTGGCTTCTTGGCCTATGTAGTGAATTGTTTCAAACGGTCTTGATTAATGAACTTTTAAATACAAGTGCCAAAATGTGTGCTATCCTATATAATTTAAGCTTTTTACTATGTTTCTTTCTAATGGAGCATTTTACTTTTGATTCATTGTACGGTCTTTGTGATAATTTACTTTTGGTTAAAAAGACAAGACAAGGTTTTAATGGCTAATACTGGGTCTGCTCTGGAGTGATAGGAACATCAAAAATCTAATTCTCAGTCATCAGATTCTCTGGATAGCTTGTTTGGTGACAAGGATAGTGTTAGTCAACCAGAAATTTCCCCAGTTTTTCAACCAAAAGAGGTAACCTGCTATTATCTTGTTTAATATTACAGTGTGTTTATATCTGTGCTCCCTGAAGAACCTAGATTAGTGTGAATCTTCAATATATCATATAATGGTTTTATCTTCAATTATCTGCAGGAACCAGATGTACCTGATATAGATGAAGATAATGATGAAAAAAGGGCATCCTTACTAAAGATGGATTTTCCTCTCAATCTAGTTGACTTTGCATTGGATAAACTCGGTGTGTTGCTAATTTCCTAAATTTGTATTTTTTATTTTAATAATGTTTGCCTTTTCTTTTTGGTTTCTCAATAAGATGACTTATTGAATAACATTTGCATTTTCTTTCTGGACTTTGCATTAAATAATGTTTGCTGGTGATGCTTGCACATCCTGAAACTGTTATTGCCATTTGTTCTACACTGTAAGGAACTTTTTAGATTCCTTACTTTTTACCTTTTGACTTTTAACATAAACTTTACTTGCATATAAGATGGTGAAGTTATTCTGCTTCTCGCATAACTTGGCCAAAATGAATACACTGTCAAAAATCTTAGTGGAAATAAATGCTTCAGGAATTTTAATAGTGTTTTCTAAGAATTCTGTGGCTATCCATATGATAATATGAAACTATGTTGGTGCTGTCATATAGTTTATTATATCATTACTATTGCCATTGAGTTGTGTTGGTACTATACTACTATTAGTGTTGACTCTAAGATCTGCATTAGTCTCAGTTATTTCACGCATATACTACTTCTTTGAATTAGTGTTATGACATCATTGACTATGTCACTTCACCTTACATTTAAGCTCCGATTATGTTGTAACCATAACCTTAGTTTTAACATGAATTGTCTCACATTGCCACATTCAGGTGAAGCTGCTCCCATTAATGAACTGGTGGACTTTATTATTGCTGCTCAGATAGCTGAAAATATTGAGAAGGAAACAGATGATATGCCTCATGAAGATGAAGGGAAACATGAGGTCTTTATTGATGGTTTCATGTAATAGTATTTATCTNAAACTTTACTTGCATATAAGATGGTGAAGTTATTCTGCTTCTCGCATAACTTGGCCAAAATGAATACACTGTCAAAAATCTTAGTGGAAATAAATGCTTCAGGAATTTTAATAGTGTTTTCTAAGAATTCTGTGGCTATCCATATGATAATATGAAACTATGTTGGTGCTGTCATACGGTTTATTATATCATTACTATTGCCATTGAGTTGTGTTGGTACTATACTACTATTAGTGTTGACTCTAAGATCTGCATTAGTCTCAATTATTTCACGCATATACTACTTCTTTGAATTAGTGTTATGACATCATTGACTATGTCACTTCACCTTACATTTAAGCTCCGATTATGTTGTAACCATAACCTTAGTTTTAACATGAATTGTCTCACATTGCCACATTCAGGTGAAGCTGCTCCCATTAATGAACTGGTGGACTTTATTATTGCTGCTCAGATAGCTGAAAATATTGAGAAGGAAACAGATGATATGCCTCATGAAGATGAAGGGAAAAATGAGGTCTTTATTGATGGTTTCATGTAATAGTATTTATCTTGATGTCATTTTTCTAATATGTTGAGGAAATAAGTGATAAATGGGTTTGGTAGAACTCAAGCCTAAAAGCTGGCTCAAGGGAGGAGGAGGCACAGCCACATATATACACCATGACAACCAACCAACTTGGCGATATAAGATAAATTCAACTTCTAACCCCCCCTCACGCTTGGCATGCAGAACCAGGTTCCAAACCCATCATCGCCCCAAACAAACGTAGATACCATAATGAATAGGTTTGGGCAGAACTCAACCCCAAAAGCTAGCGCAAGGGAGGAGGGAGCCCAACCACATATATACACTATAACAGCCCACCAACTTGGCGATGTGGGACAAATTCAACTTCTAAAATAGCACCATTTCTTATAATGTGACCAATATCTATGTTATACCCTTGTATTCGTGTTTTTGTAGATAATTTGAACTATAGCTAATACTTTGTTTGACCTTTTGATTACCAGGATGTTAATAATGAAACCTTGTTTGGGACCATGGATAAAACACTTCATTTGCTTGAAATGGGTTTCTCTGAAAATGAAGTTTCATTAGCAATTGAGAAATTTGGTGAGTAATATATCTTTTGGCATTTAAATTCCACTATATTTGAGAAGCAACATGAACAAAATACATAATCTAAATTATTATAGAAATGTCTGGACTTTGTTGAATGTCAATTTTGATCAATAAGCAAGGTGCAGCAAGTATTTTTCCATGTAATTCTCGAAATTAAGTCTAAATTATTATTGAAATGTCTGGAATATTTTACATATTCTATAATCAATTTTTATTGTAGTGAGCGGCGGGTTTGCTTGCTTTATCTGGGTGTGTTTTCCCTTGTACCAGCGTTCTACATCATTTTTGCATATGCTTTCTGTAGGGGTACTGATTCTATTTTCCTTAGTTAGTTAGGCCTTGAACAGTAGAAATATAAAGTTTTGTTTGGTATGTATACATTGTAAATAAGAAAACATAAGTTCTGTACCTTCCCAGTTATTGGCCACTATAATATCTTCCTGTGTTATCACTCTACCTTTGCCATTCATCCTTTGGAAATAGCTTTAATTGATATCAATTCAATGTTCTTTTCTCTTGCCGAAGAGCACCATTTTCTGAAAAAATTCTACTTTTCATTTTTAGCTCTGGTAGTCATTTTGGTATTTATATCTTGCAAGTGTGAGAATTTCTTAATTGTTTTGCTTCGTCATTATATTTTATTATCAGTGATTGCCTGCCACTTTAGCTAACTATTAGCTTTTACTTCCTTTGTTTTATTTCAGGTTCAGATGTTCCAATTTCAGAGCTTGCCGAGTCAATCTTTAGTGGTGAAATTTATTCTAATCGTGTCGCTAGGAATAAGGTTTTTTCCTTTTTATTTTTTTGTTCAATTTCATTACCAGTCATTAATTTTCCACTTCATAAGTATTCTTATAGGCCATATTCTCCTTTCATAATTAGTATGGTGATTTAAGCCTAAAAAGGGTCAACTAATAAAATAGTTGGTTTTGCATGGGTTGACAACGTTGGTGGCTTGGGATTCTGACACCAAAGGTTGGTAGATCTTCGGGTATGGGGATGGAAAATGGTTTAAGACATCACTCATATGATACAGTAAAAATCAAAACCGAGGATTTCAGTCCACATACTGTCTCTCAGTCAAGAAAACTCAACAACCGAGAGGAAACTAGTAGAGGGAAAAGGCCAAAAGAAGTGTATTCTGGTAACTTACCAGATGGTGCTTCTCAGTTTCGGCATATTGATTTTGAGGAAAATCATAAAGGGAAAAGGCCAAAACAAGAGTATATGGATGATTCTAGCTCTTTTCTTGACACTTCATGGCTAGAGGAAAAAGTTAGCCCCATTGTTCCCCGATCAGAAGTGCAGACAATATTCAGATCTAATCCGTGCAAGAGTCTTGATAAAATGGTGGCTAAATCTCCCTATTTTTTTTATGGAGATGTTGTTAATACATCCGTTGGTTGCTGGACCAAAATTTCACAGTTTTTGTATGCAATCGAGCCGGAATTTGTGTCTACTCAGTTCTTCTCTGCTTTGAATAGGAAAGAAGGCTATGTACACAATCTTCCAGTCTCCAAAAGGTTTCACATCCTTCCAAAGTCACCAATGACCATAGAAGAGGCGATACCACATACAAAGAAATGGTGGCCTTCATGGGATACAAGGAAGCAGTTGAGTTGCATCAGTTCTGGAACTAGTGAAATATCTCAGCTCTGTGATAGGCTTGGAAAGATTTTAATTGATTCTAAAGGAGTGCCATCACCAGAACAGAAGGGATATATCCTTCATCACTGCCAGAAATTTAATCTTGTATGGGCTGGCCAATACAAACTCAGCCCTGTAGATCCTGAATATTTAGAACGTATACTAGGTTACCCAATGGGTCACACTCAAGCTGATGAAAATAGTTTACTACAAAGACTGGCATTACTGAGACACTGCTTTCAGACAGACACTTTGGGTTACCACCTCTCTGTTTTGAATCCTATGTTTCCAGAAGGGCTCACAGTTTTGTCAGTCTTCAGTGGAATTGGTGGTGCTGAAGTTACTTTAAATCGGCTTGGCATCAAGTTGAAAGGTGTTATTTCTGTAGACACTTCTGAAGCTAATCGGAGGATTCTCAAGAGATGGTGGCGTAGTAGTGGGCAAATAGGTGAATTGGTGCAGATAGAAGACATCCAGACGCTAACAACCAAAAAGGTTGAGAGTCTAATTGAGAAATTTGGTAGTATTGACTTTATTGTCTGTCAGAACCCAGTTCCTCATGTTTCAGGAAGTTCTTCTGCAGAGATCGACTTTCTTCCTGGTTTTGACTTCTCTTCGTTTTGTGAGTTTGTTCGTGTTTTGCAACGTGTAAGGAGTACAATGCAAAGAAAGAGGTGACAGTTTTTCCTCTAGTGCTGTTGTTCTGGTACATTTAATACATTAATGATCAGAAATGAGGCTTAAGAATCTCAAATTTAAATCTCTCTTGAGGCATTTTATATTGCATTCAGTCACCCATAGGAACTTACTAGGAATGAAACATGTAATGTAGATCAGTGAGATTAGATAATTTATTGAACTCATAAATATTAAACAAATGTGTACCAGCCCATTCTTTGTTCCCTCTTGTTTGTTTTGAAACTTTGCATAGGTGAAGGCAGAGCCTCTGGTATACTGGTGAGTTGCTCAGGACTAACAATGACTTGCCTATCTCCATCAATGTCCAAAGGCCCTTGTTTGTTCACAGTTAGTTGTTTGCATTCAGCCATTGATACTTGCCTATCTCCATCAATGCCCGAAGGCAAAAGAAGCAATTTGAAGTGGCCTAGCTTTGCTGTTAGTATTTTCCTTATCAGGATGTTTAATAATGAATCTAGTAGCACTATTTTTGGAGTAATTAAAGCTCCATCTTGCTGTTTGATAATGAATCTTTGAATCTAGACATCATGCAGTTTCATATAGGCCAATGCAAAGTTCTCCTTCTCCATCTTTTTGCCAAGTTGAGTCCACAAAACAGAAAGGGTAATCACAGGATTGAACTATGCATACTTATTTTTGTGGGTCATCTCTACCAAGGGGCCCGAAAGAAAAACAAAAACAAGGGTCATGCTCATCGGTGGCGCCAACTGTGCAACCATCAAACAAGGGTCTACATTTTAGTCAATTCATGATTCTGGACAAAATTTTTAGAGCTTACTTTGGTGATGAAGGTTTGTCTTTTGCTTTGAAATACCTCTATGATGTATAATGCAACATGTTTGAATGGAGAATTTTTGTTTTGTGCGAGGCAGAATCATTGTGTTTGCAAGTTGCAACTCATAAAAGATATTGCAATTCCATTTTAACTCATAATAGTTACCAAATAGGAAGATTTTGAGTGTCCTTAGCCCCAATTTACCTCTGCTATCTGCCACTCATTTATTGATTTCCCTGTTGAGAATTTGCAGCCTGCTGTTGATAATGAATTTTGAATCTGCCACTCATTTATTGATTTCCCTGTTGAGAATTTGCAGCCTGCTATTGATAATGAATTTTTATTTACTCAAGCATTATTATGGAGTAGTTTTGGAAGTTCATCTTTTGTTTTAGTTTGGTAACACATGGGATTCTTTTACGGAAGCAGTAAAAGTGCTTCTTTAATTCTATAAGTGCTTTTTTTAATTATACAAGTGCTTTTATTATTCAGTTTAATGATCCCACCGTATTCAGTAGAGTGAGTTGTTCATAATCCCAATAATAATGCGCAAAGAAGTCTGATGGGCCATCTTTGTTCTTTCAAAATTATTGTGGGCCTTGACAATGAAGGCCCAAATTTTAAGGTTGAGTAGAGGAAAAGTGACACCGGGGGGCCATTTTTTTTTTTTTTTTTTTTTTTTTTTTGGGTGATTGGAGTTGTCCAATCCAGTTTGTGCGTATAATAATAAATCTCTCGAGGTTCTGAAGTTAACAGTCGAGTAAATCTCTCAGTACCCTTCTATTAGCAACTCAAGTTGATCGAACTTAAGACCTCCTTGTAATCACTCAGAGTCCTAGTTACTATTGGTTCCCCAAGATGGTTACATTAGGGCCCTTTTATTATGAACAAAAAGTTCCTCTCAATGGTATCAATTTAGATTAATTCAGTGGTCCAAGAGATAGGTACATCGTATTAATGAGACAGAAAATAATTTATTAATATTAATCTGTACCTCAATGTGACATCCCTCTCGAATGACTACATTATGAGTAAATTATTTCTGTTTTATATTTGGAACCCTCCCGGAGGGATTTTCAATATAAATGATTCTCACGTCAATATGGTCAAAATCATTTGCCCTTTTAGACAACCAAACATTCAAACTAGATCTAACAATGTTGAACAATAATAATATTAAAAAAATTAATGGTAATAAACGAAGATTAATAATAGGGTAATAAAAAGCAATAATATCATGTTAAATACAATTCTATGTGATTGAGCAAGACCACCCTCGAGCAAAGAGACGAAGTCACCTTAATGATCAGAGATACCGAATAAAAGGGTGCGATAAAATTATTCTAGGGATATTTTATTTATAACTTTTGTGTGCTTTATTATAACAAAGAATATCTACTATAATCCACCTTTTAAGAATAAAAAATATGGAATAGTATGGGATTTGCATGTAAAGGAGGGGAGGGTTACCCATGTGTTTAAGCAGAACTTTAGGATCCACCACCAACCATTGCTTATTTACGCGGTATCCATTACTCTTTACCTTAAATGATTGGAAAATTTATAATCAAAGGACCCACAAATTCATTAATTTGATTGGACAAAAAGTTTAATTCATTAATAAATCATGGACCAAACTTAAAACTTCAATAATTAATGTGCTTTATATAGGGGCAAATACAAAATTGTAGGACTGTCCCAAACTGACAAGATCTGGGGGTTGTTTTGGTAATATTGTAGTGGGACTCATTTTTAAACAAATTAGTCTGAATAATGCATAAATTACAAAATAAAATACCAAGAAAATTATTGGTCATTATATAAAAGAGGAAAATAATACATCATCGATGGTAGTGCACTAATGACATGATGAAGTCTTGACTATTGATTAATATTAACTTAGTATTAATCAACGGTTAAGATTTTATCACGTTATTCAATGCATAAATCTATGCACTACTTCGATAATTATAACATTACTTTATAAAAGAATAGACTAATGATATCCTTTAGTTCAGACTTGAGAGACATCACATCATAAGATAAATCCACCAACCCTTATAAATTGTTTTATTAATGCACCCCCGACGTTACTTGTAACAATAAATTTATAATACAAATGTGAATGTTGGGCGCGTTGGTTATTTCAAACATTTATATTTATCTTGGCTAATATTTTTTAGTCATAAAATTAATGATTGAATAAATTTTTTAATAGTCATCCCTATTGGGGAGGAGAGGGGGGGAGGGTTGTTTCAGACCCATTTACATGTATTTTAACTAATTTTTTAGAGTCCTAAAATTAATAATCCGATAAACTCTTTAGTGGTTATAACTATTAGTAATTAAAATGAATCAAATTTAAAATCTTTTGAATAATACACTTAAGAATCTCTATCATCTCATCTAGGAGTGGTTTATAAATGTGAACATTGATACAAATATCTAAGCACCAAACATAATAAGTAGTAGTTTTAATGAATAATTTTTTTAATTTATAAAAATATTTATTTATTAACAAGGAAAAATAACCTTAATATAAAAATAAATATACTTTGAAGTTTGAACTTTAACACCCTTAATTGGGAGACCAAAAAAAAAAAAAGGTTTAAAAATAAGACAAGACAATAGTCCAAAGAGTGTGACTGCAACAAGAGTTGTAGTAAGAGAAGTAACTGGGTTGGTTCTTTCAAGGCCAGCTTGTTATGGACTGGCATTCTGTCTTCCTCTCAAGTCTCACCATCTCATGCACTAAAAAGAAACCTTTTNACAAGAGTTGTAGTAAGAGAAGTAACTGGGTTGGTTCTTTCAAGGCCAGCTTGTTATGGACTGGCATTCTGTCTTCCTCTCAAGTCTCACCATCTCATGCACTAAAAAGAAACCTTTTTTTTTTTTTTTTTTTAAATCAAATTTCTCTCACTCTGTCTTCCCCTCGCTTAGAGCCTGAAGCTAAAAGACAAGGAAAAAAGCCAACATTTTCATTTCTTTTATTTGGTGAGTACTCTTCAACTGTCTACATGGAATCACTGTGAATCTTCTGTCTTTCTTGATTCTTACTAGCCTTTTTCAGGCGTCCTTTATTATAATATAAGATTTATGTTTGATTTTATTTTTCTTTTTTATTAATTTTACTCTTTTCTTTTTTGTTGCTGTTGAACTTGGAGCTCTGACAATGATGCTCACTTTACTTCCTTGTGACCCACATTGTGACTTTTAGCTAAAAATCTACAGTCATCTTCTCAAGCTTTTCAGGGCTATATATTTGGAGCTTCCTTTGCTATTCTTCTGTGTTTCCACATGCTTTGAAGGTAGATCTTCAATACAAGTTGAAGTTGTTATCTTTGTTTATAGCTTAATCACTCAATACTTCTATCATTTTAAACGTTTTTCTCATGTTTTTTGAACTTTGGTATGCTTATAAGCCTAAGAAATCTCAAGATTTAATAAAATGTTGCAGTGATTTATGACTCTGGGCTGTGCTTAAAAAGCTCAGATTTTGAACTTTCTGTCTGTGTTATGTTGCATTGTATGTTTTTAACTATGTGGAATGAATAATTTCTTTTAACTGCTTGTGTTGATTTACTCAAATCCATCTATTTTTTGGACAGATTTGAGGTTGTTTATTCATCCAAGGCCAACTTTTACCTGTGTAAAAGCACACTGAATGCTACTTCTTCGTTGACAACTTATTGATTTAGTTTCATACTGAAAGAACTGAAGAAATTGGTCTCATTCTGAGAGCAGTGAGGAAAGTGCTTTCTAATCTGGGGTCTAAAAGAAACCATGGAAGAGAGCTTTGTACCATTTCGCGGAATCAAAAATGATATTCAGGGGAGATTGAAGTGTTATAAGCAAGACTGGACTGGTGGCTTTAAGTCAGGCTTCAGGTATATATTTCTCATGTCATGAGAAAAAACTTATGATGCTATCTTACCACAGGAATTTTGAATTCGGTTAGAAATATAATATAAAGATTGTGGCCAATTTAGCTTTTACTACTGCTCATTAATGTATTTTCATTGATGGTGATATTAGCTTGATGACTTATTTTAATGTTTTCAGGATTCTGGCCCCCACGACATATATATTTTTTGCATCAGCAATTCCAGTTATATCATTTGGGGAACAATTAGACAGAGATACAGGTAGTCTCACAAAATGCAATATTAGTTCAAACCTTACAAATCTTATTTTTTTTATTATAACCAATGCTTATTTATGCTGATATTGAAAAGTAAACTTACAAATCTGGTTTTGCTTCTACATATCTTACATTGTTGATGGTATTCACAGATGGGACTCTCACAGCAGTTCAAACCTTAGCTTCTACTGCATTATGTGGAATTATACACTCTATTATAGGAGGTCAGCCTTTGCTGATTCTTGGAGTTGCAGAGCCAACTGTAATCATGTACACATTCATGTTCAATTTTGCAAAAAGTCGTCCAGATTTGGGACCAAAGCTCTTTCTGGCATGGACCGGATGGTATTTCCTGATTTTTCCTTGTCATTATCTGAGAAACATCTGGTTGACTTCTGTTAAAATTTGAATCCTCCCTTATATTTGGTAAACTTACATGGCAATTTAATTGGGCAGGGTGTGCATATGGACTGCAATCTTGCTGTTCTTATTGGCTGTCCTAGGTGCTTGCTCTATCATCAATAGGTTCACTCGCATTGCAGGGGAATTGTTTGGCCTACTTATTGCGATGCTTTTTATGCAGGAAGCCATTAAAGTAAGAAAAAATCCTCGCTTCTTTCCCATTCCTACATCACATGGAAAAAGTGAATAACCTGCAAATTTTGCTGTAATGCTCCTGGAGTGGTTTTTGTTGTACACTAGAGTTATTGTATTACTGGGTTGAATACATTGAGTGAGTCCTTGAATAGTTGAGATGCTTTTCAGTGGTTCTTAGTTGTTCATAGAATGGCTTTTTGAACTAGGTCTTAAAATGCTTTGTGGTTAAACTTTGAGATTCTAAATTCTTCAATTTGGTTTGCTAGGGACTGGTTAATGAATTTCGTATACCAAAAAGAGAAAACCCCAAATCAATCGAGTATGAATTTTCATGGAGATTTGCCAATGGAATGTTTGCTTTGCTTTTGGCTTTTGGCCTTCTGCATACTGCATTAAGAAGCAGAAAAGCAAGGTCTTGGCGTTATGGGACCGGTAAGCCTTATTGGATCTAATGTCTTTTTAAACTTGCAGTTGATGCAAGATTGCATATCCATTTAAAAGAAAAAGTCGTTGTTTTAGTTGTCAAAATTACAACAGTACTCTTATTTTTTATGCTTATCCAATGAGCCTAAGCTCCTGGCTTCCTTACACATGTTGAGAGTACTTCTCATTCAATCTTGTGATCCTTGCCATAGCCAAAAATTTCTGTTGAAAACAATGATAATCACATTTATGATTCCTATCAAACTCACCAACTTTAAGTTGGCCCAAGTTAGTCAAGTGGTAGGGATGTGGCAGGGCATAATGTTATGGGCTTTGTGCTGCCAAAGGATCAATTAGAAGCTAATTTTCCTAGAATGCCTGAGATTGAAGGGCTAAGATGCTAAACCCAGCTGCAAATCACTTTTTCCCTTTCATGTCTTGAAGACTTGTTACTTCTCTAGGCTAAAGGTTCCATGTTCATTTTTCCGCAGGGTCACTCCGAGGCTTCATCGCTGATTATGGTGTTCCATTGATGGTTCTGGTTTGGACAGCTGTTTCTTACATACCAGCTGAAAGTGTTCCAAAAGGAATACCAAGGCGCCTCTTTAGTCCAAATCCATGGTCACCAGGTGCATATGAGAATTGGACTGTCATAAAGGTATGCCTAAGTGGAAGCTTGTGGCAAAACTATTCCTTACCTTCCTGTCTCTGACATAAGAAGCATTTACTAATGGTTTAATGCTAAAAACTTTCAGGACATGTTGGATGTGCCAGTTCTTTATATAATTGGAGCTTTTGTGCCAGCAACAATGATTGCAGTGCTCTATTATTTTGACCATAGTGTTGCATCTCAGCTTGCACAGCAGAAAGAATTCAATTTGAGAAAACCTCCTTCTTTCCATTATGATTTACTTCTTTTGGGGTTTATGGTACAAAAAATTCACTTTTTCACCACTCTTCTCCTTTCCATTATGGTACAAACTGTACTCCAGTAAATGTCTAATATTTATTTGCAACCACATGCAGGTCATAGTCTGTGGTCTCCTTGGTATCCCTCCGTCAAATGGTGTCATTCCACAATCTCCAATGCATACTAAAAGTTTGGCTACCCTGAAGCACCAGGTAGGCATGTCAACTTGCTTATCAGTCTGAAGCTTGCCTGGAACTAATGTTAATTTAGATCTCGTTCTTTTTATTTTGGAACTCAGTTTACTATCAACTTCATTGCCCCTAATCCTAAATAATGATACTGCAAGTGTAAGATGTGTTAGATTAAATATGGTAAGAGTGTGCACACTTTCCTGACATGCTTCATTTGTTTAGATAATGATTTACAACAACCTCTGAAATCTGTGCAGTTACTTCGAAATCGACTTCTGACAACCGCTCGCAAATGTATTGGTAAGAATGCAAGCCTTGAACAAGTTTATGGAAGCATGCAAGAAGCATATCAACAGATGCAGACACCACTGGTTTACCAGCAACCTTCCACTCTGGTATTTGGTTTGACATTGTATTTCATTTGTAAATTCCATATAACATGAGCCTGTACAATTTTGCATCTACAACAATAAAAGACCATAGTAACAAATTTAAGATGCCAAAAATTGATTTAGTATTTTCAAATACTGAAGATGACAAGCCAGATCTTGTTATAGAGTTCTTTCATAAGACATGTATCGAAGTTTCTAAAGTGTTTGACGCAATAACGATTAAAAAGATCTTCTTTCATTTGAGATCTGTTTAAGTAGTCAGGTGCTTATAATCCTGCAACTTTGCCTTGATGTTTTTCTGAACAGGGGCTGAAGGAAATGAACACAGAGAATATTGATGGCCCGGTTGATGAGAGTCTATTTGATATCGAGAAAGAGATTGACGATTTATTGCCTGTTGAGGTAAAAGAACAGCGACTGAGTAACTTGCTCCAATCTACAATGGTAGGAGGATGTGTTGCAGCCATGCCCCTTCTTAAAATGATCCCTACATCAGTACTCTGGGGCTATTTTGCCTATATGGCCATTGAAAGCTTGCCGGGCAATCAATTCTGGGAGCGGATATTATTGCTCTTCACTGCTCCAAGCAGAAGATTCAAGTATCTTCTTAACTCCTCTCCTATCTTCTTCTCAATTTACATTATCTAAATCCTTGGTCATGAGGAAATATACTGAATTGCTTTTGTGTTGCCCTAATTTCATAGAGTATTGGCGGATTACCATGCCACCTTCGTGGAAACTGTACCTTTCAAGACAATTGCAGTATTTACAATTTTCCAGACGGCTTACTTGCTTGTTTGTTTTGGAATTACATGGGTTCCGATTGCTGGGGTACTTTTCCCTCTCATGATCATGCTCTTAGTTCCTGTTAGGCAATACATTTTGCCTAGGTTTTTCAAAGGAGCACACCTTCAAGACTTAGATGCCGCAGAGTACGAAGAGGTGCCGGCTTTATCATTCAACCTAACATCTGTAAGTTCTTAACTTCTTTATACTCATTGCCGGCCTAATATATTCTATTAATCCCTACTATTTGCATTTCAGTTCAGGAATGAGTACAAAATTAGTGTTTAATAAATTTATGGTCTTTGATGTCGTATATATTTCAAAATATCATTTGAATGGGTTTTGTTACTATTTTTTTCCCTTTTTAATTTTCAGATGAGTAGGAACACTTCATTTTCGCAGCCAGAAAGAGAGATGAGCAGGGATACTTCATTTTCACGACAGGAAAGAGTGATGAGTAGGAATGCTTCGTTTGCTAATCATGGAGAAATTTTAGATGGGATGGTTACAAGAAGCCGCGGTGAGATTAGACGCGTGTGCAGTCTCAAACTCTCAAGTTGCAGTGTAACATCGTCCGGAGAATTGAAAAGCATTCAGAGCCCGAGGATCTCAGATAAGGTGTACAGCCCTCGTGTAAGTGAACTGAGAGCAGAGCAGAGTCCCCGGCAAGGTGGAAGAGGACCATTCAGTCCAGTAAAACCATCTAATTTAGGTAAAAGTGGTTAGAGAAAGATGTTAGAAATGGCAAGGATTGGCTTGTGGTTTCAATTTTCATTTACCAAAAACAAGCTAACAGGATGAGAGAGCTTAATTTACAAAACATGCAGGAAATCTGCAATGGTGTGCTGCATTCCCTCTCATTTTTATTTCTCCTTTTACAGTAGTTCTTCTATTTTGTTGATGTGGGATGTCATCGATGTAATATATTTCTGCCTTATACTACCCTGTGGGAATATTTGTAAAAGAAATTGTATTAAATTTGATTTGATAATACTATTCAATCTGCCACCATTTACAGTGACTAGCAGCATAATCTAGTAGTGAGAAAGGTTAATTTACTTAACCTGAAGCAGCCACAATTCAATACACAGGCTGCAAAAAGATGGTGTATATACAAGTTGAAAACACTGAATACTGAAAGCAGCAGGTATCAAAAGATGGTACTCATTGTGAATCATTTGACGTTCCGAGGTTGAATAATTTGGGTGGAGTAAGCTCATCCACGGTCCACCTGTTATCCACTCACACAAAAATGTCACAACTGCAAAAAGGTTGAGTGACATTCGACCGTAAGAAGATAAGAATTGGGAAAAGAATGATAAAAGAAAGATTTGTTGGAACAGAATTGAGAGGAAAGTATCTGTAGTTCTCTCAATTTACATTTAATGATTGGGAAAAAGCGGGGATCCTGAATTACCAACTGTAAAGGAAATCAAAAGTGGTTCTCATATCACTTCATGAGATGTGGGTCGTAGGTTTCTTGGTCCACATAGAGGATGGGTGGATTGACCTTAAAGATAATCTTAAAGTAAAACATGCTTTTACAAAGGAACAGTAATTTTGGAATTGGCACTCGAGAATAATGCAAAAAACAGTTGAATATATATATGATAAAACAAGAGCAGAACTACTTTTATCATACGTTACATTCAATAACAAGGGAGGATTATTCCCGTGTAGTTTTCACGTCAATGCAGCACAGAACTTACAAAAAGGAGCTCAATGATCTTTATGAAATTATCATGTTTGGTTAAAACTTTTGAACTTATAAGAAGCTCCCATTCAATCTCTCATGTAAGCAATTTTCATTTAGCGTAAGGCTTATACAACCACACAATGAAATATCATAGGCATAAAACCAATGGAGCAGTCAAGTCTTGATTTTTATTACTCTGTTAAAAGCTAAAACTTCAACAGGTACATACTGAGAGTTTGAAAAAAAAAAAGGAACTCAAAAAGCATCAGGAACTCTTGTCAAATTTTCGGCCAGACAACCTCTCAGACTCATATAGTATATGGTTTATAAGTCCCCTTGCGGCACTGCAATCCAGAAAAAATAAAATATTCAACATGATGTTGCCAACAGAATTTACAAAAAGTGGAAGTTAGAAATTTTATGTGGTTTAACCCAAGAAATAGAACAAGGAAAAGGCGAAGTGTATAATGGAAGGGGCCAGTGTAAATCGAAAATTCCGAAACATAAGAATACTTTTTATTGCTCCTCTTTGCCATTATAGTCATTAGAAAAAATAATAACTGAAACTTACTCATCCTTCAACTTTTGAATCTTCTCTGGATCTGTCTCATGCTTGTGCTTTTTAAATTGCTGCCTCACCATATCAACGACAAGCGCTGTATTATGTTTCTGCATAATTTACCGAACAAGACCTAGTGTTAACTAAACTTACAAACATGATCAGACAAAATCTAAACAAGGCTAGGAGCGAAAATAAAACTACAATATTTTCAATGCTGGATCCGGCTATTTTAATTAGACCAGGACAATTCCAAATTTCAAGTCTAACTAACTTAATATTTTATGACTCTGCATTTCAGCATAATCTCTGAAGTTATTTATATCACTGCCTATTATTATTAACTGAGTATCAATATGATGACCTTACCTAAAAGCTTCTTAGTATCAAACTTTAAGTTCTGAAGTTCAAATCCCTCACTCTTCACTATGATTCTCAATAAATGAATTCAATCAAACCAAAATCAATCTCAGCACAACAATCTTGGTCCAATCCCCTGTCAAATTCATTACACCTTAAAATCGAATCCACATTACATGTGAGAAAACTTGCTCAATATTAATGTCATTCCTTTCCTAAAAACTAATGCTTTTTGGTCATGTGGATTATATCAGCTCAATTTTGTATCGTTATAAACATTCTCATTCTCCAATCCACAGCTGAGAGCTTCAAGAAATCTCCATTTCTTGGCAAATGAACAACACATTCACATCTCAATTACTAAATACTCCGTCACAAAGATCATATTATCTAAAACTATGATGAAAATGTGGTGCTTACCTGATGACCAACATACTTGGCTCTTCGAAGGCACTCCCGGTAAAGCTGAAATTTTTTAAATTTTTTTAAGTTAAAATAATAATAAGAAGAAGAAGAATATGATTATAAATTTAATAAAAAATGAAGAAATTAATTGATACTAACTCTAATCACATTGTTGGCAAGTTCTGGTGGCAAAGCAGTTTGCAGAGACGGCATCTTTTTCTTCTTCCTTTAAAAGAAAAAAATAAAATAAAATCTTTTTCCAGAACTGTCTGAGAAAAGCAATACAAAAATAATAACATGAGCTTCAAATATGTAAACGAAGAAACGACAATAAAGATGAAGAAGTGGATCATACCTCAGCTCAGAGCCGGCGAAAGGGAGGAGGAAGTAGCTGTCTTCTTCGAACGGCGCCGTTCTAGCCCGAGTTCAGTATATGAATGCTTTTAGACTGATACTTCAATTTCTGTTAGGCCCGAGAAAATAAGGAAGCGATGAATAAGGGCCCAATAAATTGGGTATCATTCTAGGCTGCCCATAAGACAACGATTACAGATGTGGCATCCAGCAAAAATAGCATGACAAATAGCAATTTTTTTTTTTTCTTATATCGGAGTCACGTTTGTTTGGGGTCCTGTTAGCCGAACGTAAAAGAGGGTGTTAGAAATTATATTTGTCTTATATCGTTAATCTCATAAACTGTTATCGTGTATATATGTGGTTGGACTCTCTCCTTCTTTGAACTAGTTTTTTAAAGTGAGTTCTACCAAAACCTATTTATCAATTAAAAATATAAAAAAGTTCTACATATACAAAATTGGGACATAATATTATTGATTTAACTATTTGTATGTTATTGAAATGAAAAAAGTTGCAGCTCAAATAATTCTGGGTGCGTTTGGTTTATTATTTTGGATAGGATTTTGGAGATAGTATTGGATAGTTGGATAGAATTATTATAACGAGGTAAAATTTAAAGGTTTACAAAAAAAATCCCCTAAGTTTACTAATTTAACTAAATACCCCAATATATAAAATTTTTATAAAATGACAAAAACACTCCCACCCACCCATAGCACCAGATTCCAGCCACCATTATCGAAATCTGGCATTATGACTCAGATTGGTCGGATTTGGCCAGACGTGTGCCGATCTGGCCGTCAACGACCAGAAAAAGTCAGATCTACTCGTCACGATATGACCGTCGTTGTCGGTCAACGGCGGCCATTTCTTTGGCCGTCAGTCCAGATAGGCAACTTACCTACCAGTTCCAATGGTTTATAGGCTGTTGTGACAGATTCTGACTATCATTGACAATAGTTGTCGGAATCTGGCAACTATGGATGAATGGAGGTGTTTTTATTAATTTTTAAATTTTTTTTTTTTGGGGTATTTAATAAAATTAATAAACTTAAGAGGTCTAAAAGTAATTAAAAAAATATAATAATATTTTCTAAATAATTAAACAAAGAAATATTTTAAAAATATGGATAGGAATAATAAACTAACGGCATCCTCTGTTACCATATATGAAATCCAATCTATTACAATACAAGGCCAATAAACCTTGGCCCATTCGCACTACTTGTCATCACGCAATGAGGGTATTTGGGAAAAAAATACCCTGAAAGGGATGAAGCCTAAGCAAATAATAATCAAGACCCCTAAAAGATACAAGGTCTTGTAACTTATACAATAATATGTAGTCTATGTAAATCCAAATATTTTTAGTAGAACTTATAGAAGTAAAGCTATTCATCAATTAACTATTGCAGTCGTACGCAGAGGCTTCGACCGCCTTCTGAGGTTGCCCATCATGCAAGCAATTAATGGGAGGAATAGTCAAAGTTTCTTGAGTTCCATAAGCGTTCCAGCAAAAGGGATCATCCAGTAGTTGTCCCTCGTATGGTAGAAGCTCAACATCAGCCATTAATATATCTGTGCAGGCCACAGTGTCACTGCAGGCAAAGTGGATTGGCGTGGTGCGAACATCGTAAGTTCCCTTTATGTTTCTGTATGTGACGCCTGTGACATACACAGCTGAGGTTTGGTTTCGGCATTCTTTTGATAAGCAGTAGTATTGGTCTATGTTTATGCAGTTTCTAACGTTCTCCATTTGGATGTTTTCAAATGAGATTCCCGATACGGAGCCTGACCCGCCTTGCCATGTCTTGATCCTCAGCCCATTGTCCGACTCTCTTATGTTTGCATTGCGCACAGTTATGTTTGAAACACATGCTTCTGAATTGTGCACTCCTAGGCTCCCAATGCTGCAGAAAACAAGAAAAACACATTATAAGCCAGAAAAGTCACGGTATGTTTATTGCCGGCCTCACAAGGCCAACGCATTTATATCAGAAACTTTCAAGATTCCTGTTTAGAGTTGCTTTTTTGAATATCATAAGATGTGACTGAATATTGCAGAAAGGGTTTCAGTTGTTAGTTAGGAGTAGTTAAAGGCAAGAATTTAATTATATTAAAAAAGGGAATATGTATATATGTACCTGATCCCGTGACTAGGCCCGCAAGTGACACCTTCAATGTCCACATTAGCACATCCGGGTCCAATTGATATGCAATCATCACCTATTAAAATAGTATACTTGCATTATTAATTGTCTTAGTTAATCAATTGTCAAATCTGGTAGATGGACAAGGGCATTTTATTTCTGGCTTTACCATTGGTTATCATGGAATTGTAAATGCCAACAGATTTTGTGTTCCCTAAGTGAATTCCGTCTGTATTGGGGCTAAGTTTAGGGGAAGAAATGGATATCTTTTCTATCAGAACACCTTCACATCCATCGAATTTCATATGGAACTGAGGGCTGTTTTGGATTTTTAAGCCACTCACAACCAAATTTGAGCTCATGAAGAACCGAATCAACTGAAGAAATAACAACAATGAACTTGGTTACAAATTTAAGTTTATGATTCAATTGTTGAACTGAGTTTAAGATGATTATACTCACTGCAGGGCTGTCACATGATCCTTTCGCAGTTGATCCGTTGGGACCCTGAAATTATATTTTGTTAGCAAATATTAAAGATTGTTATGAAGAAAACAAAGTGGTAGAATGATAAGATTTAGTTAATGTTAAAGCAGATTAGACTAAAGGGAAATAATTTACCCTGTGAGGTTTGCAAGGAAGATCCCACCATTTCTGTCCATTTCCTTCAATGGTTCCTTGCCCTGTGAAAGTCATATCATCAAGTCTGTAAAAAACAAGCCATTGACTATGGCTATCTGCTTTTGGCCAAGTACCAGGTCCATCTGGCGGCATTAGAACCCCATCCAACTTTAAACATACAAAAAAAAAAAAAAGGTTACACTGTTAGAAATGTAAAATTATTGTAAAATCAGAAATAAAATAGAATTTTTGCAAATGTAGAACTCAGTAGAAATGACATAGAATTTCTTACCTGAAATACAAGTCCTGGCTTGCATGGTCCTGAGAATATTGTTGAAGTGATTTTGAAAGAATAATCAGAAGAAGCGAGAACAACCCCGGACTCTACAGCACAAGCTGCTTTCCATGCTGCCCTGAATGCGGCAGTGTCATCGGCAGAACCGTCGCCGACTGCTCCGAATTTTCGCACGTCAAATATGCTGTCTTTAGGATTTGATGGCGACGAAGGGACGGGTTTCTGACGAGCAGGAGCAGGGTGAGAAACAGGGGAAGGTGAAACAGGGGAGCTTTTGTCCTTTTGTTTTTTGTGGTGGTGATATCTTCCTTCTACATTGCTCGAACATTGAAAGAGAAGAGCCAACGCAAAGCAAATGAGGATTAACAACCCACGAATGAGCTCCATGAACAAAAATCTGTAGAAAACCTTGAAATTTTGGAAGAATGTATTAACAAAATATTTTGAAAATGAAAGAAGGAGAAAAAGGCAAAGAGAAAGAATAAAGAAAGTTAAAAATTTTGAGAGGCGTCAAAGAAACTAGTCAGATAATCTGAAAGACCAATTAAGGCAGAAGGCTCTAATTTATACTCAAATTTAACTTACTTGGAAAACTGTTGTCATGCAAACGATCGACACGTGTCGAGTTCTGGTTGATTCAAAAGTCATTCCCTCTAGGAATACTGTTGGAAGCTTTTGAAACTGCTTATATTTCTCAGTAAGATTAATTTTCCTTCTCAAAATCTCTCTGTATTTTTCTTTTTCCTTTTATTTGGCTCTATGTGACATTTCCTATTTGGTGATTGTGTGTCATGTGGTCCAGAGATCTCTTGTCTCCTATTTTATTCATGTTTTTGTATTATTATTTTATTTTATTTTTGTTGTTTTTGTTGAGACGAAGTTGGGATGAAGAATAATACAACTACATGATGTTGAACAGTAAGAGCCTGTGAACTGCTTTAAGAAAACAGATTCCTAGAATGAAGTGCAGAACCCTGGTCATTTTGTTTCAGGGTTTGTATATTAAGCTTAGAAATTTAAAAGCCAATTATAGGGAAGAAGAGTACAAAGACATTGTTTAATTTTCTTACCTTTTTCTTTGATTACTTGGGATCTTCAGCTATATATATACTGTGATTACTGCATTAAAAATACATCAAGTCATCAACCCATTTATAATATAAGCTCTATATTACTCACAATTTAATAGGTTATCATAAGCTAAAATGTTTTTCTAAGTAATATTGAAGTGATCTCTCTTTCCTTTTTTCTTTCTGTGTGCGTGGCTTTCATTTCAAAATATAGACAAAGTGCATATCAGCATATGATAATTCCCTCTTGGAATTCTACAGGATAAGTTAAAAGTCATATTCAGTTGTACGTATCATCTCAAAATCATAATAAAAACCAGACGGCCAGCCATGCGAGGCCATGCACTTAAATGTTGGTGATGTTGATAAAGATATATAATTTTTATAGAATGAAAGCAGTAGTAGCTATCAAGAGAAAATGAAACGAATATTGTAAGAATATTTCTATTTACTTTGATGTAAAACCAAGCAAGCAAATGCCAAAGAGCCCTCTCGTGACTCTTTATTGTTGTTTAGCTCTTTGGGGCCATAGAAAGAAAAGCACATAAATAAGAACCATGTAGTGGGTTCGCGACAATAGAATTAAGCCACTCACGGGTGCCATTCCATCCAAACTCTATGGTCCATAAATCAAACACACCCACCAACCCACCCACTTTATTCTAACCAAATCCTAAGAAAGAACCCAACCAAAACAACTTTTATTTCTGACATGATCTCCCACGTCAAACATGATCAAAACTACAACTACTATAACTAAAAATTTGCCCAAACAAGTGTATATGATAAGTTAAGTTCACTTTATACTTTACCCCGCGTCAAAATGTGACACGTTGCGTCGTCGTCGTTGTCGCGGACTCCCGAGGGTTTTATGGGGAGCTTGGGAAGTTCAGAAAGGCAATGAGGTAGTTTAAGCTTGTGGGATTGGTTTGCTTATGGTAGAATATACAAAGTTTAAGGAGGTTTTTATAGAGGTTCTGCCTTTGGGCATGTTATTGTTTGAAGAAGATTGAATTATGCTTTATGCATTGCATGCATGTATTTTTGTCTCAGTCTGTCACGTGTGTACTCTCACGGGTGCGTAAGACGGAGAATTTTGGTGCACTTTTCTGCCTGACGCAAGAAGTGATGGTGTGGGGTTTGTGGATTTCGGCTGCCTCACGCGCCACACGCGCCTGATTAAATGTGTTCATGGTGTATGCATGGGCCCTGGAAGTGGGTCATGTTGCTCTATGATTGGCTCTGGGTGGTCGTGGGGCCTGCCATGAAGCCCACATGATAGATCAAAGTTCCAACGCCAAAAAGAATTCACATGCCAGAGCTAACAAGCAACATACAATCTGATGGATTTTGCTGAAATTGAGATAATTCAGGAAGAGCTGACACGTGTCAACTAGGAATTCACGGGTTGGTGTTTCTGTTTCACGGGTGTGACAATAAGACTATAGGCTGAATTATATACATTATTATATTCTTTAAGCTGGGGTTTGGTCACCATAAATCTCATGCTTACGAAGACAATTAATCAGACAATGCCCATATAAATGACAAATTTAGGTGATTAACAACCACTTGCTTGTTTAAGTGGGTATTTAGTTAACAAATTTCCTTAAACTCCCGTTATTCTAAAACTAATCTTGTTGTATTTATCGACGACACCTCGTGCACCAGCTGGCACACACTCATTGGCTGCAAAATAGTACTGTAGGGAATCAAAATCTAATGCTAATACTTGTTGCTAAGTTCACACTAAAGATTGACTATGTATAATATTATGCTTTTTCTTTTTCTTTACATCAATGCTATATATCTACTCAAAACTTTTTTAATTGAATGCAGCGGAAAGGAAAGAAAACAATTGGTGTACCATATGAATCCACTGGATGAATAAATATTGCACCCACCCACTTCATCACCAAAATTGTGACTCTTATTTAGTACAGTAACTGTGAGGTAGCCCTTAGCCCCAAGTCAATTGAATGTGCACAAAATAATTCAGATGGTCCAAACTCCAAACCAGCCTTTTGAATAAATGATCAGTAACAGTGGACCCTTCTTTTATATATTATTTATCTATACAGAATTACAGATACTAAATACGTATCTGACACCTTCTCCCTAAATGGCGATTTCACCTCATTTGTTTGTTGATCTTCAGCCAGTATTTCACCTGCCAGAAATGGTGGCAAACACGTGGATAACTTGAAAGCCACTATCTTTGCAACTTGGAAGAAGAAGCCACAACAGAATTGGCGTTCATGGTGGCAAAGACTTGGACAAAATTTAGTTGATTTATTGTATCATTTTGTCCTTGAAGAATATATATATGATCAGAATCTCTGCTTTTTTTTGTTTTTTTAGAACCTGCTGGAACTTGCTGGTGGGGATACTGAGAGTCTTCGTATCAATATACAGAATATGGCTAGTTTAAACTTACCAAATGACAAACTGTTGGCATATATATAAAACAACCCCCTTGTGTTTTGCCTTTTAATATATGCCTAAAAATTTCTGAATTCTCACTGTAAGAATATTACTCTTTTCTGGACGAAATCTGTTCTAACGTGGAAGAATGTCGTCGGAAAATACCACATAAGCTAACACAGCTAAGCGTCGTTAACCATGGAGCCTCTCCTAACGAAAGCTGCACCGGTACTTACATGACATGAGTTGAGCCCTTTAAGTTTAAGTTCTGTGCTTCTGTCCTATCTCGTTCGGTCGTTCCTCTATATCCGGAAATTAAGCCCACAGACACGAAATATTGTGGGCTTCAATGTGACAATCCTTAAGCCCAATACTATAGGAGAGTTGAGCCTGTTACACCTAGGCCGTAAGGCTCATTAAGTGCCGCAAGTCCAATCCACAACAAATTCTTTTAAGGGAGATGATCTTCAAACCCCACTAATTTGATCAATAAACATTAGAAAATACTACATTTACTCACTATGCATAACGATTCCCCATCTCGACCGACGTAAAGTGCGATGAGGAGTTCTCATCTCGACCATGTATCACTCCACATCAGTCGGGATGGGAGAAAGGTAAGCAGAATCGATATATGTAGTTTTACTCATAGACATTTATGGGTTAAGGTAATAATACTACACTTACAATCCAATTTCGTAAACTTTCTCTACAACCTCGACGTGACAACTCGTAATTAGACAATTCATATAGTGGTCACCTGCGCGCTTAGGTTCCGTCTATCCAATTGCAAGTGTCACGTTCGGGATTGTGAGAAAAAGTTTGTAAGATTGAGTTGTGAGTCAATCGTTATCCGATGAGTTATTGAAATGACAAATTATTGAAACAGATCACTGTTACCAGCCTTTATCAATGCATTTCATATATTGTGTTACTCTTTTATAATTCAGTGTTTATAAATCTTCATTAAGAACAAATTCTCAAATTTACAATTTTATACTTATTTTTACAATTTTACCATCACAAAATAAAAAGCGGGGGCTATGATCAATTAAGTGGAGTTTAAAAATTATTTCTACTCTTTTAATAATTTTCTTCTATTCTAACAAGTAATTTATAGGTGAACTAGTAATTATTGTTTTTTTTTTTTTATGGTTTCATATTATTATTTATTTGTTTTTCATGTTGGATGATGAGGTTCAATGTAGTATAAATGTGAAAAAGGAAAATGATTTCTGTCTTTCAATTTGTTATGTCTTCAACCTAAACGTGTCCGTAGCAAATGAAAATGATATTACAAAACCCTAATTCTAAGAGACTACAAGAGAACCAATTTTCAAAGTAAGTAAACATCTATCCTGATGAAAACATTTCATTATGTAAAACGAGTTTTAGTTCTCTAAACCAAACTGGGCAAGAACAATAAATGATATGGAGCTATGAACTCATCAGAAGCTCATCAGAGTCGATGATCATCAAACAAGAAGGTATTGATATTCCAAAATGGATTAAATAATGTATTAATTTTAGAATGAATAATGCTACAGTTACCGAAAGAATGAACTTTAGAGCCCATCACATTGAATAATGAGGCCTGAGTCATCAAGGCCATTGAGCTCATAATACTGAAGTACCAAGGCGGTTGTATACCTTGATATTACAATTTAGGTCATTTTACACTTAGATTTGTTTCTTTAAAGCAAATAAATCCACTGACGATTTCTAAACTTATCATTTTCACATGTCAACTCTTATTAACACTTTATGTTTTATTGCAAAGAGCATCACATAATTAATAATATGATTAGGTTGCGTTTGTTTCATTATTTCACACCATTATGCTGTTCCTATTCCAAATACAAATACACATTTGTTTTCTATTTTCAAATCATATCATAAATTAAGAAACTTTTAAACCTAAGTTTGTTAATTGACAAAAACACCCTCAATAAAAAAATTTAAAATTAACAAAACACTCCCACTCACCCATAGTGCCAGATTCTGGCCACCACCATCGGTGGTGCCTGGAATCTATCACAACGGACACTACTAGTCGGTAATGTGCGATTTGACATTTTTCGGCTAGATCTACTGTGGTTCTGGTCGTAGATCTGACATTTTTTGACCAGATCCGTGGTGGATTTGGCCGAAAAAGACCAGATCGCACAACTGGTTAGATCGAACGGTTGTACATCGTAACGCCAGATTCTAGCGGTGGTGGCGGAATCTAGCAACTGTAGGGGGTGAGATGTTTTTGTCATTTTACAAAAATTTATATATTGAGGTGTTTAGTTAAATTAGCAAATCTAAGGAGTTTTTTGGTAATTTTTAAATTATACATCTTAATAATCACCAAACTCTACTATCAGTAATATTAAAAAAATATTATTCCAATAACCAAAACAACACACTGCCATTTTTTTTCAACTTTTGTATTATGTTTGGATTAACACATTCACATGTTTTGACAATTTTAATAAATTGCTTGATTTACATATAAAATAGTTGCCTTAATTTGTCCACCATAAATGGGTTATTTAGCAAACCTTCCTTTGTGTGTTTATTCTTTTATAGGGTACTCATTAGTTTTGAAAATGCGATCCAACTCACATGTTTGGTCTTTTTGTGATGAGTTTTCGCTGTTTTAGATGTGCCATTATAATCCCATTCTTGAAGGAATGACGTTTTTACTATTTACCTAAATTTGATCGATCAACATTCAAAATTCATCAAAAATGTTGAGAGCTCCAATATTTTTTTGAGGTTAAATTGATGAAATTGTGTATAAATTTGGAGGTTGGGTTGACAGGTGTCCCAAACCAACATTAGCTCCCTATCAAAAAGGCCAAACATAGGGGATTAGAATCGTTTTTTCTGAAAGAAAGTTAAAACACCATGGTTAAGATTACATTTTTTTAAACTAACTATATCACTACAAAAAGGCAAATAAATGGGGGTTACTATGACAAAACATCCATAAATTCATCAAAATTGTCTAAAACAAACCATAATCAAATTTATAGTTTGAGTTTGATTTTATTCATAGAATAGTAATGATATAAATACAAAATAATATCACATTTATTTTATCATAATTATTTATGATCAAGGCCAGGAAGATGCCAAGTCATAAAACTCATTAAAAGAGCGTTTGAACAAAGTGCCATTTCGTAATTTTGTTTTTTCCTTTGTTTTTCTTTTCAAAAAACCGTCCGCTTCTGTTGCTTTATTCTTTGTACAGATCAAAACGACTGAGGGTTTAAAGCTCAACTTGTCTCCAACAAACCTTATAATCGATCAAGCAATAATCCAAAACAAAAACAAACTTACACCGCTTACGTGTTCTCCAATGGTGATCTTTTTCGCCGATCATTTCTTCAACTTGCAGAAACATAAGAGAAGCAATAATCTGGTGCAGACTGGCTTATCATAACCATGTTCGAAGCTCACGTAAGAATTATTTTTCCTTTTTTTTAATTTTTTTTTAGGTATATATTTAAATTTGTTTTAGCTGATAGAGCTCCGTGAATTCTGGTTTATGATTTGATGATGGTCGAGTGTGCCGAGTGTCTGTGACTTCTAACCGACATGTCGTTTTTGAGTATTCTTAGTGTTAAAGCTCGAGAGCTCTTTTATTATGATATAATCTAGCTTTGCTGCTTAAGAATAAATTAAGTTCAATGTGAACCGTTTGATTTTTTTTTTTTTTTTTTGGCCAATTATTTTTGCTTTTTTCTTTTTCGTGTTTGAAAAGAACACATGCAGAGCTAATTACATTCAAGGGATTAAAGGATTTAGAATTGATGATATTTAATTTATATTATTTCTTATAAGTTATTGTGGTCAATTTGAGTTGTTTTTGGCTTGATTATAAATCTGTAGTTCGTTTTATTGCTTGATAATTTATTCATGTGTATTTGGACGGTGAATAACTAGAGAGGGTTTTAATGGTTCGTCACTTGCAGGTTCTGCATTTGCTTCGAAGATATTTGGGGGAATATGTCCATGGACTTTCTGTGGAGGCTTTAAGAATCAGTGTTTGGAAAGGTTTGTCTTAGAATCTTTGGTGTACATGTATACTGCAATTTGCTGATGTATTGCCTAATATTTCTGAGCTGAGATATGCTTGTTTAAACTTTTTGTTTTGCGCTTAAAAGAGGGGAAAAAAAAAAGAAAAAAAAAAAAAAAAGAAAGGAATTATTGTTACCCATGGAAGGAATCTCTGAACTGGATTAAAAACTGGTAAAGCTGTCTTCGTACTCCGTGGTGTCATTGCTTGGCTGCAAAATCACGTCATGTTGGCGCTAACCTTTTTGCCTGTGGTTTAAAAAAATTGTAATGTCTGTCTTTTTATACAGGTGATGTGGTTTTGAAAGATTTGAATTTGAAGGCGGAGGCACTAAATTCATTAAAGCTTCCCGTGACTGTGAAAGCTGGTTTTGTTGGTACGATAACATTGAAGGTAGCTATTGTCAATCTTATGGGTAATTGATTTTTTCTTGACTTGAATTTTTATTTTATTTGTTTGATTATATGTTTTTGATTTTTTTTTTTTGGTATAAGTGGTTTAGTCTAGCGTGTCTGATTGTTTGGGAAGCTGTATTATATTGTATTCCCGAAATTGAAAATACATTTCTGTACATTGTCAGATTTTCATTTACCCCTTGGACATTTAGTTTATCTATTTATATTTTCAAATAATTATGTTATAGTATATATTAATTGATATGAGTGTCTGTTATGAACAAAGAAATTTACCATAAGAGTCGTTACAAAGGAATTATACACAGCATCATTTATTTAACAAAATGAAGTGGGTTAATGAAGAAGTTCGAAGAACAAATTTGAGTCCTTTTTGTGTAGACCTTGTTATCACCATTCTGTATGGTATAGTGTCATATGGAATTTCAAGCTGCATTTCTGGTGAATTTGCTAAATGATTGGTCATGCTTTTCTTCTTGAGTTTTGTGACTTGGTTTTGGTGGAAGGAGATTCAATTCACGAAGGTCATCATTAACTTTTGAACTAAAATTGCATAATTGTTGGTCTTTCCATTGGGTGTTTGGAGGAGAAAAAGCTGTGGTCCTTCTGGAGATGCTATATATTGTTTGTGGTTTGAATTATTATGGATTGAAAGAAATAAAAGAATATTTGAGGAACATGAATATGAAGACTGAAGTTGCTGTGGGAAAGAGTTCATACTCTTTCTTCTTCATAGGTACTGCTAATGGAACAATTTGGATGGATCTCTTTTTTTCTTTATTCCAAGGGATTAGGTAGCTGTTTTTTTATTAATTTTAAGAAGTTGTTAGTCCTGTTTGATGGAGTCTTGTAGTGAGGTTTTTGACTTCACACTTATTTTTTCTTCTATCCAGTGATTCTGGTCTACCTGTTTGTATATTAGTTTTATTTTATGAAAAAATTTAATTGGCTTATAAAAAGAAAAGTTTGTTGGAAATTGTAGGCACTAAGTCAAGCTTTCTTTCCGAGCATGCTTTCAAATTTGATGTTTGTTTTAGTGCTCTTATGTTCTGTAATACCTTTTTCTTATCCACCTCTTTCTATTAAATAGGTTCCGTGGAAAAGTTTAGGCAAGGAACCAGTAATTGTTCTCATTGATCGTGTCTTCATTCTTGCCCATCCTGCTCCTGATGGCCAGACTCTCAAGGTTGAATAATTTTCCTTGGTGAAAATGATAATTCTTTTACTGCTTTTCTTTAAACAGGGTTTGTTTGTTTGTTTGTTTTCCTTTGGGTTCTAAATTTTTCTGGTTTCATTATTTGATGTAGGAGGACTGGGAGAAACTTTTTGAAGCCAAACTTCAGCACATTGAGGTGAAAATATATTTTCTATTATTTACGCATCCTTCTTTGCAGTTCCATGATAAACTGTATTCAAGAAGTGCTCGATGTATATGTTAATTATGCTTTGACACACAGCTCTCAATTCGGTTACCTTGCAGTTTTATGATGCATTTGTGTGTGATTTTGTTGTGTTTGCAACATGCGAAGCCACTCCCTTTTAAATATAAACCCTTTGGTCTACATTGGATTCTATCCTATGATATATTTCAAGTGAATCTGTTATTGTTTGAGAAGCTGGGGTTTGTGATTTTATTTATTTATCAAACAATCGGAGTATGTTAAAGAGAAACCTGAACAATGCAATTGTCTTACAAAATAATAAAGTTCAAGTTCTCTAATTTGTGAAGCAGGGAAGTTGAAATTCATGAGAATGTTGTAAAAGTAGAAAGGATAGATGATATTATCATTGAGCCTTGACTTTGTTTGGATAATTTAATCACATCATAGCTTTTGAATGACCATCGTATGCAGGATTAAGTTGTCATAGCTAGCAATATTGCAGCTAATTAGGATCAAAAGCTTTGTTGACACATGCACAATCCAATTTCTAGACCTCTTTTTCTAATATTTAATGGTATGGCTTGCTAAAATATCCAATAATATCTGCAAGACAAATAATACGGCAGATGGATAGAGAAAGAATACCAAATGATTTGTGTATATGTATACATAAATGATTTTAGTGGATTTGATTTCTCAGAATTGTTATGTTTGTAAGGCACCTTTTATCATTTTGTCTTTTGTAAGAACAACTTTTATCATCAATTAGCATGTTGGATGCTTGTTGACACAACAATGATAATGCCTTTCTGTCTGGCAATTTTTAGTAATATTACTGACTATAGTTTGGAACTATGAGGTTTCTTTACATAATTAGATTATACATTTGTTGGCATATTAAACCCAAACACATGGCAGAATGCATATAGATCAACCACAAATTGGCATGGTTGTGTCATATGCCTCAACTTTTGGGTGCTTGAAATATTCATTCAAAGTGCTCTACCATTGTTTGTAATTTATTCTAGGATGAAAATAGCCTTACTTTTGTGGCGTTCAGGACGAGAATTATGCAATTGAAGTTTCTGCCTTTATTTTTTCGTTTATTTTATCATGTTCATTTATAGTAATTCCATGCAGGAAGCAGAATCAGCAATCCTAGAAGCAAAATCAAGGTCAAAGCTTGGCAGTGTATGATTCTAACTTCTTGCTTTAATTTATATA
The DNA here is from genome assembly GCF_008641045.1 of Pistacia vera. Taxonomy (NCBI): domain Eukaryota; kingdom Viridiplantae; phylum Streptophyta; class Magnoliopsida; order Sapindales; family Anacardiaceae; genus Pistacia; species Pistacia vera. Next base: position 153,542 of record NW_022196568.1, on the reverse strand, counting down.
ACTAATTTGTTGGTTCAAATTTTTTTTTTTGCCAATAAATATTAATTTATTGGATAGGGATATATGTGTCTTACACCTCTTTTTCATTCATGGTTGTTAGAGCTTAAACATTGTTGTTGGACCCTTACTTATTGGCTTAAGCTTTTAACCCAAGTGGTAATGTAACATGGTGCTAGAGCCACGTTGACCAAATAATCTTGTATGTGAATCTTCTGATTGTATTAGTTAAATTATTATGAGTTTTGTGTGCTTGTAGTTCTGTTGTGATTGTAGTTGACTCGTTGTGTTCATTCCACGTACTTGCACATGANTTTTTTTTGCCAATAAATATTAATTTATTGGATAGGGATATATGTATCTTACACCTCTTTTTCATTCATGGTTGTTAGAGCTTAAACATTGTTGTTGGACCCTTACTTATTGGCTTAAGCTTTTAACTCAAGTGGTAATGTAACATGGTGCTAGAGCCACGTTGACCAAATAATCTTGTATGTGAATCTTCTGATTGTATTATTTAAATTATTATGAGTTTTGTGTGCTTGTAGTTCTGTTGTGATTGTAGTTGACTCTTTGTGTTCATTCCACGTACTTGCACACGAGAGGGCTGGGCATGTCAAGGCTCAAATAATATTTTGGATCTTTACTATCGGCTTAACATTACTGATCAACTTAACAATGGAACTGAATCTTCATTGTTGTCTCTAATCTGTTATGTATAATAGAGGGCCTATTGATCTGTATGTTTTCACATGTTAGAAACTATGCTTAATTTTCTATAACCTTATGTGTGCTCCTTGAAATAATTTTTTGAGTCAGATTGACTGGTAATTGCTTCTTCTCTATGCATCCAAGTTCTCATCTGGGTATATGAACGAATGACAATATACACGCATTCTTCATTTGCAATTGACTGTTGATTTTTATGCAGCCTCCTCCTGAAAATTCATGGTTGGGATCTCTAATTGCTACCATAATTGGAAATCTAAAGATATCAATTAGCAATGTACATATTAGATATGAGGATTCTGTTAGGTAAGTGGCCAGTTGCTTTAAAAGGTGTATTGGGCATTTCAATTTTTTTTTTAGACTTGTGTTTCTTGATGGGCTAGATCTTGTTAGTCCTTTTGTTTTTTCTTTCGTCCTGGTTGATCTCTGCTTATTTCATGCAACAATGTTGCATTTTGCAGTAATCCAGGGCATCCATTTGCATCAGGTGTTACTTTGGCTAGGCTGGCAGCTGTTACAATGGATGAACAGGGAAATGAAATTTTTGATACTAGTGGTGCTCTGGATAAGTTGCGAAAGGTTTGTACATCTCTTCTTTCCTTGATGAGCTGCTACTACTGAGATGTTTATGTGAAGAGAAGAGTATTTTGAATCTCATTATTGTCTTTCAAAGACGTAGATTTGTGTTCATAAAATTATTTAGAATAGTTTGGTCTTCTCTTTAGGTTTTAATTTCTTAGGATTCAAGGAAGTGTCTTTCTTCTTTGTTCACGAAAATTGGAAGGCAGCAGTTTTGCCGAGGAACATGTTTTTTGTAATTACTTATGCCATATAGGGTTTTGCGGGGGAGGCAGCAGTTTGTTGAGTAGTTAATTTTTTTAAAATTATTTTTTTATAGGATTCTGTGAGGGAGCTTAACTTTATCACATTTTAGACTATTCCCCTTTAGTTTTTTCTTCTTTTCAATTGTATATCCTTTTTCTTTTCTCTGAGCAGGTGACTGTTTCATGTAATGGAGAAATTTATGTCTCTAATACTTTAGACAAATTTGTATTCTACTGAAGTTTTTTATGGCAACATTGATGTTGATCCTGTGCTAAATGCAAAATTCTATGGGCTAATAGATACGTTAATTTTGTTACAGTCATTACATCTTGAGAGGCTTGCTCTGTATCATGATTCTAATAGCTTCCCCTGGAAGATAGATAAGAGATGGGAAGATCTCAGTCCCAAGGAGTGGATTGAGGTTTGTTTTTGTCAAATTATTATCCTCTGTTATTTTGTAGTTGCATATGTTTCCTAAGGCCAATGGGATTCATTACATCTTGTTTCTTCTCTCCTCTTTCAATTAATTTTTGTCCAGATATTTGAAGACGGTATTAATGAACCTGCTGCTGATTCTGGGATGGTATCTTCTTGGGCTTTGAATCGCAAGTACTTGGTGTCACCTATCAATGGAGTGCTTCAATATCATCGCCTTGGAAATCAAGAAAGAAATGATCCAGACATTCCTTTTGAGAAGGCTTCTCTTGTATTGAGTGATGTATCATTAACTATTACAGAGGTGTGAAGTTTTTTATTTTTTATTTTATCACTGTCTAAATGTTTCTAAACCCTCAGTCTACTTAATGAAGCACAAAAAATAAGAAGTCAAGAGAGAACTAAGATAGACAACTCCAAATTTGAGCCAACAATAGCATTGCAATTTTTTTTTGGATAGAGAAAAGAGTTTTTTAAAATTCTTTGGAAACTAAGCCCACAAGATGCTAAGATTGAACTTAATCCCATAAGAATTCTACTTCTTCATCAGCCTACAGTACTTGATCCTATCTTTTTCCTCTTGACCTGCAAGAGAAAGAGAAAAGTTGGATTGAAGCTTCTTTCTAGCGAAAACTATCCTTTTTGGCTAGTCAATGGAAGGCTGAGTTCTTGTGTATTTATCTTTTTTCACAGGAGCAATATCATGATTGGATAAAACTGTTAGAAGTGTTTTCAAGGCACAGGACATATGTGGAAATTTCGCACTTAAGGCCTCTGTTGCCAGTTTCAGAGGGTCCTCATTTGTGGTGGCGTTATGCTGTTCAAGCTGCCCTTCAGCAAAAGAAAATGTGGTATATAGTTTTATCATATAACTGTTATTGGCTAGTTAGAAAGGTTATATGTAAATTGAAAACTTTGGGGTTCTAATGCATTGTTCCCCAGTTGTTGGTTGAACACTTCACATGGAATCTATTGTAATTATTGTATATATATATGAAGTTGATGTTGGTTTCATAATTGATTCCTTCTTCAGCTATCGCTTCTCGTGGGACAGAATTCAGCATCTCTGTCAGCTTCGTCGTCGTTATGTTCAGTTATATGCTTGCTCCTTGCAACAATCATCAACTGTTGATAACTCAGAGATTAGAGAAATAGAGAAAGATCTTGATTCCAAAGTAATTCTGTTATGGAGGTATGGCGATTTAGCTTAGCCTCGCACTTTGGTGTTCTTTTAAATAGTTTGATACTGTGACAAAAGTGTGGATACTGGGATTCCATGAATCAATAAGATATTATCAATATTGTAAAATGTAGGCTGAAGTTTTTTCTACAGGGAATTTAATACATGGTCTATGTTGGAAACATCCATTTTGTTGTTTCTAATGTTACACATTTTGTATGTACATTTAGGTTACTTGCACATGCCAAGCTTGAATCAGTAAAATCAAAAGAAGAAGCTGAACAGAGGCGGCTTAAAAAGAAAAGTTGGTTTCCATTTACATGGTGGGTGGGAAATTTTTACCTTTTTCCTGGAGAAAAGTTACGTTAATTGGGATTAGTGAATTGATTGTTTTGCTTGCTTAACTTTGAGCTATCTCTGTGCTTACAGGGAAATTTAGCTTTTATTATTTATATATGTTCCTGGTGACTTATTTCTAGCTTCCTCTTATTTCAGGCTTGCGAACTCAGAGGATGCCTCTGTTGGGGAAGGTTCTAAGGAATCACCGTCAGTGGAAGAAAGTCTGACCAATGAAGAATGGCAGACAATAAATAAGTTGCTAAGTTACCAGCCGGGTGAGGAGTTGATGTCGCATTCAGGAAAGGACATGCAGAATATGATTAAGTATTTGGTCACTGTATCTATAGGTCAGGCTGCAGCAAGGATAATGAGTATCAATGAGACCGAAATTCTTTGTGGTCGGTTTGAGCAACTTCATGTTTCAACCAAGTTCAAACAACGTAGTACCCACTGTGATATATTATTGAAATTCTATGGCTTATCTTCACCTGAAGGTTCACTTGCTGAGGTTTGTTTTCATGCTCTGTCATGGTGTTTGTATTTTCTGTGGCAAGGTTTTGAGTTTAATAATATTAAGGATCACATATTCTGATGCGATATTGGTGCGAGGTTCTTTTAATATCTGTGTTTGTTGACTTTCAAATTTGAACCAGCTTCAGTTTTTTATTTTTGGAACTTTATTGTATTTTTGCACCTTCTCTTGAAACTTTAATGAAACTTATTATGTAACTTATATTTTAAAAGGTTAAGCTAATAGAAAATAGAATTAAACTCTAGTACAATCTCTCATGTGTAGGGTTAATTTTAATTTACAAAGCCTGGCTGTTAATTGGATGGGGTTTTGGCTGATTTGTACAAGTTGATGCTGCTCTGAAGTTTATAACAAATTTTGTTTTCACTGCATAGATTTTTTTTTGCAAGCTTTTTGTTCCCCATTTTAAGAGATGTCTGTCTTTTTAATGGATACTAGCTCCACCCTTCTAATCAATCTCTAGTTTCTCAAATATCATTATACATGTTTCTGGTCTTCCATTAAAAATAATTAAGAGACTTGTCATACGGTTCTTAACACACAAAAATATAGATCCAAACACATACAATGGCAAACAAGAATAAGTCTAACAAACATCATGTGATAGTTTATAAACCCTTTTCCCCTGCATTGGGAAATTTTAATTTTTGTTTTGCATGCTGACATTTGCTAGTATGTGTTTTGCAGAGTGTCTCCAGTGAGAAGAAGGTAAATGCATTAGCTGCTAGTTTTGTGCATTCACCAGTTGGGGAGAATGTTGATTGGAGGCTATCAGCTACAATTTCCCCCTGCCATGTCACAGTAAGCTTTTGATTTATATATGATAATCTGTCTCTTTAATGGATGGGTATTGGGTGCTGTTGTAACCGTTTCACGATAAAAGTCATTAACTAACTTTGTTTGCATGAACAATTGTAGTTGGAGAGTCATCCATGTTTCCCTTAAGTTTGAAAACTTTACTAGTTACTTTGAAAGCATATCTGGCAGGTGAAAAGCGTATAATGTCTCAGTGTTATATTGCACGGATTGATATTTGTGTTATAACTGGTCTTTACATATGACTCATTACCTTTTGATGTATTCTATTATGTGCAGTGGCTGCTCACTATATTATTATGTATGGGATGGTTTTTCTTGTCCTTTTATTTATCTTTTTGGCTGGTCTGTCCTCAACTATACCCTGTAAATCAAACATTCTCAATTCTTAAATTCGCAGGTTTTGATGGAAAGTTTTGATCGGTTTTTTGAGTTTATAAAGAGGAGTAATGCAGTTAGCCCAACTATTGCATTGGAAACTGCAACTGCTTTGCAGGTAATGTTGTCAACAAAATGATATAACACTATATTCCGTAGGCTAATTATTATTGCATGCCTAGTGCAGATGAAGATTGAGAAAGTGACTCGCAGAGCACAAGAGCAATTTCAAATGGTCTTGGAAGAACAAAGCAGGTTAACAGCAATGTTATTATTTTACTTTGCATGTTGTTCTTTATATTCACTTCTTGAGTTTGTGTATGGACAACATAGAGATGAAATTTTTCATTTTCTTTAATGTGGCTTATAACTTGATTGTTTAATATCCTCCTTGCTTAACTGCTTTAGGGAAAGGAGAGAAAGCCAAGACCCTTTAGAAATACATGTTAGCTTAACTAATTTGGCAAAAGAGAAGCAACTTTGCTTTTGAAGGCAAAAAAGGGGATGAATCCAGTAACTTGTGGGATATTCTGGCAATTCTTTGGTCTTCACTCTTAAGGATTTTCAAACTCATCTCTCTTCTTTATGCTACTAAAGTAGGAAGGGGTTCTTAGATAGTTATTTTCTTGGGGTTCTTTTGGTAGCAATGTCTACTCTTTTGCCTTTATCCTTTGGTTAGTTAAAAATGCCAAAGATACAACTATACATGTTTGTATAGCTTTTGTCTGCTCGGGCTGATTTTGTTTTGCTAATGTGGGAGACATGTTCCATCTGTGTATCTAATCTTCTTCAGTAATACAAATCTTTTGTTTCTTAGTGGGAAAAAATTTGTGGCTTTGCCCAACCTTAATAGTTTCCTTTCTTTTCTACAGTTTACTTTTTGCAAGGAGAATGTAAATGATGTACAATCATGTTTTTTTTGGTCTGTTTTCTTCAGATTTGCTCTTGACATTGATCTTGATGCTCCAAAGGTTAGAGTTCCTATAAGGACCTCTAGCTCTTCCAGATGTGATAGCTATTTTTTCTTGGATTTTGGTCATTTTACTCTCCACACCATGGTAGGCTGCTTTAATATGGGCTTTTGAGTTTCTAATAGTGACATTTTCGTTGCGAAATGACACTATCGATACTGCAGGGAGGCCAGTCTGAGGAACATAAGCAGAATATTTATTCTCGTTTCTACATATCTGGAAGAGATATTGCTGCTTTTTTCACAGATGGTAATTCTGACAGTCAGCAGTGGACTTCGATTGTGGCACTGGATAATAGTCAACCGTATGTATCTCCTACGATTGCAAAAGTTGATAGTTTCTATTCTCTCATCGATAGGTGTGGAATGGCTGTAATTGTTGATCAGGTATTACTTCTGCGTAATTTTGCTTGTAGTTTTCTTATACAATAGTCATTTTTATTTAATATTGGCTGTTATTCTTTCTGACCAGTGTTTATACTTATAATCCTTGTGCATCTGTTAATTTCAGATAAAAGTTCCTCATCCAAGTTATCCATCGACTCGTGTTTCTGTTCAAGTGCCAAATCTTGGTGTTCACTTTTCACCTGAGCGATATCTCCGACTCATGGAATTGTTAAACATACTACAAGGTAGAATGGAAACTTGTGGTCAGCCTTCTGTTGATAATTTCCAAGCCGAACTAGCCCCTTGGAGTCCTGCTGATCTTGCTAGTGATGCTAGCATTCTAGTATGGACGGTATGTCCTGTTGCAAAATGAAAATAAGTTGATCATATATCTGCCCTATCTATGTGTCTGATTTTAACCATTTTCCATATTAACTTACGTGATCTAGGGGATTGGAAATTCTGTTGCTACGTGGCAACCCTGTTTTCTTGTCTTATCTGGTTTATATCTCTATGTCTTGGAATCTGAAAAGTCCCAGAGCTACCAGCGATACTTGAGGTTCCCCCTGGCTCCTTTACCTTGTGTTTTCTGTCCTGTTGATATCTATCCAGCTGCTAATTATTTGGCAATTAATATTAGTATTATTATCTTTAAATAATTGTTTTCTGGTTGTGGTCCTTGTCGCATTCTTGAATTTCTTCTTATTTAAAGGTTCTATCTCAAGTCTAAAATTTGTTTGTGGACAATGCAGTATGGCTGGTAGGCATGTGTTTGAGGTTCCACCAACAAATATTGGTGGTTCACCATTTTGTATTGCTGTAAGTTTCAGAGGAACGGATAGTCAGAAGGTAAGCCTTGTTGGTTTATGTATGTTTATGGTGTTCAATCACCTCCATCACAGTCATAATGAATGGTTATAACTAAATTATTCTTACTTATCATTGGGTTGTTGAAACTAATTGAAATAGGTAAAGGTGCTTTCCCCATTCGGAGGGAAAGTGAAGGGTATATTGGTATGTACAGTGATTCAGAAAAATAATGATTAGGTCTCCCTAGATTTCAATATTTTCTGGTTGTCCAAAATGCAAACTTCTGCTTCTCTTTTCTTATTTGAAAGAAAATAAAACACAAGAAAATATTTGCTGCTTTAACAAAAAATTATAGCAAAGGAAAAATACAAAGGAGGTAACCCATTTGCGGACCATTAAAACCTGAAGATAAATGTCAAAACTATAGAAATGCGAAGTCCTGGTGTCCACCACTAAAACCTGAAGACGAATATCAAAAAAAAATCAAAAAAAAAAGAAAAAAAAAAAAAAGAGTAACTCCATGCTCAAGCCAAAACTACATCCCAATTATTAAAGAAAAGAATAATGTTGAAAACTTCTGAGACATTGAAGCCAATTAAGATTTTAAGAATCAAACTCTATCCCACAATAAATCAACTTCCTTCCCTTCTGGCTTCTTAAAAAAAAATTTCTATTTCGTTTTTCTCAAATAACACAAAAATCTAAATACACAATATCTCTATGGCACCAGGCTTCGTCACTTCTAAAGGCATAAAAAACAAGTTCTCATGTTATAGCTGTCTTCAAAATATTACTTTGTCAAGATTTTTTTGCAAATATCAACCATTTATTTGCCAATGTTGGTAAACTTTTTCAATTTCAACATGATTAAATTTCTTATCATTGTTTCCTAATCCCATGGTTGTGGGTTTTTTAAGATCACATCTCCACTTCTTGTGGAGATTTTACCTTTTCATTTTTTGATACTGAGGGACATATGCATTTTCTTTTTAGTGCTAGAAAGTGGATTCTTCCTTCCTATGTATCATATTGTTTTTATGTAATAAGAGTGGGATTATTTCAGCAGGCTCTGGAATCTTCTAGTACCTTGATTATAAAGTTTCGGGAGGACAGGGAGAAGGAAACTTGGCTGAAAGAACTTATGCGTGCCACATATCAAGCCTCCGTATCATACTTTCTCTAATATCTTTATGAACTTTTCAAATTATTCATTCGTTATTGTTGGAAATTAACATCTATATTCTTTATGCAGGCTCCTCCAACAGATGATGTACTTCCAGAAAAAATTGATGCTGTAGCTGAGTTTAATGAACACCAGACAATAAATTTGAAAACAGCAGACCTTGTCATTGATGGGGCACTGGTGGAAACAAAGTTATTTATATATGGAAAGGTTAGCTGTTTCTATGGTGCTGGATACGTATATGTGAATTATCTTGCCAAAATTACCTCCAAATTCTTTTTATTTTTGAGAAGAAACATATAAATATCCTTAAAGATTTACCTCCAAATTCTCATACATGGTTGTGGATATTTAGCTAAATGATTAGTTTACCTTTGAGGTTTTTCGTTATAAGATTTACTGTTGAGCATTCCATTTGTTCATGGTGTTATGCAGAATGGAGACAAAGTAGATGAAAAACTTGGAGAGACTTTAATGCTCGAGGTTCTAGCTGATGGGGGAAAGGTTTGTGTAACTAGTTTCTGTTTTTTCTTTGTTGGAATATAAATAGCATTGCCCTTTACTGTCATATTCAGCTTTTAGGTTTAATGATTACTTAACAATCTATTACAGTCAAGCTGACTAGGAGGTCTTATTTTCAATTCTACCCTATCTGATAAATAAATTATAAAATTGAGCAAGTACGGCTTTTATTTTTTGTTTTTGGGACCCTATAATGTCGTTATATCTACTGTAAAAGTCTGTTAAAATGTAGCCATGCATGAGGCATGTTAGAATTTAAATACTATTTTTTGACCTTGTTCTGTCGGTTACTTTTTGGGGTTGATGGTTACTCAAAAATAATGACCGGGTTCTTTCATTACAAAGCTTCAGATACTTTGCGTTTGAACTTGAGTTGGAATTTTCATTTTGCATTCCTTATTCTGTTAAAGCTTTTGTGCCTTTGCTGTCAATCCAGGTGAGAAAGCTTCCCCTCATAATGCCTTTTTTGTCTTTGTGGCTATAGTGGATCTATTACTGGATCCTTTATAAGTGACTGTTTTAATGTGTCAGTTAAATCATGAAAGTAGGCCCTGTTTAGAAATGAATGAATTAATTGTGTTCCTGTATTCTGGGAAGCAATATAATATGTAATTTGAAGAGTTTTTCACCCCCTTTTTCCTGGTGTAAGTGTAAGGCTTGATCACTTTGATTAAGTATTGGCAACATAGAATGTTTCTGTTTGCCCCAACACATTTAGCCTACATATGACTGCTACCTCTGGATCACCATGTTTGCTTACAGGAGTTGGGAGTTTTTTTGGCTTTTTCTTTACTGTCTTTGTTAACTTATTTTGCATTATGAATCGGTTATAGCCTGTACTTACAATTCTTATTTCTATTAACTGCTGTTAAACATTACACAATATTGTTGTACAGGTGCACTTAATTAGTTTGGATGGTGATCTAGGGGTCAAGATGAAGCTGCACTCTTTGAAAATTAAAGATGAGCTTCAAGATCGTCAATCTGCAAATCCACAGTACTTAGCGCGTTCTGTGCTGAAGAAGGATAATTTACTTACTGCTCATGGCACTTGTAATACCCCTGTGAAGCATATGTCTGTTGTACATACAGAGGAGGACGATGCTTTTACAGATGCTTTGCAAGAATTTCTATCTGTAACAGATACAGATATTTATTCACCAAAAGTGGATACATCTCAGAGTAGCATGATTGATGGAATGAATTATTCTGGTGAATTTGAGTCTGCTGAAGCCTTAATTCATGAAAATGATATAATTCAAGGAAAGAGCTTTTCTAGTGAGATATTTTATGAGGCACAAGGTGGTGAGAGTTTGGATTTTGTGTCTGTTGCCTTCTCAATAAGGAGTTCCAGTTCTCCTGATTATCGTGGAATAGATATGCAGGTACCTTTATGAGCATTATGGACTTTGGGTTATGGTTCATAGACTATACTCACATTATTATTATTACCGCAATTATTATTATTGTTTGCTAATCTATTCAATGGAAAATTTTCAGATGAGTATTCGCATGTCCAAACTAGAGTTCTTTTGCAACAGACCCACTCTTGTTGCTTTAATTGGTTTTGGTTTTGATCTAAGTGCTGTTAATTATGCGGTGAATGATATGGACAAGAATAAGAGCTCAGATGAGAAATCTTTGATCAACAATGAAAAGAAAGAAGAAAATGGGCGTGTAAAGGGGTTGCTGGGTTATGGTAAAGATCGTGTGGTGTTTTATTTAACCATGAATGTTGATAGTGTGTCTGTGTTTTTGAACAAGGAGGATGGTTCTCAACTTGCTATGTTTGTGCAAGAAAGCTTCCTATTAGACCTTAAGGTACTGAGGATCTTGTCATCCTCTCCTTTTCTGTTTCTCTGCTGTAATGCTTGTAATGCATATTCTATTGCTATTGCAAAATTTAGTCTTCTGACTTTAGATCTGTGTTTTACTTGTTTTTTAAGTGAAGTTAAATCTCATTTTTATTTCCAGGATTGACTCTTTTTGTTTTTGCTCTCTAACTTGATTTGTTTTTCAATAGGTCTATCCAAGTTCCATTTCTATTGAAGGAACATTGGGAAATTTCAGACTCGTGATATGTCTCTTGGTGCAGATCACTGTGGGGTTGGCTTTGTGATATACGCAATCCTGGGTTGAATCCCTTATCAAGGTAAATTTGTCAATTTTTTGACGGCCAGTTGATGTGGGAGGATTAATTTTGTTAACTATTTGACCTTTGCCGTGCTGATGCAGTTTTGAACAAATTGAACTCCAGCTTTATTATAGGGACATTTAATTATCGGGTTTGAGCTCAAACAATGTAGTGTTTGTCTTGATGCTTGTTAAGATACAAGTTATATACTCCATCCTTCTGAAATCGTTTGACCCTTAGAGAAATATAACTTTCTGGGAATCATATATTGCGTTTCCGCAGATCCTTCTGAATTGTTTGACCCTTTTAGAAATATAACTTTCTAAGGCAATTCATATATTGCATTTGCGCAGATCTTAAATGGTGTTGATTAAAGTGAGACAAATTTAGTATACTATAAACATATCATCTTTACTTCAAAAGTGAGTAAACAATTTGGAACCGGGGAGTGTACATATGTATACACACACATATTTTAATAATATTACACATAATATTTGTAGATAAATAGTTATGTTTTATTTATCGATGCTTGAGTTTACGTTGAACATACTTACATTATTTCAATACAAACTTGATATAATTTTTGATGCTCATTGAACTTGATATGCTTGGGCTCGACTTGTTTGAATCACTAGATGCAAACTTCTATATCTTATATAGTTTTGCCTTTCTATTGTACTTTGACATGTCCTTTATCTCTTTTCTTTTTCTTTCAGTTCAAATTTGACTCTTAAATGCTGGAGATGACGTATGAAGGATATGACTACGATTGTCTGGTCGGCTTTCAGGTGTTCGCATTGTTTTCCTCTATAGTTTTGTCCAGGAGGTATGTACAGACAACTTGTAAATATTTTAACTAGCATCAAAGAAAAATCTATGCTACTCTGTTAGGTCTAGGGAATGGAGAGAGAGACAGCTGCTGTTAGGCTCTTTGAATAACAGTCAACTATCTAAACACATCGTTAATTTTATGTTTTTTATTATTTGAATTCTCTAACGTTGCTCAACTGATATATGCAGTTTGAGTTGTTTCTTATTTTTAATGGTTTCTTGTAATTTTAAGATTTGGTGTTTTGACGTGCTGGAGCTTAAATACTACTGATTACTTTTCTTGTATCTTTTGTTTACTTAAAACTGAGTTTATGACTAACTTGGTTGAAACTACTTTCCCGAATTGCTTACTTCATGGAACTTGCTACCCCACATTCTGAAGAAGTTATAACTTTGTTGATAAAGTTGAGGCTTTGAGTGGTTATTAAAAATATGAGATGGATGGAGCTACTGCATTGAGCTGGACCTCTCGCTTGACACTCCTATAATTATTGTTCCTAGATTCATTGGCAAAGAGTTAGTGCATTTGCCCTCTGATTCTTATATATGATGCATTCATTTTTTTTTTTAAACAAAAACTGAAAATTATAGATGATACCTATTTGATTGTCTTAGAATTTCACAGTTTCACTTCTTAGCAATAACTCTTCCTACAGATCTTGCAGATAAAGACATTTTTACGTCTTGAAAACTTGAAACTTCCAAAGAAGCTTTACTTGATTTTATTAACTTGAAGCTAATTTCTTCTTGTTTACTGTATAATAACCTCTTCTATCTTGTATCAAGTAAATTATGAAACAAGTAATAATTAGAATTTGCAGCACCTTTAATGGATGTGTATATCTGATATGGATATAAATAATTTGCATGTTTTTTTACATCTGCTTTTACTTCTTGCACTTATTGTAGAAAACCTTCTTATCTAATATCCAGTTTCCTCCATTGATTGGTGTTCATTATTTTCCCCTGGTCAAGTAACAATCCCCCCTCTAATTCAATGTAATGATTGGTCTTCCTTTCTTCAAAACATGGTTCATTTATTTGACGTCAGTGGTAGGCTTCATTTGTTATATATATGAGTCAACTAAGGTGTTCCCATCTTTTTGAAAACAGAGAAGGTTTCTTTTTCTTAGTGTTTTTCAGACAGGCTTTTATTTAACTGCTTGAAGGCTGTTAAATCCTTGCATCTTTCTGTTCGTTTTTCTACCCTTAAAAAGTTGTTAGATTTGTTGTTTCCTTAACTGGAATTAATTTGTGCTCTGATTTAAACTTGAAAAATTGTAATTGCCTTTTTTATGCTTTGTTTTTTCATGCAGTTTCATTCAACTTGATTGGGCCACCTAAGGTGACAAATGAAATAAATTGGCATGGAAGCTCAGAGAAGGATCCTTCAGCTGTCCATATTGATGTTCTTCATGCTGAGGTAGATCTTTCCAGCCTTTTTTTGGAATTTCATTATTCTAATTAAGAATTTAGTTGACTTCAGGTTATATTTGCAGATTATGGGGATCAACATGTCTGTAGAATCATGGTTCTGTAGGTAAACCGATGATACAGGATGGCAAGGACTGATATTTTTGTTCGTCGGAGTTTGAGGGATGTTTTCAGGAAAGTTCCAACATTTTCTCTCGAAGTTAAGGTATTTATTGTGCTTGAAAATTTTTGCAATCTGTAATTATATACTTCTGAATTTCAAATTGAGGAATTTAATTGCCCCTTTGGTGGGTTGCTGATGTTTGTGATGGTTGTGCTTGAAAATTAGGAGCTGCATAATGGTCTTATTATATATGAATGAACTTTATTGTTCCTTCCTTTGTCCGTAGTAATTTTAATTTTTTTTGGACTAGAGCCGACAGTTTTCCTTTCTAATTAGAATGGTTAGAAAGATTTAGTTCGCTAATTGTTTTGGGCTTTCTTTTGAGCAGTGGGGTTATTGCATGGTGTGATGTCTGACAAAGAATATGATGTTATTTTAAATTGTACATTTAGGAATTTAAATGAAGCGCCCAATCTTCCTCCGTTTTCGTGGCAGCAAATCTGATTCCATGACACATGCGCTTGTTGGTCGATAAGTCATTTGAATAGTCAGATGCTACTGTCCCATAGTGTTACCATAATAGCAGTTAAGTTGACTATGCCCTCTTGGACTGTGCACTGGCATTATTGAGGAGTCACCTTTAGCTCATGTTGCTGTGAGTATCTTGTTTGTTCTAGCTCAGTTGTTTTGCTTTTGGTCAATGTTACGATTTAAATCACAACTACCTAGCTTATTTTGGTCAATATTACATATTTAAATTAAAAGTAACTAGCTTTTTTAATTTGCTTTTTATTTCAAATAATTTTTTTCTCTTAAATGAGAATGACACTTTATTTAAAGTATTCTGTGGGTTTACTTATATTTTTCTATTAACTCTTTCAGCTGGAAGGACTTTGGGTCTATCGGATGACTTCATCATCTGAAATAGATCCTATGTTACATTCCTAAGTTTTCATCATGGACATTCGCCTAGTACAAAACCTGAAATGCGTCTGATGCTTGGATCATCCACTGATGCTTCCAAGCCACCTTCTAGCGAAAATCACCCTTTTTTCTTAAATGAGAAGTTTTAAGAGACCAATTCTGAAGTTGGCCTGGACATAGATGTACCGGTTTCGACAATGTTCTGATGGACTACAGATGGCGAGCGTCTCTCGTCATATGTGGTTCGGGTTCAGCACCTCGTGTCCTGGTTGTTCCAGATTTCTACGCCTGTTGGTGAGTTTTTTGTCCAGCTTTGGGAGCAATACTGGAAGAGTGAAACAATGGATCCTAAGATGACCCTAAAGTAGAAACAATAGCATAGTACTCTCTGGACCTGTTTACACGCAGAGTGAAGATGTGGTGCATTTGTCTCCTGGTAGACAGTTAATCGCTGATGCTGTTGTGTGGATGAATATACATATGATGGTTGTGGAAAGATTATCTGTTTAAGTGAGAAGAAACATATGAAGGATTTCCAGTTAGCAAATATCGACCAATTATAATCATTGGACGTGGCAAGAGATTGCGGTTTAAATGTCAAAATTGAGGCACGCATTTGTTCTCCTTCTGAGTTTGTTTATATTGTTTCTTGCTGTTGGCTTATACTTATAATTGTTTGGACAATATCTTCGTCTGCTCTTATTTTCACCCATATATTCTAGAATTTTTTTTTTTTTTTTTTCCCAAACAAGATCACCTATTTTGATCCATACTTAAACTGGCATTAGCACATTTCCTTAGTACTAGTTGTATTTTCTGGCTATCTAACTGTTTGTATTTTTATTTTTGATATTTTTCTGTCAGAATGGTTACCTTTTGAGAAGTATGCATACTTGAGTAATGATAGCAGCTACTCGGTTCAGTAGAGATGGTGTTGACATTTTGGTTCTGGATAATTTGTCATCTGATGATGACAGAGATCTGGATCACGTGTATGAATTTTCTGATACCTCTAATGTGTCTTCACATTCCCAAAGTGATTCAGATGTGATCCAAAGTTTGACTTTTGAAGCTCAGGTGGTTAACTCTCATGGACGAATATTATTTGTTGCTAACTTATATTTTTCAGTAAAATCTTGAGCCCTGGGTTTCTTAAACCTTTCTTCAATTCTCAAAAAAATGGAAGAAATTATACTTTTGGGCTTTCGTTTTTTGTAATTTTCTGGTCTTCACTATTCAAGTTTGATTTTGATAGTTGTCCTTAGCCAAGTATACTGAGAGTTTTTGTGATTCTCGGTTTTAATAATTGGATGATGATTCTCAGTTTTATTATTTGGATGATTATATGTTTTATATTAATATTTTTTCCCTTTAGGTGGTTTCTCCGGAGTTAATTTTCTATGATGGTACAAAGTCTTATCTGGATGATTCCTCGTACTGTGAAAAGCTTCTACGTGCTAAAATGGATGTGAGCTTCATGTAAGACTGGCCACATTATCTTGCTGCATTCTTTGTTAACTTCCTCTAGATTCTTTCTTCTTGTTCTCCTTTCTGAATTTGGTGCACTTACAATGTAATGTAATTTCTTTACAAAGTTAATTTATCATCTATTACTAGTTCTTTTTGTTTTTGGGTACTTCTATTCGTACTTTTGTTTTGCATGTACCATCATATAAAGTTATAGTTGTGACAGGATCTTTTTGATGATAACTAGAAAGTTATTCATGGAAACTGGTTCTTATGATCAGTTCTCGGCTTTTTCAGTTTACAGTTCCACCTAGAATTGGAAAACATAAGACTATATTACTAAGAAACCTGAAATTGGGCATTATCGATTTTATGGTTTAAATTTCTCTTGTTGAATTATAATTTGCTTGTCATAGGTTGGTTACATTTTGATTCTTGCTTCCTATCTTATTCTTAGGATGGTTAAGTGGCATAGGTTAGTTTTGAGATGCTTATTTGAAGAAATATATAGTTTCTAAAGATCTCTTTTTCAATGTTACTGGGGGGCTTGATTTTGGTGTTGTATGTGTACATCCTGTTCTTTCTCCCATTCTGCCTAGTGATGATTATGTTTTTTCCCCCCTCTTTTTTAGATAAATTTCAACTTTTCTTGGGTAAATGTTATGTCTACATGCCTTCATTGTGATGATATGTAAGACTTTAAGATTTTAAGTTGATAGCCTTTTTTTTCTTTTTTTTTTCCCCCCTTGGAGCAGGTTTGCATCAAAAGAAAATGATACTTGGATTCGTGCCCTTGTGAAGGATTTGACTGTTGAGGCTGGTTCTGGTCTGATCATTCTCGAGCCGGTGGATATTTCTTGTGGATACACTTCTGTTAAAAAGAAAACGAATATGTCTCTGATATCAACTGATGTATGTATCCATCTTTCTTTGAGTGCCCTTTCTCTTCTACTTAATCTGCATAGTCAGGCGGCCACAGCTTTACAATTTGGAAATGCGGTTCCCCTGGCTTCATGTACCAACTTCGACCAGATCTGGATGTCTCAGAAAGGTCATTTTTCCCCGCAACTTTATTGTAATAATTTGATGATTAATTTACTGCTAACAATGCTACATTCTTGGAGTCATTAAACTTTCATTTAGCCATGTTTGCTGCATACCCTGAGGAAATTGTCTGACTGAATCTCAACTAAAATCTTTTGTGTTGACTTACCTAAGTTTTGCTGTGTATTTATGTAGAAAATGGGTCGATTAACAACCTTACTGTATGGAGGCCTGAAGCTCCATCAAATTATGTTATACTGGGAGATTGTGTGACGTCAAGGTGAGATGAAGATACATTTATGTTCTTCCAACTGTGCTAACAGTTCCCTACAGAAATTCTGTCCTTTTGTAGGAAATTGGTTCATTTCCTTCTGGTGTTTTACATTCACATAATTCTCTTTAGTTTGAGCTGATAGGATGACATGTAATCTTATTGGGATGTTATTGTTAAAACCACACCATAGTTATTGTCATGGATGTGTGTTTGCAATTTTGTTTCCTTTAACATTTTAAGTGAAGTGTTGTGTTTCTCTGCAGTACACCCCCTTGTTATTGTTATTTATTTATTTATTTTGGGATGCTTACAATGTATTTCTTGTATAAGTTAGAGACTTACTATGTATTCTCTTTATTAATTTTTTGAGTTGCTATATTTATTTGGATACTTGTAATATGTCTTCAGGTCTATTCCTCCTTCACATGCAGTAATGGCGGTCAGTAATACATATGGACGTGTGCGTAAACCAATTGGTTTTAATTTCATTGGCTTGCTCTCTGGTGTTCNCCCCTTGGAGCAGGTTTGCATCAAAAGAAAATGATACTTGGATTCGTGCCCTTGTGAAGGATTTGACTGTTGAGGCTGGTTCTGGTCTGATCATTCTCGAGCCGGTGGATATTTCTTGTGGATACACTTCTGTTAAAAAGAAAACGAATATGTCTCTGATATCAACTGATGTATGTATCCATCTTTCTTTGAGTGCCCTTTCTCTTCTACTTAATCTGCATAGTCAGGCGGCCACAGCTTTACAATTTGGAAATGCGGTTCCCCTGGCTTCATGTACCAACTTCGACCAGATCTGGATGTCTCAGAAAGGTCATTTTTCCCCGCAACTTTATTGGAATAATTTGATGATTAATTTACTGCTAACAATGCTACATTCTTGGAGTCATTAAACTTTCATTTAGCCATGTTTGCTGCATACCCTGAGGAAATTGTCTGACTGAATCTCAACTAAAATCTTTTGTGTTGACTTACCTAAGTTTTGCTGTGTATTTATGTAGAAAATGGGTCGATTAACAACCTTACTGTATGGAGGCCTGAAGCTCCATCAAATTATGTTATACTGGGAGATTGTGTGACGTCAAGGTGAGATGAAGATACGTTTATGTTCTTCCGACTTTGCTAACAGTTCCCTACAGAAATTCTGTCCTTTTGTAGGAAATTGGTTCATTTCCTTCTGGTGTTTTACATTCACATAATTCTCTTTAGTTTTAGCTGACAGGATGACATGTAATCTTATTGGGATGTTATTGTTAAAACCACACCATAGTTATTGTCATGGATGTGTTTGCAATTTTATTTCCTTTTAACATTTTAAGTGAAGTGCTGTGTTTCTCTGCAGTACACCCCCTTGTTATTGTTATTTATTTATTTATTTTGGGATACTTACAATGTATTTCTGGTATAAGTTAGAGACTTACTATGTATTCTCTTTATTTATTTTTTGAGTTGCTATATTTATTTGGATACTTGTAATATGTCTTCAGGTCTATTCCTCCTTCACATGCAGTAATGGCGGTCAGTAATACATATGGACGTGTGCGTAAACCAATTGGTTTTAATTTCATTGGCTTGCTCTCTGGTGTTCGAGGAATAGAAGGTCATTCTGATGCTAATTATGACTGTTCACTTTGGATGCCTGTTGCACCACCTGGATACACTGCAATGGGCTGTGTGGCAAATATTGGAGACCACCCACCCTTGAATCACATTGTGTATTGTCTACGTTCTGACCTTGTCACATCCACAACATTTTCAGAATGCATATTTAGTGCCCCATCAAATCCTAGATTCACATCTGGATTTAGCATCTGGCGCATGGACAATGTTCTTGGATCATTTTATGCACATTCTTCAACTGAATGCCCTTCCAAAGGCATTAGCTGTGACCTGAATCATCTTCTTCTTTGGAATTCAATTCAATCGCATTTGCCTACTGAAGCATCTGCATCAGGTGATTCAGGTCTACCTGATGATCAGGAACATGGGCGTCAGCAAACGAGTACTGATGGTGCAAATTCATCTGGTTGGGATGTCGTTAGGTCAATTTCGAAAGCAACTAGTTGTTACATGTCAACCCCTCATTTTGAAAGAATCTGGTGGGACAAAGGTAGTGAGATACGCAGGCCAATCTCAATTTGGCGACCTATAACACGCACTGGCTATGCTATACTGGGGGATTGCGTAACTGAAGGGTCAGACCTTTTGTCTTATAATGCTTTCACAATTTCTTATTAGTTGTTAGAAGGGATCTTTTTATCATTATCTTCAGAATTATGTATTGATAACATATGGTATTGTCTTTTTGCATTTTCAGCTTAGAACCACCTAATCTGGGGATAATTTTTAAGTCTGGCAATCCTGAAATCTCTGCAAAGCCTGTGCAGTTTACTAAAGTTGCCCATATTGTTGGGAGAGGCTTTGATGATGCTTTTTTCTGGTACCCAATTGCCCCTCCTGGTTATGCTTCTCTAGGATGTGTAGTCTCCAGAACAGATAAGGCACCAAGCATTGATTTAGTTTGCTGCCCAAGGATGGATATTGTTAACCAAGCTAATATACTTGAGGTGCCCATTTCAAGATCTTCAAGCTCTAAGGCATCTCAGTGTTGGAGCATTTGGAAAGTTGAAAATCAGGTTATGCTGAATATTTACAGGATTCATAGTCTAAATTCACCAATTTGAGTTTGAGCTTTTATATTGTTTTATATGGTGTAAAGTTGTCAATGTTTTGAATGTTCACTTGATTGGACAAATGATTATTATCTTAATTTGGCCCTTTATGTTATAGGCCTGTACTTTTCTTGCACGTTCGGATCTGAAAAAACCATCAAGCCGGCTGGCTTACACTATTTGTGATTCTGTGAAGCCAAAAACACGAGAAAACGTAACTGCTGAGGTGAAGCTGAGACGCTTCTCTCTAACTGTTCTGGATAGCTTGTGTGGAATGGTACAAATTTTGAATGAAGTTACTGCACTATATAACTTAATGTCCACACAGCCAATTTTCTTATGATGGTTTTTGGACCCTTTCAGATGACACCTCTGTTTGACACAACAATCACCAATATAAGGCTTGCAACGCATGGTCGGGCGGAGGCAATGAATGCTGCATTGATTTGTTCAATTGCTGCTTCAACCTTCAACACACAGTTGGAAGCATGGGAGCCATTGGTGGAGTCATTTGATGGAATATTCAAGTAAAATATTATATGTTTTATATATTTTATAATTTGCTTTTATAGGAAAAATGAAAAAAAACAAAGATAGAGCTGTTTTAACATATTTAATGTGCTTTTTTTTTTTTTTTTTTTTCGCTTTACAAGGTTTGAAACATATGACACCAGTGTACATCCACCTTCTAGTCTAGGGAAGAGAGTGCGTGTTGCTGCAACCAATATTCTTAATATAAATGTCAGTGCTGCAAATGTTGAAACTTTTGTGGAGACCATTCTTTCATGGAGAAGACAGCTAGAATTTGAACAGAAAACCATCAAATTACATGAGGTCAAATAGGCTCTTTTACTTGTCTGTATTATGAGAAGTTCATTAGTTGATTTTCCATTCCTAATGCTTTATTAGCTTACTGCTGTAGCAGGAGACTGGTAGTCATTTTAGATGTGGAGAGGACACTACCGTCTCAGCACTTGATGTCGATGATTTCAAGACTGTAATAGTAGAAAATAAACTTGGGTGTGATATTTATCTGAAAAAGGTTGAAGAAGATCCAGACACAGTTGCCCAACTACATCATGGTGATTGTGCATCTGTCTGTATTCCACCTCCAAGGTTTTCAGACAGGTTAAATGTTGTGGATGAATCGAGGGAAGCACGCTATTACATTGTTCTACAGATTATTGAGGCCAAGGTTGTACGATGGTCAAAAACCATTTGCTACAATTAGACTCACTAGTATTATATTACGGCCTTATAACTGGAAGCTAACTTGCTTTTCTTTTGCAGGGTTTACCCATAAATGATGATGGTAACAGTCATCACTTCTTCTGTGCTTTGCGCTTGGTTGTTGATAGCCAGGTGTCAGATCAGCAAAAGCTTTTCCCTCAGAGTGCAAGGACAAAATGTGTGAAGCCTATAGTTTCAGAATTCAATGGTCTAGTTGAAGGCACAGCCAAGTGGAATGAGCTTTTCATATTTGAAGTTCCTCGGAAGGTGTGCTTTTTTATTTGTTTCTCGTATTTCCTTAATATACTTGAAAAAGGCAGTATGTGTAGGAGTATCGGTTCAGTTATCTGAAGGGACATAGTTTGGAAGACGGAGAAGTTATATTTATTAACTTCTCTGTTTTTGTGTTCCTTAACTGCCTTGTTACTCATTTCTTTAATATGGTATCAGAATATGGCAGTGCACTGCCATCAATATTAATATTGCTAAATAACAAATAACGTGAATAAAAAATCATGATTCATTGGAGGAGTCTGAATATACTACTATACAAATTTAGCCAGTTGAGCTTATATTTCTATTTCTTGGTCTTACCTTTGAAGCTTATATGTATAAGTTCTAAGTGGTAATCGTCTTCGCCTATTCTTTTGTTTGCATGTCTAGATTTGTGCCTCTCTATTATCATCATGAATTTTTGGAGTTCTAAACAATTCTGGGATATTTGAATGTTGGCTGTTGTAGGGGCTGGCTAAGTTAGAAGTGGAGGTGACAAACCTTGCAGCAAAAGCTGGGAAAGGTATTAGTTAGCGGCATGCTCCATGCTGGAGCTTGTTTGTTTGGTTTTTTTTTTTTTTTTTGCTATTATAATTTTGACTATTCTTCTCTCTTAAATTGCTGATTTATGTTTTTTTGCAAAGAGCTATTAATTTGATGAAGATTTATTTTAATATTCTTTTTATGGTTATTGTCAAACACAATTTCAAGGTTGAATTTGTGTGCTTTTACCTTTTTAATTTTGATTTAATGTAATGACGTGATAAGGTTTTGATCCATGTGGAAGGATTGAATAGAGAAAAATAGGCCAAGATTATGCGTGGATTTTTTCCTAAGCTGCATTTAGAGAATATGGCNTTTTGACTATTCTTCTCTCTTAAATTGCTGATTTATGTTTTTTTGCAAAGAGCTATTAATTTGATGAAGATTTATTTTTATATTCTTTTTGTGCTTATTGTCAAACACAATTTCAAGGTTGAATTTGTGTGGTTTTACCTTTTTAATTTTAATTTAATGTAATGATGTGATAAGGTTTTGATCCATGTGGAAGGATTGAATAGAGAAAAATAGGCCAAGATTATGGGTGGATTTTTTCCTAAGCCGCATTTAGAGAATATGGCAATAGAGAGGAGCAACAGAGAAGATCAGCTGGTGTCAGATAACTGTAACTTGGATTATTTGACTTGTATTGGATGATGTTGAGTGGTACTTACTGGTGGTTATGTATTCTTCTAGTATTTTTTCATCTCTGGCTGCCAAACATAAAACAGCACTGATTTTCAATAGGGTTCCTAATTTTTTTTTTTGGCTATTTCCTTCTGAAATTATGATTCTCGACTTGAAGATCTTGTTGAGGTAAATTTTATTCTTGGAATTGGTTTCATGGTATAGGTGAAGTTGTTGGTGCTCTCTCCTTTCCTGTTGGGCATGGTGCTAATACGTTAAAGAAGGTAGGGTCTGTGAGGATGCTGAATCAAGCATATGATGTTCAGGATATTGTATCTTATTCACTGAGGAGAAAGGTGAGCTCTTTAAATTCATGTCAACTACGGATGTTAATTGTAATCAAGCATGCAATTTTTCTTCTTTTTTTTGACTCTATTGTAATATATATATTTTTTTTCAATATTGTTCTTTTTCACAGGCTCAGCCCAATAATGATGAAGACATCCAGGACTATGGACACTTGTTTGTTTCCAATTCTTATTTCGAGAGGAATACAATAGCAAGCTTGCAAAGGGATGTTGGTAGTGAGAGTCATACAGATAGAGAAGTAGGCTTTTGGGTTGGTCTCCGCCCTGATGCTGCTATGAAGAGCATTAGGTCATTGCTTCCATTATCTGTAGTTCCTAAATCATTTGATAATGAGTTTATTGCTATGGAAGTTACAATGAAGAATGGAAAGAAACATGCAATTTTCAGGGGACTTGTCACTGTTGCAAATGATTCAAATGTCAAATTGGGGATATCTGTATGTCATATTTCTTTTGTTAACGATAAGAATAAATCTTTGGGAACAAGCAGTGGTAATGTAAGTGTGGAAGAGATCTTTGAAAATCAATATTATCAACCAAATTCTGGCTGGGGTGACAAGAGGTCTGGCTCTCATAATAATGGTCCAGGGCGTTGGAGCACCAACTTCTCATATTCATCAAATGTGAGTCTATTTATGAAATGATGCTTTCTTTTCTTGTCGGAAGTTTTCACTGCTTTCTTAATTTTCAATATTTGCATCTGCTTACGTAGTCTTGCTTTCTTTTGAAGGAATTTTTCGAACCTCCCCTTCCCCCTGGATGGCGGTGGACATCAGCATGGACTGTTGCTAAATCCCAGTTTGTTGATGATGATGGCTGGGCATATGGTCCTGACTATCAAAGTCTGAAATGGCCTCCAACCTCTGCCAAGTCACATATGAAATCAGCTTATGATGTTATGCGGCGAAGGCGTTGGATCCGTACCAGACAAGTAGTCACTGATCGAGGTGGAAGTAACACGGAGGGTGATTTTATTATCTTAACTCCTGGATCTTCTGCTGTTTTACCGTGGAGATTTACATTTAAGGATTCGGATCAGTGTTTACAAATTCTTCCTGTTGTTGATAATGAGTCCTCATATACATGGGGTCGTGCTGTTGCTATTGGTTCCAACTTTGCTTTTGGAAAGGACCAGGCTTTAGTGGATCAAGTTTCACTCTACAGACAAAGTACATTGAAACAAGGAAACAAATTGTCTAATCTCACTTTCAAGTTGAACCAACTCGAGAAGAAGGATTTACTTTTTTGCTGTTCACCTACTACTGGAAATAAACAAATTTGGCTAAGTGTGGGTGCAGATGCCTCTGTTCTTCACACTGAACTGAATACTCCAGTATATGACTGGAGAATATCTATGAACTCTCCTTTGAAGCTGGAAAACCGGCTTCCTTGTCCAGCTGAATTTACAGTCTGGGAAAAAACAAAAGAAGGGCATTACATTGAAAGACAGCAGGGCATAATCTCTTCACGCAGGAGTGCACATATATATTCAGCAGATGTCCAGAGACCTCTATATCTTACATTGTTTGTTCAGGGTGGTTGGGTCCTCGAAAAGGTGATAATCCATTTCAAAATTGTATGTACTCATACGTTGAAGTATGTTGAATCTTATATTTATTAAGCTTTTCTTACTGCAGGACCCTGTTCTTGTTTTGGATCTTTCTTCAAATGTGAACACATCATCATTCTGGATGTTCCACCAGCAAAGTAAAAGGTGAGATCGAAAGCATTTTTCCTTTTCTTTTTCCTTTTTTCAAGTAATGGAGAACTCTATTGAGTTACTTAGAGGTTTGGTTTAAGGCGAAGGCAGATCCACTAGTTTTGAAATTCATTAAAAACCTTTTAATAGATGGATTAGTGTCATAAATGCTTTGAAGTCTTAGGAAGTTTATCAGAAACCTCTGTCCAGGGGAGATCTTTGTTAATTTTCCAAATCACATTGGTCCTCCTAATAATCTGAAAAAACCTCAGAGGAGGTAAATGGAATTTAGTGTATGATATTAGAGTTCTTTTGCGTGTGTTGTAGATAATCATGCAAAATCTTACAGATATTGCATGATTAAGTGTATAAATCTATAATAGGATATTAGGATTGTAATCAATACGTAATAGGAACAAATCTGTAAAATAGGAGTGTATAAATCTATAATAGGATATTAGGATTGTAATCAATACATAATAGGAACAAATCTGTAAAATAGGAAGTCAGATTTTTTTATTTCCTAGATTAGATTATTTATTTCCTAGATTAGTTCTTTATTTTCCTATATATTGATGTATAATTTGTCAATACAATATGAGAAAATTACAATCAGTTCTCTGTTTGTAACAGCGTGTAAAGGTGTTTCTTCGCTTTACTTTAGAGTTGCTCAATTTCTCAAAAATTACACAGCTCCAAAGTTAGGAAATGGTTCAGAATCTAGCTAAATGCTTAAAACTTATCATAAAAACTGTAGTAATACCACGCTTTCTGTTACTTATAAACAAATAGTTGTAGAGATTTTGTTTTGTTGCATATATGTAATTTCAAGTTACTTTTTAAGTGCTAATTAAAATTTTATTTGTAAATGTGAACAAATAAAATTGGATTTGAACTCCTTAAATTGCTTTTACTCTCTTTTTTCATTTTTCTTTTCGGCATATATATATATATTTCAATCAAGGAAAACTCCTCCAAGTTTGATGGTATACAAAATTCAAATAAATTGAAATGTTGTAAAGAAACACTCTTGATGGTCATCTAGAGGATCGTATGATGTTCTAATTTTCATATATATGCAATCATAATTAATTTTGTTCTTAAAGAAAAACATATGGAGAAGGAAAAATCACAAATGATGTCTCTTTTTGTTTGTTTTTCACATGATGTTTTCTTTTTTGTGTTATTATTTGTTAACCAAAATTTTGTTTGTGTTAGCCCTTAAATATTAGCTTAAACTTTTGGTAAAGTGGTTAATTAATATGGTATGAAAGCCAAATTGACCTAGTGGTCTTGTGTTTAAATGCTTCCATTGCATTAATTAATTATAATAATTTGTGTTTTTATTTGTAACTCTTGTTCTGTGTGGGCCTGTGGTTGTATTAGATCTGTGTACTCTGCATGTGAGGATAAGTTTAAAGAATTTTCTCTTAAATATCGGTGTAAACTTTTAGGTTAAGTGATTGCTTAATACTTGTAATTTTTTTCATGAATATAATTTCGTTGTCAGTTATATGATCCTCTTGATGAATCTGTTATGCAGGAGATTGCGTGTGAATATTGAAAGTGACATGGGGGGATCCACTGTTGCACCCAAAACCATAAAGTTCTTTGTTCCATATTGGATTATTAATGATTCATCTCTGCCTTTGGCATACCGAGTTGTGGAAATTGAATCTTCTGACAATGCAGAGATGGATTCTAATTCACTCTCTAGAGCTGTTAAGTCAGCAAGAACAGCTTTGAAAAATCCTACATACTCAATGGATAGGAGACAGTCTGGCTCTAGAAGAAACATTCAAGTAGTTGAAGTTATTGAGGACACTAGTCCAGTACCTAGCATGCTTTCTCCACAAGACTCTGCAGGTCGCAGTGGTGTTATGCTTTTTTCATCTCAGAAAGATGCATATGTATCCCCGAGGGTGGGCATTGCTGTTGCTATTCGCAGCTCTGAAATTTACAGTCCTGGGATTTCTCTTCTTGAGCTGGAAAAGAAGGTGATTACCGGTTTATTTTCTCTCTTTTTTTCAGTTTTTTCCTTCCACTTCCTCTCTCTCTCTCTCTCTCCCTCCCTCCCTCTCTGACTCTGAGCTTTGTGTGGGGCTAGAGAGGAAGGAAATTGATGCTGTTGATTCTCTACTTGAAATTTGTTTCTTTTTTATTTATTTATTTTTTTTGTGCTGCTTTAACTTTATCTTCAGGAACGAGTTGATGTCACGGCATGCAGTTCAGATGGATCTTATTACAAACTTTCAGCTACATTGAACATGACCTCAGATAGAACTAAGGTTGAGTATCTCATTATGTTTCCGAATTCATAATAGATATATATCTTGATTCCATTTTCACATAAGAGTATTATGACTCCATCCTTCATCAACTATCAACATTCTCTGTCTCTGCTTTACTCATCAGAAGAGAGAGTCATAATTTCAGTTATTTTTCTGTTTCCAGTCTCAGATATAAGCCCAGTTTATACATCACCCTAGCAATCTGATAGGATTGGAAAGTTTGTTTACTGATTGTCCCTGCCAGCCTTCAGTACTAGGTCATATGTGGAGAATAATGAAATGATTCTTCAATATAATTTTTTGACGACTCCAAAGAAATGAAAAGTTAATGTTGGCTGTAGAAAGTCTGCATTGTGTAATGCATGTGATCCTCATTTGCATTAAGGAATGACATAATTATATGTTATTAGAAGCAAAAATAATTTGTCAATATTTATGGGTTGCATTAAGGAATGACATATAATTATGTGTTATTAGAAGCAATAATAATTTGTTAATATTTATGGGTAGGTCATTTGATCACTAATTAACAACTATCCACTGGTTGGTGTTCAGGTTGTTCATTTTCAGCCACAGACCTTATTTATTAACAGGGTTGGTCTTAGTCTCTGCCTGCAACAGTGTGATTCTCAGTTTGTGGAATGGATTCATCCTACCGATCCTCCAAAGCCCTTTAGATGGCATTTTTCTGCCAAAGTTGAGTTGTTGAAGGTCTGTGCAAAAATCATAGTGTTGCTGACTTGATTTGTCTTCCTTAAAATATGATAATTATGTCAGCTTGATGTAATATATGTTAAATTTCAGTTGCGTGTGGGTGGATATAAATGGAGCACACCTTTTAGTGTAAGTAATGAAGGTGCTATGCGCATTTCTTTAAAATCAGATACTGGAAGTGATCAATTGCAGCTTAGGGTTGCGGTTAGAGGTGGAACAAAGAGCTCACGCTATGAAGTTATTTTTCGTTTGAATTCCTTTTCAAGCCCTTACAGGTTATATTGTAAAGCCATATACATACAAGTTTTCATGTCTCTTCCTCTTCTGTGTGGAACTTTGAATACTGTTACTTTTTTTTTTTTTTTGGTTGCTCGCATATGCATATACTTATTGATTATTATTATTAATGTTGTATCCAAGCATTTAAATCCTTGCTTGAAGTAAAATTGTAGTGTTTCATTTGTTATTTGTGCTTTAGATTTTCAAGAAACATTTATTTCTATTGTGCAGTAGTTAGCTCTCTTTCCTTTTGTTTTATGTAATATTTAGTTCTCTTTCTTTTTTGTTTCGAATATGATATGTTTCTTTTCTTTTTCTCCCTTTTTGTTGATATTAATGGTAACATTTGACAAACAGGATTGAAAATTGTTCCATGTTTCTACCTATTCGTTTTCGGCAAGTTGATGGTACCAGTGATTCATGGCAGTTTCTTCTTCCTAATGCTGCTGCTTCTTTTCTATGGGAAGACCTTGGTAGACGACATTTGCTGGAACTTCTGGTTGATGGAGCTGACCCATCAAAGTCAGATAAGTATGACATTGATGAGATTTTTGATCACCAGCCCATTATGGGGGCTGGTGGCCCTGCTACAGCTCTACGTGTTACCATTCTGAAAGAAGAGAGGACAAATGTTGTTAAGATCACTGATTGGATGCCAGAAAATGAACCAGCAGCAATCATGAGTAGAAGAATCCAATCACCACTGCCTAAAGTATCTGGAAATGACTCTCAAAATCAAGAGTCACTGTCCTCCTCAGATTGTGAATTTCATGTCGTTGTTGAGCTGGCTGAGCTTGGAATATCCATTGTGGACCATACACCTGAAGAGATATTATACCTGTCAGTACAGAATGTCCTTCTAGCTTATTCAACTGGCTTGGGGTCTGGATTTAGTAGGTAGGATTTGCTTCCAATTAATTCTTCAGTACTCCTATTTGTAGGACTATTAGTCTGACATTACAAGCATATTCAGTGCCTTCTTCTTAGCCAGAGCACTGAGTGCAAGAGTGAGCTAAAGAGAAGTGTTGGTTATAAATGTGTCCTAAGATATGTTTGGTTGTCCCATCTGATTGTATTGCTCCAATTTTGCATACTGGATTTAGAGTTAATTCATCTGAATGGATCCATTTCTGAAGCACTGGCTGTTAAGATGCCAAATGATTAAAAGTTGAACTTATGGTATTTCATCAATTCTGGGAACTGTCAGATTCCCTTAATTTTGGAGGCATCACCAATTTTGTTCAGTGGTCCCATTCAACTTTGAATGCAGTCTCTGTGTAGCTCTAGAATGCATGGGGAAATATGCCGCTTTTTCCATGCATGTGTATTTTGTGTATGCTCATAATCTTTTATGTTGGTAAGTTATCAATAGCAATAGAAGTGTGTTTCTTATTAAGAAGAAACAGCAATAGAAATATGTTGGTGCTGTTACTGGTTATGAGCTGTTGTCCTTTAAGTCACGTTAGTTTTTTGTTTTGCTTGATAATTTTTTATTTAAAGAATAATGGTTTCTGAGTGGAGAAGCTGTGATGTGGTATTAACCACTGCACTGCAACTAATCAGCAGGTTATCCATGAATTGTTCCTTAATTGGATTAGTACCTAGCTTCTATATACTAGAGCATTTTGTAATTTTTATCTGCTTTTGTGGAGGATCTGCAAATTGAATAGAGCAATTTCCATATTGTTTTATGTAACAGGTTCAAATTGAGAATGCACGGAATACAAGTGGATAACCAGTTACCGTTGACTCTGATGCCAGTTCTTTTCCGGCCGCAAAGAGCTGTGGATGAGACTGATAATATATTGAAATTTTCGTTCAGTCAGCAGACAAATGGATCTTTAGATTTATGTGTCTATCCATATATTGGTTTTTATGTGAGCTTCTTTAATCTCATAATTGATTAGCATAATGGTTATGATTTATTTCCTTTATACAATTTTGATTATGTTTGTACTAAATGCTTTTGATCAGGGACCTGAAAATTGTGCCTTTCTGGTAAACATTCACGAACCTGTTATTTGGCGTCTTCATGAGATGATCCAGCAGGTGAATATTCATAGGTTATATGATACTGGAAGAACTGCAGTTTCAGTTGATCCATTCATTCAAATCGGGTATGGATTTTTTCAAATTTGTCATCTAATCCCTGCATTTGATTAGCTCATAAGTTATTAAAGCTTATTAATTGTAATTACAGTGTGCTTAATATCTCTGAAATTCGATTCAAAGTGTCAATGACAATGTCACCTACTCAACGACCAAGAGGAGTACTTGGGTTTTGGTCATCCCTAATGACTGCATTGGGTAACACTGAAAATATGCCTGTAAGTGTTAATAATTCATATATATTTGTTTTTAAGTTTATAATGGGGCGGGAAAATTTAATGGTCATTCTCCTTGCATCATGTCAGATATTGTGCACTATTTCTGCCCATTTTTAATACAGATTGGTTTTTTTAGCCAGTGTACAAATACTGTTTCTACTGTAAACTTTTAGTTTTTATGGGGCTATTACTGGAAGTTACAATGTGTCAAAATAAAAAGAGAGTTACTGATTTGAGCTTGCCAAAGCTTCTTTATATTATATTCTTGAACGAGGAGGCTGAGCATATGTATTGACAGACTATTTTGAGTATTGTATTTTCTGGTTAAATCTTATTTTAGGTTTATGGCAGGGCGCATTGTTAATTTTGGACAGCTTGTTCACTTTTATGTCGTTACTTTTATTCTGCCTTGTTTACTAAACATACTACTTGAGGCTTTTAAATACTTTAGACATGCATAATTGTCTATTCGTTAGTTCTCATTGTGACTCACTAGGGACTCCCAATATGCATGATTTAATCTTTAAGTTTCTTGGTATAGCTCTCATGCATTTTAGAGAATGTAATAGGAATTTTGAATATGAATTGTCTTTCTATATGTTAATCAGGTCAGGATAAATCAAAGATTTCATGAGAATGTGTGCATGAGGCAGAGTACTATGACTAGTAATGCAATAGCAAATATTAGAAAGGATCTTCTTGGCCAACCTCTGCAAATTCTCTCAGGCCTTGATATATTGGGAAATGCAAGCAGTGCACTTGGACATATGAGTAAAGGTGTGGCTGCCCTATCAATGGACAAGAAGTTCATCCAGAACAGACAGAGACAGGTTTGCTATGAGCTTGAAATTTTTATTTGTCATGTTGAGCTAGGACCATATACTGTATGGCATGTTACAAGGCTGGAAACCTGAACTTCGATAAGGGAATTATAAATAAAGAATGGCTCTTTACCAACTAAATTCTTTACCCTTTGTTTATGTCATAATAATGCGTATATGTAAAATTTACCTAAAGAAATTCTAAAAATAGACCCAAATTGTTAATCAGACTTTTAATGTAGTATAGTCAAAAGTAAAACTTGAATAGAAATTCCATAAATACCATAAAAAAAAAACTTGGGACACCTTGCACTTATCTTTTCTCTTTTTGGCATTTAGAAATCCCTGCTCTTCGGGCTAATACGCTGATCAATATAATGCTAACTGTGTTGCTTAAGGACACTGCAGCCAAGGCAGTTCAGAAAATCCAAGTTGTGGTGTCCAATGAGACTAATAAGAGAAAATGTCATTGGTTTTGGAATTGCCTCTTACACAAGTGAGGATGAGGTATTTCTGGGTACCAAAAAAAGATAAAGTGGTGAATTTCTCCTGAACAGTGGATACAGAGTGTTTTATTTTATTTTTTTCTTGGATAGGAAACAATAAGTATATTCAAATTGAGCGTTAAAGTTTACAACGGTAGACCTAGTGTAGTGCTAGATCTTTACAAAAAAAAAAAATTCAAAAGCCTTGTGTAAACTGTGCAGTATGAGCACCAAAAAGAAGGGAAAGATTAATGCAGCCCACAAGTCCACAAAAAAGTAGAACACATCAACTCAAAGTTGACCATTGTTTATAGCCTAATTTACTTTATGATATTTCTTGATCTTTTGAAGCAAATAATATAATATTGTTAGTTATCGCCTATTAATGTGTTTCTTTTTGTTTGTCTCTTTGAAGAAGACTATGCTTTGTGCTTTAGATTATCCTTAGATGCTATTTGCCTAATTCTCAATATTTACTGATTTAAAGGCGCTGATAAATCGCAGTTAGTATCTTTTTCTGTGTGCTAGAGCATTCATTTTTTTCTTTGTAATCTGTATTATCTTGCAGGAGAGCAAAGGTGTAGAGGACTTTGGTGATGTTATCAGAGAGGGAGGTGGTGCCTTAGCAAAGGGCCTATTCAGAGGTGTTACTGGCATATTAACAAAGCCTCTTGAAGGGGCAAAATCTTCTGGTGTTGAGGGTTTTGTTCAGGGTGTTGGTAAAGGAATAATAGGTGCAGCTGCCCAACCAGTTAGTGGGGTGCTTGATCTTCTGTCAAAAACTACTGAAGGTGCAAATGCTATGAGAATGAAGATATCATCTGCTATAGCTTCAGATGAACAACTTCTACGCAGGAGACTGCCACGTGTAATTGGTGGTGATAATTTGCTTCGTCCATATGATGAGTACAAAGCACAAGGGCAGGTACATGTTTCCTCTTTTTGAGGAGAAAAAAATTACCTAGGTGATGGTACTAGCTGTTTAAGTTGCCATAACTCATCTGTATTAAAAGAGTGTGATTTGGACCTACTAGAATTTGTAGAGTTGTTCAATAGTAGGGGATTTTGAAGATATTGAGTTCTGTTGAATTCAGATCTTAGTTGATATCGAGTTAAGTTAAATTCAGATCTTAGTTGATGAAATTACTTGAGAGAGACAGGACATGTAAACCATGTAGGAGATAATTAACTAAAATTCTTGAAGGAAAAGTGTAAGAATCTCATTCATTCTCCTTCATGTTGTTCCTAGATTTTGAGATCAACTAGTTCACATTCTTATAGATTACTTGCCCAGTTCAACATGAATTATTGTTATTTAACTAATGCGATGGGTAATTTGAACAGAACCAGTTCATCAAGTTGGCCCAAAAAAATAATTTAAGTTCTCATAATATTTTATTTATTGATGTCCCATATCTTCTGTATGTCAAATTAGCACATGCAGTATCTGCCTTTGTTTTATTGGCATTGACTCTTGACATCGTATGTACTTCATCTTGAAGGTTATACTGCAATTGGCTGAATCAGGTTCATTTTTTGGGCAAGTTGATCTTTTTAAAGTACGTGGAAAGTTTGCCTTATCAGATGCTTATGAAGATCACTTTATACTGCCCAAAGGAAAGATCCTTATGATCACACATCGCAGAGTTATACTGTTGCAGGTAAGTTCAACTTACTCAAGATAATTTATGGCTTTACACTCCTACATCAAGGGGACACAAATGAAAAACGTAACTGTACTTTTATATGTTACAGCAACCCGCCAACATCATTGCTCAAAGAAAGTTTAGCCCTGCAAGGGATCCATGTTCTATTTTGTGGGATGTACTGTGGGATGACCTCGTAACAATGGAATTGACTCATGGAAAAAATGAAAATCCAAAAGCTTTGCCTTCTAGGGTTGCACTTTATCTACACATCAAGTCAACAGAAGCAAAGGAACAAGTTCGTGTTATAAAATGCAGCAGTGAGACCCATCAGGCACTGGAAGTTTACTCTTCAATTGAGCGAGCGAGGGACACCTATGGGAATAATCTTTCTAAGGTTAGATTTTTAACATGCTTTCTTCCTTTCATGTTAAATCTTGATCATAGCAGCTAAGGCTCGATACCTTTGCAACAATATGGGGTTCCCCGCCTTTGCTTCCAACTATTTAGTAAGGTGACGAGAGCCTTTTTTCTATGGATGTCAAACAAAGATAGAAATCTTTCAGGACTATTCATCACAATTGTTGAAAAGTACATGTCTTCAAGTGTCAAATAGTTTTTTTATTTTTTTATTTTTTAAATCTGATCTAGCCTGTACCTTTTTTAGTACTTGTGGTGCAGTTAGCCTGTCCACAAGCTTGGTCTAGCAGCATCTGACACGAAGGTGGACCAAGTAATCTTGTATCAAATCTCTTTTGTTAATCACTTTTTTTGTGTGTGTGTGTGTGTGCGTGTGTGATTGTGTTTAATTCACATAACTTGCATGTGAGAGGGGGTGTTAAAATTTAAATATGATGGTTATATTCTTATCTATCAGCTTAAACTATGATAGAAAAAATAATTGAGATAGTGTAATGCGAACTGTTCCCAATGCCATTCAGGAGATGCTGAAAAAGAAAGTGATGAAACCATATGCACCACTTGGCAGTGGCAACAGTGCGGAAGTAAATCCAAAAGAAGGGGTTTCCATTTGGTCTCCTCAACAGGTGCCTGCATCAGTTCCTTTCAGTTCGTCTTTTGGCAGCAGCAGTGGTTGATTTGGATAACTCATTGCCCATGGAGAAATATGGTTCATGGCTTTCTGCTACCTTCAGGTCATACATACCATTTTGCTGGGAAGTGAAAAATCTTTGCTCCTCATGCCCCCCTGCAATTTGAAAGGTATGACTTCGATGTCTGTTTTCATACCACTGTGCAAATGGTCTTCTCTCCTTGGTATTTTTGTTTTCCTTGGTGAGAAACTTAATATATAATAACTTCATCGCAATTCTGCCTTATATTTCTTCTGCCATATCTAAGAGTTTCTGTCACATTATCAGAAATAATTTGCAGGTGAAAACAAGAGTTTCCCTCATAAGATTGCTCATCGCCTGCTAACTTTGAATATAAATAGAATGAAACTCATAAAATCAGTTACCGGTATTGGCACAGACTGTACAGCTTGTTAATATTTTTGTACATGTCTATAGTAAACATATATAGATTTCGAAATACGTTGACAAGTCGTGGGCTTGATACGGGTTAGTTAATTTACCATATGATATGATGTATTTTTTTTCTTGGTTAGTAGAAATAAAATATATAAAAATTTTGCAAATTTGATTATGACTGTATTATGACTCCGAAATAGCTTCATGACTTGGTGGTAACTATAAGGAGGATTAGTTACATATGCAAACTGATTGGCATACTATTGAGCCATTTTTATCTGAGTATTTATTAAAGATAAACTACGAAAATTAATTTTATGCCATGTTTGAGCAGTGAGAACTGAGAAGAAGAAAGCTTCTATAAGTTGAGTGGTAGTGGTGTATGAAATTTATTTGTATACAAACTGCGCCTTTTTTTTGTTAGTAAACTTCATGGAATACACAAAATCACCATGGATATAATGTAATTTTTCCAAGATAGTATTAAAGATCTCATCGAAAACAACAAAGACTTCAAGAGAAAAAAGAAAAGAGGTATCACTGGCATAACATCTACAATTGGATTCAAAAAAAGTGTAGGCCTCGGGCAATTTGGTGAATAAAAAGCTACTGGAATAAAGGGTAGAATTAAAACAAATATAAATCAAACTAAAGATATTAAGTATAACGAGCACTTTTTTCTTGGAGATAGTTGTATTTTGATTGTGTTATTAATATGTTATTGATAGAAGGTAAAAATGAAAGAAAAGAAAGTTATAAAGACGACCCTAATAAAAGAATTTAATGCTGCACGTACGAAGAAAATAACACCAAATATTATTTTCAGGCCTCAAGAAAACTGCCATAAAACTGGAACCATCAAGAAACTGTCAAAGACTAAAAACAAGTCTAACATTGGTTCATGAGCTGCCATACAGCCATAGTCGAGTTATCCCGGCGTCAATATTCAGACTTCAGTCACTAAGATCATTGACTTCTTCCACAGTTGAGCTCAATCTTTTCTTGTCTGATAGACCTAAGCAAAGGTCGAACACGAATCTTGTTCTCCTCAAATGTTGGCTAATGGTTCCTTATACTGGCTGAGGTATATGTACCATATAGACGAGTAGTTCTCCCAATATCACCCCAAGCGCATCCTCTCTGGTGATAACTCTAGCGTGCAGATTCTCAACCGTGTTTCTTATGCGCCATCGTCTGCCATTTCCAATCCGCTCCAATCTTCGAGTAGCCACATAGGTTTCCATGGGGTCTATGTTTTCAAGAATGGTTCTGGCTCGAGCCCGTAGAGTTGATCAATCCTTTATTGTTTTGGTCTACAACATTAGGAATTTGTTGAATCTTTATTTCCAAAATCGTCGTCCAACTTGAGTACTTGACTACAATAATGGGTTAAGGGAGTACAAGATTACGAAACATTTAACTTTGATCTCACAAGTTATGTTCGTTACGACAATTTTTTTCTTCATTACGATGAACTAAAACTATGGGTGTTCAAAAAAATGTAAAAACGAAACCAGATTTTCGGTTCAGTTACTGATTCGGGAAAAATTTAAAAAGGGTTAATCGAAACCGGTTTAAAAAATAATAAAAAAAATAAAAATATATATTATATATTAAATAAAAAAATTAATTTTATTTAATATATAATATATATTTTTATTTTGGATTTTTATTTGTATCAATTTTTAATGTATTGTTAGTAGTGATCAATAGATATGTACGAATGTTTAATTTTTATTTAGATATGTATTGTTTATATTTATAATTTAATTTAGGAAAAAATTAAAAAAAAAAGTTTTATAAAAAAAAAGGGAAAACCGGTTAACCGAAAAACCGATTTTCCCTTCAAACTGGTTTGATTTCGGTTTGAAAATTTTCCCGAACCAAAAAATCAGTTCGGTTCAAAAGAGCAATTAACTGGTTTGGTTAACCGCTTTTGAACACCTCTAACTAAAACTCTACGAGCTTCAAGATACCTCACTGAAAAAATAAAAATAAAATTCTTTCAAACTTCTCTCTTTAGACATTATAAATGGAGTTCATGTGTGGGAAAAATATTACACTATCTTTAAGGATTCCACATTAGACCTTTAATTATTATTAAATTTTTAATAATAATTTTATCCACTAATAGTTATACATATCTGAAAATTTTGATTTCCTCATACAATCATAAACCTTAATTCAATAAACCCTAATTTTATTTTCAAACAATAAAGACGGAATTTATGAAATTAAAAAGTTTAATCAAGATCATGTAAGAAGTCACTAAGAACGATAAAAATGAAATTTATGGCTTGTATTTGTAGGTTATTTTGTTTTTTCTTCACTTTCTTCTTCTTATGCACTCCTCCAAAATTTATAAATTAGTTTGATGCATTCAAATTTCTTTACCATTTTAGAAGTAAAAACACATGAATTGATTTCATTTCTGAACATTATATTTAAAACAAGAAGCATAAAAAATATTGAAAATATAAATAAAAAGGGTATTTTTGATGGTTGGAGGGGTTAAATTTGCATATGTTTAAATATTTTAATGGGTAAACTTAGAATTAAAGTCTTGAAAGATAAAATATGGGACGCCAATAGCATCACTCTTATGATAATTTTTGTATATTTTATCAATTGGTCTCTCAAAATTTAAAAGTTATCATTTTACCTAACTATATTAGATTAATATTTGAATTATAAGTAATACTAGACACACAAAAAAATCTTATGGGCGTGTTTGTTTTATTATTTTGAGTAGTATTTTTGAAAAAGTTGAGTTAGATTATTATTATGAGGATATGATTTGAATTTGAAAATGTGTTTGGTAAAATTATTTTTTAATCCCCTATATTTTTTAATTTAGTTAAACACCTCTTACAATAAAAGTTTTAAAATTAACAAAAACATCTCCACCCACCCATTAAATGCCGGCTGCTGGGAATATGTGAGTGAGTGAATGTGTTTTTGTTAATTTATAAACTTTTATTGTTGGGGTTGTTTAGTTAAATTAACAAACCCAAGGGTTTAAAAATTTTAAATATTTTGAATTAAATAAAATAAGATTGGATTTTGAGAATAGTAAAATAAACATATATTTTGAATATGACAGGAATAATAAAACAAACACACTTATATTTTTACAATAATGCTACGGACACCGGGACTCTACACCGAATTACGTGTCCCGTGACTCACACCAACCACATTTTACGTTCACGAATATTTTGCTAGTAAACGGCCGTTCATCAACTATGGACGGTCGTTCACTTACGATGGAATCATGTCCATATTATATGGACGGGAGTCTATTTACTATGGACGAGAGTCCACATTTAAAAGACACCCGTTTATCAGTAAATGGAAAAAACAATATAAACAAAAATAATGGATGGCTGTTCATAGGTTATGGACGGTCGTCCCTAAATAAATGACGGGCGTCCACATATAATTGATACCTGTCCAATCTTTAAATAATAAAATTTTTATAAACAAAAATAATGGACGGGCGTTCATATGTTAATGGACGCCCGTCCATTATTAATGGTCTTAAAAAATTAAAAAAAAAAAATATTAGGGACACCCGTTCATCATTTATGGACAGTCGTCCCTGAATTTTGGACGGGCGTCCGCAAATAAGGGACACCCATCCATAATGTAAATTAAAAAAATAAAACAAAACAAAATTTTGGACGGGCTTCCCTAACTTGTAGACGGGCATCCCTAACGTGTGGATGTCCGTCCATAACCTATGAATGACCGTCCTTTATTTTTGAACGGGTGTCCGTACTGTAAATTAAAAGAAAAATTAAAAAAATTAAGGTTAAAACACAATTTTGGGGGAAGTTTTTAAAATTAAAACACATCCCCTTCTTCTTCGTCTTCATTCCCCATCTCCGCTCTTCTTCTTCGTCTTCATTCCTCATCTGCACTCTTCTTCTTCTTCGAAGTTCTCNTATTTTCAAACAATAAAGACGGAATTTATGAAATTAAAAAGTTTAATCAAGATCATGTAAGAAGTCACTAAGAACGATAAAAATGAAATTTATGGCTTGTATTTGTAGGTTATTTTGTTTTTTCTTCAATTTCTTCTTCTTATGCACTTCTCCAAAATTTATAAATTAGTTTGATGCATTCAAATTTCTTTACCATTTTAGAAGTAAAAACACATGAATTGATTTCATTTCTGAACATTATATTTAAAACAAGAAGC
Organism: Pistacia vera; assembly: GCF_008641045.1. Taxonomy (NCBI): domain Eukaryota; kingdom Viridiplantae; phylum Streptophyta; class Magnoliopsida; order Sapindales; family Anacardiaceae; genus Pistacia; species Pistacia vera. The sequence goes on along the minus strand of NW_022196568.1, from coordinate 114,553 downwards.
ATAAAAAATATTGAAAATATAAATAAAAAGGGTATTTTTGATGGTGGGAGGGGTTACATTTGCATATGTTTAAATATTTTAATGGGTAAACTTAGAATTAAAGTCCTGAAAGATAAAATATGGGACGCCAATAGCATCACTCTCATGATAATTTTTGCATATTTTATCAATTGGTCACTCAAAATTTAAAAGTTATCATTTTACCTAACTATATTAGAGTAATATTTGAATTAAAAGTAATACTAGACACACAAAGAAATCTTATGGGTGTGTTTGTTTTATTATTTTGAGTAGCATTTTTGAAAAAGTTGAGTTAGATTATTATTATGAGGATATGATTTGAATTTAAAAATGTGTTTGGTAAAATTATTTTTTAATCCCCTATATTTTTTAATTTAGTTAAACACCTTCTACAATAAAAATTTTTAAATTAACAAAAACATCTCCACCCACCTATTAAATGCCGGTTGCTGGGAATATGTGAGTGAGTGAAGGTGTTTTTATTAATTTATAAAATATTATTGTTGGGGTTGTTTAGTTAAATTAACAAACCCAAGGGTTTAAAAAATTTAAATATTTTGAATTAAATAAAATAAGATTGGATTTTGAGAATAGTAAAATAAACCTGTATTTTGAATATGACAGGAATAATAAAACAAACACACCTATATTTTTACAATAATGCTACGGACACCGGGACTCTATACCGAATTACGTGTCCCGTGACTCACACTAGCCACATTTCACGTTCACGAATATTTTGCTAGTGAACGGCCGTTCATCAACTATGGACGGTTGTTCACTTACGATGGAATCCTGTCCATATTATATGGACAGGATTCCATTTACTATGGACGAGAATCCACATTTAAAGGACACCCGTTCATTAGTAAATGGAAAAAACAATATAAACAAAAATAATGGACGGCTGTTCATAGGTTATGGACGATCGTCCCTAAATAAAGGACGGGCGTCCACATATAATGGACGCCCGTCCAATCTTTAAATAATAAAATTTTTATAAACAAAAGTAATGGACGGGCGTTCATATGTTAATGGACGCCCGTCCATTATTAATGGTCTTAAAAAATTAAAAAAAAAAAATTAGGGACGCCCGTTCATCATTTATGGACAGTCGTCCCTGAATTTTGGATGGGCGTTTGCAAATAAGGGACATCCGTCCATAATGTAAATAAAAAAAAAAAAAAAACAAAATTTTGGACGGGCGTCCCTAACGTGTGGATGCCCGCCCATAACCTATGAATGGTCGTCCTTTATTTTTGGACAGGTGTCTATACTGTAAATTAAAAGAAAAATTAAAAAAAATTTAGGTTAAAACACAATTTTGGGGGAAGTTTTTAAAATTAAAACACATCCCCTTCTTCTTCGTCTTCATTCCCCATCTCCGCTCTTCTTCTTCGTCTTCATTCCTCATCTGCACTCTTCTTCTTCTTCGAAGTTCTATTATGCTACGCTCTTCTTCTTCGTCGAAGATCCTCATTTGCCGTGATTCTTCTTCAAGTTCCTCATCTGCCATTATTATTATAAGGTAATTAGTCACTTTGGTTTCTCAATTTTTCTTTATTTTTTATTTTTTATGTTGGATGAATGTGTTGGATTTGAAATTTGTGTTGAATGGAGTTGGGTTGGAATATTATTTGTGTTGTGATTTCTTGAATTGAGTTGATAAAGAGAAATCTAGTCAATTTGGTGGGACTGGTTTGTGTGATTGATAAATAGAAGTCTTCACAGTTTGTAGTTGTGTTTTCTTGCATTATCTCACCTCAAAATCCTCCCAATGTGTTGTCAAATAACAACCTCCAATTGTGATTTGTAATTTTGCTTTTAAAAGCCACTTCAAAGAAATTTATCTCTTTTAAGTGTTTTTGGCTTGGAAAAAGCTTAGATTGTGTTTACTGTAGTGGTTGAATGAGTCAGGTGAGGTTGCACATTGATGTATGTGGGCTTATGCCCTTTTATTGGCACACTGCGGTAACCTTATCCCAATGGAGTTGGCACTAAAGATTGCCAGTAAAATTAGAGCTAATAAGAGATTTGTAGTGTATGTTATCATACCTATGTGGCCTGAAGGTGATCCAAAGACTAATACCATGCAAGAAGTTCTGTATTGGCAGGTTTTGTTCAGGCATATGTCCCAAAACTTATGGCCTGGAATTATTAGTTGCATATAAAATTTGAATATCAAATGGACTCATATTCTTGTTTCACCAACCTTGTTCGCTAGCATCTTCGAAAATGTATTATCTTGTATTGCTTTGAAATTGTCTTAGCATTGAGATATTTATGATAATCATGCTTCAAAGAATTTACCTACATAAATATGTATAGTTTAACCATTGACATGATATTGAATATAATGACTGTCTTGCATGCAGATTTATATTGTTGAACTTTTACTTGTGGCGTGTACGGGATTTTTTTTTTTTTTTTTTGTGAGGTTTTCTCTTTTTGATAATCTAGGGAGGTATATAATATTTTTCAATAATAGAGGTTACTTTTTTATTAAGTGATCTCACCAGGGATACATGAAATAAGCCCTTTCAAGAAACTATATATTAGTTAGATCTTGAAGCATTCCATATTTCACCATATCTAATATGCAGCAATAATTTATTACAAATATGTTGGCATTTATGGGAATATTTACTTTAATATTTTGAAGAATTTGTGGACCATCAATATGAAATTTTGAAGCAGTAGATTTTGGGATCAGGGTGGCAGTTGAAATATGAAGTTCTCATAGTTTCTGTTCCTGCCTTGTGTAGACCTAAATAGAACTTCATGATTTTCATTTTTACTACCAAATGGATACATTGAGAAGACCTCTATATGTACATGAATTTTATACTTTATCAAAGAATTTGGTTCAATTTTCTTAGCTTTCTCAGCGAATTTTTGTTTAGGCTAAGGCTGGAAAACCTCATTACTTACAAGTCTTAATTTTTTCTCTTTTATATATATATAATTAACAAAATTGACAATTGAGCATTGGTGTTACGATTATTAAGAAATATTCTGTGGTGGTTAATATGAAAAGAAATAAACCATATTTTTTACCACATTATTGTATAATCAATACTGCAAGTATACAAATTACAAAGTTAAGGGTTCAATAATATGTGCCTGTTCCACATCACAAATTTTCTGGGCAGCAAGAACGCCCATTCTTCTCCAAGGAACGTCGTTTCTTGAAGGCACGTGAACAGTACCTTCACCAAGTTTAAATTACGGCAGTAACACTGTATGTAATTATTTTCAAGTTTTGTTTTGCTTCATAGTTGCCTTTTTTTCTCGTTATCTGTGTGAGGTGGCACTTCCTTTAAATATTAAGCTGGTGATTATAGCTATATGATAGGTTATAATATTTCCTATTAATATTTATGTCTATGATGAAGTTCAATTTTCAATAATTATATTATGGTATGATCTTTTGTCCTCAAAATTTGTGCCAANTGATTTCTTGAATTGAGTTGATAAAGAGAAATCCAGTCAATTTGGTGGGACTGGTTTGTGTGATTGATAAATAGAAGTGTTCACAGTTTGCAATTGTGTTTTCTTGCATTATCTCACCTCAAAATCCTCCCAATGCGTTGTCAAATAACAACCTCCAATTGTGATTTGTAATTTTGCTTTTAAAAGCCACTTCAAAGAAATTTATCTCTTTTGAGTGTTTTTGGCTTGGAAAAAGCTTAGATTGTGTGTACTGCAGTGGTTGAATGAGTCAGTTGAGGTTGCACATTGATGTATGTGGGCTTATGCCCTTATATTGGCACACTGCGGTAACCTTATCCCAATGGAGTTGGCACTAAAGATTGCCAGTAAAATTAGAGCTAATGAGAGATTTGTAGTGTCTGTTATCATACCTATGTGGCCTGAGGATGATCCAAAGACTAATACCATGCAAGAAGTTCTGTATTGGCAGGTTTTGTTCTGGCATATGTCCCAAAACTTATGAACTGGAATTATTAGTTGCATATAAAATTTGAATATCAAATGGACTCATATTCTTGTTTCACCAACCCTGTTCACTAGCATCTTCGAAATGTATTATCTTGTATTGCTTTGAAATTGTCTTAGCATTGAGATATTTATGATAATCATGCTTCAAAGAATTTACCTAGTGAAATATATATAGTTTAACCATTGACATGATATTAAATAGAATGACTGTCTTGCATGCAGATTTATATTGTTGAACTTTTACCTGTGGCGTGTACGGGATTTTTTTTTTTTTTTGGTACTTTTATGAGGTTTTCTCTTTTTGATAATCTAGGGAGGTATGTCATATTTTTCAATAATAGAGGTTACTTTTTTATTAAGTGATCTCACCAGGGATACATGAAATAAGCCCTTTCAAGAAACTATATATTAGCTAGATCTTGAAGCATTCCATATTTCACCATATCTAATATGCAGCAATAATTTATTACAAACATGTTGACATTTATAGGAATATTTACTTTAATATTTTGAAGAATTTGTGGACCATCAATATGAAATTTTGAAGCAGTAGATTTTGGGATCAGGGTGGCAGTTGAAATCTGAAGTTCTCATAGTTTCTGTTCCTACCCTGTGTAGACCTAAATAGAACTTCATGATTTTCATTTTTACTACCAAATGGATACATTGAGAAGACCTCTATATGTACATGAATTTTATACTTTATCAAAGAATTTGGTTCAATTTTCTTAGCTTTCTCAGCCAATTTTTGTTTAGACTAAGGCTGGAAAACCTCATCACTTACAAGTCTTAATTTTTTCTCTTATATATATATAAATAATTAACAAAATTGACAATTGAGCATTGATGTTACGATTGTTAAGAAATATTATGTGGTGGTTAATATGAAAAGAAATAAACCAGATTTTTGACCACATTATTGTATAATTAGTACTGCGAGTATACAAATTACAAAGTTAAGGGTTCAATAATATGTGCCTGTTCCACATCACAAATTTTATGGGTAGCAANTGCCCTTCTTTTCTGTTTGCCTTTGGCTTGAACAAGCAAGTTGACATCCTGTAGAACTTTTAAAGTAGCTAAGATTTTCAAAAATCAGCTTTGTTTGTAATTGTTGCTCTGGAAGATATGATTGCTGTAGCATAAGCATCCGATAGCTTTAAAACAGTTTTGCTTTGATGAAAATATGATAGTAAACCTATCATCTTTTATGTTAATACTTTCTAAATGCATATTTTGACTTCCAGTTGTAAACCCTTGAACTGTAGTTTGACTAAGATTTGATTCTTAAGACTCTGCATACAAACATGTGAAAATTTTACCTATTAAACTAGATAGCAGCCATGCCTATTATCAGATTTCTTGTATTTTGCCACATTTATCTGTGAAGTAGATATTTTGGAAATGACATCCATCAATGAAGAAACATGATGCGCTCAACTATTTGTGAATGTTGGATTCCGATAATTGCTGAACATTCTATAATTGTAATTCTGCCGTTGTGTGTGGTATATACATAATGTGGCCAACATGATAAAATGTGCTTGTGCAGATCTATGGATATAGGAACTCACTTTGGGCAGAGCATCTTGGTGAGCTAGAGGCTTGCTTCGAGGAGCCTGAAAGTTTGGAATGTGTAAGGACAGTAAACCAGATCGCAGGAGACAACTGGGATAGATTCACCACTGAGAATTTCACGCGACTCCGTGGCCACCTTCTAAAATATCCTCTTAAGGTAGAGGCTGATGGGAAATTAATCTCCCTACCTGGACATGACCAATTTCCAGATACAGGTGGTAAAGTTATTGGAACTCACTTCCTGTATTTAAATGATATGTTGACCACATAATTCACATCTTCATTTGAAACACTGCTGGAAGAACATCGGAAAGACAATAAGGTTTTTTTATTTTGTTAAATGAATGTAGTAGGTTCAGGTTGTAATATTAATTTCTTGTATTTTTACTCCATTGGTGGCTGAATTCGGGTGTGTAAATCTGTAATAGTTTGTAAATTTGTGTTGGATCATGGATGTGGGTGAATTCTGGGAAGATGATGATGTGGCATAGTGGCTTGTATTAGTAACATTTGCTGTATTATTTGCTTTTTATGTATCTTTTTAGTTTGAACTTTGAAGAAGTGAATTCCTTGGCTGATTTATGATAAAAAAAAATGAATTTGATCCTGATTTGATATTTATATATGGGTTTGGATCTTTTAACTTAAATAAGGTGACAATGAAAATAACATCTCCGGTTTTTATCTAACATCGGTTAGATTGTAATAAATTAAATCAATGGTCATGAATTTGTTTTAACAATTTAAGTAATGAATTTGTTTTAACAATTTAAGTAATAAATTAAAGTTAAAAGATCACATCCCATTATATAATGGGTAATACTAGGTTTATAAACTTTTTTCATTAATTTGTTTTCATAAATGTGATGTGACAGTTTGTAACGAGATTAGTTGTCCAATAAGTCTTGTTTGACTAATTGCAGAGTTGTTACGTTAAGTTTGGGAGAGAAAATTAGTGAAAATTGTTTGTCAGTTTATCTATAGTGTTATATAATGAATAGGATAACACTATGCTAATAAACCATTTTCACTAATTTTCTTTAATAGTTCACAATTGGTTAACTCGCAATGGGTCCTGTTTGTCTAACAATGGATCTTGTTTGACCAATTACGAGTTGTCACTTCGCATTTGTGAGAAAAAGTAAATGAGAAAAGTTTGTCAACCTATCTTTATTGTAACGAATAATACCTCATTGATAAACTTTTTATACAAAATTTCTCAAATAAAAGATGATAGAATAATTTTAAATTAAAAATACAATAATATTACTCACTAACCATTCTCACTAACTTTCTCTCACAAACGTAACATATCAGTTCGTAATTGGTCGGCTCGCAATGAGTCTCGTCTACCCAATAATGGGTCCTACCTGACTAAATGCAAACTGTTATTTCACGCGTTATGAGAGAAGTTTGTGAAAGCCTATCTTTATTCTTAAAAATAACTTTTAGTTATTCACTTTTGCCCATCAATTTGTACGAGAAAGTTTGTAAGTTTATTATACTCTTATATAATAGGGTTAGAGATTCATTTAGAGTTTTTGAAATAATAAAATTTTAATCATAAGGTTTTTATAAACCTTACTTTTAACTCTATAATAGAAGTAAATATTTAAAATTTTTATATTTTTTAATATCCAAACCACTTACGTAAGTAAATCGTGACGTAAAAGTATTTAGATAAATCATAATCGAAACTACGCAAAAATATTTGGGTAATCATAATCGAAATTTGGAGTATAGGTTAACACATGCACAACCCATTTGGTTTGTCCTACACAAACTTTAATGTAAAATATTTTGAGATTAAATCTAAGATTTCTCATTCTTTTTGGTATATGTTACATTAATTTAAATTTCCAAAATGCCATAATTATACCTCCTACAACATATTATAATTATATTTTTTTCATTTTTACATAATAAAAAAGAATTTATTCCTATAAGCATTCCCTTGACACGCAATTTTATCCTTTATATACTTGCATAATAAATCAAATGCCCTTTTAATAATAATAATAAAATGTAAAGTAAATGTTAAAGATAGATTTTTCTTTGATGTCGGTGCACTGTCTGTTCCACTGTTATACCATATGCGGCAATGTATAGATAACTGACTTCTTTTATACAACTTTACCCCTACATTGGCATTTCTAACGAACCCCGTACGTTATCTGAAAAAAGAAAAAAAACCCTAATATTGCTCTCTAATTGGCGTTTGAAATGGTAAGCCTTTTCTTTGTTTATTTTATTTAATTTTTCCAACCTGTAATTACTGAAATCTGATTGCTTCTTCATTTTCCACAGGCTGATTCTCCTCGCAAAGTAAGCTCTAAATCCATTTCTCGTATCTGAAATCGCATTGATTTTGTCAGTTTTCATTCAAGATTTATTTGTTTATATTTATGTTTTGGTTTACGCTCGGAGCATGTTTACTTTTCTTTCGATTGAGGAATTCGAATTGGTCGGTGTATATATTTTTTAGATATTTGTCCTTTTTTAAGTTGAAATTGTCCATTCTGAGTATTTTTATGCGCGAGAATTATATGCAAACTGTCGCCTGATTTCAAATTGGATATTTTGAAGTAGGCTTGTTGAAGAAATTTATAAATTTTTGTTTTAGGTTGCTTTAAATGTTATAAGTATGCTTTATGAAATTTGCTACGTCAAAGTGAGCAAAGATAACTTTAAAGAGCTTCATTTTAAACATAGTTACACACACACACACCACATATTAATGTGTGTGTGGTGTGTGTAACTATGTTAAATGAGCCTTTAAAGTTATCTTTGCTCACTTTGACTTATATATATTCCTCGTTTTTGATGTGTTGCTGTGCTGTATCAATTATGCGGTCGCCTTCCCCTTTGAGAGAACGTCTAGTCTAGATCAGATCAAGGTCTAGGTCTAGGTCAAGATCCTGGTCTAGGCCAAGGCAGAGATCACGGTCCCGAAGTCGTGGAAGTTTTGTCGTTTGGCTTGGTTTATAGTCATGATACTTGTTCAATCCTGTTTCTGCCATATCTGACATTGATATTTTGTGAATGTTCTTCTCATGTGGATAATGTTCTCTGATCCAGATCAAGGTCCAGAAGCCGTGGCAGGTTAGTTTTTTTTTGTGCTGATGCCTACCACACTTATTTTTCTGTTTTAGCTTTTCTTGCCATGCCTGATGTTCTGATACCGTTCTAAAGTCCTGCATACTGTGGGCTTGTTTCTCTGTTACTCTTATTTTTTAATGATCTGGCAGGGTTGATATTACTATCCTGGAACACACTTTACGTGACTGCCTATCTACAAGAGTCACAGAAAGGGAACTCGAAAAGCATTTCTCGAAGGAGGGAAAGGTTTTTCTTTTTACACAAAACTTAGTATTGATTGGATTTTTTTCCAATTGTTTTCTTGGTCTATTTGAACGGATTATGTCCTATCTTTCTTCTATAATTTTTTAGCTTTTGTGTTAGGTTGCTTCATGTTTTCTTGTTGTGGAACCCCGTACGCGCATCTCTCGAGGTTTTGCTTTTGTCACAATGGACTCTGTTGAGGATGCCACCCGTTGCATTAATTATCTCAACCAGTCAGTTCTCGAGGGGCGATATATCACTGTAGAGAGGGTAATGTGATTTCACCCTTGGTGGTAAACTTAACCAGTTTTGATTGGTTATCTTTCTTCTTAACTTGAGGTTTTCTGGTTATATTCAGAACACCTTGCATCAGCTATGTTGGCACGAATCAAAGAGGATGAGTTCATCCATGTCAACTTTAGTGAAACAGCTTGACAATGCCGCTTAAACAGCTTTTCAAATGCATGTGATCAACTAAACATAGCAACTATTTTGCCCAACAACTATACAACCTCGCATCACTTTCAACTCTATCAACTAATCACCGACATTAGCAACAAGTTTCTAATCAGGATTTTATGTATTTCATACCTGCTTCATTTAGTGGGCAATAGTTGTGTGTCTAGATATTTTGTTATTCCCTCCTCGGTAGCTGCTATTCTCCCATATTTGGAATTTTCCTAATGAAGATTTTTCTTTTGTTTTTGAGGATGACTTATCAAATGTTACTTGTGGAAATGATGCCTGATCGTGTTCCTTACCATTACTCAGTCGTTATTTAGTAAATTTTATAATGGATAACTTTATAGAGGTGATTTTTTTTATCTTTCAGTCTCGGAGGAAACGTCCAGAACTCCAACACCTGGACACTATCTTGGGCTGAAAAGTAGTAGGGACTATGGTCATGGTGGTATAATATGTTTAGATATTCCATCCTTGGAATGATTCATTGGTTCATGGGCATCCTAACTGAATTGTTTACTGGTAAATTTGCTTCCTGCATTTGTGAAAGGTTCTCGTGGTGATCGTTATTAGGTATCGTTCTAGCCGTGATGATTATGGGTATCGTAGGTCTCCTAGCGCTCACCATATCGAGGAGGTCGTGATTATTCTCCTGTGCACTCTCCTCACGGTGGAAGATCCAGGAGGACAGATCCAGGTCGCTGCCTCATTCCCCTTACGGTAGCCCAGTAAGGAGGTACTCACGTGGTTCTAGTGTGTCTATTTGTTAATTTTTCATGTGCTCTTTCAAGGGATTGATGAAACTTTGAAATTGAATGTATTGATGTATTGATTCTCGGTTGCGACTAAACTAAGAGACGCAAATGGTTGTTTGGGATGGTTTTGTTCTCTAGGCAGTGACGTTTCTTAATCCTGTAGCTTTTTGTGCTGCTCGTGCTGGGGAGCTTTGCTAAACAAGTTAATTCATACTTCATGGCCAGATACGTTGTTATGAATGTAGATCAAATGTTTTTGGCGTTTACTTATTATGAATGTGCCATAGAACTTCTGGTGTTGCTTATTATGAGTAGATTATACTGTTTGTGGTATTTACTATTTACTTCGCTTCCCATTATCATGCATACGGCGATGATTGCATCTCAAATTGTCAATGCTGTAGAGCAAGGATTTTGTTGCTGGTGTGTGAATCAAATTGCTTATTTCGTCCATTGTATGGAACCTAGTTATGTGTTACATTAATTAGTTACGTGATTGTATCAACGTGAAATCTGTAATATCAAAGTATTGTTTACTGGTATATTAATGTGATAGTGAAACTTAAAATATGCTAAAAACACGAAGACTTGAATGCGTGAGGATTAATAGAAAATTACCTATAGGAAGATTTTAAAACTGAACTGCATATTACACACTAAATAATTCAACACAGGATGATATTGTTACAAGTTTTAGCCCAATCTACTGAAATAAGGGAAAAAAAAGTGTTATCCATAACCAAGGGTTTAGCGGTAAAAAAGATTTGTCCTATTTTTTTGTTTTAACATAATGGTTTGTTGGTTTTTTATTTTTTTAGTTTTAACATAAGGTTTGTTGGGTTTTTTGGGTTTGTAGGGTGTTCAATGGATCTTGGATATTCTCACTTTTGACACATTGCCTTTTTAAACTCAGTCTCACCAGCTTAGACAGTCATGCCAAATTAAAATTTCCAACTAAATAATTAGATTTTCGTTTGACAAACATTCTATTTTATTCACCTATTATAATTATAATTATAATAGTCAGCAATCTAATTTTATTTTTTGAGTTTTACAAAGCAATTTTCCTTCGCAATAATATAAACTTTCTTTCAACACAATTTTCAACGAAATCTAATTGCAAATTGTTAATCTTTAATCAACCATGATTCTTGAAAAGTCAATGAAGAGGGCTAAATTGAAGAGTAATGCTACGGTCATCGAAGTAGTGCACCGAATTTATGCACCGAATGACGTGATAAATTCTGACTATTGATTAATATTAAATTAAAATTAATTAACGGTCAAGATTTTGTCACATCATTTGTGCACTACTGTCAATGACTGTATATTTTCCAAATTGAAGTCATTGACTAGGAGCCCACTTTGACCACAAAAAACGCGTTTGCAAAATTGTTTGATTAAAAATGACTTTCGGGTCTTCATAGAAAACAGTACATGTTTCGTCGATTTTGAAATTTCTAGAACTTCTTATTATTATGCGAGTAAACAACCTTTTTTCCACGCAAGTTGGCTTTAATGACACTTTTTCATCAAAAAAGTTTTAAAATACTATTTTTTCATCCAAAATTAATATTTTGTTATTACACAAACCAATTTCGACAGTAAAAATTCTCTCTATCACCACCATTTTAACCTTTGACCTTTCTCTACAAAACTCCGTATATTCATACCACAAAAATCAACTATTTCTAATCACTTTGTACGTATATTTAGCTGCCATATATAGAACAACTTCTAATTATATTCATCAAAGTAGTAACGATTAGAAGAACGAAAAGAAAAAGAAAAGAAGACCGTTGATTATTAAGTCTAAGTCAAAATTAATAAAAGCGCGGGAGGCGCGGGGAAGGGTTGATCGATGAAGCAAAAATTTTAATAAGAAGTTATTTGCAAGCAACATAGAAGTTCTTGGTTTCTTCTTTGTAGGTATGTGACGAGAAAAAGAGGAGAAATTATGTGACTTTTTCACTTTATTGCCCAGAAAATTCTTGTATATTTAAGGAGAAAAAAAAAAGCTATTACAAACTACGTGAAAACTCTTCATATACATTATCAAAGTCTAAGTCAAAAGAAACTGAACCAGACTTTAATAAAAGCTATTGCGAAACTACTGGAAACCTCTTCATATATATTATCAAAGTCTAAGTCAAAAGAGAAACTAAGCCAGTCTTTAATAAAAGCTATTGCGAAACTACGTGAAAGCTCTTATATTCTGTAGAGAATGTAAAAGAGAGGGTGAAAGGGTAATTCCGTCGAACAGGTTGCGTGCGTGAACAGAAGTGATAAGATTGTGAAAAGCGTCAAACAAGAGAAGAAGATGAAGGAGATGGCGCCATGATCGGAGTTGAGGCATAAGAATCGAGAAATCAACCACTGGTTTAAAGTGTTGTTCAAACACAGTCCAAGAAGTTGTCTAAACAGTCCAACAAGTCATGCCCCATCACAACTATTATCATATTCACCATTAAACTACTGAAGCGCAACAACTGATAACACATTTGCATGCAGTGTGGCTGTACGTATCTGATCACGTCTGCTTCTGAATGTGTCAACTTTAATGATTTAAACCAATATTTAGTGTGCTTCTGGCATTACATATAACTATATGTTGCTACACTTATCTTACAGTACCAGTCAACTCAGTATGTGTAAAAATTATTGACGCATGCATGCATGGATGAGGGTCCTCTTAATTTGTTTTTATCATTTCAGCTGCAACTTACGAAATGTGAAGTGTCCCTTGGTTTACTTTCTTTTGTTTATTAAAATTAATTTAATATGAATTTGTCCATAATTTTCGATGAATTTGTCCACTTAGACAAACACCCCCCTAGTGGAAGAAATATTAAGTGAAAGCCGAATGAGGTGAAGAGCTCCATTAAAGTGAAAGCGGCATGCCAATGACAATTATGGTTAAGTTTCGTCTGATGAGAATTGAAGATGAGTTGATTTCTCATGCACAAGAGTTTTGTTTTTGTGGCCAGTGGTCACGGACTGCACCACACGCTTTCTTGCTGCCATTTCCAAATTATATTTGACTATTCATCACTCGCCCATCACCAAAACAGACTTTAGAAAGCTTTGCGAAACTACGTGGAAAGCTCTTCGTATATTCTGTAGAGAAGTAAAAGAGAGTATAAGTAAGAGAAGAACTCTGTTAGATTCATCACTTTGTAACGAAAAAGCTCCTCTTCCTTCCCATTGAAAACACAACTAATTGCTTTCTTTGAAGCTCTTATATCAAACTTTACTCATCAATTGTGTGTTTCTCTTCTCTACTTTCTATTTTTAATTTGAACATAATTAATTTATTAGAAGCATACAGTTATATATTTTTTAAACCAGCTGAGTATATTGAATTTAATTTCGTTCCGTAATCTCTTGCGGCAAAATATATTCATCGATCTATGTTTAGTTTCATCTCGTCTAGTGATTAGACCAGTCGCTGCAGTTGTGCTTTCTTTTAGGTTTTAATTAATATTGTTTTCTTATAATGTATGTTTGTGTGTGTACTACTTGTTTCGCCCTTACGCTTTTAATGTCAAATAGAATTTGAGCGTATATGCTAGTTTTTAAATACTAGGACTTAGAAGATCGACATCCCAGAGGGTAAATGTAATCTAGTTGAAGTAGAAGCTTTAATAAAAGGTTAGGATGAAACAGCTTGGAAGGGTCTTTTTTTTTTTTATTTTTTTTTCTCTCTATGTGAAGAGAGAAAAAGAGAATTTTTTTTTTTTTTTTTTTTTTAAATAACGGAAGCTGAGCATATATGCTTTTAATTTCAATCCTTAACTTCTTGCTAACATAATGTATTCATATAAGTTTAATTTCTCAGTAGCTTTTATACAATATCAGAGTTGAAAACTATATGAGAAAAATGCATGCATCTCGTAAATATATAAATGGTAAAGAAGAAATTAGTTCCTTATTTTTTCAGTTCTAACAGGGGGCATAGACGACACGTGTAACTTGGGAAAAATTAGCTTGGATCAATCAATCGTATTGCTTCCATGAGTATCCAAACAACTTCTTCTTCAGGTAATCATATTTGTTCTTCCCGTTGGAAGTATGACGTCTTTATAAGCTTTAGAGGTGAAGATACCCGGAAGAATTTCACAGATCATCTATATGATATTTTGATTCGAGAAGGAGTTACTGTTTTTAGAGATGCCGAAGAACTTGATAGAGGAAAACCCATTTCATTGGAGCTCCTTCGAGCAATTGAAGAATCAAGATTTTCGATTGTCGTCTTCTCAAGAAACTATGCTAATTCCTCTTGGTGCTTGCATGAAATTGCTAAGATGGTTGAATGTAAGAAAACAATGGGACAAACTGTTTTTCCCATTTTTTATGATGTTGATCCATCCACGGTAAGGAATCAAACAGGGACGTTTGAGCAAGCTTTTGCTAAGCATGATAAGGACAATAAACAAAATGTTCAAATATGGAGGAATGCTGTAACAGAGGTTGCCAATCTCTCTGGATGGGATGTGAAAAACAGGTAATAGTTTTTCTTTTTCATGTTTATGAATGTGTCATAATATTTTTTACTGTAATTAACCAATTATTAAAAGATCAATATTTTCATTAGACTATGGTGATTGCTTGATTATTCTATAAAAAAATCTCTTTTATTAACTACCAATCATGTCCTTATATTTACTCAATTCAAAGTTTAAGAGACGTTGGTCCTACCTTAAATAGCTGACCGTACGTGTATAATATGATAGTAATAGTAACCCATAATTCAGAGTAAACTATATAAAGAAAGGAGAAGAACTCTTGGTACTTGTAAAGTTATATAGTAATTTTTTCTCATACATTGATTGATCACAACTATTGTTCTTTTTCATTTGCAGCAGGCACGAATCAAAACTCATACATGATATTGTCAAAAAAATATCAATTGAATTAAGTCAAACAACATTGATGACTTCTAAGGGCCTAGTAGGAATAAATTCTCGCCTTAAGGAACTGAAGTTGCTGATAGGTACTGGGTCTAACGATATTCGCATGATAGGGATATGGGGAATGGGAGGAATAGGCAAGACAACAATTGCAAGAGTTTTTTATGACTTGTTTTCATATCAATTTGAAGGGAGTGCTTTTCTTGCCAATGTCAGGGAAATTTCAAGAAAAAGTGGCCTGGTTACTTTACAAAGGCAACTTCTTTTGAAAATTCTAAGGGGAAGAGATAATAACATATGCGATGAGACTGGATTGGTTGGGTGGTTTGTTCTCTAGGGCAGTGACGTTTCTTAATCTGTAGTTTTGTGCTGCTCGTGCTGGGGAGCTTTGCTAAACAAGTTGAATTCATACTTCATGAGCAGATACGATGTGTATGAATGTAGATCATAATGTTTGTGGGTTTACTTATTATGAATGTAGCTCATGAGACTTCTGGTGTTTGCTTATTATGAGTAGATTATAATGTTTGTGGTATTTACTATTTACTTCGTTCCCATTATCATGCATACGGCGATGATTGCATCTCAAATTGTCAATGCTGTAGAGCAAGGATTTTGTTGCTGGTGTGTGAATCAAATTGCTTATTTCGTCCATTGTATGGAACCAGTTATGTGTTACATTAATTAGTTATACGTTGATTGTATCAACGTGAAATCTGTAATATCAAAGTATTGTTTTACTGGTATTAATGTGATAGTGAAACTTAAAAATATGCTAAAAACACGAGACTTGAATGCGTGAGGATTAATAGAAAATTACATAGGGAAGATTTTAAAACTTGAACGCATATTACACACTAAATAATTCAACACAGGATGATATTGTTACAAGTTTTAGCCCATATCTACTGAAATAGGGAAAAAGAAAAGTGTTATTCCATAAACAGGGGTTTAGCGGTAAAAAAGATTTGTCCTATTTTTTAGTTTAAATAATGGTTTGTTGGGTTTTTTATTTTTTAGTTTAAATAATGGTTGTTGGGTTTTTGGGTTGTGGGTGTTCAATGGATCTGGGTATTCTCACTTTTGACACATTGCCTTTTAAAAATCAGTCCACCAGCTTAGACAGTCATGCCAAATTAAATTTCCAACTAAATAATTAGATTTTCGTTTGACAAACATTTATTTTATTCACTATTAATAATTATATTATAATAGTCAGCAATCTATTTTATTTTTGAGTTTACAAAGCAATTTTTTCGTACAATAATATAAACTTTCTTTCAACACAAATTTTCAACGAAATCTATATGCAAATTGTTAATCTTTTAATCAACCATGATTCATTGAAAAGTCAATGAAGAGGGCTAAATTGAAAGAGTAAGCTACGGTCATCGAGTAGTGCACCGAATTATGCACGAATGACGTGATAAAATTCTGACTATTGATTAAATATTAATTAAAATTAATTAACGGTCAAGATTTTGTCACACATTTGGTGCATACTGTCAAGTGACTGTATAATTTCCAATGAAGTCATTGACTAGGAGCCCACTTTGACCACAAAAAACGCGTTTGCAAAATTGTTTGATTAAAATGACTTCGGGTTCATAGAAAACAGTACAATGTTTCGTCGATTTTGAAATTTCTAGTGAACTTTTATTATTAGGAGTAAACAACCTTTTTCCACGCAAGTTGGCTTTAATGACACTTTTTCATAAAAAGTTTTAAAATACTATTTTTTCATCCCAATAATATTTGTTATTACACAAAACCAATTTCGACAGTAAAAATTCTCTCTATACCACCATTTTAACTTTGACCTTTTCTCTACAAAACTCCGTATATTCATACCACAAAAATCAACTATTTCTAACACTTTGTACGTATTAGCTGCCATAATAGAACAACTTCTAATTATATTCATCAAAGTAGTAACGAAGTTGAAGAACGAAAAGAAAAGAAAAGAAGACCGTTGATATTAAGTCTAAGTCAAAATTAATAAAAAGCGCGGGAGGCGCGTGGGGGAAGGGTTGGATCGATGAAGCAAAAATTTTAATAAAAGTTATTTGCGAAGCAACATAGAAGATTCTTGGTTTCTTCTTTGTAGAGTATGTGACGAGAGAAAAAGAGGAGAAATTATGTGACTTTTTCAATTATTGCCCAGAAAATTCTTGTTAATTAGAGAGAAAAAAAAAAAGCTATTACGAAACTACGTGAAAAACTCTTCATATACATTATCAAATCTAAGTCAAAAAGAGAAACTGAACCAGACTTTATAAAAAGCTATTGCGAAACTACGTGGAAACTCTTCATATATATTATCAAAGTCTAAGTCAAAAAGAGAAAATAAGCCAGTCTTTAATAAAAGCTATTGCGAAAATACGTGGAAAGCTCTTCGTATATTCTGTAGGAATGTAAAAGAGAGGGTGAAAAGGTAATTCGTCGAACAGGTTGCGTGCGTGAACAGAAGTGATAAGATTGTGAAAAGCGTCAAACAAAGAGAAGAAGATGAAGGAGATGGCGCCATGATCGGAGTTGAAGGCATAAGAATCGAGAAATCAACACTGGGTTTAAAGTGTTGTTCAAACACAGTCCAAGAAGTTGTGCTAAACAGTCAACAAAAGTCATGCCCCATCACAAACTATATCATATTCACCATTAAACTACTGAAGCAGCAACAACTGATAACACATTTGCATGCAGTGTGGCTGTACGATCTGATCACGTTGCTTCTGAATGTGTCAACTTAATGATTTAAACCATAATTTAGTGTGCTTGGCATTACATAAAACTATTATGTTGCTACACTTATCTTACAGTACCAGTCAGACTCAGTAGTGTAAAATTATTGACGCATGCATGCATGGATGATGGTCTCTTAATTGTTTTTATCATTTATCAGCTGCAACTTACGAAATGTGAAGTGTCCCACTTGGTTTACTTTCTTTGTTTATTAAAATTAATTTTATGAATTGTCCATAATTTTCGATGAATTTGTCCACTTAGACAAACACCCCCCTAGTGGAAGAAATATTAAGTGAAAGCCGAATGAGGTGAAGAGGCTCCATTAAGTGAAAGCGAGCATGCCAATGACAATTATGGTTAAGTTTCGTCTGATGAAGAATTGAAGATGATGTTGATTTTCATGCACAAGATTTTGTTTTTGTGCAGGCAGTGGTCACGGACTGCACCACACGTTTCTTGCTGACATTTCCAAATTTATTTGAATATTCAATCACCATCGCCATCACCAAAAACAGACTTAATGAAAGCTATTGCGAAACTACGTGGGAAGCTCTCGTATATTCTGTAGAGAAAGTAAAAGAGAGTATAAGTAAGAGAAGAACTTGTAGAGTTCATCACTTTGTAACACAGAAAGCTCCTCTTCCTTCCCATTGAAAACACAACTAATTGCTTTCTTTGAAGCTCTTATATCAAACTTACTCATCAATATTGTGTAAGTTTCTCTCTCTTCTATTTTTAATTTGACATAATTAATTTATTAGAAGCATACAGTTATTATTTTTTTAAACCAGCTGGTATATATGAATTAATTTCGTTCCGTAATCTCTTGCGGAAAAATATATCATCGATCTTGTTAGTTCATCTCGTCTAGTGATTAGACCAGTCGCTGCAGTTGTGCTTTCTTTTAGGTTTAATTAATATTTGTTTTATAAATGTAATGTTTGGTGTGTGACTACTTTGTTCGCCCTTACGCTTTTAATGTCAAATAGAATTTGAGGCGTATATGCTAGTTTTTAAAATACTAGGACTTAGAAGTCGACATCCCAGAGGGTAAATGTAATCATAGATGAAGTAGAAGCTTTAATAAAAGGTTAGGATGAAACAGCTTGGAAGGGTCTTATTTTATTTTTTTTTCTCTCTATGTGAAGAGAGAAAAAGATGAATTTTTTTTTTTTTTTTTTTTTTTAAATAACGGAAGCTGAGCATATCTTTAATTTCAATCCTTAACTTCTTGACTACATAATGTATTCATATAAGTTTAATTTCTCAGTAGTTCAACCTGTAATTACTTGAAATCTGATTGCTTCTTCATTTTCCACAGGCTGATTCTCCTCGCAAAAAGTAAGCTCTAAATCCATTTCTCGTAGCTGAAAATCGTATTGATTTTGTCAGTCTTCATTCAAGATTTATTT
Organism: Pistacia vera; assembly: GCF_008641045.1. NCBI lineage: Eukaryota > Viridiplantae > Streptophyta > Magnoliopsida > Sapindales > Anacardiaceae > Pistacia > Pistacia vera. The sequence goes on along the minus strand of NW_022196568.1, from coordinate 95,368 downwards.
GTTTATATTTTATGTTTTGGTTTACGCTCGGAGCATGTTTACTTTTCTTTCGATTGAGGAATTCGAATTGGATCGGTGTAGTATATTTTTTAGATTAATTGTCCTTTTTTAAGTTGAAAATTGCTCATTCTGAGTATTTTTATGCGCGAGAATTATATAGCAAAACTGTCGCCTGATTTCAAATTGGATAATTTTGAAGTAGGCTTGTTGAAGAAATTTATAAATGTTTGTTTTAGGTTGCTTTAAATGTTATAAGTATGCTTTTATGATAATTTGCTACGTCAAAGTGAGCAAAGATAACTTTAAAGAGCTTCATTTTAAACATAGTTACACACACACACACACACACACATATATATATGTGTGTGTGTGTGTGTGTGTAACTATGTTTAAAATGAAGCTCTTTAAAGTTATCTTTGCTCACTTTGACGTATATATATATTCCTCTGTTTTGATGTGTAATGCTGTGGCTGTATCAGAATTATGCGGTCGCCTTCCCCTTTGAGAGAACAGTCTAGGTCTAGATCCAGATCAAGGTCTAGGTCTAGGTCAAGATCCTGGTCTAGGCCAAGGCAGAGATCACGGTCCCGAAGTCGTGGAAGTTTTGTCGTTTGGCTTAGGTTTATAGTCATGATACTTGTTCAATCCTGTTTCTGCCATATCTGACATTGATATTTTGTGAATGTTCTTCTCATGTGGATAATGTTCTCTGATCCAGATCAAGGTCCAGAAGCCGTGGCAGGTTAGTTTTTTTTGTGCTGATGCCTACCACACTTATATTTTCTGTTTTAGCTTTTCTTGCCATGCCTGATGTTCTGATACCGTTCTAAAGTCCTGCATACATGATGGCTTGTTTCTCTGTTACTCTTATTTTTTAATGATCTGGCAGGGTTGATATTACTAATCCTGGAAACACACTTTACGTGACTGGCCTATCTACAAGAGTCACAGAAAGGGAACTCGAAAAGCATTTCTCGAAGGAGGGAAAGGTTTTTCTTTTTACACAAAACTTAGTATTGATTGGATTTTTTTCCTAATTGTTTTCTTGGTCTATTTGAACGGATTATGTCCTATCTTTCTTCTATAATTTATTTTAGCTTTTGTGTTCAGGTTGCTTCATGTTTTCTTGTTGTGGAACCCCGTACGCGCATCTCTCGAGGTTTTGCTTTTGTCACAATGGACTCTGTTGAGGATGCCACCCGTTGCATTAAGTATCTCAACCAGTCAGTTCTCGAGGGGCGATATATCACTGTAGAGAGGGTAATGTGATTTCACCCTTGGTGGTAAACTTAACCAGTTTTGATTGGTTATCTTTCTTCTTAACTTGGAGGTTTTCTGGTTATATTCAGAACACCTTGCATCAGCTATGTTGGCAGCAATCAAAGATGATGAGTTCATCCATGTCAACTTTAGTGAAACAGCTTGATCAATGGCCAGCTTAAACAGCTTTTCAAATGCATGTGATCAACTAAACATAGCAACTATTTTGCCCAACAACTATACAACCTCAGCATTCACTTTCAACTCTATCAACTAATCAACGGACATTAGCAACAAGTTTCTAATCAGGATTTTATGGTATTTCATACCTGCATTCATTTAGTGGGCAATAGTTGTGTGTCTAGATATTTTGTTATTCCCTCCTCGGTAGCTAGGCTATTCTCCCATATTTGGAATTTTCCTAATGAAGATTTTTCATTTTGTTTTTGAGGATGACTTATCAAATGTTACTTGTGGAAATGATGCCTGATCGTGTTCCTTACCATTACTCAGTCGTTATTTAAAGTAAAATTTTATAATGGATAATTTTATAGAGGTGATTTTTTTTATCTTTCAGTCTCGGAGGAAACGTCCTAGAACTCCAACACCTGGACACTATCTTGGGCTGAAAAGTAGTAGGGACTATGGTCATGGTGAGTATAATATGTTTATGATATTCCATCCTTGGAATGATTCATTGGTTCAATGGGCATCCTAACTGAATTGTTTACTGGTAAATTTGCTTCCTGCATTTGTGAAAGGTTCTCGTGGTGATCGTGGTAGTAGGTATCGTTCTAGCCGTGATGATTATGGGTATCGTAGGTCTCCTAGGCGCTCACCATATCGAGGAGGTCGTGATTATTCTCCTGTGCACTCTCCTCACGGTGGAAGATCCAGGAGGGACAGATCCAGGTCGCTGCCTCATTCCCCTTACGGTAGCCCAGTAAGGAGGTACTCACGTGGTTCTAGGTGATGCTATTTGTTAATTTTTCATGTGCTCTTTCAAGGGATTGATGAAACATTTGAAATTGAATGTATTGATGTATTGAGTCTCGGTTGCGACTAGAACTAAGGAGACGCAAATGGATGTTTGGGATGGTTTTGTTCTCTAGGGCAGTGACGTTTCTTAATCCTGTAGCTTTTTGTGCTGCTCGTGCTGGGGAGCTTTGCTAAACAAGTTGAATTCATACTTCATGAGCCAGATACGATTGTTATGAATGTAGATCATAATGTTTGTGGCGTTTACTTATTATGAATGTAGCTCATAGAACTTCTGGTGTTTGCTTATTATGAGTAGATTATACTGTTTGTGGTATTTACTATTTACTTCGCTTCCCATTATCATGCATACGGCGATGATTGCATCTCAAATTGTCAATGCTGTAGAGCAAGGATTTTGTTGCTGGTGTGTGAATCAAATTGCTTATTTCGTCCATTGTATGGAACCTAGTTATGTGTTACATTAATTAGTTATACGTTGATTGTATCAACGTGAAATCTGTAATATCAAAGTATTGTTTTACTGGTATATTAATGTGATAGTGAAACTTATAAAATATGCTAAAAACACGAAGACTTGAATGCGTGAGGATTAATAGAAAATTACCTATAGGGAAGATTTTAAAACTTGAACTGCATATTACACACTAAATAATTCAACACAGGATGATATTGTTACAAGTTTTAGCCCATATCTACTGAAATAAGGGAAAAAGAAAAGTGTTATTCCATAACCAAGGGGTTTAGCGGTAAAAAAGATTTGTCCTATTTTTTTAGTTTTAACATAATGGTTTGTTGGGTTTTTTATTTTTTTAGTTTTAACATAATGGTTTGTTGGGTTTTTTGGGTTTGTAGGGTGTTCAATGGATCTTGGATATTCTCACTTTTGACACATTGCCTTTTTAAAACTCAGTCTCACCAGCTTAGACAGTCATGCCAAATTAAAATTTCCAACTAAATAATTAGATTTTCGTTTGACAAACATTCTATTTTATTCACCTATTAATAATTATAATTATAATAGTCAGCAATCTAATTTTATTTTTTGAGTTTTACAAAGCAATATTTTCTTCGTACAATAATATAAACTTTCTTTCAACACAAATTTTCAACGAAATCTATATTGCAAATTGTTAATCTTTTAATCAATCATGATTCATTGAAAAGTCAATGAAGAGGGCTAAATTGAAGGAGTAATGCACCGAATTTATGCACCGAATGATGTGATAAAATTCTGACCATTGATTAATATTAAATTAAAATTAATTAACGGTCAAGATTTTGTCACATCATTTAGTGCACTACCGTCAAGTGACTGTATAATTTTCCAAATTGAAATCATTGACTAGTAGCCCACTTTGACCACAAAAAACGCGTTTGCAAAATTGTTTGATTAAAAATAACTTTCGGGTCTTCATAGAAAACAGTACAATGTTTCGTCGATTTTGAAATTTCTAGTGAACTTCTTATTATTATGCGAGTAAACAACCTTTTTCCACGCAAGTTGGCTTTAATGACACTTTTTTATCAAAAAAGTTTTAAAATACTATTTTTTCATCCAAAATTAATATTTTGTTATTACACAAAACCAATTTCGACAGTAAAAATTCTCTCTATCACCACCATTTTAACCTTTGACCTTTTCTCTACAAAACTCCGTATATTTATACCACAAAAATCAACTATTTCTAATCACTTTGTACGTATATTTAGCTGCCATATATAGAACAACTTCTAATTATATTCATCAAAGTAGTAACGAAGTTAGAAGAACGAAAAGAAAAAGAAAAGAAGACCGTTGATTATTAAGTCTAAGTCAAAATTAATAAAAAGCGCGGGAGGCGCGTGGGGGAAGGGTTGGATCGATGAAGCAAAAATTTTAATAAGAAGTTATTTGCGAAGCAACATAGAAGATTCTTGGTTTCTTCTTTGTAGAGTATGTGACGAGAGAAAAAGAGGAGAAATTATGTGACTTTTTCACTTTATTGCCCAGAAAATTCTTGTATAATTTAAGGAGAAAAAAAAAAAGCNGAGTTTTACTACTTGCACGATTTCGTACACTTGCGAATAGCCTATCACTTACCATGGACTCCCGTCCATATTATATGGACCGGAGTCCATTTACTATGAACGAGAGTCTACATTTAAAGGACGTCCGTTCATCAGTAAATGGAAAAAACAATATAAACAAAAATAATGGACAGTCGTTCATAGGTTATGGACGACCGTCCATAAATAAAGGATGGGCATGCATATGTTAATGGACGTCGGTCCATTATTAATGCTTTTAAAAAAATAAAAAAATTTAGGAACACTCGTTCATCAGTTATGGACAGTTGTCCCTTAATTTTGGATGGACGTCCGCAAATAAGGGATGCCTGTACATAATATAAATTAAAAAAATAAAACAAAATTTTGGACGGACGTCCCTAACTTGTGGATGGGCGTCCCTAACGTGTGGACTGGCATCCACATATAACGCACACCCGTCCATTATGTGTGGATGCTCGTCCATATCTTATGGACGGTCATCCATAACCTATGAATGGCCATCTTTCATTTTTAGACGGGCGTTCGTACTGTAAATTTTTGTGAAAAAAATTAGGTTAAAAACAAATTTGGGGGAAGTTTTTAAAATTAAAACACCGTCACTTCTTCTTCGGTCTTCTTCTTCGTCTTCATTCCCCATCTCTGCTCTTCTTCTTCGTCTTCATTCCCCATCTCTGCTCTTCTTCTTCGTCTTCATTCCTCATCTGCGCTCTTCTTCTTCTTCGAAGTTCTCATCTGCCATGCTCTTCTTCTTTGTTGAAGATCCTCATCTACCATGATTCTTCTTCAAGTTTCTCATCTGCCATTATTATTGTAAGGTAATTAGTCACACCGAATTCTCAATTTTTTTATTTTTTTATGTTGGATTAATGTGTTGGATTTGAAATTTGTGTTGAATGGAGTTGGGGTGGAATATTATTTGTGTTGTGATTTCTTGAATTGAGTTGATAAAGAGAAATCCAGTTAATTTGGTGGGACTGGTTTGTGTGATTGATATATAGAAGTGTTCACAATTTGCGATTGTGATTTCTTGCATTATCTCACGTCAAAATCCTCCCAACGTGTTGTCAAATAACAACCTGCAATTGTGATTTGTAATTTTTCTTTTAAAAGCCACTTCAAAGAAATTTATCTCTTTTGAGTGTTTTTGGCTTGGAAAAAGCTTAGATTATGTTTACTGCAGTGTTTTTGGTTGAATGGACTCATACCTCGTTAGTAAATACGGGTACGGCAAAAAAAGGGTATGGGAATTATACGGGTATAATACGGCCATAAAATTCGGCAAATGGTAAAAAATACGTTTATAAAAATTCGGCCATAAAATTCGGATACAGGAAAAATACGGTACAGGTATATACGGGTTTAATATGGTGTATTGTCAATAATACGTTTTGAAAAATACGGCAATATCAAGCTTAGTTTTAACACTTTTATAGACTATCTGGTTAAAAGCAAAGTATTCAATTAATCAATAACACAAATACACAATATATAACTGATATTCAAATTATAGTCTCCAAACTCAAACACAATATTTAGCCAAGATTCAACTATAGTGTCAAATTAAACACATAAGTCATAATAAAATCAAAATTCAAAGTCGAATAAGAGCTCCAAACAAATAAAATTTTGTTATAAAGAAGAGTTGAATGATCAAAACTCCGTTACAAGTGAGGGCAAAATGATCAATTAACATTATGCATAAAAATTTAATATTCTCCCTAAATCAAAATTTAATATACAAAGTTCTTAGCCTCGTCCCTCTTGTTCACCCTATAACCCTTAAAAACATCTAATATCCTCCCTAATCTTTATGATTCTAAAACGCTTTAACTCAAAAATTAACCAGAAACATAAAAAAATAAAAATTCAAACAAACAAATCGTCGGCCAGGTTGCAACTAGTGGCAACACCCCTGACCACCGAACAGCCAGTCCTCCCCCACTTCTCCTCTCTTCATTGCGCCTCCCAGTACCTCCCCTCCGCTGCTCCGGCCCACCTCCAATTTCCTTGCTCCTTTTGCCCAACACCTTAACTCACAGCATCTCCAGCATAGCACCACCAACCCACCCACTTCACTTCTCACCGTCACACCACACCCCTCACAACCTTGCTACAAACCCAAGTCAACACAAAATATAAAAGACATATCACAAATTGACACCATTTTATTCAAATCAACACCACAAAAACACAATCGAGCTTTGTTCTATCCTCCAAATCCCCTTCTTCTATCCTCTTTTAGAAAATGCCAAACAGTTACTCTCTTCATAACTGGAAAATATTTCATGATTATGGGTTTATAGGACTGGGTTTTAATTCTTTTTTCATTTTTTTTTTCGATTTTATGACTATGCAAATAGAGATGGAGGATGAATTTGTGTGGAACAAATGGGGAGGTGTAATTTCGTTAAATCTTTGGTTATATGGAAAATCTTTGTTTGGAAGAAATCGTAAAATTTTGCTGTTGGAAGGTTTGAGTTTTTGTGGGTGTTTGGTGCTGTAGATTTCAGTTTGGTGCTCTAGGCTTCAGCTTGAGTTTATTATTTTGTGTGGAATAAATGGGGAGGTGATAATTTTGTTAAATCTTTGGTTATATGGAATTCTGGATCATAATCTTCTCAGCTTGCTTTGCCACATTCTTGTTCAGCTCCTAGCGCCGTTTAACTGCTCAAGTGTGGCAAACTAAGGTCTTCAATCGGATTCTCCACCAGCACTGAGCCTGAGAAGCCTCCTCATCTGAATAAGCTCTCAATCGGATTCTCCCACCAGCACTGAGCTGAGCTGAGCTGAGGAAGAAGAACTGCTGATGCCAAAGAACTGAAGAAGAACGACTGAACGAGATTTGTTTTAATTTTTTGTAAAAACCACCAAAACGACGTCGTTTGGGGGGTGAGATTTTGTTTTTCTTTTTCAAAAATTCGCGAATTATACGCGAATTATACGGGAAAACTTATTATACGCGAATATATGGCATATTTTATAAATACATATACGCACGTTTTATACGCGAATTATACGATTGTCCATACAATTCGCGGATAATACGCGTTTTTACTAATGTGACTCATATCTTGTTTCACCAACCCTGTTCACTGGCATCTTCTATATTAAGGTATATCAGTGCATAAAGAGATATAATGCTCCCTGCTTTTAATTGCTGCGGGCAGCATTGAAAAAGAAGCTATTAACCACCCTTGCATGAAGAACGTATGAATGTGATTGGGATGGTTGGATTTTCAAAGCCAGAAATAGAAGTCAGTATTTTGTATGAATTTTGGGAGTCTGGATTAGAGCATTATTGCATGTGTGTGGGGTATTTTTATTTTTGGTTTAATTTATGGTAGCATTTTTTAACTTCAATTCAATGATGTTGAAAAGGAAGTTGTGTGTATATAGTAATGTGTTTGTGTTATAGATATATTATATATATATAATAATATATATATATATATATATATATATTTATATAACTGAATTTTGGGTTTGATTTAGTGAATCATTTGTTATCATTGATTAATTTAAATTCAATGACGTTGAAAGGGAATTTTAAGGTTGGTTGTTTTTTAAGGCCAAGTTAGCAACTCTTAACAACATTGGATTGAAAAGAAATCAATTGTTAACAAATAGTTTCATAGATTATGTTACAATATCTCAACCTAATGTATATACATATAGATTCAAGGCCTCCACTTTTGACACAAACTATGATACAAGTTTTTAGCCACTAGATTAAGACACTTCCAAAATAGTTGAGATTCAATTTCACTTGCACAATTGATGTTATCTTGGAAATTATGCACTTTGATGCAATCTTAACCATTTTTATGCATTTTCTAGTGTTTGAAAACTGTGTCAAAACTTGTGTTACAAAAAGGGCTCTTGAATATATGCGAGTTCTTTCCTTGGGATGTCTTTACATTTCAAAAGGTCTTGACCAGACATGAGAGTTGTTTGATATATTTCGGCTCTGGTTTTATCTTTCATTTCTTGGTATAATTATATAATTTTCTTGATTTGTGTTAAATATAAACATAATAGAAAAGTTGGCAAGCAGAAAGCATTTTCTGAGTGCTTGTCAACCTTGAACACTGCCAAAAATGAATTTCACGCTTTAAATACCCTGGCACCTTTTGAACTCTTTTCTTCACTCCTACAAAACTGCATTAGTTGTTCTCACTCAAATACTATGTTATATTCAGCACAATTGCATTTGTTGTCCTCAATCAAATTAAATAACCCTCAAGCTGGATTATAGTCATGTGCTACTAATTTCAACTCTTAAGTACATTTGATTGGAAAGACTAGCATCAATTATATGGTTTCCATTTGCATCCTTACTGAACTCACACATGAAGAATTGAAGAGAACAAGATACAGAGAGGGCTGAGGTTGAAGGAGCTCTGGACTGATATGAAAATTGAGAATTGACTAAACATCTTTTATATTTTCAATCAAATCTTTTGTCATGATGTCTTTGTTTATTTAAGCCTAAGTTATAGGCTGATCATTTAAGTGTTGCTTTTTTCTACTAACTGGATCTCTATTTACTAAAAGCTTTCATGTGATGGTGTTGATTAAATAAGTTCCTTGTTTCAAAGTTTTCATATTGTCTTATTTGCAGACTAACAGTAAGGAATGATGATGAATTCAGTTATGACTGATTATGATGATGAATTTTTTATGTATACAGGTTTTAGAAGAAAGCAGAAAATGGTGAGAGCAAAAAATACAACCATTCCTCATAAAGACACATCGTCATCTACAATCAATTTTCGAGACTTGCAACATAAAAAACAACATGAGGAGGTGTCGAAAAGACATATTTGCCTTGAAAGAAGTTTGGATTTAGGACTTATAACAAGTTTAGGTTTAGGTGATGAAATCAATGGTTGGATTCATAATTTGAAATGGGACTGGTTGATGAGTATTATCTATGATGGATATAAGCATCTGATCTATGAGTTTTTTGGTAGTTTGGAATTTCTGGAGACAGATACTGATGAGTTTCTGATGTATACAATGTTTTTTAGATTAAAGAATCAGAACTTTGTAGTGAGACCATAAGATTTAGCAACCTAGATAGGATTTGATTTTGAAGGTTTGAATAATGTATCTAGAACGTGGGATTCCAAATAAGCTTGGATAGATGTTTCTGGGATAGGGACTTACCATCCACATAGGTGTAAATCTACAAAGTTAAAGAATCCTGCTATGAGAGTATTTCACAGATATCTGACTTACACATTTAATGGTAGGAAAGAGACAAATGGAAATATGACGGTTAAGGATTTAATGTTCATGGAAGCAGCACTAGCAGGGAGGCAAGTAAATTCAGTGAAGTTATTGATTAAAAAGTTGGGAGAGTTTCAAGTAGAAAAATGAGAAATATATTGGGGGATGCTTGTCACGTTAATATGTGAGAAGTTAGGTATTGAGATCACCCCTAATGATGCAGCAAATAAGATTAAGTTTTCTGCAAATAATGTGTTAGAGGATGTGACATTGAATAAAATGGGTTTGATTAAAAAGAATATGGCAGGAGAATGGTTTGTGATTAGAGAAATGAAGGGAGATGCAACGGTTCAGGAAGGTGTCAATATTCCAGAAGGGGTCAATGAAGGACAAGTCTATGTGCGCAAAAGAAAAAAAACAAGTATTGAACCTGGATCATCTTAGAATGTAAAAGATATGTCTTTTCATACTTTAGACGAAATAGTAAGCAGATTTGAGTGGATGAAAAAGTTTCAAGAGGAGCATTTTTCATGTATTGAGAGGCAAATGCAAGAACAACATGATCAATTGCAAAGTGATTTCAACTCGTTCGCATCAAGAATAGAAGAAATAATTGACATCATTGGGGAACGCATGACAAAGATTTTCAGCATGATTCTCAACGACCTCATCCTCCTCTAGTCAACCTCCACCCCTTACACCATGATGAAAAATTTCTCAACAGCCTCTTCCTTGTCAACATTCTTGGGAAACTCACTATGAATGTTAATTATGTGTACTTCAAATACTAAGTTTTATGTACGAAGATTATATTTGCCTTTTGTTTATAAATAGATTAATTTCAGCGGATGTTCTTGATAAAGATTGTCTTTTGTTTACAAATAGATTTGCCTTTTGTTTATACATATCTCAACTACTCTTTTGAATGCATATGTATATGTAATACTAGACATACCAAAGACATCAAAATTCAAATCTGAAATAAAATGCATATCCAAAATTCCATCTACAACCGGAGTCTACAATGTGATGATAAAACATTCATAATAAGTTATATTGAGATCATTATCATGAATTCACAACCCTATAGCAGATAGCCTACTCATACACAACCAATGACCAAAATACTAAAAACAAAACAACTGAATCAGCATACAACTCAACTTCATTCGGCATAAATTAACCAAAGCATGAATAATTTCTACCAAATACAATTCTATATGCTTCAACCTGTCAACAATATCAAACATCTCCGAACGAGACATTTTCATCATTTACAAACTCCTATCCAGTATAGAAATTATTTTGTCCTACGAGATTCTGAACTAGACCAGTGGATAATTGTCATTGTTTAACAACCACAATTTAGCACACGTTATAGAAAACTTAAGCTAATTACAATTATACAACATACATAACACATACCTGGGTAGTAACAACATCATTCGACAACACTTGAGTTTCTGCATCGGCCACGGAAGTAGATGAAAGAAATTGTTCTTTTTCTCGCTCTACTGATGATCATTTTCCTAAAAAGTAACATAACACATTAATAATCAAATTGATATTATTCTAAACTTCAAATAAGTAAATAATGTTTCAAAAAAGAAAACTCATGTAAGAATAGGTGTATAACTCATACCAATTCTTTGTTTTTGTAATTTTTTCTTTATAACCCTACGTATAATTTCTTTAACCTTCGATTGCTTTCTTCTATATGGAGGACGACCTTTGCTATGAACTACTTGTGGACTAATAATTAGACTATTCCCCTCTTTCGGAGGATTGTCCCCATCTTGACTACTCAAACCGATTGTGGAAGAGATGTTCACTTTGGTACCAAGCCCTCCCTCACTTTCCTTTTGCTCCAACTTTTTTCTCATGTCAATCATAAACTCCGTCAACATATTATAATCTTCCTCATTGTTTGATGCCATATCGGCTACTGTCAGCATTAAATTAGACAACTTATCAAAATGTTTTCCTTCAATGTTAGTGCTCCACCTATTATAACTCACCTTATTTTCGTATGACATCTGTTTATATTTTTTCTCCAACGCCGTAAAATGTACTTTTCTGGAATGTGTGAAACCTTTTTATGAATCAACACCATAATGACATGTCTGCATAAAATCCTCCTGAACTCAAACAAATGACAAGTACAACAAATATCACACGAATTTTCTTCAAAGTATACCGCAAACGGAACACGGTGACTACTATCTCCAAACCAAACATCTTCCAAAACTTTATACTCCTCGTATGCATCACATTTATTCAGAAAAGATAATTCACAATAAATCTTCCCCACAATCTCTTCTTGAAACTCTTTAAACTTTGCAGTTGTGTATGCACTTTGAAATTATTTCTCAATAGGATAATTAGTTATGCATGGTATCCAAGATTTGAAAGATCTAAAATCAGTCTACCTTTCTTTTTCCACTTTATCTCGTAATGCATTATCATATTATTCCATAAATTGTTTTAAAGTAGTTTTGGAATTTACATACCCATCAAAAAATGCATGCATACTTTCACTACGTTGGGTAGTAGACATACGTGCCCAGAAAGTATCTTTAAGAAATGCAGGCACCCATCGTACTCTTTCTTTGTATAATCCACTAACCATGCATTCTCGTGAATGTTGTGCACATCAACAAATTGGTTCTACCGTTCTTTGAACTCTTCACGCGTAAAGGAATTATACACAATATTTTGCATAATATTTTGTAACTTAAACTTTATAGTTTCATATTCCTTATACCCTTTTAACTTTTCAGGCGGTTTCTTCATTATATGCCACAAACACCACCTATGTCTTGTACCAGGAAAAACAATCTCAGTTGCATTTTGCATGACCTTATCTTGATCAGTAATAATTCCATTAGGAGCAACATCCATGCATTCAAGCCAAGAACTAAATAGCCATACAAATGTCTCAGTGTCCTCATGGGAAATTAACCCACAACCTAACAACGTCGAATGTCCATGATGATCAACCCCCACAAAAGCAGCAAATGACATATCATACTTGTTCGTCAGATACGTTGTGTCGAATATGACAACATCACTGAATTCTTTATATGCAGCCCTACATTTAGCATCATCCCATAACACATTCTGTAATCAACTCTCTTCATCTACATCAATCATGTACCAGAAATTTGAATTCTTCTTTTGCATTTTCATAAAATACTCAAGTACTGCCGAAGCATCTCCAACTCCAAGTCGTAACCTTCTCACTTTTTCAATGTAGTTCCTACAATCTTTTTGTAGAAACGTCAAATTCCCTACACCTCCTGCCTCAACTGAACATGACTGAAAATTTTTACACGATTTAATCCCAGCCACATCAATAACTTCAAGTCGCCTTTTCACATAAGGTTGTATCATTCAGTTAACCTTGAAATATCTTCTTTTTGTTGGACTTATAAGATTATGGTTATGTTCAAGTACAACTGATTTAATTTCCTATTTGCATTCACCATTCAAAGCTGCACTAATCCGACTCTTACAATCTGTTTTGGCAACAGGTTGCTTTTTCAAGGTATTTCTTGACTTACATCTCTCTTTCCCAAAACAAAAACATGCCAATGTCACATATCTCATCTCTCCATCATCGTGTTTCTTTGACGTATGTATCATTGCTTCAAATCCCATTTTGTTACCATACAGTTTGTAATACTTTAACAGACTATCAACTGAATCAAACACCATTCCACTATGAAGCCCCACTTCTTCCTCTGCACATCCCATATCTTCTAATTCATCATGTTCATTTTCCTCATTATTTAACAGTTTTATAATAGACAAAATTAGAATGTACTAATACAACACATCAAAAGAAACAATACGATATAATAAATTTAAAATCATTTTAATGAAAAAGTTAAAGTTTCAAGCACAATTTACCTCAACATCATTGAAATAAGGCAAACTAGACTCTTCCATATTCTGTAATTTAATGCAAAACCAACACTATTGTTCGTGTTCACGAATCTGATTCACAACAATCACCAACAAATATTCTCTATCAGTTATTTTCTATTGTAACATATATTCAATCCAAAATAGAATACAAAACTAAATAAATGCATAAATTAAATAAAAACCACTTAACAATCTTAGCAAATCTTTCTAATCTGAACCAATTTTGATCTTCTTATCTCCATTTCCACTGTAAACAATTGTTTTACGAAAAATTTATGGCTTTCGTTCTTGTCACGGTAGCTGGTTGTTGAGGAAGAAACGACTATTGAGGAAGAAACTCGAGAAGAATGTAGACGTAATGCAGACACGAAGAACAGACGGGAACGATGAAGCAGAAGGCGACAATAGGTATAAAATGAGTTTTTTCTTTTTTCTTTTGCTCGAAGAATTTTGGTGCTGGTTTTTGGAGAAGTCGTATTGGAGAAGCTAATGTTTTTCGCAAATTAAAAAAAAAAGTTAATTAAAATAACATTTTATTATAGTATGGACGATCGTCCATATTATATGGATGACCGTCCTTTCTATATGGACGGGCATCCATAAGATATGGACGGGCGTCCACACATAATGGACGGGCGTCTGTTATATGTGGACGTCGGTCCACATGTTAGGGACGCCTGTCCAAAGTTTTGTTTTATTTTTTTTAATTTACATTATGGACGGGCATCCCTTATTTGTGGATGGTTGTCCATAACTGATGAACTAGCGTCCCTAAATTTTTTTAATTTTTTAAAAGCATTAATAATGGACAGGCATCCATTAACATATGAACGCCCGTCCATTACTTTTGTTTATAAAAAAATTATTATTTAAAGTTTGGACGAGCGTCCATTATATGTGGACATCCGTCCTTTATTTATGGACGATCGTCCATAACCTATGAACGGTCGTCCGTTATTTTTGTTTATATTGTTTTTTCCATTTACCGATGAACGGGTGTTCTTTAAATGTGGACTCTCATTCATAGTAAATGGACTTTCATCCATATAATATGGACGGGAGTCCATGGTAAGTGAATGGCAGTCCATAGTTGATGAACGACTGTTCACGAGAAATTTTTTTGTGAACGTGAAACATGGTTGGTATGAGTCACGAAACATGTAATTCGGTGTAGAGTCCCGGTGTCCGTAGCATTATTGCATTTGGTAAATGATTTTTAGCCCCTATAGTCTACTTTTAGTAAGGATTTAATTAAAAAAAAAAAAATTCTTCTTCTTAAGCTTTATATTTGTAGTCAACAAAGAATTAAAAAGAACATCAATTCAAATTTATTTGTATATGATTTAAATTTAATGCTACTTATTAACATATAACAATGGTATATTAATTTCAAACAATTCGTCAATTCTAATATAATTTATAGGACTTTGTTTTGATTTTGAGAAAAAAATAGTTTATTGTCACTACTTTCACAAAGCCTTTTTCAGAAGCAAAGCATTGCGAGGGCTGAGAGTGCTAAATTAAACTTTAAATTACATATTTAACCTCTTTTCAATTGGGAATGGGTGTGATGATCAATTCTGTGGGCAGTGGGGCTGACGAGTACTTCCCCAAATTTCTTGAAAACAACGTCACAAAATTAACTTTACTGAACGAATTGTGTTAGCTTTAAACTTTAAAGCCGTTCAAAGATATCACTGATAAAATGTTATCATATAATCAATCTATTTAATAATTCATTTCATTTATGGCTTGTTTAGTTTACTGGCCAAAATTGTAACAAATAAATTACTTTTTGGGAGCGATTCATCCTTCCCAAACACAGCATACAATACAACTCTCTATTATGGTACGCTGTCCAAGCAATAATGTTAGGGACACCGAAAATTTTACACCGAAAATGTGTACCGGCCTATGTATAACACGTATCTGATTTGTTTAACAGTTTTTTTCTAGTGAACGGCCGTCCATCAAATTTGGACGGCCGTTCACTCACATGGACGTCCGTCCATATTATATGAACGGGCATCCATATACAAGGGACGGGCGTCCCCATTTAAAGGACGTCCGTCCCTGATTAAAATACAATAAAAAATTTTATAAACATTAGGGACGACCGTTCATAAATTTTGGACGGCTGTCCCTTACGTTTGGACGGGCGTCCATGCTTTAAAAAAAAAAAAAAAAAAAAAAATTCGAAACCCTTATACTTGTCTTACTTCACTCTTCATTCTCCATCTCCTGGATTCTTCTTATATTACTGCCAGTTGCATTAATTGCTTTCCTTCTTTTGCTTATTGAAAATGGCAATAATCAATCACTAACAACGGCATTTGTTACATTCCATTTTTTTGGTCAAATCATGCACAAAGAATATCAACTTCGTCTTCATCCATGGCACCCTTGACATCAACAAGCTTGAGGAGTGTGTCAAGCTTAAGGGTAGCATCACCACCGGTTTGTCCCAACATCATGCGGTTCCTAGTCTTAAGTACAGCCTCTAGAAGCTTTAGAAACATTAGTTATTTCTCAATTCCTACAAGCAGCCTGAACAGAAGAAAAAAGAAAACATGAGACTTGGCCAACCATATAAGCACAATAATAATTCATAAGAACAATATGCAAATTAAAATACATTTTCATGGCGAGGATGGTAAGAATAGCTAAGCACATACAGGGGAGAGAGAGGAGAGAGAGAGAGAGAGAGAGAGAGAGAGAGAGAGAATCAAGAAACCCAGATTTATATGGTGATGTTGGAATGCCAATTAATGCAACTGGCAGTAATTAAGAACTAACATGAGAATCAGGAGATGGGGAGAATGAAGACGGAGATGGGGAATGAAGACGAAGAGAAGACCAAAGTAGAAGAGGTTTAGAATTTTTTTTTTTTTTTAAAGCATGGACGGGCGGCATTCCTAATGGAGCCCATCCAAAGGTAAGGGCTGGCGTCCATTCCTAATGGATGGCAGTCCAAACGTAAGGGACGGCCGTCCAAAATTTATGAACGGTCGTCCTAATGTTTGTAAAATTTTTTATTGTATTTTACAGGGAGGTCCTTTAAATGGGGACGCCGTCCCTTATATATAGACGCCCGTTCATATAATATGGACGGGCGTCCATGTGAGTGAAAGGCCGTCCAAATTTGATGGACGGTCGTTCACTAGAAAAAAATTATTAAACAAATCAGATGCGTGTTACACGTAGGCCGGTACACATTTTCGGTGGAAAATTTTCGGTGTCCTAGCATTATTGGTGTCCAAGTGTATTACCATGATAAGAATTTGTGAAATAACTCCGATGAGAAGGAAAAATAAGACGCTAAGAGACCCTTTTGGTCGAACCCTACACACTCTAATATCATTTTTCAAACCTACTCTCATTTTGAGTTTAGAGATAGATAAATAGACATATTCCATTACATCAATTGGGGGTGTTCGTAGTGCCTGATGGGGTTAAAGAAAAAAAAGTAAGTTATTCATCAGCCAAACATTCTTTTAACGACTAGATCCAATCTCTTAGTTTTGGCAGAAAGGAAAAGGAAAACGAATTTTTCATTCTTCCTCTCAGGCATGGGAGGATTTAGAAAATCCTATTAATTGTAGCTTTCTTCAAACCTCCACGAGAAGCATGAAAAAAAAGGCTCAAATGGCTATCATCCTAGAATGAAAGAAAGAAGCAATCTCATAGTCTTTGTCTATGAAGATATGGTGCTAGGTTTTTTTGTTTTTTTTTTCCTCCTTTGAGACCGAACTTAAACTTATGCTTGAGAGATAGTCGTCCATACACTGATAATGGATTATTGTTAAAAAGCATTTTATTGTCCTTATAAAGGGTATTTTCACCGGGAATTTCTTATTTTTATAATTTATTAATTTTACTTCCTCAGTAAGATTAACAAAATTAGCTTGAATGAAGTTAAAGTAGATGAATTTAGTTAAATCAATTGAATTATTTTAAATTTGTAAATTCTTATAACTATTAATATTAAAATCTTTGATAAGATTATTTTAACTTAGATATTTGATTTAAATTATTGAAATATATTAGTTAATAATGTAATTAATATTTTGAGACAATATAAGGAATAATTATTTTTAATATAAATTCAGTTATTTCTTAATTATTATATTGTCTCGGATAAATAATCATGCATTTTGGTTAACTTTGAATCCATACATAATGCCAAAATGAAATCCGCCTCTCCTTTCATTTTTCCTTCTTAAATTTCCCTTTGTTTTTATTTTTTTTTTATTTTTTTCAATTTTAATTTTATTTTTTATGGCCCTGAGCGGAGCTCCGTAAACTCAAAATAATGGAATCCGCTAAACTCTGAAAAGAAAGGACGAAAAAGATCAAACACATTTGACAATCAATTGACTTGAAATGGCTCTCCTTTTCACCTTGCCATCATCTCTCTTCTCCTTCTCCTCCAAAAACCCTAAACCCCTCCTATTGTCTTCCTCTAAAACCCATTCTTCTCTTTCATTCTCACTCAAAAACCCCACCAAAACCTTCACTCTTCGTTCTTTAATCTCTCACTCTTCTTCCCAGCCTGACCCCACTCCCAAACCCGATTCAGAATCCGCCGCCGAAACCTCGGCTTCGATCACTGACGAATGGGGCGAAAAAATGGAGCCCGAGTCCGAACCCGAACCCAGCAAGTTGCCGGATTCGGACCCTCCCAAGAACGAGGACGAGTGGGAGGAGGAGTATGTGAGCCAGGGCAACGGTACCGCTGCACAGGTGGCGGGGGAAGATGATAATACTGAATTGGCTGATTTGAAGAGGTGCTTGGTGGACACGGTTTATGGGACGGAGTTCGGGTTTCGGGCCGGGGCGGAAGTTCGGGCCGAGGTTTTGGAGCTTGTTAATCAGTTGGAGGCGCTGAATCCTACTCCAAGCCCCGTGGAGGCCGCTGGGGTTCTTGATGGCAACTGGGTCTTGCTGTGAGTTTCTCTTTATCTAATTTTATCTGTTTAATTCTGAATTTAACTCAACAACAAGAAGGAAGAGAAATAGAAACAAATTGAATTTTTATTCATTCAATCATTAGCCTGATTCTGTAAAAGTTAGTATCAAGAGAAGTTTACGAGAATCATCACTGTCAATGTTGGCTAATTTACAGTTGCCATATTGCTTGAGTTCTGAGAGCTAATTGGTTCCAATAATTATTTATATATTAATTCATTCTTTTTACTGTAATCTGTATTTGTGAACATTCGCATTAACCAATAGGTGAAATCATTCATTTTAAATGGTTTCTCTTCTCCCTTTTTGTGGTTGTTTATTTATGTGTCAAATCAATATGGGAGGGGAAAATGTTGTGTCCTGTTTTCCTTATCTTGAAAAATATTTCCATTTATCTCCCTAAGTGGCTTGAATATATGCTACCCGTCTGTGTGTTTATTCCTTGCTATGAGCGATCATCAAACAAAGTTGTTTTTTGACCTAGTTAACCATTCAACTGCAATTAGGTTTATATCTTTGTGTAGGTATACTCTTAGTTAGAAAAAAATACAACTTCTTAGCAGAACGTCAGTGAGTACAAATCTTTTTTATCTTCCACTTGTCCTGTTGTGGAGATGGTTTGAGTCTATTTCTTTGAAAAAAATCTAAAACCAGAAAAGAAGCTCCTTTTTTTAATCACATTAATCCAAAAAAAGAAACCAAAAACCTCTTTAATTAGCTAAACTGCCCACTTAACACATCTCCAACGAGTCAAATTAAGATCGATACATGAATTATTTTCACCTTTTGAATAATGGGACATCATGAAAATCTAAAATTTTTAGCTCCAAACCTTTCCAGTCTTTTCTCTTCTCCAGCCTTGTTTATTTGCCCTCCAGTGAAGAATTCATTGAACAAACACATATATAGACCAATTGTCACTCTTGTTGGTGTTAAGAGCTGTGTTGGGTGTATAGAGGAAGTAGATCCTGAGCAATGATAAGGAGAAAAAGACAAGAGAGTTGATCTTTAAAAGAAATGATTGCAAGTAGTTTTAGACTTTTAATTCTAAACTCAAGGACGGCGGTTGGCATGTTTCTGAACCACTGGTAGTTGCCTACTATTTGTTAATTAAGCCAATCATCAGGGGTCTATGAATTTTTGCATTAATATGTTGAAAAGTCATTTTAATAAATAGTGGATATTTTATAAAAGCGAAAAGGAAACAGTTTTTTAGGATATATGCTGATAAGACCTGCACTAGCTTTTCTCTTTGACTTGGGCATAGATTACATAACATTAATATGGGGATTAGATTCACTGGAACTTGTTGCTTCTTGCAAAACTGTATGATTATTGGAAATGTTTTTTGCAGTTTAGATTTGGATGCCTAAAATGAAATTGGGAAGCCCTTGATGAAATTTGGTGATACCGTAGCATATTTTTTCTTTATGTTGATGTTACTTCTGGTTTCAAACTTATCAGGTACACAGCATTTTCTGAGCTGTTACCCCTTCTGGCGGCAGGTGCAACACCTTTGTTGAAAGTGGAAAAGATATCTCAAACAATTGACACTGGTAGCCTCTCCATTGAGAACTTGACTACATTGTCTGGCCCTTTTGCTACGTTCTCTTTCAGTGCTTCTGCGACCTTTGAAGTTCGAAGCCCTTCTAGAATTCAAGTAATCCTTGAACCAAACTTGAATAGTTGTTTATGAAATTAATTCCAAAGCAACCTTTTTGTTGTGGAAAAATAATAAATGAATCAATAAGAAACTTTTTTAAACTGATTTCATTATGATAAATTATGGATTGTTTTTGGAACCTGAGGTTTTTATAACTGGATTTGTGGTGAACTAAGTAAAAATAATTTTGAAAAACAAAGCCACTTGAAAAATGAATTTGAAAGAGTTGATGATATAAAAGTATGCTTATCATTAAATAAATTAAAAATAAAGAAGAAAAAAGATTACCGATATTTCAGGAGCTGTCTGCAGCGCTTGGGGCAGGTTAGAATATATATGTAAACAGTGCAAAAATCTTTGATGTAGTTTGCTAAATGTATAGTGAGAAAATGTTAGTTGCAATACATAACTTCCTTAAAACCTCTGAGAACTTCAGTACTGTAAATACATGAGTACCATATCTTATGAATCTTTTCTAACAATGTTCAGGTTCAATTTAAGGAAGGTACCTTCCAACCTCCAGAGATAAAGTCAACTGTTTCTCTCCCAGAAAATGTGAATATTTTTGGACAGAACATCAATTTGTTGCCCGTGCAGCAATCTCTCTCCCCACTGCAGGAGGCTGTAGCAAATATTTCTAGAGTGATTTCTGGTCAGCCACCCCTGAAGGTACCCATTCCTGGTGAACGGACCAAGTCCTGGCTTCTTATTACATACCTTGATAAAGACCTTCGAATCTCAAGAGGGGATGGTGGTCTTTTTGTGCTTGTTAAAGAAGGAAGTCCTCTTCTAAACTAGTAACCAGGTACATTCCATTGTGTGTTATAGATTATTAAATATGCATACTCCTCATCATATATTTTAGAGGTTTTATTACCTAATACATAAAGTAAAGAGGGAATCTATTCTTGTAATTTTACATCGATCGGGCATTTAAATAGTGTCGATGATACTTTGACTGCAATTCTTATGTTCTGTTTACCCGCTGAGAGCCTAATGGAAAATGAAAATTTTGAAACCTTTCTGTGTTAGACGTAGTTGTACCAAGTAGAAGTTTCTTTTGATTGTTCTTTAGAGTCCAAGCGGATCATAAGGTGGCCATACGATATCTGAAAAGGAGCTTAACAGTTAACTAAGTCCATAATTCTTGCAGTTTGATAGTTCACTAATATGCGTCAATTTTGCATCAAGTATGAAACAGCCCACAAGTAAATAAGCAAGACATGAAAAAGAGTGACAGCACAAAACGGAGCCCGAATCTGGGCCATGATATAGGCTTTACTTATCTTGATTGGAGGCCTAAATTTGCGTTAAATCCTGAGTTGGTGCCAGGGGACATCTCATACAAACGTCTGAGTTTGATAGAATTACTGAATTAGCATATCATTATTTGGATCCAGCACACTCTCCTTCATCATGATTCCAAATTTCAACAAATCTTTTGAGTCTTCTCTAGTTGAAGATCGTATTTTATGAACTCAATCATGGTACAGTGGACTCCTTCAATTGGCTAGAAGTCAAGAATTAAGAAAAAGAAAATAAATTAAATTAAATCGAATTAAATTTGATAACAACCAAAAAAATGATTAAATTTTAGTGGAAAAAAAAAAAGATAAGACAAATAGATGGCAGCTAACATAACAGCACCGTCCTTGAATGAAATGTACTCACCATTTGTTCGTGAATTTGCCAACCACATCATTAAGCGCACCGTTTCACCTATACCAAGTGCCAACTCACGTCCCGACACTTAATATGGTGAAATGTCAAATTTTAAGTGGGTGATAGCAACTGCCACGTGTTAGCCGATAAGAAGTGAACCCGCTTGGTTTAAGCCTTAAACGGTTGACGAAGTCTCTTAAATTTAGAAAAAAAGACGTGCGCCGGTCACGCAATTCCCGCCACCTCTTACGCGTATCAACTTTCTTGCAATGAAAATTACAAAAAATAAAATAAATAAAAAAATATTTTTTAAATAATATAAATGTTTTGGTTTTGTCTCGGGTGTTGACTCGTTACCAACTGTTGATTTTTTCAGAGGGAAAATTCATTAATCGATTTTCCCACTACGTGTTCATCATTTCAAGACAAAGAAAGCATCCTGTTTGAGATTACATTACATTACTAATTAGATCTTCTTTTATCGGATCCGATATTTGGGTCATCATCATCATTCAATTCAATTCTCTGCATGTTAATTCGGAGGATCCATCAAAAGCGGAGGAAGAAAGAACGATTTCCCAGGCTTTTTTGGATCTTTCTACTTCTCTCTCACCCCTAGAAATCTTCATCTCTTTTATAACACAACATCAAGTTTCTAAATAAAGAAAATACACTGAATTCATATTCATAACAAAGAGAGAGAAAAGAGAATTAGGGTATGATCCAAACGCAGAATTTTATTTCCCTTCCTCTTTCAATGCTTTTGTTAAGAGATTTGTAGTGTTTATTTTTTTTTTTTTTTTGGTCATATAGCGGTAGTTGTTAATATGAGTAACAAGCTAGATGATGAGCAAATCGCGGAACTTCGTGAGATCTTTCGTTCTTTTGATCGAAACAACGATGGAAGCCTAACGCAGCTGGAACTCGGCTCACTCCTTAGATCCTTAGGGTTAAAACCGAGCTCTGATCAGCTGGAAACCCTAATTCAAAAAGCTGATACTAACAGCAACGGGCTAATCGAGTTCTCGGAATTCGTCGCCCTCGTGGCGCCGGAGCTACTCTCCGGTAAGTCACCGTACAGTGAGGAGCAGTTGAAGCAGCTGTTTAGAATGTTTGATAGAGATGGCAATGGGTTCATTACTGCAGCTGAGTTAGCGCATTCGATGGCGAAACTAGGGCATGCGTTGACAGCGGAAGAGTTGACGGGGATGATCAGGGAGGCCGACACAGACGGGGACGGGAGGATCAGTTTTCAGGAGTTCGCGCAGGCGATTACTTCGGCTGCTTTTGATAATTCTTGGGCTTGAAACTTTTGTGTATGCAAGTTTTGTGGTATGAACAAAGTTTGTTTTTGGTTTTTGCTTTTGTTGGTTAATGCACGGATTACTTGTTAATAGTTACGGTATAGTTTCTGTTCCTGCTGTGGTTGATTTAGAACAGTGAATATTTCAGATATGGTTATTGAATTGTTGTGTAAATAAGGTTTCTTTGAACGCAAACGAAGGTAGTAATTAAGAGTTAAATTCACCGATTTGATAATAAAGTTATTATTTTTGGATTAGTATAAGATTTTGACATCAAGGATTTGTTGTTGTAGAGCTGTCATATGATCATTGACATTGATAAAAGGATGCTTATAATTATGGGAATTCAATAGACAGAATTACAGATTTGACCAATTCTTGTGCACTTGACTGAGCTTAATTTGAAGACTTATACTTGCTCAATTGACTTGTTCATTGCTTTGTGTGTAGAGGTAGAGGGAAAGTTGTCAATGGCTGTTTACTTTGCAGCTTGATAATTGATGATATGTTTTCTTTACTCTTTAGAAACTAGTTAATCCTACTGTTACATTCGTTAGAGGCCTCTCAGTCTAGTTATCTACATGGGAGCATAGATATGAAGTCCCCTGGTTATAACTTAATTGGTTCAAACTTAAATGGACAGGTTGGATTAGAAGTAGGTACCAATTTCTAATTTTTTAGCCTTTAAGCTCTATTGTAATTGCGCAAGAGATTTCTTTTGGTGTGTTCTGTGTGATTTTTCCGCCAAGCTCGATGAGTTGCAAAGTATTAAATCGACTCAGAATGAGTCCGACTCTACCGATTTTCCGACCCAACATAAGCTCATCGACATATAGCTCAACCCAACACAAACTAGTTATGAATAACCCGAATAATCATTCAATTAATTCACATATAACTTCATATCACATATATTATGGGGAATGATCAGATTAATAGCAATATCTGCACAATCACAAAACCCAATCGCGAGAATATCGGAGTTACAGTTCAAATCAATTATAATCTCTTTATTTTCTCTATTTACTTTGTATAAACCTTGTATATAAACCTCTCAAATGATGAAAAAGAGGTTAGAGAATTTCTATAGAACTCTTATTGTAAGCTCTCACAGCAAATATAAGAATAGTAGACGTAGGCATAAGAGGTTACCTCGCTGAACTACTTTAAAAATCTTATTGTCTTTTACTTTATTGCATTTATCATTTATCCATCGTTGATTATTCGTAATCATGACCACATCTATTCCGGTTCCACCAAAGTCAATCATATTTCTCTGATTGGTGTGAATTTTCATATCAACATAGTGATTTGATGTATACCTTTTCACATGATAATCAGGGGCTGAACGTTATTTTGTGCTGTGCCCTCTTAGTTTTATTTAGGTAAAGCTTGGCATGCTTTAATAAATTCATCAAAATTTATATTGATAACAAATGGCAACACAGAAGAAATATAATAAAAGTGATCACTTTGGATGACCAGAGGTTGTGGCAACAGTGTTTCACAAGGAGAATTTAAAGTTTAAGCCCACGTTTTGTTTGGATTATGGCGGTGGTCACATGATTAATTACCACAAAGCGATCCATTCAATTTCACTGATTTTTTCACCCTCCAAATTTTATGTCTACGTTAAGTAATCACAAGAGCTGGTATCATCTAACAACATTAATGCATTGAAATAAAATAAGAGCCTATGATTAAGAATAATTTGATCATATTTATTGTTTAATTCAATTCAATTAAAAAAAAAAAAAGAAGAAGCTTATTTCAATAATTAATTAGCGGCGGCAAACGGCATTACTCTAATCACGGTTAAAATTCTAGAACTCCGACGCAGACGGTTTACATATGGTATTAATGGTGATGATCAAGTTTAACAAGAACATGATTCTCGATTTCTTTTTCCTGAATCCATCTTTATGGATAAACATGTGTAATGATGAAATAATTATTGATAATTAGGGATGCGCTTGTTTTGTTATTTTAGATAGGATTTTGAGAATAATATTGGGTAGTTAAATAGGGTGAGTATTACAAGGTAAAATTTAAAATTTAACAAAAAAACCCATAGGTTTGCTAATTTAATTAAACACCCCAATGTATAAATTTTTTATAAAATGACAAAAACACCAATCCACACCCCCCCCCCAGTGTCAGATTTCGGCCACCACCGTCGGAATCTGATCGAAAGATGGCGTTACAACGCAAACCACCACGGATCTGGTCGGAAAAGGCCAGATCTGGCCATTGACAGCTGCAAAAGGCTTAAATTCCTTTTCCATTAAAATTCTTTACCACAATTGAATTTCAGAAAGTTTCTCTGACAAGTGAAAAATAGAGCGAAACGAAAAGGCTTTTGACATACCCAGCTACATTGTCAAGTCAAATATTAGCAGTGAAACAGTAACACAAATCTTCTAAGCTGCTCTCATTTTCCAGAAGTCCAATCCAAATAACAAATACCGCCAAGTATGAGAAAGAAAATTAGAATTTTTGGATGTTTTTGAAGATATGAAAACAGCAATGTAGATGCATCATGCCTTCTTCTTTTTGGATTTGAGTGTCACAAACCCGATAAATATGCATAAGAAGCAGAGAAGCACCACTCCAGCAAATACTGGTATCAATATGGCATACTCTTGGGGAAGGAAATATTGGTGGATGAAGTGATCACTGTCTACAAATGGCTGAAAATACAAAATACGCAAAATTAACAACGGCCTAAACCTAACGAAAAATTCACAAAGAAGTACAGATACTAACCAGGATGATGACCCAAAAAGTATAATAAGTGAAAATGGATAAGCTGATAAAAGATAATAAAAACCCAACTGCTCGATCTGCTAGTTCCATTCTGATTCCACAGCTCTAAAATTCTGCAAAGAAAAACTTCAGATCATAGCATTGATCAAATACAGAGTGATTCAAATGAACATATCAAGCAAATTATTTGAGAACGAAACATATTTGACGATGTTTTCCACAGTAACAACCAAAGTTTCAGCTTAACTGATAGAAAGTTCAGTTAGCGACAGCCAAGATCACCTTCCACTCTTAAGTCTTTTAAGTTCAAACACACTTTTGGAACCTCCTCTTCTTCCATTGTAACTCAATAAATCGATCACAACACTACATATAATGGTCGAAGGCCTTACAGAAACAAAAATTTTAACCGTAAAACATCATATAACCATATACCAATACAATTAAAAAAGATCACTAAAATTCAATATCCAAAAATCCAAGAGCAAGAATTTTCAAACCTATTTGAACACACAGAATCTAATTAATCCTCATCCAGTTGCGCGGCCGACGTCAAAAGACGAATTTTTAAGCTAACTAAACCCTGTGATCTCCACGGACTATAAATTCTCAGTCCATCTATACTAGTATTTTAATAAATCATATGATACAACTCAATACCTTCACATCAATTCCATTACTGAAACCTAAGCGACTAAAATGAAAATCAGATAATAAGGAAAATAACTAAAGTAATTACACACTGCAAACCAGATGCACTTCAGAATTATACCATTCTACTTAAAATTCACAGCATGAATATCATAGCTAGCTAATCATCTTGAAACTATATTACAGTCACGATCTCGAATAAATTTCAATTTCAGGTATTCAAAATTACATAAATCATCTTGGTTTCACCACAAAATCAAAATTTATTCAGAGAGGTAAGCAGATTACCTTTAATTCTCAAGTGAAAATCCCAATAAGAATCACTGGGTTTTTGTTTCTCAGTCTTCAATGCCGCCCACGCCTCTCTTGATCATCCGACGCTCTCCTCTATTTCACTGTTTTTCTCTCGATCATCCGACGCTCTCCTCTATTTCACTGTTTTTCTTTTGTTTTTGTTGTTTTTTTATACGTTGGGCTGGTTTGGGCTTGATGATAGGCCCAACGTTTTTACTAAAAGCACTTTCACTTCTTCCACTTTCTCCATTAGTGTTGTTCATTTTACTACCATCAAAATTAATTTGAATTTATAAATGAGTAATACTATACTCACAGATTTTTTTTCACAATTCTGACATAGTAATTTGTATTTAGTCAGTTAAAATTTATCAAATGGTGCTCAAGCAAGACTCATTATTATCTGACTAATTGCAAATTGTCTTGTCTTGTAAAAGAAAGTTTGTGAGAAAAGATTGTTGGTATAAACATTTTCCTTTATAAATATACAAAAGATTATCTCAAAATTATCCATCAAAAAATCTTTTGTAATTGTATCCTATGTTCCCAGTGATTAAATTATATCCTCCATCAATTGAAAATTACTTCATAAACTTAATTTCAAATTAAAAATACTCTTCTTCATTAAGCAACTTGTATCCTCAACTTTAGCTCCTGAATAGTTCGTGTGTTACACTCCTCTTTTCAACCATCATCTACTTCATAAACTTAATTTCAAATTAAAAATACTCTTCTTCATTAAGCAACTTGTATCCTCACTTTACCCTTGGCAAGTCTCGTGTTGCACCACTCTTTTTAAACACCATTGGGTGCCTAATGGTTAAAAAATAAATAAAGATCTAAGTTTACATGATTTTCCGAGTTCAACTCCTCATAACTCCTAATAGGCGTGATTATTAGACCTCGTATCCGACTAATAGTTTCACGGTCCCAAAAGAATAATCGAAGTGCACGCAAGCTAGCACAGACACCCTCGATCATTTGAAAAAAAAAAAAAAAAAAACTTTGCTTCTCAGCTAGACCTTTGGACCTCAACCCCCATAAGCTTTTTTATGGTAAAAAAAGATGCTACATAAGCAAATCCTTTACTCCCTCAAAATCTCTTTTCTGATGTAAATATGCTTGCACTTTGTTGATGTGCAAATTGCTGAGCAAGTAAACCGCAGGGGAACACTAAAACTCATTAACATTAAATAAAAACGTGGTTTATAAGATTGAAAGCACGAAGTTAAGAATGTCAGCTCAATCCTCTGCTTAAAATAGACCTGGTTCATCCCGGTTTGATTGCCAGGTCTGGTGTATTTACAGGATTGACAAGTACAATTAGAAAACAACAATAATATTCATAACTATTTTTGCGATCACAATAACCTGAATCTCCCCAGAAAATGCGGGTCAAGAAAATTAAAAGTCAGAAAATCAAAGGGAACTTAATTTATTATCCATGAGCACCAAAGAAGCATAACAAAATGCTTGATCCTTAGATATGTTAGTTTCCATGGCATGCAGTCCTTTGATGATACAGCATCAAACCAAATCTCCCTTAGATGAATCTCAAAATTTAAGAGTCCAAAAACACAAATAAATATGAACTTTTACCTTTAATTTTGCAGCATCCACAGCATTATATCCTTCCTAATAACTCCATCAAACCCACCTCTTTTGTAGTTCAACCTTGACATATCAGCCCCACTGTTGTAGAGATGCCTACACTGGGTTATGGACCCAGCTGTCCTTGGTGGTCGCAACATCATTGCAATTGAAGGAAAGTGTTTAGGTCGTATATTTGTTAACGAGGTGAATAGATGCCTGTCTGAATCCTGGTTTCTAGATGTACTGATCCCATTAGTTTTTGGCTTGGAAGATTGTGTTACTTGGTTGCTCATGTTCATGTTTGGACCAGAACCATGTATGGGTTTCTCTGATGAACCACGGATTTGAGCAGAAGGCTTCATCCGGTCAAGCCATCGCAGAATCCAG
This sequence comes from Pistacia vera, assembly GCF_008641045.1. NCBI lineage: Eukaryota > Viridiplantae > Streptophyta > Magnoliopsida > Sapindales > Anacardiaceae > Pistacia > Pistacia vera. The sequence continues at coordinate 66,607 of NW_022196568.1, read as the reverse complement.
TTACCAAGATTTCGACCAACTTCTATGTCCCTTTCTTGTATCTTCCGGTGAAACTTGAGTGCCACATCAAATACAGCACGTGTTCGTCTGTTGAAAAAATGAAGAAATATGAAAGCTAGTTTGTAACAACAATTCTGGCACTTCAAAACTGGTGGTGGTAACACATTGATTATTTTTCAAAAAAGTAGAAGAAAAATTACAATTCCTAACGGTAATTAACTCAGCATTGGTAGTACAAGAACAGCAATACAACAGGTAAGCCAGCAGAAGGAATGCAATGTTCAGTAATATCATGCTAAAATAGCCAAGGGTTCGAGTAGTCCAGATTTTTTTTTTTTTTTTTTCATAATGCAAACCAAATTAATTCATGAAGTCCAAAGCACCAAAATGCTTACACTAATTTATGCAGAGAATATCACAGATATTATATTTATTCAATTTCTGGATGACCAAAAAAGTGCTTCTTGGCTCGTCATTGTTGTGAAGTTAATATAAATGCCAGCCAAATACACTGTGAAAACTCTAAACTCAAACATCTAATTATAAGTTCCAAGCCACTACCTAGCTAATTGGGCAAGCATATGAACAGAAAAAAAGGCTCTCTACAAAGTCAATTCCAATCTTGTGACGCTCAAACATCCAAAAGCAACTAGATAAATCAAAGCCCATTAAAAAAACTCCCAATAAACTTAAGCCAAAACATCTCACTTGAAAAGCACACACCATCGCTCTAGCCAAATGATATTTAAGCTCATTACAGCAAAACTAAAACTAAAAAATGATATTATTATCAGATTCAAGGAAAAGTCCCTTTCAAAGATGCCTGATTGTTTTTCATATAAGAAAACAATTTGTTATTAAAAAAACTTTTATTTCAATAGACGGCATGGCACTCACAGAGATGCTTCAAAACATGAATTAAAATTTATAAAACACCATTGGAGACTCTGTGCAAGTTAAGAGAGAATACAAGGGGATCAGAGGGATAAATTTCGGCTAAATAATCCTAATATAACTCATACATAACCAACAAAAGATACAAGCTTTTATGTAATTTAATAGCAAAGATTACTCCCATGACAAATATAAACACACTTCCATACAGAATCACTAGAATAGCTCATGTTGCTAGCCTCCTTTAAGTACATCATAATTAATTCTTCCTAAACCACTTCTTCCTAATTAACTTAACCTAACTTGGATATCTTTAAAGTTGGCGGCCGCACCTTAACTGAGCCTAAGCACAGCTAATTCACCACCAACCTTCCACTTTATCCTTATGAATTACTACACTAGAGGTAGTTCTCAACATTGTTATCATCACCATCATGTTTCGCTTCTCATTCAAAAATCACAGGCTCTAATTATTCACTTGCAGTTTATCAACAAAAGCTAACAACATTCCCACAAATAGATGGCAATACTAATTAATAACCTCTCAGTGTGAGAAAAGGTACACTTATTTTCTGGACATTCATTATCAAAACTGTCATTTTTCAATTCCCATAAATTGAAAATTTTTAAAATTTAAAATACCATCTACACGTTCCAAATTTGCCATTGCCATAAATATCTTACAAAATAGTTGGAAGAAAGAAAAAAGATCATGCAAATAGAAACTCGCTAACTTTCCTCCAAAACAATACTTTATTTGCCATTATTACAAAACCAAAATCCCTAATTTCTCACTGATCATCAAAATAAAAATAAATAAATAAAATCCACAACAGAAAATCAATAACACAAATCAATGTCCAACAAAACGATGAAAACTCAATCAGAAAAGAAATAAAAAAAAAAAAAAAAAAGTAAACCTGTGAGCAAACTGGCGTATCTTAGGGTGTTTTTGGCTTATAATGCGACGCTGAATCTTCAAAGCGAGTCTGTAAGTCCGTTTAAGCCCCAAGAAATAGGCCGTCGCCAAAGTGATCTCCCATACCACCATTCTCTCGCACTGTTATTTGTATCGTTAACGTTCTTTACAAGATTTTGTGTTTGTGTTTGTTAAAATTAATTTCCTATTACTTTTGGTTAGATGATTCGTTTTCCGCAAGTAAGAAATCTTGTTTGAAGCCGCCAGAAATTTCGACACTTACCTGCTGACGGTTTTGGTTAGTTTTCTACTTTTCTGTGAGGCAAGTGCAAACATCGCTTCCCGTGGGATTCATCACAACCGTTGATCTCTACCTCTCGATCTATACCGTTGAACTAATTGAAATTGGGCCTATTTGGGCCGATGTCATCGAACCCATATCAATTTCGTCAACTTTATAAACCTATTTTACTACGTGGAAACTATTAAAATTCTAAGAATTTTTTTTTTTTCATAACTTTTAAAAAAATATATATTTTATAATCAAATTTATTTTGTGTAAGATTTCAATGACTGAAAATAAAATTTTTGAAAGAAAATTTTCTAAAAAATAAGTCTTGAAAGAAAATTCAAAGACTTAGACGATAAACTTGAAGTTTATGTTGTTCGTGAATCATCGCCTAAAAGTATGGCAATGTTGTTTCTCCAAAGTAAGCTTAAAAATCGTTAACAAAATGATCACGTGATAGATAATAATAAGTCCCATAAACATGTTATCATTATTGATATTGGTGATTTTTCGTTATCGATCATTACACATTATTATTCTCCAATCAGTATTAATAAGAAATAATGGTTATAATTATAGATATGTGAAGCCTTTCTAGAGGCTTCAATTATAATGCATTGATGTAAATTCAAATTAGTTTGTATATGCAACGATAATGAATTATATGAGTGTTTCATTTGTTTCAGAAAAGGATAATACAAATTCGTGCATTTTCATTATTTATAGGAAGCCCTAGATTTTGTTGGAAATGTCAAAATGAGACCTTGGCTTGAAAATTTTTACAAAATTTTTGTTAAGATGAGATATTGTTTTTTCATCCTTGAAAACCATAAACATTTAATCTTTACCTTGAAAACACTTTGAGGTCGTCGATGGTTGCGTGGTATTGCTTGAGGATGTGGAGGTCTTGTGGCATTGCTAGATACCTCATGACACCTATGAGGCCTCATGGCATCGCTAGAGGCTATAAATGGCCTCGTGACACTAACAAGGTCAAATTTGACGTTGAAGGCATTACTTGAAGTTGAATTCTACTCACACGCGTTGTTGGAGGCTATCTCCAACCTCTTGACGACATTGGAAGACAAATCCAGCCTTATAAAGTCGTGAGAAGCTGGATTTAGCCTCTTCGGAAGTTTTGGAAGTGAAAATAAAAAGAAAAAGAAAATTAAAAAGGTTCAAAATACCCTTTAATAAAAATTGAAATGTGAACTCTATCCTCTCCATCAATTTATTAGGGAAAATTAAAGGGATGAGCATTAAGGTTGCGTTTTCAATTGAAATTTAAAGGGATGAGCACTAAGGTTGCATTTTCGATAAGTGCATTAGTTAAACCTAGGGTTGTCGTTGTAATTCCCTTATGTTTTTTTACATGTTTTTATATCCTTATCAGCGAAAAGTTTACATTAGCACCAACAAAAAGGTTTCCATTTTATTTTATTTCATTTTTTAAATTGCAAATAAACATACAAATTGTTTTAGAAATAACTTTTAACCACTGATTAGGAACCCCACCCCAACGCTTTAATCAGTTAGACTGGGACTCGGGGCCTTCATCGGTTTAACCGACAAAGGTAGAAAACCTGTCCTCAAAATTACAAACACCCCCTGCTCCTTCCAATCACTCCCTCTCACATTCCTGCACTTTCTCCCTCATTCCGGTGAATTTTAGTGACTAAAATCACTCTGGAACCCTCCATTGGCCTCACTGACATCTCCCCACCGAAAACCCCAACACCCCCGACCTTAATTGCTCGCCAATCGTCGTCAGCCACCCTTAGGGTTTCGCAATTTTACTTTTTTTTGGTTCGTTCTTGATGCTGAAAATCACCCCGACCCCTCCATTTGCCTCATCGGCATCTTCCCACCAAAAACCCCATCATTCTGAAGGCCAATTGGCCGCCAATCGTCACTTGTTTATAGGGGTGTTTTTTATTGGATTTCAAACCTAAATGGACTAATGTGTATTTACCAGAGATGTGTATGTTAGATTTTAAACCTACAGAATAGACGGTTAAACCCTTGATCAAACCGGTTAGACAGGTTAAACCGTGACCTGATCATCTGACCTAGTTGTCAAACAGGCCAGGTTCCTAATCATTGCTTTTAACATTAAATAACCTCATCTAAATAGGGATTTATAAAAATGATCTAAATTAAATCTATTTCTATGTTTACCTTATTTCTATCTTCTATCAAATTAAGCAAATCTATATTTACTAAATTAAAACAAAACGTTAAAAAGAAAATAATAAACAGGGAAGTAGTTTCCAATTAGAGTGGTTGACAGAAAAGGAGGTAGCACTACCACCTGGGTTGAAATTTATGGGTAATTAACTGGCCATCCAACAACTAAGGTAACTAACCCTTACTATATATAACGTCTCTCAACAAACAACTCTAACATTCTATTATGTATCTTAGTCAATCAATTAATTTTTTTTTAAATTAATACCATCATATCATTTTAATTCCTATAAATTAATTCTATATAAGATACTGACTCATGCGTCTGCATTATTCATAAATAAATAAAAAATACACTAATTTGTATTTTCTGTTTCACGGGTCCGACTCAGTCTCAGCAAAAGCCATAAAGCTCCTCCAACAACAGACCGGACCACTTCACTTTTTTTTTTTTTTTAAATATTCCATTAACTGAATTATTATTAATAATTAAAAAAAACCCAAAATATATAACAGAAATATAAAATATAGAAAAATGTGATGGTGCCGGTAATGTAACGGTACCCCAAGACCAGCAATAAAAAACAAGCCACGCTTACCTGTTCTTACCTCAATAACTCAGAGGTCAGAGCACAGCTCAACAGCAGCTCGCTCTCTCGCTCTCTCTCTCTCTCTCTCTCTCTCTCTCTCTCAGCCATGCATAGACAGTCTCTAGGCTCGCCGGTTTCCAAGCTCCACAGCCATGGTGGTGGAGTTCCTAAAGAAGATTCTCGTGTAACTGAACTCGTTTCTCCATCTTCTTCTTCGTTCACCGACGACGACCAAAGCAAGACGACGAAGCCTCGCCGCTTCTCGCTCTCACCGCCGCCTTCCTCATTGTCATCTCACTCTAAATCTGAAAATCTCGTTCACCTCATTCCTCTTCTCACTCTCTTTTGCTTTCTTGTCCTCTATCTCTCCTCTCACTCTCCCTCTCAATCAGGTAATTTTTGTTTTGTCAATCGACGGCTTCGTTTTAATTAACTGAAGTTTTGTTTGATTTTTTTTTTTTTTTTTGGTTGTTGCTGTTGTGTTTCAGATTTGGCTCAGTTTAACGGATTCAAGCGGCTTTCAACGCACACAGGTATAAATATAATGCAGGATCAATTCAGCTTCATTTTTGGTTTCTGAAAGTATTTTTATTGTTTTCGTTAATTTATTTATCTGTTTTCTGATTGTAGATTCCAGTGAAATGGAAGATGTCAGCCGATATGTTGAGCTGCGGAGAGGCGATTTTTTGGCGATTGGAAGTCTGAGAAACTTACAAGAGATTGAAAAGCATGCTCCAAAATATCGCCCCCACCGAAAAATCGCCGATTTTTAATGCACATTTCCTGGTTCATAATCTATCCCTTTGCCTTGCTGGCTTGCTCCAGCTCCTTCTTATCACTCTCGCACGTGTGCTTACGTCTGACTATTTTTTTCACGTGTGAAATAATATGAATTCATTTGTTAGGAAACCATTTCGCTCAATTTTATGGCGCTTGTTGAACTGTTTTTTTGTGTAAATTTTGTGGAGAGAAAGGAAATAAATAAAAATAATGAACATAATTTGTTAATAATTTAATGTTAACGTGCGCTTGAGAGGGAGGTGGCGTAAGTTAGCGGTAGTGATTGGAATCCAGCTGGATGTTCCGACCGTTAGTTACTGCAACCTCGAGTTCGGAAGACAGCTGGAATGATGTGGTGGTGGTGGAACAGAGCGCATTAACAACTCTTAAAACTCTCCTCTGAGACTAATCTAACAGTCAGATGTAGGCTCGTTTGGTGATGCCTCCAGAGTCCAATTACACGTGTAATTTATAGTATTGCATTTTTAATTTAAGATAATTAAAGTTGTTTTGCATTATCATATTTTATTTTCCATGTTGATTATTCGTGAATAAAATAATTTTAATTTTTTTAATTTAAGAAGTACAAACGTGAATCTGCCACCATAAATTGTACCTAAATGCCTTGTTCAGTTCTGTCTGACGAGTAATTATTTAGTATTAAATCCCTTTATTAATTATGGTAATTATTGTTATTGGAAGTCAAAAGTTTCAGGTTTTGGAACAAGGTAACTTTATGGTAATTGGTGAAGAGAAATTTTCAACGTTTTGATTCTTTGAATGAATTGATTAACAAGTAATATATTAAAAAAAAAAAAAATAATTTTTTAATTTCACGAGAATTATATACATTGTTTTCCCTTATATGCATGTACACGTGTCGAAATCTGAACGCAGTACTAAAGACAACGCGATGACATAAAAAGTGTCGGTCACGGTGGAATCTTTAACCTCGGGTTCTCATTGTTTTTGACTTTTGACAGCGAATGATCAGACCACTGTAATTCCATGATGATAATCACATGCCACGACATTGTGACAGGTGTCATTATAGCCCACTACATGTATCATGATTTAAGTGGAACTTTTATTCATTGGACCCACCACAAAATATGACATATGCAGTAGGTCCAACGGAAATAAGAAAAAGAAAAAGTGTTTTCTAAAGGCGATGACGATAGATGCTGATGTACTGTATCATGTCCATTATTGACCTTCCGTTGAGATGAGGTGCGTGTGATGGACGGTGTGTGATTGGGTTTGAAAGTTTATAACTTAGCTTGTAAGGTGTAGATGGAAGAATAATTTTTAATGTAGTAAATAATTGAGCATATAATTAATGATTGTGGATCCATCCATCAAAATAATGATGATGATCATCATGATTAATCCAAGCCAAACTAATATGCCACCTCACACTTTCCTTTTCACAAATTAATTTGATGGTTTTGGATGACGATTTCGTGGGCTCCTCCATCACGAGTGGAGCTTAGCTTAACGACATCTTCTCGTGGTTTGTTTGATGCTCATAAAACATGTTATACCCTTGGTAAATTTCATTTCCTAACCTAAATTTAATAAATCAACAAGTAAGTAGCCAAGGTGTTCGGTTCCGAGTATTCTACATTTTTTAAAGAAATCAGAACTAGAACTAACGGTCCCTTGAAATTTAAAACTGAAACTAGAACCGACGGTTCTAGTTCCTAGTTACCCAGAACCAGAATCTGTAACAATGGTTTCGGTTCTGGGTATCCTGTAAAATTACATGACCCCCCAAAAGTTTTTAAAATGGCAAAAAAAAAAAAATCCTTAAAAACTTACAAATACCCCTCACCTGGTATTTGTTAACAAAAATAAAATTACAAATTACAAATTACATTACTTTGTAAAAATAGATTCTCAAAAGTCAAACAAACTTATTTTAAATGTTATGAAATATAAATATAAATGTATTATTTTCTACAAAAGTTTTTTTTAACCCCCTACTATTTAATTTTATTTTATATTAGTCTCAGTTCCTGGTTCCGATTCCAAAAATTTGAAACCGGAACCTACCAGTAGATGGTCGGTTCCGGGTAGGAACCAGAACCAAACCTTAGGTACCTGCCAGTTCCAGTTCTAATAATCGGTTTTTTTTAACACCCCTACCAGCAACTGCATTAGGGTATAAGTGATAATAGCTAGAGGATAAGGTTGATAATACTAGTAGTAATGTATTTGATAATTTGACTATTTGGGAGTGTTTCTGGATAAACACTTTCTATTCAAATAATTTAAAGGCTTTCTACAAAATTATGGAAATCGTTTTGTCAAAAAATATTTATCAATCATTTATACATATATTTTAAAAAAAACAAAAAACACTTTAAATAAGAGTGTTATCTGGAAGAGTATATACCAAATTCGTCTACAAAAATACATATAAAGAGCTTAATTAATCCCAAAAACCAGTTGTGTTCAAAATTTCAACCAAAGAAGATTAACTTATAATAATTTTAATAATTATTTAAAAACGTTTCAACATGTACTAAAAATGTGTTTGACAAGTAATCCTCTATCATGGGCTCCCACAAGCTTATAAAAATAATTAAAATTACTAAGTGATTTACAGAATGTTGTATTATTAGGAATCTTATATTAATGGAAAGATAGATTACCTTGAAGATTGTTGAAAATATTTAAGAAAATGTATTTGATTGGTTGAAATAAATTAGTGGGTATTTTATTTAAATTACTAAATTGTCCTCATATTAAATATTATTATTTAGATTATTACATAACCCCATATATTTAAAACTTAACAGAAACAACCCCATAATAAAAGTTTCAAAAATCAACGAATGCATTCCCACCAACCTAACCACTGCCAATCGCCGGCACCCGATAACCCAATGGCCTTTGTGCATTGCTTTGGCCATTTCCGGCCATTGATTTGGCCAGAATGGCTAGTTTGTGACAAATTTGGCCAAAAAACAACCAAATTAATTTGGTCATTTTTTACCTGAATAGACTTGGCCATTTCTAGCCAGATCTATGGCTATCTGACCCTTTTTTGACATCAATATGGCCAGAAACGACCATATCGGAGACTCCTAGCCGCGACCGATGGTGGTTGGCTAGCTGTCAACGGTGGTGGCTATGTGGCAGTGATGATTTGCAATTTGTTTTAAATATAAGGACATTATTATCCAAAAACTTAATTAAACAGGGGTAAAATTGTAATACCGAATTAATGTAATTTTTTTTTTTTTAAACAAGAGCATTATTGTTCAAAAACTTTATTAATAAGGAATAAAATTGTAACAAAACTAAGATTACCATGTAATCTTAAAATACTTAAGAAAATGAAGATAATCATATTACCTCTTATACTATCAACAATAATTACTATTAGTTTTGAAAGATTACAGGAATCTTATATTACTTGACAACCAAACTTGATAATCAAGTAATATAAGATGATATTATCTCAGTAATTCAACATTACTTCCAACCAAATACACCCTAAAAGATATTCAAAATTCCTATTTTATTAAACTTATTTATTCAGAAACAGATATACTTATTAATTAAGAAATGTTTTGCATTTTTCATGATTAGCTATTATTAAATCTTTTACAACCTTAATACTCACCCTAACACATCCTTTAGCAATAATAATTTTTGGAATATATAAAATGGCCGAACTTTGCTGGGTTTCTACAGTAAAACATTGCGGTATTTAATGACACCGTCAAAACGGTTGCATAGATCGCTGATTGGTGGTGAGTGCAACTATGTCGGCGGTGCCAACTAAGTTAATTCAAAGATATTTTATTAAATTAACCTTTGTAAAAACTGTAGTTGAATTCTAGTAGCTAAAATAAATCTACTTTTAGATTCATTTTATAAAACAAATCATTTCATAAACCAGCTTGTTATATAATTACTTTTTAAATTAGATTAAACTTCATATCCAAGTGGTATTAAAGATTGTTTAAAGCAAAGTCTAAACCTAATCTTTTGGTGCTTTATTTTGTACATATGCTTCTTTATAAAGACATATTGAATAAAATTTCTAAAAAGATATATATATATAAATGGTATCAAGCATCAAGCAAATCTTTTGTCCGACAAGAAAGCTTTTACTTTCTATTGGAGAAATTTTTTAATAAGATAATTATTTCAGTAAATAAAAAATACATCATCACAAAATTTAATAATTGGAGATAAACTAAAATAAATACTATTGATTATTAAATTGCAAATTGTGATATATAATGGTAATAGATAAAAAGGGTTTGATTTTTTTTTTTTTTTTTTTAACTGTAACCCAATGTTGATAAATAGAGTTAAAAATAAAATCATCCACGAAGTCAGAAAGTTTGCGACAACACCCCTGAAATCACGATTTGATTGAGATTATGTAACGAAAATATCTCAAAAAATTTCTTTAAAAAATAAACACTTTTTTTAACGCAAAAGACTAATCATGTTTAACAAAAGGAATTACTTGTGCTGTAAATCCCCAGGAAAATTTTATCCAATAAAAAATTAATAAATAAAGCAATAATTATTTTGGGAAAAAAGTTTTTCTCTTTTACATTTCCCCCCTTCATTTATCGTACAAATATTCTAAGGTGAAGAGTGAAGACCTGAAAAGATCTGGACAAAAGCATTCCTAGAGTCCCACATGCACATGAATATTACAGCAAAGTAGAAAGGAAATTATCAAAGCAGAAAGGAAATTATCATGTCAGGATCATAGAATCTCGAGAGAAGAATTCACATACCATGATAATTTTGGTACTTGGATGACGTGGCATACCCTTTCCATGTTTTTTCCTGCAATTCAAAACCATGATAATTCATAGGCTGGGACTATTGAAAGTATCCAGAAACTAGAAATATTTAGTGAAAATACCATCTCCAATTTTTTGTTCAAAGTGTCTGCCGTGAGAAAGTTTCCAAGCAGTGCTATCTGCATGAGTTATATGTTTCTGTTTAATCAGAGGGAGACAGATAGATATGAGAAAACCCTGCATTCAATATTTTCAGTACCTTTTCACCCAGTATGACTGGTGGAAGTACCTTGTAAGGACATGTGCCGCAGCGAAAAGCGTCTCCTAGTCCACACTACAAAGTGAATAAATTTATCAAACTCAAGCTACCGGAAATATGCTGCATAATATAAGAATTTAGGCAAATCTAATACTTCCAAGATTGTGAGAAAGATGACGAATGATGTTCTAAAACTCTGGTAATTTTAACACTTCTAAATGCTCCTAGGATACTGAATGACAAATGATGCTGATAGAAACCCACTCCAACAACTCAAACAATTGGGTTAGGCAATGCGTCTTTCTTGGACTTGGGTAGAACTTTTCTTGAAAAATCAGCTTGCTAAGAGAGGGTGCTCAAGCCTTTTATAATCCACATGCCCACTCTTTTCCCTTTCAATGTAAGATCTTAACATTCCACCATGCTTCCACAACCAACATCTACGTTGGTCTTTTTACCCCGTCAGCCTTTGTTGGGGTAGCAACTCGGGCCCAAGGTCAGCATGCCACGTATGCGACGCCCATGGGCACAGGATCATGCTCTGATACAAATTGATAGAAACCAACTTTAACAACTCAAACAATTGGGCTGGGCAATGAGTCTTTTATGGGCTTGGGTAGAATTTTCCTTGCAAAACCGGCTTGCTAGGAAAGGATGCTCAAGCCTTTATAACCCACATGTCCACCATTTTTCCCTTCCTCCGATACTCCATTAAGGCTGAAATAACGCTCCACTTGAAGATCTATCATGAGAGTGGGATATCCAAGATTGAATCTCGACCATCAACTCTCGGATGGTGCCCATTTCAACTCCCATTACTCAAACAATTGGACTGGACGCCTTTTGTAGGCTTAGGTAGAACTCTTCTTGGAAAACCGGCTTACCAAGGGAGGGTGCCCAAGCCCTTAATATCCCACATGCCTATCATTTTCCCTTCCAATGTGGGATCCTAGCAGATGCTTTGTGATAACCTAAGAACAGCACAGCCAAAGATAAAATCAACGACTAATATTTTTGAATCATTTCTTTTGCATGAGTTATCACTTGAATGAAACCCTGCTAAACAAACAAGCCCGTTTTGTACTTCATCTGGACCCAACAATATGAGAAGTGAGAACACTATGAATCTACGGTAATTCCCATGAAACCTCTCGGGTTCATTTAGGCTTTTGAAAACTGTTGGGTGTTGGTAAGATTTCACGAAAACTCAGGGGAGGTNTTTTGAAAAATTGGTTTGCTAAGAGAGGGTGCCCAAGCCCTTTATAATCCACATGCCCACCATTTTCCTTTTCAATGTAGGATCCTAACATTCCACCACGCTTCCGCAACCGACGTCCACGTTGACCTTTTTTGGGGTAGCAACCCAGGCCCAAGGTTAGCATGCCATGTACGCGATGTCCCGTGGGTACAGGATCATGCTCTGATATAAATTGATAGAAACTCACTTTAACAACTCAAACAATTGGGTTGGACAATGAGTCTTTCATGGGCTTCGATAGAACTTTGCTTGCAAAACCGGCTTGCCAAGGGAGGGTGCCCAAGCCCTTTATAACCCACATGCCCACCCTTTTTCCCTTCCTCGGATACTCCATTAAGGCTAAAATAACGCTCCACTTTGAAGATCCATCCGTACGGGCCTTCGCCTCTCCACTTTGAAGATCCATCCGTATGGGTCTTCGCCAGAGAATATCAGCATTTCCAGTTTTTGTCCACCAACTTTGCTCCGATTCTGGCCACTGTTTCCAGACCCACCTGCACTGTTTGGATGTTCTCCTTCATGAGAGTGGATATTTCCCGACGAATGAATTTCTCTCCTACTAGCTTCTTCTTCGTCTTTCCTTCGTATCCAAGATTGAATCTCGACCATCAACTCTCAGATGGTGCCCATTTCAACGCCCATTACTCAAACAATTGGGCTGGGCAATGGGCTTTTTATGGGTTTGAGTAGAACTCTCCTTGAAAAACCAGCTTACCAAAGGAGGGTGTCCAAGCCCTTTATGTCCCACATGCCCATCCTTTTCCCTTCCAATGTGAGATCCTAGCAGATGCCTTATGATATCCTGAGAACAGCACAGCCAAAGACAAAATCAATGACTAATATTTTTGAATCATTTCTTTTGCATGAGTTTTCACTTGAATGAAACCCTGCTAAACAAACAAGCTCGTTTTGTACTTCATCTGGACCCAACAATATGAGAAGTGAGAACACTCTGAATCTACGGTAATTCCCATGAAACCTCTCAGGTTCATTTAGGCTTTTGAAAACTGTTGGGTGTTGGTAAGATTTCACGAAAACTCAGGGGATGTCTCGTGAATTAACCTGAATTCTATGCTGGAGTGATCATTTGAGGTTCACCATAACACAATTGGGTAATTATGGAAATTCATTAAGTTTTTGGTTTCTTTTATTTACTTCAAATAAAGTTTAAAAAAACTTAAAGATTTACACTTACAACATAGAAATATATGAGAACCAACCTGGGTACCTAGAGATTCCAGTGAGAGGAAACTTAATAATCAATAACCAAATAAAAGTTCATAAAAATACATACATTACCACATGCTGATTGAGGATTGTTCAGCTGATCCCTGGAGAGTCCTAATTTCTGTACTATCTCCTCAGCCTCAGCTCTCCCACAAGTTCAATTTTTGCAAGCTTTCCTTGTGCTTCCAACTTCACAATCACTAAGTGCACAAACAATTTATTCAATGAATGGTACATAATTTACTTGCAAATTTCACACAAAAAGAAAGTTCACAAATCAGAAATTTTGATTTTTGCTATCTTACTAGATGGGAGCTGGGGTTTCTTCAAATCCTCTTCCGTTAAGAGGGCTTCTTCATCAATCAAATCATAGTTATCATTGATCTGAACTTTGGACAAACTTTTAGGGGCCTTCTTTATTGGAAAGGATGATCCAATTTTCCGAGAAGGTTTCTTACCCTTAACCTATGAGAAAAGAGGGAATATAATTTCAAATTGTAATTTGTAAAATAAATTATTCAAATAATCATACTCTCAGCCAAATGATAGAAACGATGGCAAAGTTTTGATATCCTGATATTCATCTTGTTGATGGAACTATGGGAAGTTGGAACCTGGTGCAATGCTTCCCAAGTTCATCAGTATGATAAACAGTATATCAAACAACAAATTCTTAACATTGTACACAAAGTCAATGGTAGAGATTTGCACACACCAACTAACATTTTTGTCTTAACATCTTGAACAAGAGAACAACACAAAAGGAAACTAAAGCATACAAATAAATTATCTTGGGTTAACAAGAAAAAAAATAAACGGAGTCCATTGATTGAGCAGTAATGTCACTATTTTTTTATTCAAACAATTGAAGTATACAAGTAAAAGTTGAGAAAACATTATAATAGTTAAAATAGAGAAGGTGCCCATCTCTTCAAACGGAGAATGTCTGTCAATCCTTTTCTTGTCAATTTAATCCTTAACCAGTAAGGACTCTTTTGGATATTCGATTACAAACAGAACTTCACAAAGCAGAGGGAAAATATAATGTCATTAATAACATCAGGTGAAAAAGAAACTCATCCCAAAAGATTGACCAACGTCAGGTGGTGCAAGTGATTTTAGTTGAAGACATTATGATTATGTGTCTAGAAATCCTACTAACAATAACTTGTGCTCAAGAACAGAGACTGCCTGTGAGAAAGTCCATATGAGATTGCCAAGAGATCAATGAAAAAAACACTGCAGAACATTTACCTTAGCTGCATCCTCTTTATCACATTTTATGTTCTTGTAAACCACAGTTATCCCACCAGGTTTTAGTACTCTTGAAATTTCTTCAAACAACTTATCAGGAGGAAATTCAAGTGATCTACAGCTGGAAATGACAATGTTTATACAGGTAGACTCCACTGGTAGCTGACCTACATAAGATGAACAAATGTAATACCTGGATGTGAGCAATAAACTACCATATAAAAATCGAACAAGGAAAGAAGGAAATTACGCAGAAAAATCCTGAGAATACGGGATCTTTTTATTCAATTAACATACTTGATTCATTTAAGAGCTAGTGGAAGTCTAAGCCACTGGTTGATAACTAAATGATTCACCAACGATTTTGCCCCAATGACAGATATCAAATCTTGAACTGGAAATGAAACAATAATAATTTTCATTGGGGAGAAAGAAAGTAAGAAGCTTAAAGGCAACAAAGCACAAAGGTAAATGGTTCCTCAATAATACATACATGATGTCATTCAACAAAAACATGACACGCTACAAAGAGATATCAAAAAGAGAACGCTTGAAAGACCACACAGCAGTGCAACACAACAATATTGTGACCGAAAGGAATTGAATTAAAATGAACAAAGTGAAACCTAGCAGAGGACTAGTAATATTAGTTAGAGAAGATACTTGAGTGATGATTTGGGGGTCACATTGTTCAACTGCTTCATTACTGATCTCCCTAATTACATTTAATTACATTTAGAACTTCACTCACTGGCAGGATCTCATCTTCTGTCAAAGCCAGCACATCTGTCTTCATTGCTCTTTTATCCTACAAAAGAATAGTATTAGCTACTCTAAAAATGTAATTGAACGTAGCACTATATATCACCATGTGACTTTAAAAGCAAATGATTTCCTTCTAAGGTGCAATCAGGTAGTTTTGCTCTACACCACCACACTTAGCTACACAATTCCTTCCTGCTATCTTGTGGAGAAACAAATCTCTGTTCCGACTAGCAAACATATTCGAAGGAAAAAGCAAAAGCTTACCTTTTGAGCCCAATGTTTGACCATTTAGAAGTGAAAAAGCATAATAAATAAACTTTTTTGAGCCAAAGAACAAAACTCTAGCCACCAAGTTGCAAGAAATTTGTAATCTGTTTGTAAAGCTAGAAAGTATAAATGAAAAATCACCTGTTCTTCAGGGATCTCGGAGATACAAGACAGAATGAGGATGCATTCTCCCAGAGAAAAACCCTATAGTCAAAGGTTTGAGAAAGTTTTACTTTAAAGAGGGTGATTGGTGCTGTGATGGAAACAAAAGATTTCCACGTGAATTGAATGGAAAAAAACAAAACATGAATCCATAGCTTTCTCCACCTGTGATTCTCCCATTCATTCAATTAGTGACTCATATGAACCAAGTAGGTAATTTGCCCCTACCTTCAGGTTTTGGTTCAGTGGGTAGTAAATTTTGTGGCTTTACTTTAAGGTGTTCCAAATTCATTTCTAAAACTTTTCGGTATTGGCAAACCCCCATCAGTCCCCCTCACATGGAGAGTGTTATTAAGGGTTCATGCAGTCATCCTCAATCAAATACCTCTCCTCACCAATCATTTTCTTTATCTAAGGTACCTAACCCCTTAAGACCACAATAATGATCCCTTAACTCCTTAACTCCATAAGAAAAAAATTGAATAACAAAAAAACAAAAAAACATACTGAAGAGATTTGTTAGGTCACCTGATGTACAAGATGTGAGATTAATGAGGAGGACTGAGACGGAAAGGGCTTTCAGAGATCAGTCACACTGATGAGCAAAACTCAGATAAAGAGTAAACATGCTGGATAGCAATCATTCGCTTTCTAGAGATCTTAGAAACAAAACCTTCAAGATTAAATGGGTTCCACTAATCAGTTGAGAGGATAGTGTTTGCAAGGGGGAATTGGATGGAGAAAGGAACCTAAATTGTTTTCAATAGCAAATAGAAGTCAACAACACTGAATATTTACGAGGATATACTATGAACACAGTAAGTAACAATACAAAGAAACATCCTATCAAAAAAAAAAAAAAAAATCAAACAAACAACGTCCCTTGTCAAAACTCTAAATATTTGCAAAGGTAATAAATAATAACCATAAGGAAGAGAATGAGTCAATGAACATATATAAGAGAGACGGAAAAACGTTTTCTAAGTGTCTTCTCAAGATAAATCCACTAACTCATTGCATCGCAAGCCTTCAAACAGCTCTTTTCCGAACACTCAGACTTGAAATTTCTCCTTTTCAACTCACAAACTTGAAAGAAACTCAGAATATTCTATAACACCTAAAATAAATACCATCCATTGAGAAGGTCCATGTAACAATTTAAAAACAAAAGGAATCTGTCTCGCCAAACTAAACCTAGGTTTATCGAAGAACTTGGTTCATCTGGACCCTATATTTAATTTTCAATTCTTACTCTTAACATTTAACAACAGCTAATTAAAGTTTAATTTCAAGAACATTTGTGCTACACATTCCACTATACCAGTACGAGACAGAGTTAAACAGAATACGTTTTATCAAGTATTGAAGTGTGCAAAAAGAACAGCTACAAACAAAATGCAGAAAAACAGATGAAATTGTGCAGAGACTAGAGCTAAGAACTTAATGTAAATACTTGAAATTAAATTAAAAGTAAGGCTTATTAACTCAGCCATAGAGAAATTTACCTTTGAAATTGATGGAGGGAATGTCTAAAGAGAAGACTCTGAAAGAGAGAATTATTTGTTATGTTTAAATTTTAAATTTAATGGAGAAAGAGGGTGACGTGGATGAACCTGACAACTGGAGACAAATTACATGTTGACGTGGCTGCCAAAAGTTAACAAAGTGCGCTTGCAGGAGATGTTCACGTGGAGTTCGGTGAGCTAGAGCGTGGGAACACGTAGATGTTGTTCTTAAGCGACACGTTTTAAGTGCCTATATGGAACTTCAGAAAATATGTATAGCAAGTAATGAGGTTTGGTTGGCTTCAAATTTTAATTATTACTCTAATCCAATGTTTTAAAAATTAAATACTGTTTATTTAATAACATATAATCAACACAGATTTTTGACACAAATTCATTTTTTTTTTTTTTGTAACCAAAATGTTCAAGCCAATTTACACGCATCTCGACTAATCTTTGAGTAAATCACAGATGTTCATATAGAGAATTGAATTTAAAACTGTGCATTTATTTACACAATCCCCAATTTGTCGTAATCATCTGGACTACTCGCGGATGAGTTAAATTCATAGTCACTGATTCATGGTAATCCAATAGTTAAAAAACTGTTTTAGTTAACATTAAAAATAACTAATTCTAACTTTTCATTAAAATTCATTGGGTAACATTAGATCAAAGGCTAAGAATTTCAGTTCAAAACTGGTTTTTCCTTAGAACCAATTTGGTTCCAGTTTAGGGATTGGAAAACCAGTTCGGTTAAAAAAAAAAGGGTATTCGGACCGATTAACCGGTTTTGAACACCCCTACCTTTGAGAATAGCATGCCTGAGAAAAATATTTTATGAACAATCAAATTTAAGTAATTTATTGACTATTTCTTAAAAAAAAAAAAAAATTCTTAAAAAATTTAAGTAATAGAGATTAATTGTAATAAGGATAGATTTTATTTTTTATTTGAATTTTAGAATAGTATATTTATTTACCTAATTAAAAACTTACAGTTTTATTTTTTAAAAGGAAATAGAATTAAAAATGATAATGGGCATTATCAATTTGCATTAAAAACTTATTTTTCTTAATAATTTCAGGATATACAAGGATTTGGATTTAAAATTTTTGTCGTTTCATAGACAGAGAGCCAGCTCAAGCGAAATTTAGGCTTGAAAATTGTAAAATTAGATCTTTTATATTTAATAAAATAATAATTGAACTTTTATATGAATTAAAACGAATTTTATTATTTCCTCTAATGCCTCTTAATTAAAATATTATTTAATGTGATATCATTTAATTGTATATCCTTGTATATCAAATTTACATTAAAACTTAGGTTTTATTTTTCTTTCACGAGGATATGCAAGGATTTAGATTTGAAGTTTTAGCCTTTTAATAGATATATATAGACTGCCCAAAACAAATTTTAGGCCTAAGGGAGAAAATTGTAATGTTAGATCTTTTATATTAAAAAAAAAAAAAACTATTTTTTTTATATAAATTTATATTATTTATATTAGATATATAATAACATACCCGGTAATTAGAAAAGAAAAAACTATATTGAATTTTAAATTATGATAGGGAAGTTGAACTAATTTTCTTTTCTAATTCAGGTTTCCTTTATACCTCTAATTTTATTTTATTTTTAAACAATATTAAGAGAGTAAATGAATAAGAAAAATATTGAAACACAGAATTGACTTTTAATTTGAACAATGGAAAAAAAAAAAAAAAAAGATAACGTTACAAAACATTAAGGTTAACCATAAATATAAAATTGGAAAGTATATTCATTAAATGAAAATATTAACGTCTGAAGAAAAGAGGATAAATATTCAATTAAATGATATCAAAATAAATAATATTTTTGTTAAGAGACGTTAAAGGAAATATTAAAATTTATTTTATCCTTCATAACGTCTACTCCCTTATATATATGGCACTTACATTTAAATAATAAGATGGTACTGTAAATAATATAATAATTAAGTACATATACAAAAACAACATATATAAACCTAAAATAACCATGGATTAGCTGAAGGTTATTGCGATTAAGGACTAAATTAGAATTAATGATGAATATGGATGAACCATTATTTTAATAATGATTAATTTGTAAGGGTAAAAGTTGTTTTTAATTTTAATTTTTGTGTTTTTAGGACCATATTAGGGTTTGATTGTGTTTTTAAGTATTTGGTTGACTTTATAAATACAAGTAAATAATGTTTAATATCTCGAAGAGACATTGTTAGTTTCTGAAATCAAGATAGGGTTTTTAACTAACCCCTGGGTGGTCAAGTATTTCGATAGGGACTCTTGAGTTCGTCTCTCTTCTCGGGTGCTAATAGGAGTGACTATTAAAACTCTTACCTTGTTAGTAGTTCTAAGATCCTAAGGGATTAATTGAGATACGTGTAAACAGGCTCAAATACTCCAGTCATTGAAAAAAAAAAAAAAAGTTCTACTTTAGCTCGCAAAAATTAGGGGGAAGAAATTCATGTATATTTAACCTTGGAAAAAAATATTTGAGATTCAAAACACGAAGAATCTAATATATCTATATTTTCAATAATTTCATTGTAATAAATCTATAATTAAACAAACCATTCCGAACAAATATCATAAACATCACATGAAATTAAATTGTGAGAAATTATTTTATCAATTAATTGATTATAAAATGCGAAGTATAAGAATTGGCAAGGATTTCAACCAAAATATTCATAAAAAGATTACTTTTATTATGTGATGAATAAACATCTTAATTTTGGAGGGTTGAGAATATTAATTACAATAACACGTGCCACTCTTTATACAACGACATGGAGGAACACAAGCGGGGTCACACAGGCTGATTTGAGCAGTTCCTTGGGAAAGAAGATCACCACAAATGCAAATGCCATCGGTACATAAACGTTCCCCAATTATACATTTTATAGTTTGCAATCATCGTCACTAGAGCACTTCAACACTCGTTCATCTCCTTCTGCCATTGATAGTTGTATATCTACAAACCATCAAATTTATTTGTAAATAATCAATAATAAAGAATTCACATCGTAAAAAAATAAAATAAAATAAAAGATTTGTCTTGACTAACAAGATGAAACGATCAAGAATATAAAGACCAACTTTAGTGAAGACTTCTGCATCTTTTGAGAACTTCTAATTAGCAATAAAATACTTGAGCCAAAAGAACTTGACAATATTTACAATAGAGGTGGACATTTGGGACTGGACCCAAAAAGCCAACCCAAAAACACGAGCCTAGGACCAGCCTCACAAGGACCGATCCTAGGGGATCCGATCCTAAAACCTAGCCCAAATCGTGGAGGAGAGCCCGGGCCCAAACTCTTTTTTTGTTTTTTTAAATGCCACTTGACAAATTACCAAAACCCCCTTTTTTTGCAAATTTACATAAATATGGGGGCTAAATTGATATTAAAAAAAATATTGCATTGAGCAGCCAATGGTTGACTGACCGTTGGCTACTCAATACAAAGGTCAGTCAACCATTGGCTGCTCAATGCAATATTTTTTTAATATCAATTTAGCCCCCATATTTAGGTAATTTGAAAAAAAGGGGGTTTTGGTAATTTGTCAAGTGGCATTTAAAAAAACAAAAAAAAAGTTTGAGCCATAAAAACCCTCTCCCCCAAACGTCAACTATAAAAGCCCTCCTATATTTCACATTTTCTTCACAACTCAACCCTCAATCTATTCTCTTCTCTCAATCTCTCTATTCCAATTCTCAAATTCTCTTCAATTCAATTTATATTTACATTTATTCATATTATTATTTATATTATTCCATTTTTTCCATTTTTCAATTTCATCTATTATTCATATTATTATTCAATTTCTTCATTTTAATTATTTATTATTTCATTATAAATTCATAATAGATTCCTGAAATTATGCATTCAGAGGATCATCCCCAAATCAGTTTTATGTTCCATCCACCAAAGAAATGGAAGGGTTTGATCCATTTTCACAACTCCAAACGGTCGGGACTGGGTCTAGCCAAACACAAGTGAGCTGTGACTCCACTGCCCAACCATCAAAGATGGCAATGTTCGAGGTATGACAATTCTTCACCAAATCGAAATGGCCAAAGCTAAATGGGTTGGGGGAAGAGACGTGTTGGGAATGCAATTTTTGTTCAATTGTTATTGACATTGAGAACAAGACTTCGACGATGCAGCGACACTTAGAGAAGAAGCACCTCCAACAAATGCAGCAGTCTCGCCAGTCCGATTCAGGTTCAAGTACCACACCAGTTAGGCAAATTCGAATTCAATTTAATTTTGATCCACAATCCTCAACTCTCTCAACATGGAATTACAATGCATTCATAGCATGAGAAGAAATACAAACTCTTCTATTTTTATTATTTGAAAATCCTTATTTTGTTCAAATGATTAAAATTGCTTTTTGTCCAGTATTTATCCCTTTTAGTAGAGCTCCAACTAAAAGGGACATAAAAAACCTTTATGATAAAATAAAAAATCAACTTAAAAATGAATTTCAAAATTTTAGGAATATATCTATTGCACTTACTTTAGATATACGGGCTGCTAGATCAAAAACAGATTTTTTGAGTGTCACAATACATTATCTAGATCATGGTTGGCATTTACAATAAAAATTGATAGGTTTTAAAGCATTATATGAAAAATATAGTGCTGAAATTATTTATTTTACAATTATTGAAGTTTTGCAAGAATATTTATTATCTGAGAGAGTTGTGGGGCTAATGCTTGATAATGCAGCTGCTAACACCTCGACAATTTCTTTATTTGAAAAGAGATTGGATTCGCATGGTGAAGACAAATTTTTTCACCAAAGATGTGCTTGCCACGTCTTCAATGTAATTGTTAAAGTAAGTTTAAAAGCTATACATTTGAGGATTGAAAGGGTACGTGCAACTATCGGATTCATCGCTGGTAGCAATTCAAGATGGACTGAATTCTGCAAATATTATTGCCAAGAGGGTCCACTGATTCAACCAAAGAAGTTATGTATGGATATGCCTATCCGTTGGAACTCCACGTACCTGATATTGGAAAAAGCTATACTAACCGTAAGACAAATTACAGAGTTCGTCAACCAGAAGAACTATTTGAAAGAAGTTGTCAACAAATCCGATTGGACGGTTTATGAACTATTTTTTTCGTTTCTTAAATTTTTTTTACGATTCCACTAATTTATTAAGTGATATTTATTATCCTACTACTAACGTAGCGTTAGATGTTTTACTTCGAATTTCTACAACTTTTGCTACATATAGATATAATGAAGATTTGCTCGACATTGTTGTTGCAGTGGAAAAAAATAATATCGAAAATATTGGTTAAATATTCCATTCTTATATAAATTAGGTCCTATTGTAATCTAAGATTTAAATCAAGCGTATTTAATTGTACGTTGCTGAGATAGGCCATAATTTACAATATGACTATAGTTCTTATTTGATAGAATTTAACAGAAAATTGGAAAAACTTTTTTCTTTGTATCAGAGTAGGCATATTGGAGCGTCCAATGCTAGCAGAGACGAGCAACAAGAGCTTGATGAAGACCATGGATGGCAAGGAATGAGCATCTGGAGGTTTATGGAATGTGGCAACGGTGGTGGTGGAAGTAGCAACTCATACAGACAACTTGAACCAAAGGAGCTGCATCAATACCTACAAATGGACATGTCCTATATGACCACGACAATTGCATCCGAGTTAGCATCTCAATTAGTGGCCGCATTGTTGAAGAGAGAAGATGTTCTTTAACCAATGAGATGATTGAAGTCATAACATGTTTATAGGATTAGACTCATGCGGAAAGAAGATATCAACAGTGTTTCTGAAGAGACTGAGTAGGAAGATCCCGAACTACTCAGTCTCTTCAGAAACACAGATTTGGAGGATGTAAATATCATTAACGATGAAAATTAGTAATTTAATAAAATCAAATTTATTTAATTGTTTATTTGTGAAGTGTGAATATTATATTTATGTTAAAACTTAAAATAAATTATTATTATCTCCTTAAAGTTTAAATTAAAAACACCCTAAATGGCTAAATCTATAACCCATTAAAAAATTTAGAAAATACCCCTACAAAAGTACATTAAACCCCCATATATAATTTTGATTAAGTCCCTAAATAGATAAAAAAATATAAGGGTTAAATAAAATTATTTAGGCCCATGGGACCGGTCCTAGGGACTGATCCAATCCCTAACATTTTTCATGGGCCTGGGATCGATCCTAGGCCCATGAAAGACTAGTCCCAACCGGGCCCAAACCTGGGCCTAGTTGGGTCTGGTCCCTCCCCACCTTTAGTGAGAAGGAAGGATGAATAGGTTAATTTCTAACATACTCTCAAGTTTTATGAAATTATCATATAAATACTAAGTTTAGGAGTTGACATTGTTTTTTTACCCTAAAAAACTTACATGAAATGACTCTTTCACCCTCAATTTTGTACAAATAATGAACTATAGTACTTAACAATGAAAGAAATTTTAGTAATTTTAGACATCAAACATCTTTGCCGTTAAATATGATTCAGGACATGTATAAAGGTATGGGTAAAAGAGTCGTTTTATACAAATCTGTTAAGTAAAATGAAATAATTTTACTCTTTAAACATCTTAACCGTTAAAAGATAAAGTCAGTTTAGAGAAATAATAGCAACACTTACCACGGTAATAAAGTTGTTGATTTTGTCTTTTGTATACAAGAGCGTGAAAAAGACAAAAGAATACATTGCATCAGTAGTTATTCAAGATACCCAAATTGATGATTAGACAAACAATAATTCATAAAGAATAGTCATCTAACAATACTCTCTTGCTTCAAAACTCAACTAGACTTTAAAGCCAATATGTGGGCTGCATTTTGACCGTTGCCAACCCCAGTGCCAAATATTTCAAATTCTCCAATCCCTTATCTCAAACACGGCTTACGGGGCCAAAGCTGCACAAGAGAGATGCCATGGTTTTCTTCACATCTTCCATATACCACTAACAAAACAAAATAAAGTAGACACTAGAAGATAAAAAAATATCATCCCTCACAAACATTCAACATTATCTTCAAATGGTGCCACATTAACAGTAAATCCAACAACAAAAGATGACAGAAAACACACCCTGCCTATAAAATCACGTCGAACCCAGCGTTATAAGTGCTATTCATTTCCACAACCATATAGCAACTATATTAGAAAAGTATAGTAAGTAAATTATGCACAGATGACCTAATCACTTCACACATTTTAGTGCACATGTTTAACAAAACAGAGAACAAGTTTCTGCTACAAACAGTTCATCATGGATGAAACCATATCAACGCTGAAAAAAACAACCAAGTCATCTATACAACAAACCAATCAATTCATGACACATTCATTATCCTCTCCCATCTACCCTATCAATTAACCTAACCATAGCTTGTCAAAATAAATATCCAAAGATCATTTAGGCTTGTCCGAGACTTAGTCGTCGTTGTCGTTGTCGTTGTTTGGGTCGTAGTCCCGGTTGTCGTCGTCGCCGTCTGGGTCATCGTCATCGTTAGGGGCAAAGTCTCTCAATTCTCTGAGAACAACTATGGGCATGTCTTTTACATTGCGCGACACTTGATTAGTTGTGAGGGCTTTGATAAGGGAGCCTAACTGCAAAAAGCAAATAATTGAAATAAGAATTGGTAAGTAGTGAAAACAAATTAATTTAACTAAAAAATACCTAAAAGCTTCCACAACTTCCAGGCTACGAAACCTCCTGCCCAAAAGTATTTCAACAGTTTGTCTTAACATATTTCCCTCCATTCTTATCTTTATCGTTGTCAGATGTAATCGATAACCGATTAACTGTCTATTAGTTCTTTGTAACAATGTAGCCGTAATTGCATTGATTTCTTCACGAGATAGTGGTGCTCCATTCATTATGGAGAGTTTAAAAGAAGCAGATAAATGGAGATATTATAAAGAGAATATTCTTCAGGGATTGAGACATCTACCTGACATCTTCTTTGAGGTGGGCATTTGGGACAAGACCCAAAAAGCCCACCTAAAAACTTGTGCCTAGGACCAGACCCAAAACTTATCCAGTTGTCCGGGACTAAGTGGTCGTCATCATCACCGTCTGAATCATCATCGTCATCACTGTCTGAGTTGTCGTTGTTGTTGTCATCGCCGTCTAGGTCGTCGTCATCATCAGGGGCAAAGTCTCTTAGTTCTTTGAGAACAACTATGGCCATGTCTTTTACATTGCGCGACACTTGATTGGTTGTGAGGGCTCCGATAAGGGAGCCTAACTACAAAAAGCAAATAATTGAAATAAGAATTAGTAAGTATTGAAAACAAATTAATTTAACTAAAAAATACCTCAAAAGCTTCCAAAACTTCCAAGCTATGGAACCTCCTGCCCAATAATATTTCAACAGTTTGTCTTAACATATTTCCCTTCATTCCTATCATTATCATTGACGAATGTAATTGATAGTCGATTAATTGTCTATTAGTTCTCTGTAACAATGTAGGTGGAATTCCATTGATTTCTTCACGAAATAGCGATGCTCCATTCATTATGGAGAGTTTGGAAGAAGCAGGGAGAGTTTGAAAGAAGCAAATAAATGGAGAGTATTCTTCAGAGACTGAGATGTCCAGCTAGCACTTTCATAGAGGTGGGCATTTGGGACCAGACCCAAAAAGCCCACCCAAAACCTAGGTCTAGTGTGACACCTCACAAGCATTCCATCAAACATTTGGTGTGTGTCACCCCAACACTCTAGAGTTCTCTTGAACTTTCTAGAATTCTCTTAAATTCTCTACACTATTGTAATTGATACAGTAGTTGGTAGATGGTTGTTAGTAGGTTGTAGTTTGGAGTTAGCTAATCTCCACTGTTGATTGTGGAAGATCTAGACCATCCATTGTAAGCTCTATTTACTATAAAAAGGGGAGAGCTTCATTTGGCCAAACCATCCAAGAATTATAAACATTCTCTTGTGTAGTAAAGAGTTCTGTTTTCTTAGCATCTTTGTGAGTTTGAGTGAGTGTAAGTGCTCTCTTTGCTAGCAAGCTTGAGTAAGCAAGGCTGACTCAGGGCAATCAACGGGAGATTGGCGCCTAAGGCTACACGAGTCCGAAGCGAAATAATCGGGTCATGACATTTGATATCAGAGTAGAAGATTCTTGGGTCAAGATTTCGTCGAAAGTTGTTCATGAAGAACAAAGGGGGAGGGAGTCCCATCCTAGTATTGTGCCCAATACTAGGAAGATATGGGGAGAAGACATAAAGGAAGGAGACACCCCAGTAGAGTTGCCTCATAGGAAGATATGGGGAGAAGGCGAAGATAACTTCTCTCTAATCACTGTAGTAGGTAGCTCACCACCACGAATCCCATTTTTGGTCAACGCACTAGAGAAGGCGGTAGCTCCATTTCATCCTCTATAATAGCAGGCAGGGGTAGACCATTGAAACATGTGGACCGCCTATTGTTCCAATGTGTTACATATCCTTTGTAATAATTTTGCCAATCTTTATGCTCTCCCCTCATGCAGTTCATTATTGTGCTAACATCTAGCTTCAGCAAGGGATTATCCATAAAAGGGAGACCAAACTGATCAACGCAGTTCTCAAAACTATAGTACCATATCCGATCTAAGCAGATCAAATAGAAACGACCGCCACACAACTTAAATTGTTCCAAGAAATTAGGATATGAAATCAAGACTCGGTTGTATGGCGTCAATGAAATCTACACAATGAAGATAGAGAGAGTTGATCAACAAACAAAAGCATTAACAAAAAATACAAAGCATAAACATATAGGTATTTCATTAATATTTAGTAGCTCCACCAATGATCTTTGCATGTTATTTACTCTTAATTTGGAAAAAGAAAGAAAAAAACCCACTTTAGCATATTAGAATATATCATAATCCAATAAAAATACAATGATAATCCATGGTTTAGGCTTCTTATATAGACTTACATCTTATCCCAATTCATAATCCTAAAATGATTGTAATGGTATAATATAATGAGTAATATTCCTAACCATAGCTAGTAATACTTAATCTTAATACTACTCTAACTTATAATAATAACTCTAGACTAATAAAACTTATATTAAAGATAGACAATTTTTTTTTTTTTTTTTATAAGCATAAGTAATTGAGTAATTAAACAGATATAAAAACCTGAAAAAAGTTTAATTGAAAAGTTTGCATTGTTAAATCAATCCAATACAATAAGCACATATAAACTAAGTGGAAAAAAAAAATCTATAATGCAAACGTGAAAAGAGAATATACAATCATAACAAAATAAAATTATTTTATTTACTATATATGCATTGAATTTTGTTCTTAGCCCAACACTAAGTAGTTATTATTAAAAAATGAATAACAAGCTCATCTAATTTTATTAATTCATATTTACTTATTCAAATAATTTAATCATGAGTTTGATTAAGTCAATGAACATTTTATATTTTAATCAAGAGAATTATACTTTCTTTTACTATGAGGGGACCATGTAAAAATCTATAAAAATTATGAAGAGCCGAATAATATAATTTGTGTTAGATATGATGTGTATTTTTCTTAGCCTTGACGGAATGTTTACATACAATGACTCATTCGGGGGTCAAGCGGTGGTCCCCCACTCACCTCCTAAACGTATATATCAATTAATGTTATCAAAAAAATTGTCATTAATTTTAACATATATTATACTTTTTGTAAAGATTTTTGATTACGTCAAAATATTTAATTTACTATAACAAATAAACACAGTTCTCATTAGTGTTACCAAAAAAATTGTCATTAATTTTAACATATATTTTTAAGATATACGATCAAGGCAATCTATTAAAATAGAAGGTATAGTATTATATTTTATACTTTTTTTTTTTAAAATGAGTTGATGTTACATCAGAAGACATTATAGTTATTACTTGAGATGATAATTTTAGAATAAGTTATAAAACGTAATATCATAAAGATTTAAATTATTTCCAAAAAATTATAACAAGAAAAATGAATATTTCAAGTATATTTTTGTATGTGCAAAAAGTCTTACCTTGTTTTTATTAAAAAAATTAAATTAAAGTGTATAAAGAAGAAGAAGACAAATACGATTTGAGTAGAATTAGAAAGTAAAAATTTTGGAGGCAGTTTATAAGGAGGCGGCAATTTTGTTTTTTAATTCCCTCTTGAATATATAAAAATTAAAGCTTTAAACTATTTTTAAATATTTTTCCTATTTTAAACATCTTTTCTATTTTAATTCAATTGTATATATACAATTAAAATTCTAAACAATATTTAAGTATCCTTCCTATTTTAATATTTTCTTAAGTCAATTATATATAATAAATTAAAATTGAATTCTATTTTTAAGCACATTTCATATTTTAAATATATTTCCTAATTACCTCTTTACTAACCCTTCGTCTTTTTTTTTTTTTTTTATTTCACCATTGTCCTGTCAAAACTCTCACTGTCAACTCACATTTTTTTTTCTCTCTCTCTCTGTCTTTATAGAACTTATAAATTTGAGAACCAACTACTCTTTTTGCTTTTACTAGGAACGCCCCCAACATCCTTCTCAGTGAAACTTCTCTGTAGTCCCTCTTTGCTCCACTTTTATCATTTCTCTTAATGCAAATTGCATTTTTTTTTTTGTTTTGTTTTAAAATATCCGTCTTTTCTCATCTCCTCTTCAATCTCTCTTATTTTACTCTTTGATTAGCAATGTCATTTCTCTCTAATTGGGGATATTTAAGTATATATTTACAAAATGAATAATCTAATTACCTCTTTTACTAACCTTTTATCTTTTTTTTTTTTTTTTTCTATTTCAGCATTGTTGTCAATCTTTCTTCATTATACAAACAATCATGGCACCTAGTCGTAAGAAAAAAACTACTTTACCATCGAACATTCATCCTAAACAATTGAGTCAAACTCAATAAAATTATCTCCAAGAATAACAAAATGTGCGTCGAACTCAAAAAGAGTATCTCCAAGAATATCAAACGGCACCTCACCACCCACATCAACTGATATTGATGATTTGACCCTTACATCAAATGAACCTATGAGATCTGAATCATTAAATACTAGAGGTAGATTGTTTGTTTTTTGTTAATTCTAATAGTTCATTTTTCTTATTATTTGTATATTAATTTATGTGAAGTTTAAAATTAAATCAATAATTTTTAATTAATTTTATAAAATATAGAAGCAAATGGAACTCCACGATCCCCCCTAATAGAGGCTGATCATTCATCTACAACAGATGACTTGGCAACAACTAACAATGAAGGTACACTTTTTATTTATATTTATTTCCGTGAAAAGAATATTCAAGTGAAAAAAAGAAATTACGGGGAAATTAAAATCGTGATAAATCATATTTATCAAATTTTGTTAATAGAGATAGAAATATTTTTTGTCAAAAACATGAAAAGTGTAGTGTTTTTGACAAAAAATCATGTTTTTGACAAAAATATTTCTGTCGCTATTAACAAAATTTGATAAATATAATTTATCATGATTTTAATTTCCCCATAATTTCTTTTTTTCACTTGAATATTCTTTTCACGAAAATAAATATAAATAAAAAGTGTACCTTCATTGTTTATTGTTGCCAAGTCATCTGGTGTAGATGAATGATCGGCCTCTGTTAGCGGGGATCGTGGAGTTCCATTTGCTCCTATATTTTATAAAATTAATTAAAAATTATTGATTTAATTTTAAACTTCACATAAATTAATATACAAATAATAAGAAAAATGAACTATTAGAATTAGCAAAAAACAAAAAACAAACAATCTACCTCTAGTATTTAATGATTTAGATCTCATAGGTTCATTTGATATAAGGGTCAAATCATCAATCTCAGTTGATGTGGGTGGTGAGGTGCCATTTGATATTCTTGGAGATACTCTTTTTGAGTTCAACGCACCTTTTGTTATTCTTAGAGATAATTTTATTGAGTTCGACTCAATTTGTTTAGGATGAATGTTTGATGGTAAAGTAGTTTTCTTCTTACGACTAGGTGCCATGATTGTTTGTATAATGAAGAAAGATTGACAACAATGCTGAAATAGAAAAAAAAAAAAAAAAAGATAAAAGGTTAGTAAAAGAGGTAATTAGATTATTCATTCTGTAAATATATACCTAAATATCCCCAATAAGAGAGAAACGACATTGCTAATCAAAGAATAAAATAAGAGAGATTGAAGAGGAGGTGAGAAAAGATGATAAAAAAAAAAAAAAAAAAAAAAAATGCTATATTGCATTAAGAGAAATGATAAAAATAGAGCAAAGAGGGAATTACAGAGAAGTTTCACTGAGAAGATGGTTGGGGCGTTCCTAGTAAAAGCAAAAAGGAGTAGTTGGTTCTCAAATTATAAGTTCTATAAAGATAGGAGAGAGAGAGAGAGAGAGAAAAAAAAAAAAAGGTGAGTTGACAGTTGAGAGTTTTGACAGGACAATGGTGAAATAAAAAAAAAATAAATAGACGAAGGGTTGTAAAGAGATAATTAGGAAATATATTTAAAATAGGAAATATGCTTAAAAATAGAACAATTTTTAATTGTATTATATAATGACTTAAGAAAGATATTTAAATAGGAAGGAAATATTGTTTAGAATTTTAATTGTATATACACAATTGAATTAAAATAGAAAAGATGTTAAAATAGGAAATTTTTTAAAATAGTTTAAAGCTTTAATTATTATATATTTAAGAGGGAATTAAAAAACAAAATTGACGCCTCCTTATAAATTGCCTCCAAAATTTTTACTTTCTAATTCTACTCAAACCGTATTTGTCTTTCTCTTTATACCCTTTTTATTTCTATTTTTATTTCACCCTGTTTCTTCTTAATACTAAGATAATGTCATCTTTGTTTAAACAAATTCATTTATTACACTGAAAAGAGATGAGTATTGATATTTTTTATATAAAGTTTCCATTGTCCACCTATAACAACTGTTAGCATGTAATTTTTTATATAAAGTTTCCATTGTCCACCTATAACACTGTTAGCATGTATACACTTAATTAAATTTATTAATAAAACGAGGTAAGACTTTTTGCACATACAAAATATACTTAAATATCATTCTTATTATAATTTTTGGAAATAATTTAAATCTTTATGATATTACGTTTATAACTTATACTAAAATTATCATCTCAAGTAATAACTATAATGTCTTCTGATTAACATAGCTCATTTAAAAAAAAAAAGTATAAAAATAATATTATACCTTCTATTTTAATAGATTGCCTTAATCGTATATCTTAAATATGTAAAATTAATGACATTTTTTTGGTAACACTAATGAGAACTGTGTTATTTGTTTAGTAAATTAAATACTTTAAATAATATTATACCTTATTTAATAGATTGCCTTGATCGTATATCTTAAAATAATTAAAATTAATGACAATTTTTTGGTAACACTAATGAGAACTGTGTTTATTTGTTTAGTAAATTAAATATTTGATGTAATAAAAAATCTTATAAAAGTATGTATATGTTAAAATTAATGACATTTTCTTGATAGCATTATTGATATATAAGTTTAGGAGGTGAGTGGGGGATCGCGCTCGACCTCCGAATGAGTCGTTGTATGCAAACAATCCGTCAAGGCTAAGAAAAGTATACATCAATCTAACACAAATTATATTATTTGGCTCTGCATAATTTTTATAGATTTTTACATGGTCCCCTCAAAGTAAAAGAAAATATAATTCTATTGATTAAAATAAAAATGTTCATTGACTTAATCAAACTCATGATTAAATTATTTGAATAAGTAAATATGAATTAATAAAATAGATGAGCTTGATATTCATTTTTTAATAATAACTACTTAGTGTTGGGCTAAGAACAAAAAATCAATGCATATATAGCAAATAAAATAATTTTATTTTGTTACGATTGTATATTCTCTTTCACATTTGCATATAGATTTTTTTTTCCACTTAGTTTATATGTGCTATGCATTGGATTGATTTAACAACACAAACTTTCAATAAGTTTTTTCTAGTTTTATATCTGTTAATTACTCAATTACTTATGCTTATAAAAAAAAAAAAAAAAAAATTGTTTAGCTTTAATATAAATTTATTAGTCTAGAGTTATTATTATAGTTGGAGTGTATTATGGATTAAGTATTGCTAGCTATGGTTAGGAACATTATCATTATATTAGTTACAATCATTTTAGGATTATGAATTGGATAAGATGTAAGTCTATATAAAGCCTAACATGAATTATCATTGTATTTTATTGGATTAGGATATATTCTAATATGCTAAAGTGGGTTTTTTCTTTCTTTTCCAATTAAGAGTAAATAACATGCAAAGATCATTGGTGGAGCTACTAGATTAATGAAACGGCTTAAAAAAAACCGGAGTCTTATGTGTTGAATACTATTTTGATATGTGTTGTGGTGTATCATAAACGGATCAACAAATTAATGTGGAATTGTGATGATAAATTAGGTCATGCTAGGTTAGTAGTGTTAAATGACTATTTTGATATGTGTTGTGGTGTTATTATAAAGTATATGAATTATTATAGCTTATGATAAATGAGGGAATGAAATTATACGGTAAAACACAACCATAAAATTTCATAAAACATTATGATTATTCACATAACTTTCAATTAAAATAAATACATAACATAATCCATCATTCCAAGTATGATTTACTTACCTTTGGTGCGCAAAAAATTATTTTCTCACATCCCTTGCTTGTGTTCTTCAAATTACAGATGGCCACTGCTGATCATGATGTTTATCTTAGTGGAGACACAAATCACATGGAACTCCTAAAGGGTTGGAAATTAGATGATAGAGTGAAGTTGTTTATTTATAATTCTAGAATTTATAAGTATGCTAGTGAGCTACATCCCGTTAGGGTAGATACAAAATTAGTTTCATTTCTTTGTAATGCCTATAAAGATAATCTTTTTTCATATAGGTAATCATAGGTTATATTTAGGATTAGAAGATATATTTTATCAAACTAGATTACCCATTGACGGGAAACCAGTTATTGGAAATTCAATAAATTTAGATGGGGTGTGTGAGAGACTTTTAGGAAACATCCCACCGAAGAAAAAGGTTGTAAAAATTGGGTACGTGGGATTGAAATGGTTGAAGGTTGAGTTTGATGAGGTTAATGTCTCAACCGATAGCCTAGACATTCACAGATATGTCCGGGCTTATTTGTTATACGTCTTAGGCTGTGTAGTTTTTCCCAAACTGTCGGGACATCAAGTGCTAGGAGATTATCTTCATCTTTTGGAAGATCTTTCTGCCATTGATGATTTTGCATCGGGGTCGGCCATGTTCGCTCACCTTATCTTGTGGTTATTTATAATTTTTACCCAAACCCTCCAAAGAAGAACTCTTGAGGAGGGAAAAATAAATCTATGCTAGCCTCTATGGAAGAGCAGGTGATGTGTAACGAGGTGAATGTTGCCAAAGTAAAGGAACTCCTTAACGTCCTCGATCAAAAGATGGACGACGTGAAAGGTATGGTTGAAACCATGGGTGAGTTTCGCTAAGATGTTGCCGAGAAGCACCAAGCTTTTGTGGAGTTCCAAGCAATGGTGTTGGACTCTCTTAGGGCATTACAAGCTCAAGTGGAAGAGCTCCGATCGGGTCTAGAGGAAAGCAAAGGTGATTTGGCATTTTGCAAGAAGGCAATGGTAAATGGGGTTGCCACTAATGTCATACCTCCCGCAAAGGTCGAAGTTCCAAGATTGGGGGAAAGCGAGATGCCCAAGACCTAGAGAACCTTCTATGGTCCATAAAGAGGTATTTTGAAGCTACTAGTGTCCAAAGTGACCAAGAGAGAGTGAACATAGCAACCAGGTACCTTGAAGATCATGCAATTGTGTGGTGGCAACAGACGCATGCTAAAATTATATAAGGTACATGCATCATCAATACTTGGGACTTGCTCAAGTATGAGATCAAGAAACAATTCTATCTAGGCAATATAGCATATGAAGCATGAAAGAAAATGTGAAAGCTTAAGCACACGGGGCCTATTTCCAGGTATGTAGACTTGTTATTTAATTTTATAGAGAGGCTCCAACCCTAGGCACAAAGGGAGCTCCAAAGGCTTTAAGTTTCCAATATCCCCACCGCCCTTACCAAAGCTGACACCCTTGTTAAGTTCCGTAAGGGCAAATCATCCAAACCGAAGAAAGATGGCAAGCCCAATTACAGCAAAGGTGGGGGAGGGAAGGGAGATAAGCCATCTTACCACGGAGAGAAGGGAGATATGCCGCCTCATAAAAAGGAATGGTAGAAAGATTGCAAGAACGAATACAAGCGCCAAAAAAACTGTTATCTTTGCGATGGGGATCATTGGATCTGGGATTGCCCCAAGCACAAGGCCTTTAATGCCATGTTTGAAGAGAAGCAATATGAGACTCGCATCCAAAACCGCCAACATGGGGTGCCTCTAACTCTTCAATGCCTTGAAGGTAAAGCCTGCGCCAAACAAAGTTCAAGACAAGTCACTCATGCATGTCGAAGCCACCATCAATGAGAAGAAAGTTCAAGCTTTGTTGGACACGAGTGCTTCCCACAAATTCATCAAAGACAACGAGGCGAGACGGTCAGGCCTCAAGGTGGAGAAATCAGATGATTGGCTGAAGGTAGTGAATGCAAAAGTCAAACCACTTGGGGGTGTGCCTTGAAATATTGAGCTATATCCTAGCACATATAGCGTCAAGGTAACTTTTTTTGTCGCACCTTTAGATGACTTTAACCTTGTTCTTGGCATGAAGTTTCTTAGGCAATTCAATACAGTGTCTTTACTATGATACAACTCTATATGCATCATTGAGGGAGTTCCATGCATGGTTCTGATGGTGAGCAAGGCTGCATCAAGCAACCAACTCTCCATAATGCAAATTGAGAAGGGACTTAAACGAAAAGAAGAGATATTTCTCGCCATGATGCACGAGTTGGAAGATGAGGGATGTGTGGATACCATGGAGCTGACACCAAAGGAAATAGCCTAAGTCCTTGAAGAATACAAGGATGTCATGTTGCCCGAATTGCCGAAATAGCTACCACCTAAGAGAGAGGTGGATCGCAAGATTGAGCTAAAGCCAGAAGCTAAACCACCTGCCAAAGCCCCATACTGGATGTCGCCACCAAAATTAAAGGAGTTACGGAGACAACTCAAGGAGTTCTTAGGAGTCGAGTCCATCAAGCCTTCAAAAGCACCATATATATGAAGCTGCGATTCTTTTTCAAAAGAAGCACGATGGGTTGCTTCACCTTTGCATCAACTATCGGGTACTAAACAAGGTAACTATT
Source organism: Pistacia vera (assembly GCF_008641045.1). Classification (NCBI taxonomy): domain Eukaryota; kingdom Viridiplantae; phylum Streptophyta; class Magnoliopsida; order Sapindales; family Anacardiaceae; genus Pistacia; species Pistacia vera. The sequence goes on along the minus strand of NW_022196568.1, from coordinate 31,093 downwards.
ACCCCATTCCACTAATTGTTGACTTGTTTGATCAACTTGGATAGGCTAAGTACTTCTCTAAACTCAATTTGAGATCGGGGTATTACCAAGTGCGGATTGCGGAAGGAGGTGTGCCAAAGACCGCATGTGTGACACAATATGAAGCCTACAAATTCAAAATTATACCCTTTGGTCTCACCAATGCCTCTGCCACATTTTGCACCCTCATGAACTACATCTTCCATCCACATCTTGACTGGTTTGTGGTGGTATATCTTGATGACATTGTGGTGTATAGTAATCCTCTTGAGGAGCATGTCAAGCACTTACGAACAATTTTAAGAGTGTTGCACGAAAATAAGTTGTATGTCAAGCGGAAGAAGTACTCATTTGCCAAGTTGAAGGTAGAGTTTCTCGGCCATAAGATCAAAGATAGGAAGCTCATCATGGATAAGGCCAAGGTGAAAGTTATTGTAGAATGGGAAGCCCCAATAAAGGTTACTGAGTTGCACTATTTCTTGGGCCTCGTCAACTATTACTGGAGATTTATCAAAGGCTATTCTACCATTGTTGCACCACTCACATACTTGCTCAAGAAGACCACAAAATAGGAGTGGACAGTTGATTGCCAACATGTCTTTGACTCTTTGAAGAAGGCCATTATAGGAGAGCTAGTGTTAACATTGCCCAACCATTTGAGGTATATACTGATTCATCTGACTTTGCTATTGGAGGTGTATTAATGCAGGATGAACATCCCATAGCCTTTGAAAGTCGGAAGCTTAATTGATACAAAGCGGCGATACATGGTGCAAAAGAAAGAGATGACCGCTGTGGTGAATTGTCTAGACACTTGGCAACACTATTTGCTTGGGTCCAAGTTCTTAGTGAAGATGGACAACGTGGCAACAAGTTACTTTCAAAGGCAGAAGAAACTTAGCCCGAAGCAAGCAAGATCGCAAGACTTCTTGGTCGAGTTTGAATATGTGATGGAGTACAAGCCCGAAAAAGCCAACTTGGTGGTGGATGCATTGAGTCGGAAGGTCGAGTTTGCAACCATAAGCAACATACAAGAGGATCTCCTCAAGCTCATAAAAAAAGGGTCTCGAACACGACACATTGGCCAAGCAACTCATCTCCTTAGCTCAAAATGGCATAACCAATCGCTTTTTGGTAGAAGATGGCTTCTTTACACCAAAAGGGAGAAGAGTGTATGTTCCAAAGTGGGGGAATTTGTAAAGGAATTTGATCAAGGAGTGTCACGACACCAAAATTGGTTGGACATCCTGGACAAAGGCGCACACCAGCACTGTTAGAGGTAGTTTACTACTGATCACAAATGCGGAACGATGTGGAGCAATTTGTGAAGACTTGTCTAGTGTGCCAATAACACAAGGTGGAACATCGAAGCTCCACGGGTTTGCGGGAGTAGTTGACCACACCAAGTCAACCATGGGAAAGCATCTCGATAGATTTCATAGTGTGTCTACCGAAATCGGAGGGATTTAGCACTATCATTGTTGTGGTGGATAGGTTGTTGAAGTATGCTACTTTCATCCTCACACCAAAGGAGTGTATAGTGGAAGACATGGCCAAGCTCTTCTTCAAGCATGTGGTGAAGTATTGGGGTCTTCCAGAATCCATCATCAAAGATCGGGATAGTCGGTTCACGGGAGGATTTTAGACTGAGTTATTCAAGCTTATAGGGTCGGTGTTACATTTTTCCACAAGCTTTCACCTTCAAATCGATGGGCAAACCGAGAGAGTAAATGCTTTGTTAGAGATATATTTGCAACACTTTATGAGCACCAACCAACATGATTGGGCGAAGTTGCTTGATATAGCCCAATTCTCATACAATTTGCAAAGGAGTGAAGCCATCAATAAGAGCTCGTTTGAAATGGTGATAGGTCAACAACCATTCACGCCACACACCTTGGGAACAAGTTATAAGAGGAGCAATCCTGTGACATTCAAAGTTGCTAAGTAATGGCATGAGCAAGCCAACATCATACGGGCGTATCTCGACAAAGCAACCAAGAATATGAAGAAGTGGGCGGACTAGAAGTAAAGGCATGTGGAATACATTGTGGGGGATCTAATGCTTGCAAAATCCTCCCCTCACAACATAAGTTCACTCGTCCACTACACAAAGCCCTTATTTGAAGATATGAGAGACATTTTCCCATCATCAAAAGGGTCGACAACGTATTATACAAGCTCGAATTGTCCTCTTGGTTAAGACTTCATTCGGTCTTCCACGTAAGTTGTGTGAAGCCACATCACAAAGATGTGGAAGATCCAAAGCGGGGAGAATCAAAACAGGCACCATTTGACAACATCAAGTTCTATGACAAGGAGGTGGAATGTGTGTTAACCGATTGCATCGTTCGACAAAAGGGTCATGCTCCAAGTCGAGAATACTTTGTCAAGTGGAAGGGGTTACCGAAGAGTAAAGCAAGTTAGGAACCCGAAGATGCATTGTGGAAATTCAAAGACAAGGTCTAAGAATTCCACGAAGAGTCGACGAGGACATCTTTGGATTAGGTGGGGGAGAATGTGACACCTCACAAGCATTCCATCAATCACTTGGTGTGCATCACCCCATCACTCTAGAGTTCTCTTGAACATTCTAGAATTCTCTTGAATTCTCTACACTGTTGTAATTAATACGGTAGGTGGTAGGTGGTAGTTTGTGTAATACCTTCTTTCTAGCTAGTATACATTGGAAAATCTACTATGATAAAAATGCATAAGCATAAGAATGAAAAGTAATGGGCCCAAAAAATTTCTTTACTTTATATATATATATATATATATATATATATATATATATAATTCTTTACATAGCAAAAGTATCATATATACAAGCTCAAAACAGTGGACAATAATGTCATTTCTCTCCGCTCCTCGACGTCCATCCGACTGCTTCTCCCCTATTTCCTGCAAAAACATTTAAAAACAATGAGGTGAGCACTAGTTGCTCAATAAGTAAATCCGCTACACTAATCTTCTATCTCCGTTGCTCATATTTTGAATTCTTTCCTTACTTTACTCTTTTTCTTCTTCTTCATTCTCTCTTTGTTCTTTCTCTTTTCTTTCACTATTTCTAGTTCTCACTGTTCTTTTGTTCTAACTTTCTTTGTTCTTTCTTTCTAGTTCTTTCTGTTCTTTCTTTCTAGTTCTTTCTGTTCTTTCTTTCTTCTAATTTCTCACTATCCATGATAGGAATCATGGTATCATGCATGGATGAGATGTAAATGCACAAATGCATAGAGATGCATTCTCTATCTTCTTTTCTGTTTCTTATTCTGTTTTCTTTCTGTTTTCTATATTTCTTTCTTTCTTTTTCTTTTCTTTCTTTCTTTTCTTTTCTTTCTTACTCTTTTTTACTCTTTCTTTTTCTTTCTTATTCTTATTCTTATTCTTTGCCTATCAGACTTGGTTGATGCATAGATTCGGAACCCTGGCCATGTGAGTGAGTATAGTTCTCATCTACATACACTCTTACGGACTGTACAAATTCTTTTCTTCTTAGGCCACTTATTTAAGGTGGCGTGCATGTAGGTATTTTTTGTAGGTACAACCCTCATCCACATACACTCTTACGGGCCATACAAATTCTTCTTCTTATTCTTAGGCCGCTCATTAAAGGCGGCGTGCATGTGAGAATCTTCTTCTTCTTGTCACTCACAGGTTCCCCATTGCAACAACCTGTTCTTTTCTTCTTTTAAAGCATTCTAGCTTTTTTCTTTCTTTCTTTTTATCCTTTAAATTCTTTAGTCTTTAAATTCTCATACATATGGATATGTTTGCATGTAGATGATTCATGCTTAATATTCTTTCTAAATGCAAATACTGAATGCAAGAATGCCATGTAGCATAAAAATAAGTCTTCCTCTATTATCTACAAGCTCATATCAAAGTCAAGAATAAATACTCTCATGCATACACATCTCTTAGACATTTCATCAAACATAATGCATGCATACTCAAATTCTATTTTAGCTATACTTTTACTTCTTTCTCAAACCACCAATATTTGGAGTAAAACTCTCTTAAATCAACACTAAACCTAGCCAGGAAAAATACACTTCATAATTCTTCTCAAACTCTTTCTAACTTCAACCCAACTTCTACCAATCACCACACAACAACTTCTACTTCTCATGGCTAAATTCTACTCATCCACAACCATCGATCTCATCAACAATTCTCAAACACATGCATACATACAAAAATTCTTTCCTCACTTGGTGTCTCAAATCATAACTTGAGTTAGATTTACTTACCTTGAACTTGAATAACTTCACTAGAATCTCTCCCTCCTTGGTAGACTTCCACTTTCTCCAAAATCCTTTGGATGCTTAGGATTGAATCTCTACCAAAAATCAAACCAAAAGTCCCCTAAAATACCTTGAAAATGGATGAAGAAATTGAGAGAATTGAGAGTGAAGGTGGCGTGTGAGGGAGTAGAGAATGATAGGGTTTGTGGTCTTGAACCCTTAATATCTCATAATAATAGGCATACTTTCCCATTTTACCCTTACACTTTCTTAAAAATTTCATCTTTGCCCTTTAGCCAATTACAAAAATGCCTTTACCTTCATTGCATTCTCCATAAAATTTTTTTACTTTTCACTCCCTACACTTACAACTAATTAGGGGTAGAATGGTCATTTTTCCCTTAAGGAAGTTTCTCAAGAATTCCAGCCATTTCTTTGGCCCGGCGAAGCTTTTTCTTTGCCTCGATGAAAAATTCAAGAGCATACATCGCCGCGGCGAAGTCTGAAATTTCCAACTTCGCCAATCTTCCACCTTAAAACAAGCAAAAACCTAGGGCAAACAAACAACACTAAGAGCATATAAGCTTAACTAAGGGCAACAAGCATAAAATAAGTTACGTACCTCAATGTGGGCGTTACAGTTTTGAGTTAGCTAATCTCCACCGGTGATCATGGAAGATCTAGACCGTCAATTGTAAGCTCTATCTACTATAAAAAGGGAGACCTTCATTTGGCTAAACCATCCAAGAATTGTAAACATTCTCTTGTGTAGTACAGATTTCTCTCTTCTTAGCATCTTTATGAGTTTGAGTGAGTATGAGTATGAGTATGAGTATTCTCTTTGCTAGAAAGCTTGAGTAAGCAAGGCTAACTTAGGGTAATTGATGGGAGATTGACGCCTAAGGCCACACGAGTCCGAAGGAAGATAATCAGGTTGTGACACTAGAACTGGTCCTCACAAGGACCAGTCTTAGGGGTCTGGTCCCAAAACCTATATGGTTGTTTGAGACTTGGTCGTCGTCTAGGTCGTTGTTGTCGTCCGAGTTATCATTGTTGTCAGGGGCAAAGTCTCTCAGTTCTTTGAGAACAACTATGGTCATGTCTTTTACATTGCACGACATCTGATTGGTTGTGAGGGCTTTGATAAGGGAGCCTAACTACAAAGAGCAAATAATTGAAATAAGAATTAGTAAGTAGTGAAAACAAATTAATTTAACTAAAAAATACCTCAAAAGCTTCCAAAACTTCTAGGCTACGGAACTACCTGCCTAGTAGTATTTCAACAATCTGTCTCAACATATTCCTCCCATTCCTATCTCTATCATTGTTAGATTTAATCAATAGTCGATTAATTGTCTATTAGTTATGTGTAACAATGTAGGTGTAATTTCATTGATTTCTTCACGAGATAGTGGTGCTCCATTCATTATAGAGAGTTTGAAAGAGGCAGGGAGAGTTTAAAAAAACAAACAAATGAAGAGTATTATGAAGAGAGTATTCTTCAAGGACTAAGACATCTAACTCGCATCTTTTCAGAGGTGGGTATTTGGGACCAGATCCAAAAAGCCCACCCAAAAACCCAGGCTTAGGATCGATCCTTTCTAGGGGGTCCAGTCCTAAAACTCGGCCAGTTGTCTAAAGACTTAGTCATCGACGTCATCATCCAGGTTGTAGCCTAGGTCGTTGTCGCTGTCCAAGTCAAAGTCATCGTCATCGTCATCGTTAGGGGCAAAGTATCTCAGTTCTCTGAGAACAACTATGACCCTGTCTTTTACATTGCCTGGCACCTGATTGGTTGTGAGGGCTTTGATAAGGGAGCCTAACTACATAAAGCAAATCATTGAAATAAGAATTGGTAAGTAGTGAAAACAAATTAATTTAACTAAAAAATACCTAAAAAGCTTCCAAAACTTCCACGCTATGGAACCGTCTGCCCAATAGTATTTCAACAGACTGTCTCAAAGTATTTCCCTCCATTCTTATCTTTATTATTGTTGAATGTAATCGATAGCTAATTAACTGTCTATTAGTTCTCTGTAGCAATGTAGTCGTAATTCCATTGATTTCTTCACGAGATAGTGGTGCTCCATTCATTATGGAGAGTTTGAAAGAACCAGATAAATTGAGAGTATTATAAAGAGAGTATTCTTTAGGGACTGAGACATCCAGCTGGTGTCTTCTTAGAGGTGTGCATTTGGGATCGGACCTAAAAACCCTAGCCTAGGACCGATCCTCACAAGGGTCGGTCTTAGGGGGTTCTGTCCCAAAACCGGTCCAGCTGTCCGGGACTTAGTCTTCATCATTGTCGCCATCCGGGTCATCGTTGTCATGAGGGGCAAAGTCTCTCAGTTTTTTGAGAACAACTATGGCCATGTCTTTTACAATGCGCGACACCTGATTGGTTGTGAGGGCTCTGATAAGGGAGCCTAACTGCAAAAAGCAAATAATCGAAATAAGAATTGGTAAGTAGTGAAAACAAATTGATTTAACTAAAAAGTGCCTCAAAAGCTTCCAAAACTTCCAGGCTACGGAACCACCTACCCAATAGTATTTCAACAATCTGTCTTAATATATTTCCCTCCATTCCTATCTCTATCGTTGTCAAATGTAATTGATAGCCGATTAACTGTCTATTATTCTCTGTAACAATGTAGCCATAATTACATTAATTTCTTCACGAGATAGCGGTGCTCCATTCATTATGGAGAGTTTGAAAGAAGTAGGGAGAGCTTGAAAGAAGCAGACAAATGGAGAGTATTATAAAGAGAGTATTCTTCAGGGACTGAGACGTCAAACTAGCATCCTCTTAGAGGTGGGCATTTGGGACCGGACCTAAAAAGCCAACCCAAAAACAAGAGCCTAGGATCGGTCCTTGTTCAGGGCCTCCTCTAAGGCCTGGGCCCAAACCACTAATTGAGAAGCGTGAGATGAATGTGCTTTAATGGTAGAACCACAATGCAAGTTAATTCCCTATAGTAGCTAAAATGGCATGTGACATTGTATCTATGCCAGTTTCAACAATTACATCTGAGTCAACATTCTGAATTAGTGGCCACATTGTTGAAGAGAGAAAATATTCTTTAACCAATGAGATGGTTGAAGTCGTAACATATTTACGGAATTGGACTCATGTGGAGAGAAGAGATTAGCAGCATCGTGAAGATCCCGAACTACTCAACCTCTTCAAAAACACAGATTTGGAGGATGCAAATATTATTGACGATGAAAATTAATAATTTAATAAAATCAAATTTATTTAATTGCTTATTTGTGAAGTGTGATTGTGTGAATATTATATTTATGTTAAAACTTAAAATTAAATTATTATTATTATCTCCTTAAAGTTTAAATTAAAAACACCCTAAATCTATAACAAATTAAAAAAATTACAAATTACCCTTAAAAATTACATTAAACCCCCTATATAATTTTGATTAAGTCCCTAAATAGATAAAAAAATATATATAGGGGGTAAATAAATTATTTAGGCCCATGGGACCGATCCGGTCCCTAATATTTTTCAATCCCAAGCCCATGAAAGACTAGTCCCAACCGAGCCCAAACCTGGGCCCAGTTGAGTCCGGTCCCTGCCCACCTTTAGTTTATAGTCTTCACTCTTCATCATGAGAATAGGTTTTTACCTAATTAAAAAGCTTCGATATTAGTTTAAAAGAAAGAGAATTAAATATAATAAAAGGCATTATCAATTTACATTAAAAGCTTGGATTTTATTTTTCTTACATAATTTGAGGATATAATACAAGAATTTAGATTTAAAATTGTAGCCTTTTAATAAATGTATATAGAGCCGGCTCAAGACAAATTTAGACCTAAGGCAAAAATTGTAAAATTAGATCATTTATATCTAATTAAAAATAATGGCATATTTTTATGAACTCATATCATTTTTATTAGATATATAATAACAAACCTGGTAATGAGGAAAGGAAAAAACAATATTGAATATTAAAATATAACATGATTTGAACTAATTTCTTCTAATTCATGTTTTTTTTAATACCTTCAAATGAAAATAAAAACTCAATATTGAGAGAGCAAATGAATTGAAAAATATCGAAATAAAAAATTGACTTTTAATTTGAATAGTAAAAAATAAAATAAAATAACTTTACGAAGCATTAATGGTTATATAAAATTTTACTTTAAAAGTAGAATAAAATTGAAGATATTCATTAAATGAAAATATTAACGTTTGATGATAAAAAAAGAATAAATATTCAATTAAATGAATTAAGACACATTGAAGAAAATAATGAGATTTATTTTAATGTTATTAAATAAGCTTGATTCAAGGAGAGACCTAAGGGATTTGCCTCAAAGGTAAACTTCGAATATATAACAAAATGACTCTAATTAATTACAAAATTAGGTAAAAGTGATTCAAGTGCTTTAAAGTATTTTAAATTAATACTAGTATATAGTCTTATCCTATTTTAAAAAGGTTTTTTTACTTTTAAAAAACCGTGTGTTTGACTTCTTTGTAGTGAGTATCCACTTATTTTAGTAAAGTGACCTTTTTTGTAATAAGTAATTGCGGATTTCAGAAATATCATCAATTCAACCTTTAAATTTTATCAATAATTTCATCAATTTAACCTCCAAAAATTATATAACCCCTCAATATTGTTGATGGATTTTGGTAAAGACGTCATTTCCTTCAAACTTAAACAGAATAACCTAACGGTTCATAAAAAATGGAGTTAAGATCACGTTTATGAAACCAATAGATGTTCACTACAAGAAGGCCAAACATACTAGGGTTAGAGTCACATTTCCGAAACCAACGAGTGCTCATTATAAAAAGCCAAACACATAGGGTTTACTATGGAAAAAACCATTTTATGAACACTAAAATTGTTTAGAAATTTTTTTAAGTAACCAACCTAAATTGTTATAAAATTTCATCATTCATTCATTGATGTCATCTCCCAGCGCAGCTGAGAATAGCATACCTGAGAACAATATTTTACGAATACTAAAATTTAAATAATTTAATCAAGTAATTCTTAAGAAATATAATAGAGAGATAAATAAAAGAGGGAGACTAACTAGATGAATGAAACAACAAAGAAGATCATAGAAGTCAAATTTGGTGAACTCTTGTTAGAGTTATGAAAGTGACTCTATTTCAGTGATAAAAAGACCCTATGTGTGATTAAAATGAAATCATATTGAGATAATTACGAGAAATTATGAATTTTTGTATAAAAATAATATTTTGAGTTTTTCTTACTAATTTGGCATACTTAGATTGAAATTTGAGATTGTGTAAGTTGATATTAGGATGTGATTTATTTTCTAGGGTTGATGTTGTCTCATTTATGGCATTCAAGGGTCAAATTGTCATAAAACTTGGGGTTGATTTTGTAACATTTCAATCATGCAGGGATCAAATGGAAATTTGTCATATTTTGTATAAAAGTGCAACGCAAAGACGCAGATTGGGTGGCTGCCGCCCACCAAAACCCTTCACCTTCTCTGATCAAGTTCCGACGAGCTTCGGTGACCCTTCGTATTCTCCTTGCACCGATCATCTTCATCAGTCGTCAACACCACCACGATCACGTATCACGGTCGCAACGTGTCGCATTCCAGCCAGGATTTCACCATTTTTCGGCAAACTCCGGCAATGTTGGATCTCCCTGGTGGTTGATCTAACTTCCCCACGGTCGGATCTATCCATTCCAAGCTTCAGCCGCCGCCAAAACCACCGGAATCCACCATCACCGTCGTCGTGCCTGTTCACCTTCTAGCCGCAATCTCTCCCATTTCCAGAAACCTTTCATCTCCCTAGCACCTGATCTAAACTCCCCATCACCAGAGCTTTCCATTGGTACCTTCGGATCTCATTTCCGCCACCATTTTCCGGAAGACCCGCCAGAAAACATTAGTTTTCTGACGAGTGCGACTGTTCATATTTCGGGCTGTCCGTTGGTCATTTTCGCTCCTTCTTTGGATCATATCGTTGTTGGTTATTTCCTCTCCGCCATGATCAGCTTTGTTTCCACCGTTTTAGCCTCCATCGACACCACTATGAGCAGCTGAGTTCCCAGTTGTCTGTTACGGCATAGGCAAGATCGAGATTGACTCCATTGCTCTCCTCATCAGCTCTCGACTAGTTGGATGAGCCCGAATGTTGGACATTTGGTTAAGTTTCTTGTATTCAGATTATATTTGTTTTCGTTTCAGTTTGTTTGCGATGCTTTAATATTATTCTGATGCTCGACGTGCTGAATTGATAATGTCCATTGAGAACGTTTGTTGATATATAACTTTTCGCATAATTGAATGTCAGTTTGAGATTATTGAATGTTGATTATGACTTTAAACAGCTTCGGTACTGATTGCAATCAAGTTGTATTAGCGTTTAATATCATTTGTACTAGGAATGCATTTGTTTTGTAATTAGTTGATTGGATAATACAAGTTGATAGGTTGTACTTGTTAACGTTGTACCAACTAGTGGTGTTTAAGGGTTTAGCATTTTTTTGTTAGTCAACAATAGTCTTTAACCAATTGATTTGTAACTAAGACGACAGAGAGATAGGATAGATTATACCTAGATTGCCGGGAGATATTTTTATAGATTTGTCTAGCCTTGTAGGTTTAGGAAATTGAAGAGCGAGGAGAGGAATTGTGAGAGTTGGTCTTGAGTCAAACCGAACCCGTAGCGGTAACGCTTTTAATATTGTGTTTTAGTTAGCAATTTATTTGATGTTTTTAGTTTCCTGCAATTAATTAGTTTCCTTAGTTTTAATCAATCATTTTGCTAATTTCTCTTTCGTTAACTCAAATAATACATTAGGTTATCAATCTTGCTCTCTGTGGATTCGACCTTACCCTGCTTATCGCTAACTACGGTATTTAGGTTTAATTTTGTGGCCGTGACAACCGGTTCAACAACTCTTGTTTCACATCTCAGGAGCTTTATGGTATTTGAGAAACTTTGATTAAACACTTGAGAATAAACCCTTGTTTATAATATGGTGTGTGTTTAATATTTAGAGTAATACAGAGAGTAAACGACTTTTTTCCACCCAAAAAATTTCAAAATACCACTTTCCCACCCAAAGTTTATATTCCGTTAATACCCAAAAATACACCTCACTTTCTCAGCCAGCATTCAACAATGTACCGGAGCCCAGGTAAGAGGGTTTTATAGAGTGGAGGCCAGTGGATCGAATGGTGGTGATAATTGAATGTTCGTCTCGGAATCAGTTAAGAATAAGAAGCCCTAACTTTGCAGTAGTCACAATCGGTGAGAAATCATGTGTTGGAGTGAGAGGGTTTTTGTATAAAGAGATCGAAGGTTCAAGTGATGGTGACAGAGAGAATTTTTGCCTCCGGAATCGCTTGGGTATTAACGGAATATATATTTGGGTGGATATTGATATTTTGAAACTTTTGGGGTAGAAAAGTGTCATTAATGCAAACCTTGGGTGGGAAAAAGTTTTTTACTCTATACAAAGTAAATAATCGAATTACCTAAGCATTCAATTTTGCATTTGGAGTGTGTACCATTATATTTTAGTTTAGATTAAGGTTTAACATTTAAAGGTAGTAGCTAATTCCGGTGAACAGAATTGGAAGGACCACTATTAGAAAAATATTAAAAATAGTTTTTGTTAGACCGATGTAATAGTAAAAATGACTTTTATTCACCAAATAAGATTGTCAATGAAACTATTGTTTAAAATACTCTTCAGGTTCATTAGACTTTTGAGAACAATATTTTAGAATTAATTTAAACCTTAATATGTTAGGCTTCTTGAAAAATTTTAAGAACTCTCGTAGTGGGTTTGCAAAATGTTAATTTCCTTCAATTTAATTTTCTATTTTCAGAATATATAATATATATATATATATATATTATATAATTGTTGATGCAAAATAGACTAACTAAAGTGATCCGATCGACCTTGGTAGAATCGGAATCTGATGTGTGTGTGATTACGGGTAACCAACAATGTATAAACGAAAAATACAGTAATAAAATGGATAGTGATACTCTATATAAGAATAACTTTCATGTAGTCATAAAAAAATTTGGCCCCAACTAGACCAGTTATAAATAAGAATAAATTTTATTTGTAATAAGCTATAATTTTTCTAGGTCCCTCTTAAGGAACTGCCTCTACATATAATAATTGTATTTATATTGGAAAAATATATACTATTTACATTAAAGGTTTAAGATAATAAAATATTTATCTAAAGTTATTTGAGACATTATTTATGGTTTAAGTTGATACCACATCTTTTATTATGTGGTATGTTAGATTGATAGCATGAACATCTTTTTGTTGAAGCCAAAATATTTCTAACTTTCAAGCATGTTTAAAGCTTCTTGGCATGAAACTTTAGTATTCCGTATTATCCATCCTCAGAATATCTCTTTCCTCTTCTTGTTTAATTCCAGTAATGATTTCTTCTCTAGTTAAAGCAACACGACTTGTTACTCATTGGATTTGAGGAGACGTTAATATCCATTCGATTAGTGTAGTGAAGTTGCCAATCTGATCACTCAATTTTGTAATGACTCTTTGATATCAATTTTCGTACTATCCAGTCTTACTAAAACAATGAATTGAAATCTTAATACTACTAAACATTAATTATCGAATAAGAAATCAAAATAACAATTTTTTAATAAAATATAACTTGTATTACATCTCTATTAAATTAACCTCCTTATAGTAATAAATTTAGTTAGTCCCAGTATTATGACTATAGAGAGGTTTTATTGTATATATATATATATATATTGAAGAGTGAATATCATCTTCCTAACCTAACTTTCGCAAAAACACAATTTTGCCCCCTTTGTTTTGAAAACTAACAATGTCCCACCCATGGTAATCTCCGTCAAGGTAATCATAGTTGATCTATTTTTACTGATGAATTGCCAATTTTCGGTTGGATTGAAGATTAGATTTAATCTGTGATTAATTTTTATTAATATTGGATTAGCTTAAGATTATTATTAATTGTGATTAAATTAATTAAATTGTTGTATAGTAACAAATTATCGATTAATTAATTATTATAAATGCGAATAACAATGGCAAGAATTTCAACCAAAATTCAAAAAAAAAAAAAAAATGTATTATTTATATAGATGATAATGAACATCTAAATTTGGAGGTTAAGAGAATTAACTCTTATAATTTAAAATTAATTAATTATTCTCGTGTCATGAGAGAATTTTGTTTCTATTTGAAACTGTGAAAATACTATTACGATAAGTCGATCACCCAACTAATGTCAAGACTTCCTGCATAATAAAATAATCACTGTAAATAAGTCAAATAACGATTCTAATGACTATTTTACTTTGTTCTTCTTTTGGTTCATGTATGTAAATTATACAAGTATCGTATTTATTCTAGAAGCACCAATCTTTATCCATTTCCACCACAAAAGTCTCAGCAAAAACAACACCCAGTTGAATCACGATATCATGTTCACAACCCCAGAGCTGTAAAGAAACCCTCATCAATGGATCAGTGAGATACTAGATGCCTCAACCTTAATTGCGTAATTTCAATATTATAGGTTCTAATATATCTTACAAGAAATATTAAGCCTATATTAACTCAAAATAAGGATGAAATAAATAATGAAAGAGAAAGATGGTGGTTTAGGTTGGTGATGCATTCGGGCAGTCAATGGCTTATCTGAGACGTAAAATATCTTACCTAATCTGCAACAATGCAACTAATAATCTTACTTTTTGTAACTAATCCTATAATTGTCCAATAATATCGTAATATTATCGAAATTATATTATTTTTGTTTTGTCTTCCAACTTTGTCAGCTGATGTTACACTCCAAGACTTCCAGAAGAAGCAATCTTATTTCTCTCCATCAATCAGTTGAAAGTGGCAGCTCTTCCTTGACCTTGATATATATATAACATTATAGAAAGGTCAATGTCTGCCTAATTATAATATATTTCCTGAGAATAAGTTAATTAAAGTCTTGTTCAGATACAAAATGTCTGAAATTCTAATCAGCCTTGTACTTCATCAGTCTATAAGTTCAAACTGTTAAAGATATTCTTAAAGAATTGTTTTATTAGGCTTAATCACCACATTAATTTGACCTAAGATTATAGATACCATATTATATAATAACCGCAAGAATAATGAAACTAATACTAGTATACTGTACTTGGAATAAATACAATTTATTTCAAAAAAATACATTACAGCAGATTCAAATTAATACAATGAACAATTTTCTTATAATTTGTGTATATGAACTTTTGAGTTTGATATGCGGAGGCAGCATAAACAAGCTGCCAATGAACAAAGTAAATGAAGACTTGAAAAAATTAAAAATTAAAACTTCACAATCTTTCCTGTATCGAGTATTGATTCATGACAATTAACTTTTTCTACCACGAGATTGGTGATGACTCTGACGATGTAAGGCTGCGAAGGAAACAGGATGATCATTATTATTAGAAAATAATTAATTAAGCATGCAAAATGCAGCAAAATTATATTAATAAAGCCAATTAAATACCTACTTAGATATTTTCCCAATAGATTCATGCTTTCATATCCAAGAGTTTCTTCCAATCTTCAAAAGTAGAGGAGGCTGGTGATGAGCTGGTGGAGAAATGAGTTGCGTTGCCCTTGCTTTCCATTTGGCTGATAGTTGTCGTCTCATTAAGACTGAGAACAATTGAGGAAGTGTGTTCTCAGCAGATAGGAACCACCATTAAAGCTGTTATTAGAGCATCAAATCTTCTGAGCAGTTCCAAGAATCGGCAGAGCCCAAGGTCTTCGTCGGTTGCTTGAGAGATTGAGCCCGGATTCAGAGAAGAATCATGGGACGCACCTGATCATGACCTCAGTTGGATTGATTGTTTTGTTCATTAGTCCTTGAAATAATGGTTAAGATTTTGGGAGCCTAAAAGAGCACTAGTGTCATCAACGTTTGGAACAAGTGATGGGTTGCATTCATAATCTGCAGTAGATTTTGCAAGAGCTGGATTTTGGCAAGTTGAGCGGCGTCTGTTTGTAACCTAAGAGCAATATTATCCCAAGGGTTCATCAATTCAAATGGTGCTGCAGAAATTATCTGGGAAAGATTCAAAAGTTGATTGAGATCAGTCCTCGGCTTGTGTGTGCTTGGATCAATTCCCATTCCGAGAGCTCTTCCTTATATAGTGTTCCAAAAGTTCTTGATTTCTTACCGTCCGCCCTGGAAGATGGCTAGCAATTCGACCACCTGCATCGATCTACATTCAGTCTCCATATAAACATAAAGCAATAGAATTTTCACACAAGAAAGAAAATTACTTGTTGCCGAGAGTTGCGTGAAGCTCAATGATGATACGCTCTTCTTGGCGGTGAATTTTCCTCTCTTGATATCAGGCCTCAAATATCGTCCATCTCAGTCTGCAACTCTTGCCACACCTGTTCAAGCCAGCGAGCTTTGGAAGTGATCTCCAACTTCCACCGCCCGTGGTTGTAATGTAATCAATAAGCTCTGATCCTCTTCTGGAGTCCATGGTCCTTTCTTCAATTTACTATTGTCCTCAGAACAAAGGATCTCATTGCCAAGACAGAAGAAAGAAGAATCAATTGAATAGATATGTAACGATGGAGAGATGGACTGGTTCAGATTTGTTGCTTAGAAATTGAGGTTGAAGTAAATCTGGGTAATGGAGGTTTTATTTATAGGTGCATGAGGGAGATGTAATTCAAACCTATGAGTCACATTTTCATCTTTTTAATTATTACTATAATCTTAATTGACTAGCTTTTTAAAACCAGGTAATGAGGAGGAAGTGAGAAGTGCCCTAGAATCTACCACCTGGCGTCTAATTCGAACCAAAAGAGAAAAACAAATTCAATTAAATAATTAAAATCAGGATTAGGTAGTGAAGGTGTATATAATAAGAGGAGAAATATAGCAAATATTAATTATCACATGGTTTAACTTTCATTGAAAATTTACCATGTTTCTATTCATCTGAACCTTCTCAATTAAAATTTACGTATTTCAACTGATTTCCGAGTTGGAAACATGCATAATCCGGTGGTATACGTAATGAGTTTGCAAATATTTAAAGAAAAGTGTACACTCTGCACAATCTCTTCTCAAAACTTATCTCACAATCTCGCCGTGACAGTTTGTAATTGGTAAATTCATAATGGGTCTCACCTGGTCCTACATGATAAATTGTGAATTGACCATTATAAGCTGTACTAGGTTTTGAGAGAAGTTTGTAAGAAAATTGTAGTGTATATTACTCATATTTAAATGAAGTGATATAAACAAAATGAAATAATCATTAAGGATTTATGTTTCATTTAATTAAATTTTCTACTCTACCCATTGATGAATGGTGTGAAGTAATTTATACGAAAATCTATGATTTTCAAATAGAGCAAGACTCTATAAATCTCACTAATAATAAGGTTAATTTTCGTTCTAGCCTCACAATTGGTATCAGCTAGCCAGGGCATAGATTTGGTTTTCTTGTATTTTTTATTATACTTTATTATTTATGATGTCTTTGTCTTGTATATTATTTATATTAAAGACTTACACAAAATGAATATTGAACAAGCAGTATACATACCATCACTGTATATTAGTGAAGTTATTAATTAAGAGATCATATATAATTGCATGAGAGACTTTATCATAATGGTTACTAATTATCTTATATTAAGATTGATATTGAAAACTTTACAAAATCTAATATTTTTATAGAAAATGAGGTAGTAATATGAGTCTATTTTTATTAAGTGTAGTGTTTTATCATTATTTAATCTCAATCTTAATATTTATGACTCTGAGATATAAGATTGAGACACGTTCTCTAATTGGGATTGCACTCTATGAAATATATTTTCCAAACATTTAGGTTAAGGTACTTCTTAATTAAAAGTATTCTTGTGGTATAGTTTCACCTGAAAATCCTCAATCCTCACAGCACTTTGGTCATCGTTTTTGTCATTTTCTTACTTTTTGTATATATTGATTATTTATAACTAATTATTAACTTAATATTTTATAGGATGCAATCCGCAGTCTCTAAGCGCTTTAGCCCTACGACCATTGCGAGTTGATCACCCATTCATCCAAACAAGAATCTTTTGAAAGCCAACGTAGTTTTAACTTTTAATTACCTCCAAGTTTGAACAAAATTCCTTCAAATTCAACATAAAATTAAATCAAGCAATGACATAATCATATGATATCATTGGCTGCGTTTGGTTTATATTTCTATCCCTATTTCCAATCCATTTCCAAAATATTTGTTTGTTTAATTATTTAAGAAATACTATTATATTTTTTAATTATTTTTAGACCCTTTAAGTTTTATAATTTCATTAAATACCACCAGGAAAAAAAAGTTTAAAATTAACAAAAACACCCCCACCTACCTATAGTTGCCAGATTTTGACACCACCGTCGGTGGTAACTGGAATCTGTCACAACGTCCTACAAACGATCGAAACTTGTCGATAATTCGCCAATCTGACCTTTTCCGGCCAGATACACAATGGATCTAACCGAAAAAGGTCAAATCTGGATATAGTCATCGTTGACCGTCACGACGGCCATTTCTTTGAGTGGATCTGGCCATCGGCAACGGCCAAAGAAAGGCCGTCGTTGATGGTCAACAACGGCCATATCTTTGGCTATCGCTGACGGCCAGTCTAGCCTTTTGCGAAAATTGACGGCCAATCTGGCCAGATCCATGTGGATCTAGCCGAAAAAGGCCAGATCGATGCACGTCCTACCAAATCCGACTAGTCTGCTCATAATGCCAGATTTCACCAATTCCCACAGTTGGCCGGAATCTGGCACTGTGGTGGGGTGGGTGTTTTTTGTCATTTTAAAAAAAATTATATATTGGGCTGTTTAGTTAAATTAGCAAACCTATGGGTTTTTTTATAAATTTTTAAATTTTACCTCGTAATTATCACCTTCAACTATTTAATACTATCTCCAAAATAATAAACCAAACGCACCGATCGATATTCTCTATATACACTTGTCATATATTGTTATATGCATGCATATCGATCAAACTTATGATCAATTTCCTTTTCCTTTCTTATTATATAATCTATGTCCTTACTCTGTTGGATTTATTCACAATTTCACGGTTGCCTCATGCATACATGGCTGGCCACTGAGATTTCTTTAAAAGTTTCATTAATTTACATGTTTGGCTGCTAAGAGAATTCAATCAATTCTTATTATATTCTGGTAAACCGGCATAGAACCAGGGAGGAAGGTGGGAAAATTGGTCTAAGAGTATATAATTGGAAGCTTAATTTATCTTTCTTTTATAATCTGATGAGAGATTTATACAATATGAACTTGCGTACACATGTTTCTTTTTACTGTACAGAAGTAGTTACATACATTAGAGGTCAGTAGTCAACATACGCTAAATCTTCATCTCTGAATTAATTAAACCGACCAAATTTTACCTACTGAAACCTCGATGGTGACACTGCTTTTGGTCATTGATTACGTTACATTACTCTAAGCAAGCTGCTTTTTTGTTCCAATATGATCAAATTATGATGGCTGATTATGATTTCATCACATAATATATGTATATGTTTTCCAGTCTTAGGGTTTGGGTTGATATAATCGATATTTTTTAAAATCATAAATATAATTAAGTTATTATAATATATAGTACAAATTTGTAATAAAAATTTTTGATTACTAATTTCATACAATCAAATGATTTAGAAGTTCTTAGACTATAAAATATATTTACTTATAGCTTTTCATTTTATCATTGGATTCTCTTTGAAAATCCATAAAATAAAATTCAGTTTGCTTTACAATAATTCAAACAAGAAGATTGCAGTATCTAGGCTTAGCTTCTGGAGATGAAACACTGTATGACAATAAAATACAATATTAATATTTGATGTATGGAAACAATAATAATAGGGCTAGGGTTTTACCTGCTCCTTTTGATCTTCAAAGTGTTGTCCACATTTCTTAATTCCACGTTGACATTAAATTTGTTTGGACTCACAAGTAGCGTTATATACAATTATTTTACTGAATAAAGGTATGTTTGACATTGATTAATTTCATTCTTCTTAATTTGTTTGGTTTTGACTTATGTATAGTTATCTCGAGGTTTTTATAAACCTTTTTGAGATCAAATTAATGGTGGCATAGGAGCTCTCATTGGCCAATTTTAAGTTAATATTAAGACGGTAAGATCTGAAATTTTTTTCAACCTTTCTTACGTCATTGACTTCATATTCACGCATATAGTATAATTCTGAAGAAGGAAGAACAGAATATTAATTTGACACGTTATAGAACAAATTAAATTTCCTTTATGGAGTTGATATTTCAATTGCTTTTCAAACTTTCTTTCCTTGTGAATTAAGACTGCAGGAAAATAGAAGAACAAAAGTCCACTATTAAAGTAACATTCGACAACAAGAAGTAGACAAAATTTGGAAAGAAAACAGAAATTCATAACTTGGTGGGAACAATTCGACACATGTCAAGGAAACTTCGTACAAGTAATTAATCGTGTGATCGAAGATCGAGTTTGGTATGGCTTTTATATTTGAATATAATTAGTTGTTACAATTGTTACTAACAGTATAAGATAAAACAAGAAATTTATACATTATCTTCAAGTAATAACTTACAAAATTAATTAGGTTTGATTCCCTATTGAGCACAAAGATAACACTTTTATCTATTATTTACTTGGAGGCCCGAGGTGGTGGGTTACTGTAGGATAGCTTTTCTTGAAGAATAATCGAGGTACAAACACCTCAATTAACAAAAAAAAAAAAAAGAAAAAAAGGTACAAAGTTAATCAATGGAAACCCTAGCTATTTTCTCGTATTAACAACCAATTCTTTATTTGTTTATAGTTTTATATACGTGTAATGTAATAATAGCGGTCAAAGAGATCAAATTCTAAGGGAAAAATTAAAATTATATGACAGAAAATTAATTAATTTTTTTAATTATAAATATAATACGCTAATCGTTTTATGTATTATTGGGTGCAATATTCCATAGATTATTGGGAATTTGACTATTTGATATATGCAGTAAAAGTTGTGTTTGGCACTCTCCTGGCAATGACTATCCATGAGGATAACAACTCTTATCTAATTGCTTCTTCTGCCAATGCTGGTCATTTTTCCTGGGCAAATTTTCACCTAGTAGTTTACCTAATTATACAAGAGGAGTTTTTGTTAATTTTATGCAAAGTTAGCTTCAGATTCATGGTCAATATACAAAAATACTTGTACATGTACATTGCAAAGATAAATTATAATTTCGTGAAGAACTTGAGGGTTGTGATACATCCTATGTGTTTTTTTTTTTTTTTTTTTTGGTAATCGGGGTGATCAGACCAACTTGTGCGCACCTCAGTTAATCCCTAAGGTCCATTGAACACTTTACAAACTCAAAGGACTAAGTAAGTTACAATGTTACTGTGATAGGTGATCCTAAAGTTTAAACCAAAAAATTCAAAAAAATGAGTAAACCTCCTTGACCGCCAGACCATCCTATGTTGATCTACAACAATTGAATATAAGAAAACTGCTCATTTATTCGGGAAAAATCTTTGTCGAAAATGAGCAAAATCTATAAGAAATGAGTCATTCTTACAATAAGTCTACATCAGACGCCATTAAATTTGTCGAAGTCGGAAATCTTGTTTTTTTTTTCAAACCATCAGAGAAAATTGTTTCTTTGCCCTTAAAATCCTATTTCCTAGAGCATTTTACAACATTCAGAAATTGCTTGTAGGAAATAAGGCTTTTTTTGTTGTTGTTGTGATTGGTATATTTAGAATCAGAGCCGCATAATAGAAATCTGAAAATGCTGCATCTGGACTAGCAAACTACAAAAACTCAAGAAAATTTTACATTTCACATGCTTCTGTAACTTAAAATTATCAAGTATTTGGTAACCAAGAACAAATGTGATGCTATTCATGTTAATTTACACAAAGTCAAATTCCACCTACCCCACTTATTTTCTCAGAATCCAAACAATGGCCACATGATCGACAGAAAGGCCTCTTCCATGTATGTTACAGGATGAACATGTATAATTGTTATATTCAGAATGAAACAATTAATGCTTCCAATATTCCAAATTCTCAACATTTTATGGACAAAAATTAAGAAACGGGAAAAAGAAAATCAACGGGGCGCATTATCTATCAAAACACCCCAAATAATAATAAATCGATCTGGTTTTTATTTGTCTCACCTGTTGTTACTAATGATTTTGTCCTTGTTGCTGTTGCTGAAGGTTGATCAGCTTAAAGTATGCTCCATCTTTGTTCTCTATGAGACTTGAATGAGTCCCTTTCTCTATTATCTTCCCATTTTGAAGAACAGATATTTGATCAGCATTTTTTATGGTAGAAAGCCTATGTGCCACAATGACTGTTGTTCGGTTCTGCATCAATCTCTCTAGAGCTTGCTGCACAACGCGTTCTGACTCCAAGTCAAGCGCACTGGTTGCTTCATCTAATAGCAGAATTTCTGGGTTCTTTAGAACAGCTCGTGCAATGGCTACTCTTTGCTTTTGGCCACCAGATAGTTGAACCCCTCTTTCGCCTACTTTGGTTGAGTATCCTTCAGGAAGCGCACTAATGAAAGTATGCGCATTAGCGAGTTTAGCTGCTTCAATCACTTCTGCTTCAGTGGCTCCTTCTTTCCCATAAAGGATGTTCTCATAGATTGATGTAGCAAAAAGAGCAGGTTCTTGTTGAACAAGCGCAATGTGTTTCCTCAAAGACTTGAGATTGAGTTTTCTGATATCAATGCCTGTAACAATTTGATCAAGTGAACCATATTTAAGAAGAATCAATTTTTGAAAACCACAAAAGCATGCTAGAAAAAACTTAAAAACTTACCATCAATCATCACCTTTCCGGCTGTTGGGTCGTAAAATCGAAGAATAAGAGAAATGACAGTGCTTTTACCGGATCCACTTTGTCCGACTAATGCCATACTCTTGCCTGCGTGTACTTTCAGATCAAAGTCTTTGAAGATCACAACATCAGGCCTTGAAGGGTAGCTGAAGTGGACGCCTCTTAGCTCAATTGTACCCTCTACATTGGTTAGCTCTTCACCCTTGTCCCCAACTACCTGTGTCTTCCGGTCCATCACTTCGAAGACTGATGCCACCATTTGGTTTCCTTTTAATAAGTCTGGGACCAAAGCCAAAGTTTCACCCATGGCTAAAGCCGTTACAATCAAAACCATAAATGATTTCATCACAGATTTAAAACTAGCGAGCTCCTTCCCCATTAAAACAGAACCATACCTGCAGCTCAAAGTGAAAGTTTAAGTCTTAAGTACTGATGTTCTGTTTAAGCTTCTAAGCTGATCGAATTAGAGTGAAGTTACGTTACCATAAGGCGAGGCCATAGGCTGAGAAGATGAAGAACTGGGAAATGCCATAGAATAAGCCAGCAATCTGACCACGAGTAAATGACCGGCGGGAAGGCTCCACGAGTTCTCGGGCATAAAGATCGAGGACCTTCTCTTCAGAGCAAAAGGCAGCAACAGTACGGATGTTACTCACAGCCTCACCAGCAAGCATATTAGCTTTTAAATATGCTTTGCTCAAGTTGCCCCCATATCCTTGCATGAAGATTTTCTGAAAAGATGACAAGAGGAGATAATTATTAGAGTGGCCCTGAAAATCAAAGCTTGCTTAAAATTTGTATGGAAGGACAAGCAACCTCACTGATGTGGCCACTGATGATCAATGGATATGTGGCTATGACAACCAGTGTGAGCCTCCAGTTTAAGATGAAGGCAATGATAAATGAGGCGACAACCAAACCCACATTCTGTAACAGAATTGATGAGCGATCAACAACTATTGTTCTTAACAAACTCGCTTCACTTTCTAGACGTGATGCAAGGATAGAACTTGAGTTGTTTATATCATCAAACCATCCAATTTCATTCCTCAAAATTGCTGTGAAAAAGCCAAAAATAAAACCAAACCATCAGAATCTTAATTTATTCAGATGCCAGAGATCAGAGGCAATGAAAGATGGTTAAATTAAAGATCAATTTACCAGAAAACATCATTTCGCGCACTCGAAGAGTAAGTCTCTCTCCCATGATACCAAAACAGAGATGCTCAATGGCATGAACAATGACTGTAACAACTGCACCACAGATGAAGAGGATTGTAATCTTCTTAACCTCGCGACATGTTGTATCCCAGTCCATGTAATAAGATACAAGAGCTTGGGAGACACCAAGAGCGAAAAGAGGCATTTGAGCTCCGGCAATCAGTGCACCAATGGTGCCAACCACCCCATACATCCAGTCTGGTCGCACCATTGAATACAATCTTTTAGCTGAAACATGCTGTGATTTTACAGTATCCATTCCTTCAACACCAGCTAGTACTGATTCCTTTTCAGAACGAAAACTCGCCCCAAAGCTTGTTGTAGTTCGAGATAGTTCTCTTGAATACTTGATGCTATAAAAAGTTAAGAATACAGATTAAAACTCTGCGCCATCCGATGATTAAGGTTTGAAACTTGAAAGTGTAAGTTAAGTACCTCAGTGGCCTACTCATGGAAGGACCTTGCGAGGGATGGCTTTGCAAAGCTTCAGAGCTTTGAAGTTGAACAAGTGCAGCATATGCGCTGTTGGGATCTGAAATTAGCTCTTCATGGCTTCCTGTTTCCACAATCTTCCCTCCATTGACAACCGCTATAACATCTGCATTTCTAACGGTGGAAAGCCTGTGAGCAACCACAACTGTTGTTCTTCCCACCATCACGCGATCAAGTGCCTCCTGCACACTCTTCTCAGACTCTGCATCAAGCGCACTTGTTGCTTCATCTAGTAAAAGAATTGATGGATTCTTAACTATCGCTCGCGATATCGCAATCCTTTGCTTTTGTCCTCCGGATAATTGTATTCCCCTCTCTCCAACCTGCAATCCACATCTCACATTACGCATTAAGGACAAAATTCTCACTCAGATTTCTCAGAGGTAGAAGAATTTTAAATCAGTACCTGAGTTTCAAATCTGTCAGGGAGATTGTTAATGAAAGTTATAGCCTCTGAAAGTTTGGCGGCGCGGGTAATATCTTCAAGTGTGGCATCATCTTTTCCATAGAGAATGTTCTCCCTGATGGTTGTTGCAAAAAGTGCTGGCTCTTGATTAACCAATCCAATTTGCTGCCTGAGCCACCTGAGGTCAAGGTCCCTAATATTGTGTCCATCTAATAGTATTTCTCCAGAAAGAGGCTCATAGAAACGTTCTATCAAAGATATAACTGTGCTCTTTCCTGAACCACTTCCTCCCACAAGAGCTATAATCTTCCCAGCAGGAATGTCAAGATTAAACTTATTGAAAATAACTACATCAGGGCGAGATGGATAACTGAATGACACATCCTTGAATTGAATGTGACCATACAATTTGTCTTGCTTCCGGCCGGTTTTGGAGCTGGCTTTGCTCACTGTGTCCCTCTCTATCATCTTAAAAATCGGATAGGCAGCCGCCGTTGCTCGCACAAATGCAACAATGTCAGGCGCTGCCTGGCCTAATGACCTGAAAAGTAATCAGAAACAAGTTCCCAAATTCTGGGGATCAATTAAACTGTAGAAAATATAATTGGCACAAAACGTGAAAAATAAAGAAACATAGACTTACAGGCCAGAGATAACAACATTGAGCATGGTGGTGAAGGATTCTCCGCCATTGGCAATGCGTTTGTGAACAACAATGCTAACGAACCAAACAAGTAACGACCAGGAAAGAAAAAGAACACAATGCATGGAGCCGAGTCCGAGGCCTTTAGCTAATCCTGCTTTTCTTCCATACTTGTAAGTATTTGACAGAGCTTCTTTATACAATTTCACTGCCTTATCTTCTCCGGCAAACGCTTGCACAGTTCTCACATTCCCAATTACCTAAAATTAAGTTGCAAAATCAAATATATAAATAGATTTTTTTTTTTTTTTTTTTTCTGTCAAGTTCAAAGTATAATGATAAGATAAATTGATGATTTTGTTTTACCTCTTCAGCGATTTCACCGGCTTTTACATAAGCTTTTCGGACGCGGGCGATGAGGCCGGTGGCAATATAAGCGTAGATGCCACCAGCAAGCGCAATCAAGGGGACGATAGAAAGTGTGACCAGACTGATTTGCCATACGCTAGTAAAACCTATAATGAAGCCTCCCAGAAAACGGCTTATATAGTGCATGAAGTTCCCCACCTGTAATCAAACAATGACAATGAGAAGTTGGGTTCAGGTTGATTTCACCATTTTTATACAAGTAAATTAAAGCCATTAAAGTAATGCATTTTGATAAATTATTGTAATTAACTTCAGAAATGATATAATATATCAAAGTGAGACATTAGGCCAAAAATTTAATTTAAAAAAAAAAAAAATTACCCATCAATTGTCTTAATTTCATGCATGAAAATCCTAATTCAATTCCTACAAACCAGGAACATCACGGCGTTTTATGTGGTTTATTTAATTAATTATTGCCGAAAATTATATAATACTACCCAATAATAATAATGAAAAAAATCTTATGGTACAGTTTGAAGAATTAATAATTGAGATCACGGCCTTCTTGCCTCTCCAACTCCCAAATTGAATATTAAAATAAAAAGAAATAAAACTTCATAAATTTAATTGGTTCAATTGGATCAAACTAATTAAAAGAAGAAAGCCCCTTCATCAATTCCTTCGTTTCAAGTTTCAAGTTGCCAGACTGAGATTTCAATTTTTATGATACCAGAGCTGGCCTCGACAGACTCATCTAACCAACCCAACCCCACTTATAAATGCTTTCTGCCAAATTTATTTGCTCCAAAATTAAGCTATAAATCCTCCAAACAATTACCATGCATAGAAGAACACCATTTTAATTATAATTTTTCAGCTTTTTTTTTTTTTATATATATAAATTTAGCCCTTTTTTTTCTTTTTAAATTTTATTTTAAGATCTTACAGGATATGAAATTGGTAAATCATTTTCTGATGATTTTTAAGTGCCCATAAAGTTACTGTCTCTGTAACTCTCTGATATTATTTATCTTAGCTTAACCCTACAACTAATAGCAACAATTAATGTATCAACCATTCTTGTGTTTGGGTTGATCTGACAGTATTTAAGAAACAAAAAATTTGACAGTTGAAACGAAGCTACAATTATAGTTGCCAACTGTGTGTTCGCGAAAGCCATTAACTGAAAACGAGTAAACCCTAATAAATTTTCCATCTCTCTAAAACCCTTTCATGGTAAAAAAAAATTTGAACTAGGATAAAGAGTGAAGGAGGTAAACTGAAATAAATAACTCAAGAGAAGCCTGAGCATGGACCACCTTTTCAAAATTTCACCTCAAGAGTCAAGATCATCTTTAATCATTGAACCAGTCATTAATTAGGATTAAACTCGCAGATTTAATTCTTATTTAATTAAAAAAAAAAAAATTCACATACCTTCTCAGAAAGTGCATCTTGAACAATGATAATGTCACTTGTAATTGCAGAAATTACTTCTCCTGTTGAAGCCTCAGTATCAAATAAACTTATATCTTGACTTAACATTGACCTTAAATACGCCATCCTCATTTTCGCTGCCTGCCGCTCTCCGGTGTACATCCAGCAAGCCACCTCTATATGTACATATAAACATTCAATATATCAATCAAAATTAAATTAAACAAGGTAAATAGAGGTGAAAACAAAATTTTTCGGTACCTAGCCATGATGAAAACATAATTGCCACACTGAGATATACAAAATCCAACGAGTACTGCAACAAAAATAAGTTAAGACAGTTGAAGATGAAGTAATTTACAGATTCTTGAAGAATTTTGGATACCTTTGCAACTTTGTGAGAAGCTGCTTTGGGGGCAAGATAAGCCAATCCAATAATATTGATCAGTTTCCCGAAATATATAAAGAAAACAGGAACTGAAACCCCGTGAATAATTGCACCAATTGATCCCAAAACCATTAACACACAGTCGTAAAAATCTGCAAATGTAAATAGTTTTAGCAACGAAACTCTGTTCGGCTTCTTCTCTTCTTCTTCCTTTTCCTTAGTAATCTTATCATCATCCTGGTTACTTAGCGCTCTCATTTTGGCCAAAACTTGTACTCAAACAAAACAACAAGAAGAAGAAGAATGAACTAGAATAGAACGTGAGAGAAAGAAAGAAGAAGAAGAAGAAGAATGATAATAATAATAATAAGAGGAGGTTAGGAGGTGAGGAGTTAGATGAATCATTTAGTGCAAATTTAAACTAAAAGCTGAACGTGGTGGTGGTGGACTAAGCTACGGTATTTTCTTGTGAGTGACAGTTGTGTTTATGATGACATGCATTTTCTTACAAGAGATAGATTTTACTAAGTTTAGCTAGACATCCACATCACTTTTATCTCTTCAGATTTTGAGCTTATAAATTCTTTCTCTTTCTCCATTAAATTGCATTTGAGGGTTTGTTGGATCTGGCTTTCTTTTGCGTGTTGCTTCCTACTTTATGCTTCTACTATTATTAATTTTTCCATTATTTTTATACAGGAGACGGAAAATTAAAGTGCTTATTTTCATTAACAAATTTTAAAGTTTTTACTTACGATGTTATAATCTTTCTCTATCAGATTTGTTATAAATACGATGTTGACTCACATTTTTAGATGAGGGTATACGGTATAGCGGATATTGACATCAAAGAAGAATATTGTTGAAGTTATATTATTATTAAATGTCAAATGAGTGGTGGTAATAGGCAAAATGCAACGAAAATTAAAATTGATAATATGGTTAAACCTCGATAAATTATTCTTTTTCCAAAACATTGAACTTAGTATAGATACATATTATATATAATTAATGTGGTATAGAGGATAGATTTTGAAAATAAAGTAAACGATTTTTTTCCCACCCAAATAATAGTTTAATGACATTTTTTCATTTACAAACTTTTAAAATACTACTTTATTACCCAAATTTATATTCTGATTCTAGTATCATTGCGACCCCACACCATCACTATTCTTTTCCCTAATCATCACTCACCAAAACCCCTCAAACCTTACTCTCACCAACCCCTCCAATTGCTGACGATTCGAGCGATTAGGATTTTCGTAGCCAACCCTTCCAAGTTAAATTTTAATCAATCCCAACTACCAAAATCTAACCTTTTAACACCGAAAGATTTATCGGTCTCTATTCGTTGTCAGAATATAAATTTGAATAGTAAAATATTTTTAAAAGTTTATAAGTGAAAAAATGTCATTAAATCATTATTTAGATAGGAAAAAGTTGTTAACTCTTGGAAATAACATCATCAACCTAACTTATACCTAGGAATTGATGTGGTATAACTGTATAGGGAATTGCTCAAAGGCCTTCTAATTAAATCATGTGTATATAAATAATTTTGATGGAGAAGGAGATTATTAGTTTGTATATCAAATGGAATCTATGTGTGTTTTTTAATATGTATTCATATAAATTTAGCGATTTATTAATTTAAAATATTGACTTAAAGTCAGAATCGGTTAAAAATATTATTTAATTAAAATTATTAATCTATCGAATATTAATTTATTAAGACTGTATTTAACTACCTGATGAAATTTGGAAATTTTCTTTTATCATGTTCTTTATAGTATAGAAAATTCTGGTTTGAATTTTATCAAACTCCACTTAACTAAAAGGATGAACTGGCGAACATCGACTGACGTGAAAAGAGCTATAATTAATTCGAATGGTTGTAATGCTACCATCGAGAAATACTTTTTTTTTTGGAAATTATTACGAAATTAATTTAAATGAATACAGAGTAATTAATTTAAATGAATACAGAGTAATTAATTAGTCATTTCAGACGTCAGACATTCATCAAACATAGCGAACCGACCCATGCAAAGTCAAAATTAAGTACACAGAGTTCCAAGTGTAAAATTAATTAATAAATCAGCAATTGTCAACCCCCAACAGCCCCATGAAACAATCCAGACAAACTTCATAAATCCTTTTGATTTACACTGAACNGAATCATTTAGTGCAAATTTAAACTAAAAGCTGAACGTGGTGGTGGTGGACTAAGCTACGGTATTTTCTTGTGAGTGACAGTTGTGTTTATGATGACATGCATTTTCTTACAAGAGATAGATTTTACTAAGTTTAGCTAGACATCCACATCACTTTTATCTCTTCAGATTTTGAGCTTCTAAATTCTTTCTCTTTCTCCATTAAATTGCATTTGAGGGTTTGTTGGATCTGGCTTTCTTTTGCGTGTTGCTTCCGACTTTATGCTTCTACTATTATTAATTTTTCCATTATTTTTATACAGGAGACGGAAAATTAAAGTGCTTATTTTCATTAACAAATTTTAAAGTTTTTATTTACGATGTTATAATCTTTCTCTATCAGATTTGTTATAAATACGATGTTGACTCAGATTTTTAGATAAGGATTCTTTATAGCTGATATTGATATCAGAAGAAGAATATTGTGGAAGCTATATTATTAAATGTCAAATGAGTGGTGGTAATGGGCAAATTGCAAGGAAAATTAAAACTGATAATATAGTTAAATCTTGATAAATTAATATACTTGGGACTATAAAAATTTATTAATTAATCATAAAAATTGATAATTTATTGAGGCATTCTTTTTTTTTTTTTTTTTTTTCCAAAACATTGAACTTAATGTTGATACATATTATATATAGTTAATGTGGTATACAGAATAGATTTTGAAAATAGAGTAAACGACTTTTTCCTACCCAAATAATTGTTTAATGGTCTTTTACTACTTTATTATTCAAATTTATATTCTTTTTTTGGCATAGTTGTGACCTCATACCACTATTATTCTTTTCTTCGAGCATCACTTATCAAAACCTCTCAAACTTTACTGCCGTCGACCCCTCCAATTGCCGACTATCGAGTGATTAGGGTTTTCGTAACTAGTCCTCTCAAGTCAGATTTTGATAAATCCCAACCACCAAAATTCAATATTCCACCACCAAAAGACTCATCGGCCTCCTCTCTTCAAAAGATCCAACAACCTGGACCCAGTTGCTCTCTATTCTTCGTTGGAATATAAATTTGGATAGTAAAATATTTTTAAAAGTTTGTGGATGAGAAAGTGTTATTAAACCATTATTTGGGTAGGAAAAAGTTGTTAAATCTTGGAAATAACATCATCAGCCTAACTTATAGCTAAGAATTGACATGGTAAGGGAATAGTTCATAGTTAATGTGGTATAGAGAATAACTCAAAAACCTTCTAATTGAATCATGTACATATATAATTTTGATGTGTAAAGAGATTATTAATTTATATATCAAATGGAATCCATATGTTTATTTAATATATACTTTTATAAATTTAATGACTTCTTAATTTACCACATTGGTCTTAATCAAAATTAGTAATTTATAGAATATTAATTTATCGAGACTGTATTTAACTACCTTGATGAAATTTGAAAATTTTCTTTTATCATGTCCTTTATAGTATAGAAAATTCTGGTTTGAATTTTGTCAAACTCCACTTAACTAAAAGGATGAACTGGCGAACATCGACTGACGTGAAAAGAGCTATAATTAATTCAAATGGTTGTAATGCTACCATCGAGAAATACTTTTTTTTTTGGAAATTATTACGAAATTAATTTAAATGAATAGAGAGTAATTGATCATAGTCATTTCAGACGTCAGACACTCATCAAACATAGCGAACCGACTCATGCAAAGTCAAAATTAAGTACACAGAGTTC